>NC_073625.1:120538739-121163739 GCF_029407905.1 Bubalus kerabau | reverse complement strand
GATAATTGCTTTAATAAGTGTTGGTAAATTCCTATATAATTAATAAATGTATCAAGACAGCAAGTTAAGTACATACCAAAAATTCCCTCTTCCACTCTGAAATTAGAAATAACTGATAAAATAACAAAAATAAATGAGAACATAAATTATGTATAATTGAAACAGAATACTGTTAAAAAACAATGGAAAAAATCTGCATGGCAGAAATAAAGAGGCAACCCACAGTGGTAAATAGGGACAAAGCTACTATTTTAAGGCCATTGAGAACAGATACAGATACATTGGATCAGGATTCTTAATGGGAACATGCAATGGGGAATAAATATGACTACTGCATGGTAGGAGGGCAGAGATGGGCACTTCAAATTAATCCAGAATCTGGAACTGTACTGCCCACTTACAAAAAGATAATGGCAAAAGTGTTCTCATTTTCCTAGGGCCACTCTACGGAAAGAGGCAGAAATACCCTGCAAAAGTGGGATATGGGTCTATGTAGCATAAGGACGCAAGACTTGGAATTTACTATCCCCAAAGGGGAAACTCAAACTGAATTTCTATCATAAAACCTGATTTGGAACTGTGCATTTTGTAGAACCCAGATCCAAATGCAAAACTCCCCCATGGAAGTAGAGAGAAACTCCCCAAATTGGGGAGAAATTCCCAGAAAGAAGAAAATAGTTCAAGTAAGAATTTTAAGACACATGATGAAGCCCAGCAATTATGGTATAAAATAATCTGACCCAACAAGCAGGATATTTCATACCCATAAAATAGAAAAAATAGGTGAATCTGATTAAGAGTTTTTAAACATAGTATTAAAGTATTTCGAGATGAAAATCATGATATAAAACTGACATTATAAAATAAGAACAGGCAGTTTGGAAACAAGAATAGGCAAATAAGATAAAAAGATGAAATCTTTAAAATGAAATAAAAATCTCAGTAGATAAGCTTAAACAGTATACAAGTTACAGTAAAATTTAGCATTGGTGAAATGGAAGTTAGAATTAGTATAATAGAAAATACAAAACAGATGAATATCCTCTATTATGCATAATAGATGGAAGCTTCCCTAGTGGTTCAGATGTTAAAGAATCTGCCTGCAATGCACGAGACCTGGGTTCAATCCATGGATTGGGTAGATTCCGTGAAGAAGGGAATGGCAATCCACTCCAGTATTCTTGCCTGGAGAATCCCATGGACAGAGGAGCCTGGCAGGCTACACTCTATGGGGTCGCAAAGAGGTGGACATGACTGAGCGACTAACACACATGTACAATAGGTATTGCCAAAACTGATAGAATAGAAGCAATGTTGTAATCACTGAGAATTTTCCAGAATTGAACACCAGCATAAGTCTGATTGACTGATTTCTATAACTCTTAAAATATGGTCTAGAGAATCCCAGAGGCCTGTGGAATCTTTTCAGGGTGTCTACAAAATCAAAACTATTTCTGTAATAACATTCAAGTGTTATTTGCCATTTTTATTATCAATCTCTTGTGATAATATGTTTTCTAGAGGCTCATGACATGTAATGACACTGCATGATGAACTATGTCGACATCTGGAAGATCTGCATAACCCAGTGAACCAATATTTTCCAGATGATCAATGTGACCATTAAGTAACGTAAAACATAATGCACTGGGGCAAGAGATCCATTCAAAGTAGAAGACAGACCAATGAAAAAGACTAAAAAAATAACATTTTGAGTTCTGGTACAGTATCAGAAAAGAATATCCACAATTACTTGAAAGAACTAGTGAAATATTCCTCCATTTCCAACTATACATCTGTATGAGGCTGGATTTTCTAAATATTTCTTGACCAAAAGTATTTGCCATAGATTGAATGCAGAAGCAGATATGAGAACCCAGCTGTCATCCATTAAGCCAGACATTAAGAGATTTGCAAGAACATAAAACAATGCTGTTTTTCACACTAATATTTTTTGAAAAACATAGTTATTTTAAGAAAAATAAATTGCTTAAACTAACTTAGAATCATATACTTTTATTCAGTTCAGTTCAGTCGCTCAGTCATGTCCAACTCTTTGCAACCCATGAACCACAGCATGCCAGGCCTCCTTATTTTAATGAATTACTTACTATTTTCAAATTTCTGTTTTAATTTCTAATAAGGTAAATTTCAATAGATAACTCAAACAAAAGTTCACTGGAATCCCTATAATTTTGAAATGTGTATCTCTCCTGAGTCTAAAAATTTTGAGAAATGGTGGCATATAGATCCTGTCTGACTCGAGACTCTGTGCTGCAGTCCATGGGGTTGCAAAGAGTCAGACCTGACTTAGCGACTGAACAACATGCTGACATAATGGCAAGGTCATGATATGATGCATAAATTGTTAAACAGTATATAGTGTATGATCGATCCCATTTTTAAATATACTTATATAATTTGTATACATGATAAAAATGCTTCAGTGGTTATTTGAAACTTACTACACATTAGGTAATTTCCCCCTCTATTCTTTATGTGCATTTGAATTTTCTGTAATACATGTATTTAATAAACATTATTTAACAAATGTTACCTTGGCACTGGGCTAATAGCTGTGACTAGAAAAGACATGGGCCCTCCTCACCTGAACTTCACAGTCAAGCAAGGAGTTAAGAACAAATCGAACACATACAGTACTTAATATCAGATTATAAATCTTGATTAGTTAAGGAATAACTGCAGAGAGAGGATAGAGGACATAATTTAGTTTGAGAATAAGAGAAAACAAATAGACACATTATAGCTCTCATGCTGATTGAGTGTGAAAAAGCTGATTGAATAAGCATGAAAACAAGACAGAAGGCAAACACATCAAACATGCAAACCAGCAGAAATGAACAGAATTCCAGCAAGTGTCCCAAGTGCTAAACAGATGTGGATGCCCTTAGAGATGGATGGGGTTAGGCATTTAAAGGAGGTGACTTGAGACATTTTTTCTGGAAAGTACCAGAACAAGTTATCTCAGCTAAATGTACAAGGTTTATGGAGGGACTGAATTCAGAGTACAACACCTATTGGAAAAGTAGAAATCCACAGTATGGGTTTCAACATTGAATAGCAATCATATCTTCATTTGCTATGGAAGGTAGGTAGGTTTGTATAGATTCATTGAATAATATTCACTAACAACAATGCTTTAGAAGTCATAGAATTAAATTTTCAGTTTTTTATACTGGCAATTTTCATCCTCTCCTCTTGTTTTTTGATTTTTTATTTTTTTAACAAACTGAGCTGAAACTCCAATACTTTGGCCACCTGATGCAAAGAACCAACTCATTAGAAAAGACCCTGATGCTGGGAAAGATTGAGGGCAGGAGGAGAAGGGGACGACAGAGGATGAGATGGTTAGATGGCATCACCGACTCAATGGACTTAAGTTAGAGTAAACTCCGGGAGTTGGTGATGGACAGGGAGACCTGGCATGCTGCAGTCCATGGTGTCGCAAAGAGTCAAACATGACTGAGCGACTAAACTGAACTGAAATGATCCAAAATAACCTAAACTGAGCAAAAAGCATAACCCATACCTAGGTCTTTTTTCATTTTATGTCTGCTAAAGGAAGCTTAATGAACAATGTAAATGACAAGCACACATGACTGGTTTACCAATCTAATCTACTAGCTGCCACTTTCTGCAGTTCTATGAAGGTTAACTTAAACTAACAGCAACTGTCAAGAGGTTCAGCATAGTCTGCTGAAATGAAGAATGATCTAGGACATGGTGTAACAGAAAGGATAAAACATTGGGATACATCTACAGGCAGATCACCCTTTCTAAAAATACTACAAGTACAGTAAATGGTCTTGTATTCCTGGGCAGAGCTTTATTGATTGTGCAGTTCTCTGACTCACAACTGCTAAAGCATGACATTAATGTATATAGAATTTCCTACCTTCAAGGAGTCTGCAGTCTAGAGCACGGTTATTTTTACAAGTGCTCATGGAGATACGTTGAACCCAGGTCTCCCGCATTGTGGGCAGATTCTTTACCTCTGAGCCAACAGGGAAGTCCATACAAAGCACAATAGGAGCCAAAATGATAGTTGAGTTCAGTTCTCCATGAGGCATCACAGAGGTGACTGAGTTCTGAAGATGTGTAGAAGTTTGCCAAGTAGAGAGAGGATGAGTAAAATGAGAAGACAACCTGGGCTGAGCAGTGTCAAATACATGATATTTGGAGAAGACTCTTGAAAGTCTCTTGGACTGCAAGGAGATCCAACCAGTCCATCCTAAAGGAGATCAGTCCTGGGTGTTCATTGGAAGGACTGATGTTGAAGCTGAAATTCCAATACTTTGGCCACCTGATGCGAAGAGCTGACTCATTGGAAAAGACCCTTATGCTGGGAGGGATTGGGGGCAGGAGGAGAAGGGGACAACAGAGGATGAGATGGCTGGATGGCATCACCGACTCGATGGACATGAGTCTGAGTGAACTCCAGGAGTTGGTGATGGACAGGGAGGCCTGGCATGCTGCGATTCATGGGGTCGCAAAGAGTCAGACACGACTAAGCAGCTGAACTGAACTGATAGCTGACTAACAATGTCATGACAGTTTCAGGTAAACAGCTGGATACATGTATAGAAATCAATTTTTTAAAGACAAAAAGTTCATGAGACTTTTGATGGAAATTCCATGGATTAGTTATGTTCTCTAACTACTAGTTTCCTAAGAGGTCAAAATACCCAATAAACAGTAGAAAAGCATCAGATGAATAGGTGGGAATAACCATCATTACTAACCATCTGTGTGACTTTGGGCCAGGTGGGTGATTTTAACACTTTCCCTCCTGTAAAATGGACATGCAGTGCCCTCCTTGCTACCTCACACATTTTCCATAAAGATCACAGGAGATAATGAATGGGAAAGCTCATATGGACTGGAAACAGTCCTCTGGTGAGGTGAGAAGCTGAAGCCTATTGTGAAATGGAGGCATACCACAAAGCATCCTGCCCACAAAAAAGAAAGAAAATTTGGAGATCATATAAGAAAACTAAAGCTGACCAAGCCCATACCCAGTGCTAAAATCATGTAATTTTAAGTTAATTTTAAAGGACTAAATAGCTTTTCATTATAAAACTGACTAAAATGAAACTATCACTCCTTAGGTTACCATACCAAGGAGCTCATATAGACAAATTCCTTTATCTCATCAGTGAAGAAACTTGAGACCCAGGGAAAGAGTTTGGCTTACTCAAGGTTATAGCAAGTTAATGGTTAAGGCAGAACTAGAACTGTTCTTTCTTGACTTCCAGTCCAATAGTCATTTATAGTAAACTGCCTGAGTGATAAAGATGGGAAATAATGTGGAAGTTCTCTGTGTTCCATAGAGCTCTAGAGTTGTAAGAAGGGCCTCAGATGGGGTGGGAGATAACAAAAAGAAACCAACCTCTCCAGCACATACCTCCCTGTCCACCTATTTTGAGGACTGTTCTGGATCTTTTAACAAAAGCTTTGAAAAATAAGGTTCTCCTGCTGCTGAAAAATAAAATTAAAATTAAAATCACTACAGTGTCAGAATTTTTTTTTTAATTTTGTGTGAGTAAACTTGAAAATCCCCAGTCAGTGAACACATATTAAAATCATTACTCTACGTGGATACCCATCCATTCATCTCTATTTACCTTGAATTCCCGCATATATATTGCCAAAACAGTTTGGAAGGATGCATAGAGTTTTTATCGATGACTAATCATCACATTTTACCACCAAAAGCACAAGAAGACAGATCAGTGAGAAGACTCTGTTATTTACCAAACTGTTGAAGTGATAACACAAACACCAGGATTTGTTTCTGTTTAAAAGTAACAGAGCATGGGAGGGGAAAACTGTGTGGGCTTCTTTTTGCCTCCTTTATTAATCAATTCACTTATATTTCCATAAATGTTTCTGAGCTTCCCTGCCGCCAAGTTGCTGCCAAGGAATCTATCAGTGCCATAGAAATATGCAGCCCAGGTACAATGATGAAGTTTAGAACCCTTGGCACTAAAAAGAGTTGGAAGTATTCCATAAGGAGTAAAGATCTGGCCCTGACCCATTGAATTCCCTAATCTTCTTTCCCCTGCTCCACTCAATTTCAGTGCCCATTTCAAGAGCTATTACTATGTGTCAGATTCTGCTCAAGGCATACTGGGAGATAGAGAGGAAAAAAAGTGGGGAGATAGGCTATAGCACAATGTAAAAGGCAGTAAGAGATTTGCATGCATATGAGAGATGCAGTTGCTTGGGTTCAGGGGAATAACCACTTCAAGTTGAGGGCTCTGGCTAGGAGAAGGGGATGTCTAAAACCAGGCCTTGGTAGAAATTGAGAATTAGAAGGGTAGTTTTGTCCATGAAATGAGTAACTATGGGTGATTCGCCTCCCTGAATCTCCTAAGCATGGGGAGGTATTCTCACCACTGATTTACTTTCTGCAGGTAACATGGTCACACCAGCACGTTGCCTAGGGGAGGAGCCCCACAAAGAGGACAACCACAAAGAGGCCTAGAGTGTTAGCAAGAAAAATGCAAAGAATGTTATTTTGTATACAGAAGCACAGTAGGCCTTCTGCAATCATGAAGACTGCATTCAGAGACCTTTCACAATCACCCAGTCCTTGAATCCAACTCGTTCAAAAGTCAGTGCTGGGGGTTTTGAGACTTGGCTCTCTCACTAAGAAATCACTCCTACAACCAGCTTTGCAGCCCAAGTAATTCACACTCATGCTCAGGATTTTTCATGCCCTATCTCATTTAATCGCTAGAACAACCCAAGTGGCAGTTATTGTCCTCATGACAAATGACTACATGCCATAATTATTACATGACAATTACATGATAAATTATTACATCCTGTAAACTCTGGTTAGTTGATTTCTAAATAATCAAACCTCATGAAGATCAAAAGTGTTGATGCCAAAATCTGGCCACTACAACCCACAGAAGCAAGAGACTAACCTAAGCGTTTGCAATATACTTTTAGAAACTATATAATCCATCTAGAATTTCATTATTCATTGGCAAACACATCTAACACATCTTACAAGAACAAAATGATACATAAATGACTGTGATGGTTTATTGAAATGAAATCTTGAGCTTGAAGACCCAGAATGAGGCTTCTCTGTGATTAAAGGATAGTTACTCATCTCCAAGCTCCCATTTGCTTCAACTGTACGAAGGGGAAGGAGGTGCAGTAGATTTTGTGATCCCTAAGTTGCTTTCCACTACCAAAAATTTTAATAATAATAGTAATAAAGTGAAAGTGAAGTCACTCAGTCATGTCCAACTCTTTAGGCTCCTCGATCCATGGAATTCTCCAGACAAGAATACTGGAGTGGGTTGCCATTTCCTTCTCCAGGGGATCTTCCCGACCCAGGGATTGAACCCAGGTCTCCTTTACCATCTGAGCTACCCGGGAAGCCCCATATAATTAGAGGAATAAAAGCCCTCATTAAATGAATGTTCTCCAGTCTATAAATCTTCTGAGACGCAAATGCTCTTTAAAGAAAAGACTATAACCTGTTATTTGGCATTGGTTGAGAGACAGGATATTGAGGTGGGCATGCTTTTTCCAAAAGGAAAAAAGAGCTGTGGTATGTCCCAGCCTTAGGCATAAATGTGCAGGATAGTAGCCCACTGGGGTTTGCAGTTACTGTCAACACAAGAGAGTAGAGAAACATAGACCAAGGACTTTGTAAGAACACTGTATCCTTTCTTAAACTCTGCAGCCTCCCCATGTTTTTATTCTTTACATGGCCATCTGTCTACCAGTGTGTTCAGTGGTTTTATCCTCAGAATGGACAGGGCTTAAGTACATGTCTTCAGGAGCAGAAAGAAATGGGTGAACCAGGAAAGCTAGTATTATTCTGTATCCCAGGGGTAGAGTAAGCAGTAGGGGAAAATCAGTGGAGTGACTGAAGCCTATGGACAGCCTGAGTGCTGGCAGAGCCTGGGACAGTCCTGGGGCAAAGCAGCAGTGGGGCCCACCTGAGGTGCACCAGGGCCCCTGACATCAATTACATGAATAGGTCTGGTCTACTGAGCTCATAGCAAGTAGATTATTCTGAATCTATGAAGTAAGTAAAAGGAAAATTATCCTTTAAAAAAATTTTTTTAGAGGGAAGGATTTATTACTATCAACAAATAAGGAGAACACTGGGGATCTTTCCCAAAGCAGTGTCCCCCTGAATAGCAAAATTGGGAAATTTTAAGCTAAGAATACATGCATTTTCATGAAGGGGCTTGAGCAGAGGAAAATTCAGCATTGAATTTGGGCAGAAGTCGACAGATTCCCTAAAAAATATTTTAAATGAGATTATTTAAGAACCAGAATTTAAGATCATTTGTATAGTGACATGAATGATGAAGAATCTTCACATTTATTATTTTATAAGATGATCATATAATTCATTATGCAAACAAACATTTTTGGGAGTACAAGGAGATGCTATTAATTGCCACCCAAGACAATAGATATAAACATGGACAGATGGTCCCTATCTTCATCTTTGGTCATTATCCACCATTTCAGCAGATCCATTTTCATAATCCTAAGAAGGGGACAGAATGGAGATTTTTGTGCCTGCTTTATAGATGAGGAATCTGATGCTCAGAGAGGTGAAGCATCTTGCCCAATATACATAGATATTAAGTTTATGATATTTGAAAATGTATGCTCTGATAAAATATACACATACATACAAAACATTCAAAAACAAATTAAGAATCTAAATGTCATGTGTGTCTATAAAATAGGTTACTAAGATGCTTGAAATTCAGCCTTCCCCAAGTGTACTTCACAGGTACTCACAAAAGGCTTAGCAGATCAGGGGAAACAAATCTGTGTGGTGTGGCTTATCATTTGCATCGGTTGTGCTGACAGGTGACATCCGGTGCTGTCCATCTTCCAAGAGAGTCCTAAATCTAAGACCTCACTTCAGGCAATTGACTGGAGGGTTACACTTTCGACAAAGCCTGTTCATATGGAGAATGTAGAGGATGAGGGCAATGATATGAACCCGTTAAACATAACCAGAAGGCTGCATGAGTTTTCATGACAGTTAAAAGCATAAATCAGTTCTTCCTCCCCTGTTGGGATAAGTGCTTGGAATCATCTGTTGGGGGAGTCCTTGGCCCAGCTCACATCACTAGAAGCCAAGAGGCTAAGTATGATGCTATTAACCAACATAAGACTTCCTTGACCGATTGGGAGAACTTCAGAGAAGGATGTACAAACTAGTCCTAGATAAAAGAAATACAAGAGAACACCACCAAATCCCCTATTTATATAGGAGAAGAGGCCTCAGAGTCTATGTGTCTGAGTAAATTGCAACTTGCAGGTAGAGCTGGCATCACCCCATAGGTTTCCCATTTCATGGTTCACAGCTCTCTTCAAGCAATGGTATATGGGACTGAATTACAGTGGATTCATTATATGTGAAAGTGTTGCTAAGCTGTGTCTGACTGTTGCAACCCCATGGACTATAGCCCTCCAGGCTCCTCTGTCCATGCAATTTCCCAGACAAGAATACTGGAGTAGGTTGCCATTTCCTTCTCCAGAGGATTTTTTCAACCCAGGGATTGAACCTGGGTCTCCTGTATTTTCTGCATTGCAGGCAGATTATTTACCGTCTGAGCTGCTGCTGCTAAGTCACTTCAGTTGTGTCCGACTCTGTGCGACCCCAGAGACAGCAGCCCACCAGGCTCCTCCGTCCATGGGATTTTCCAGGCAAGAGTATTGGAGTGGGTTGCCATTTCCTTCTCCTTTACTGTCTGAGCTACCAGGGATTATATGTGAGTGTGTGGGTTGCATTGAGCATTCCCCAAATTCATATGCTGCAGCCTTGACCCCTAGTACCTTAAAATATAACCATATTTACAGATAGGGTCGTTACAAAGGTAGCTGAGCTAAATGAGGTCATGAGGATGAGCTGTAACCCAATACATTTGGGGGAAATCTGGAGATAAACTCGTGCAGGGAGAACGCCTCGTGAAGGCGAAGGCAGAGGCAGGGTGAGGCCTCTACCCTCCAATGAACAGCAGAGATCGCCAACAGGCCATCAGGAGCTGGGGGGGTCACAGAGTAGATTTTCTTCCCCAGCCCTCGGAAGGGACCAACCTTGCTGGCACCTTGATCTTGGACTTCTCATCTCCAGAACTGCGAAAAAGTATGTGTCTATTGATTAAGCCACTCAGGTTATTATGTTTTGTTACAGTAGCCCTCACAAGCTAATACAATGTTTGGCTGGACACACAGTGTCTGATAAGTCCATGGTCCACAATCTGAATTTGCTCACTCCACAGTGACAGGCTGTCTTCCTGACCCCAGCCCAAACATACATCACAGAGATGGCATAACTTGGTGTAGAATGAATAGCTCATTACCCCCAACATACACACAAAAATGGCATTCCAAGTATGGCCTCTACTCTATCTTACCTTTCAAACTATAACCCTCCAGATAATCAGCACTCTTTTGGTTCCCACATGGAGGGTTGACTAAACCTAATTCCAGAGGCAAACCTGAGCCCAGCATCTATAATACCTTGTGAAGTGAAAGGTTAAGAGGACTTCAGTCCCCCTCTCCATCCCTTATCTCACCTCTGCACAAGGCTGGACCAGAGAGAAACCCTGGAGGTTGTAGCAGGCAAACTCTACCCCATGCAGTGATGCCTGGGGCATTTGATACCTATACACAGAGTTTCCTTTGAACTGTATTTCCAATTGCTCCAATGAATAATAATTTCTAGTCATTTTGCTAGTTTATTTAGTATATTGCTTTTCTTTTTCTTCTAACAGGAAGATACAAATGACTCCAAAGAATAGGAAACTCTAAATTTGGAAATTGGGGAGAAAAAAGCCATTTGGTCTATGCATGAGCAGAATGCTTTGGTACTAATGGGGATGAAATGTGACCTTACTCTCTGTTTTTTACTCTGTTTTACTCTCTGCCTTTGGGTGATGCAGAAGACACCTTCTAGCATGTTTTTATCTTACACAAAGGCAGTACCATGGGTGGGCTGCCTGGCATTGGTTGTTCTAAATTAGGCAATACTAGCTTATAAGTTTGAAACAGACTGATTGAGAATCCATTAGTCAAAAGAGTAAACACTGGAATCATTTTCTGATCAAATAAGTCCTGGCACTGTATTCTTGACCAATACAAAGTCATTCCACTGAGCCTGTGGCTCACTGTCTAAATGCTTCCTAGAACTAGTCCACCATGAGCAAAACATCATCAGAACATTTACATTATACAACACCCACTTCTGGGTGTGTCATGCAAGTTACCATCACAATACTTAAAGACAAAATAAATAACACCTACAGAGGCCCTTACTATGTGCCAGGCTAAGTGTTCCAAATGCTTTTCATCTATTACTGTGTGCTTATCCTCCCAAGCTTGGGTAGTAGAGGCTCTTATTGTTCCCCTTTACAGATGAGGGAACTGAGGCAGACAGAAGGGTTAGGGAATCGCTCAGATTCACACGGCGAGTAGAGGGCAGGTGCAGAACGCGAGGCCAGGCTGGCGGCAGAGCTCACACTCTGCACTGGTAGCCACCGTGGTTATTGTATCTGTCTCCTCTCCCTCCTGCCCCCTCCCTCCCATTGGGAACTTTTCAAGGTCAGGGACTATTCCTCTCTAAGCCTTGTTCTCTCATCCCCTGAATTTAATGATCATCCTTAAATGATTCAAACCCATCCATGTCCCTATGCTCTAACCAAGAAACATTCTCTCCCTCGAGAAAGTTCCTCTTAGACCATTTGCCAATTCTTGCCCTGTAGTTGGTAGCTGTTCTTAAACATCCCTCCTTTCCCCACAGTTCATAGATGTGCAAAATTCATGTCTGAGTCACACCTGAAATTTCCTCAAAGCCCACCATATTCCCTTCCATTTACTAAGGATTCCTCCATAACCATTTATGAAGCAAATGAAAACAGGGTCAGTTCCGTGGTTGTTTGTTTTTTTTTTTAGATTCTGTGTTATTACTGTCCAAATACATGAAGTTCTGATGAAATAAAATCATATGGTACAGATAAAAACAGGCCATGAGAGCCCAGAGTTGTTTTAGGGCCAAATGGCAGACCACTCAACAGTTCACATTTTAGGAATTCAAAATGCTTAGAAATTGATAAGGTGGTTTCTGAAAAAGAAAGAGAAAGAGAAGGAAAAAAAGACAAAAAGGAGGGAGGGAGGGAGGAGACAGAAACCATTGAGAAAATGTTAGCTCACGAGAAAGCCTGACTTAGAAAGAAGTGACAAACGCATAAAAAAAATGCATAAACTTTGTGCAGATTAATGCAATAGTAAACAGCAGAATACACAGGCCTCATAATACTTCTGTAACAGCGTACATCAGAGAAGGCAATGCCACCCCACTCCAGTACTCTTGCCTGGAAAATCCCATGGATGGAGGAGCCTGGTGGGCTGCAGTTCATGGGATCGCTAAGAGTCGGACACGACTGAGCAACTTCACTTTCACTTTTCACTTTCATGCATTGGAGAAGGAAATGGCAACCCACTCCAATGTTCTTGCCTGGAGAATCCCAGGGACAGGGGAGCCTGGTGGGCTGCCGTCCATGGGGTCGCACAGAGTCGGACACGACTGAAGCGACTTAGCAGCAGCAGCAGCAGCAACGGCATACATATAATGTCTCTAGCACTTTTGGAAAATATGCAGATGTTAATTAAAGATCATTCTAGATAAAAATACACATTTCTTTAAAGGCACAGTGGGGGTGAGGGGAGGGGGGAATCTGGTCTCAGGGCACATCCCCGCAGACGAACAAAGAAGAAACTATGGGGTTTTTTTGGTAATTCTAGTGAATATGGCAGCAAAAATTTGTTGTAAGGATGTCGGCTGGTTTTAAGAGGGTTATTTTCAAATATAACCTTATAGCTGCATTTGTGTAAAAAAAAAAAAAAAAAAACCTTTGTGAAAAGTTAATTTTATTAACCCTGAAAAATGTCTCTATTGACATCTCTTTCTAAGATAAACTAAGAGTAGCAAGAGTTGTGAATGGGTGAGGGGTTTATGCTTTAAAGCAAATGCGAACCCTCTCTGGGTTCCTCTCACACAAAGGGATACAGACTCTTAAATACAATAAACTTCCTTAAAAATCTGCCACCTAACAATTGTTTACATCATAGAAAAATAGCATTTTTTGGTAAAAAGAAATATAGTTACTTTGTTAAAATGGTCTATTTTACCAGCAATTATTTCTCATATAAAGAATTTCTAGACATCCATACAGGAAATAAAAATAGATAATACTGAGTGCAAAGCAGACGATGGCATGTTTGCAAAAGATCAGAGCATCTCATTGCCGATAAATAATACTCTTGTCCATCATGGTACAAGGTTTCATCTTTTGGAAACTTACAAGCTACCGCTTTCATTTGCTGATAGCAAGTTACTTAATAGATACAGTGACTTCAGCAGCAGAAGGCCAAATTGATGAGAAATGGATCATACATACATTTCTGTATGTGTTCACATTTCCCGGAAACTCAAAGTGCTGAAAACTAGCAATGGCCTACGTCCCCCAAACTCCCGAAAGTGAGCGTGGACACCAGGCCACAGGGATGCGAAGGGGGATTTATGACATTCTTGGTCCTTTCAAAATCACTCATTAACCACCCACATTTGAGTTTTCACATATAGCCAGATTAACACCAAATGCTCTATCAGCTGGGCTAAATCCAGAATTCTAGGGCCTTCCTGTAAGCCAGCTTGATTTATATCCACTATAACAGAACCTTTGACAGTGCCTCCTAGGGGAAGAGGAGGATGTGGAATTCAGTTTAAAGCAATGGTTCTCAAACTCAAGTATGTTTCAGAACCCCCTGGAGGGCTCACTCAAACACAGACTGCTGGGCCCCACCCCAGAGTTTCCGATACAGGAGGTCTAGGTTGGGGCCGGAGGTCTGTACTCCTAATAAGGTCCCAGGTAAGGCTAAGGTTGCAGGACCGGGGACCACCTTTGAGAAGCACTGCTCTGAGGAGCCTGGCGGGCTACAGTCCGTGGGGTCACAAAGACTCGGACATTACTGAGCACACTTGCTACAGCTACTGTGCTACTCTAGATTCCCGTTTTGGAGAGTAGTAAGTATTTTAAACACAAAAGAAAGAAGTAGAAAAAGCAGCAACATCCTAGTAAAATAAGGGTCGGGAGGAATAAAGGAAGCATGCAAGGTCAGACTTGCAGGGGTAATGTGAGCAGCTGGGTAAGGCTGCAGTGTGAGATGTGCATGGTGGGGCTGGGAAGATCAGCAGAAGATAAACAGTTCAGCACTGTCTTCAGATCATAAGGAGATTTGCATAAAGCTTCTCACATGAGGAAGCCCAGCTCTCAGCCCAATACTACCACCACACCCAGGGATCAGGCCTAATAGCCAAACACCTTATTCTACAGCTTTTAAACCATGACAGCTGCTGTGTGCCATTTCTCCATGTAGTTGTTCAATATCGGGGACCCAGCTGAACAGGCAGTGGGGCTTCAGCTCGGAGCCTGAGAGGTTGTTCTGAGCTGCAGTACAGGAGAGTGTAATTCTTCCTGAGCTGGAGAATATAAAATTCTCTCTCTCATCCTCTCTGCCACCAGAGGAATGTGTGCTAGTAAAACCTCACAGTTTAAAAGATGAAAATAACAAAAACAAACCTCTTTTGCTCCTGGGTTGTCCAAAGATTTCCAGATTGTGGGCTTCTTCCATTAATAGAAAAAAATACCTGGTCTCACAAGTCCTATTCCCCCAATGCTAAGAAAGCAGTTTTCAAAAGGCAGAAGCAGGGGAGGGACTTTGGAGGGCGCTTGGCAAAATCTGAAAGTAACGGTCACTGCTTAAAACCTTTCTAACAAAGAGTGAGACCAAGTGGAGCACTTAGAAGACTCGTGCCATAGCCAGGTGCCAAACAGGACCAAGAGGGTGATGCCTCCTCCAGAAGCAGATGGTGCAAAGGAGACAGGAGACTCTGCCCGGGGCCCAGGTTGATGAGGTAAAAGGAGCTTGAGGGACTATACACCCAAATAGGCTAGGGTGGTAACGTAGGAGGTGGTGACCTCTGGTTGGGAGGTGATGGCAGGAAAGGGAAATGAAGAAATCATTAAAATGAAGATGCTATTGCAGGGGTTATTTGGGTCATTACATGGTCAAAGCCAAAGAGGTTAGATGGTGAGATGAGCTCTGGTGCAGACAGAAAACTCAGCAACAGAGATCAGGGAATGCGCAGTGGGATACCCAGGAAAGGACGTGAGAGGCATTAAAACAGCCCAGACAGAAAAGCTCAGGTGACCTGCTTCTTCTCTTTAACTGTAGCATGTATATTTATGAATGAATGGATTCTTTTCTATTTGATCTGAGGGTCTCTCACTCTCAAGTATACAAAGAAGTACCTTCTTGCATTGATTCAGTTCACAAAAAAATTACTATTTATTTAAGCATACTAAAACAAAGCACATTCTATTTGCCAAGTAGTTTAGTGCTGCTAAGTCGCTTCAGTCGTGTCCGACTCTGTGCAACCCCAGAGACAGCAGCCCACCATGCTCCGCCATCCCTGGGATTCTCCAGGCAAGAACACTGGAGTGAGTTGCCATTTCCCTCTCCAATGCAGGAAAGTGAAAAGTGAAAGTGAAGTCGCTCAGTCCTGTCCAACTCTTAGCGACCCCATGGACTGCAGCCTACCAGGCTCCTCCATCCATGGGATTTTCCAGGCAAGAGTACTGGAGTGGGGTGCCACTACCTTCTCCAGTTTAGTGCTAGACCCATAATAATAAGTAAAAATGACCTTACAATTAAGGTTTCGGTTCATGAGCTGCCAGGATTACAGAATGGGGAGATTTGGAATCTGCCCTAAATTAGGCTAAATAATTTATTTACATAAATATATTTAATAAGGGCCTGGTGCTGGACTCCAGTACTTTTGCCTAGAAAATCCCATGAATGGAGGAGCCTGGTAGGCTGCAGTCCATGGGGTCGCTAGAGTCGGACACGACTGAGCGACTTCACTTTCACCTTTCACTTTCATGCAATGGAGAAGGAAATGGCAACCCACTCCAGTGTTCTTGCCTGGAGAATCCCAGGGACAGGGGAGCCTGGTAGACTACTGTCCACAGGGCTGCACAGATTCGGACACAACTGAAGTGACTTAGCACACACGCTAGACTCAGCTAACCAAGTCCTCAAGTTGTTCTGATATTCAGTATTGTAGTCAGCTCAGGAATGGCCTGTAAACATCACATTCATTCAGTACAGTTCCTGACCGCAAGCCACCTGGCTCAATATAATACAGAGCATATAATCCGTGCTTTATTGTAAATGGCAGAGGGGAGAAGAGGTACCCCAGCAGGAGCAGGGCCATCCATCACTGCAGACAAGAAGTGGTGAGTGTCAGAACTGAGACAGTAGAGCCAGAGGGACATCACCATCTAAACTAGAGATGACAAATGGGTACATGGAGTCTAACTGAGTGAGGAGAGGGGGTCTGCAGGAGAACTCTCAGTTTCTGCCGTCAGGACCTGGGAGATTGTGGTGCCATTTGGCGAGTTGAAAAAAAACAGGGAAAGGGGAGTAAGGCGGGAGAGGATAAAGTGTTCAACCCAGGCCTGTAGAGCTGAAGGTGTTTGGGTCTGAAGTTCACGAGACTGTTCCCACCTGGAGACATACAAGTCATTGGAGTACAGGAGGCAATTGAATACAAGGATTAGATTAAATCCTCAAGCAAGATAAACTGAGGTGGTAAGAGTGTCAGAATTGCACTCTGATATATCTACTGGACAATAGTTACAGATCGATCATACATGTCCTTAGGCAAAGGACTGGATTCTAAACATCTATAAGAGTTCTCTGGCTTACAGCTGCTGGTGTGCTCTGGCAGTAGCTGGAGTGATAGGTGATTTCAAGAGATCTGCAGCTGCCATGAGTTTAAAATCATGATTCTTATGCCGGTGTAATGAATGACATGAAAAACCATTCTGAGATGTCAGAGAGGACACGCTCATCTGCACCGGCACCTCCTAACAGGGCTTTAAAAAGAAACACTTCCCTGCTATATTAAGCAGCTGTTACAAAGTTTGGAAGAAAATTTCTGGGGGGCAGCTGCCATTACTCAGGTGGTGACTACCGCCCTGCCTCATATATCAACTCTTTAACCACTACTCTGTGGGGCTCATTTTTATCATTCTCAAGCAATTCAAATGCTGATCATCCAGAAAATTCATTTCTTTTTTCCTTTCTACAGGCATAGAGAACAGAATTGAAATCACCAGCACAACTGAGCCAAAATATATTTAAGAATAAGTTTGTTCTAATGTAAACTCAGTCTCTAAGCTCCTGTGCAGGTCTAAACATCAAGGAATTGATCACATCCAGCAAGAAAGAAAAAAGAGAATCTTTCTTTTGGAAATGTCAAATTAAGTTCTAGAGCTATTCCCACCTTCTATGACACAGTAAAAGATCATACTGCTACCTCAGTGGTTGAATGGTCTGAATGCTTGTGCCCCTTCCAGAATTCACATGCAGCCATGAAATTAAAAGACACTTGCTCCTGGGAAGAAAAGCTATGACAAACCTAGACAGCATATTAAAAAGCAGAGACATTACTTTGCTGACAAAGGTCCGTCTAGTCAAAGCTATGGTTTTTCCAGTAGTCATGTATGGATGTGAGAGTTGGACCATAAAGAAGGCTGAGTGGCAAAGAACTGATGCTTTTGAACTGTGGTGTTGGAGAAGACTCTTGAGAGTCCTTTGGACTGCAAAGAAAGCAAACCAGTCAATCCTAAAGGAAATCAGTCCTGAAAATTCATTGGAAGGACTGATGCTGAAGCGCCAATACTTTGGCCACCTGATGCAAAGACCCGACTCATTAGAAAAGACCCTGATGCTGGGAAAGATTGAAGGCAGGAGGAGAAGGGAGTATGAGATGGTTGGATGCCATCATTGATTCAATGGACATGAGTTTGAGTGCACTATGGGAGATGGTGAAAGACAGGGAAGCCTGTCTTTCAGGTATGCTGCAGTCTATGGTTTTGCAAAGAGTTGGACACAACTGAGTGACTGAAAAACAACAACAATCTATGGAATATTGTTAAGGCAGCCCAAGCTCAGACAGTAGTACTCAAATTGTGTTGTTCTACAAGTTACATTAGGGGTATTTGCTCTCAACACAACATCTGGGAATCCTCTCTGGATCCTAAACCAGTAGGTTCAGGGTGGGTCCTATAAACCTGCCTAATACAACTCTTCCAGGTAATCCCTAAACAACTGATCCATAGAAAAACTAAGGAACACTTTCTCTTCGTCTCCCCATAGGTCACCACTGGCTCAGCTGCAGTCCACAGCTGACTGCGTTTCTGGAGCTAAAACGGAAACATACATCAGACCCACCAGAAGATCTGTGGTATAACATTAGCGAGCAGTGAGTAATCAACACGGGTAATTTGGTACAAAAACTGATCAAAGACTCCTCGACTCCACACGTGTCAATCAAGACCAACTGATCAGGGTTTGTTTTTTCGTTTGGAAAAAGGTCAAGCAGCTGCCAGTTTGCTTTTTTCTCTCCAGGGCCATTTTAGGAAGTTCATCTGTTCTAAACAGCTGCTCAAAAGTAAAACGGATCCTTGTAGGAAAAAGACTGTGGGACCACACTCCAGAGGTGACTGAAATTAAACGCTTTTCCATTTTTTGCTTTCCTCTGATGGAAAAGAAAATAAGAATAGTAGTTTCTTTTTTCAGTAATTCAAAAAAAGTATTTTGACATTTTGACAATAAGCAAATTTCTATACAGTGTTATGATCATATTGATCTCTTTTTCATCAGTGTCATAACGTACCTTTTTATACCACTTTCAACATGAATCAAAGAACTCATTTCCTTTATTTATTCAACATTTTGCAAGGTAAAGAATCTGCCTGCCAACGCAGGAGACATCAGAGACGCAGGTTCAATCCCCAGGTAGGGAAGATCTCCTGGAGAAGGGAATGGCAATTCATTCCAGTATTCTTGGCTGGAGAATCCCTTGGACAGAAGAGCCTGGCCGGTCACAAAGACAGAAGAGTCCACAGGGTTGCAAAGCGTCAGACATGACTGAAGCAACTTAACACACGAAAAGTGCCTAGCACATAATAAGCACTATGAAAAACTCTGTGAAATGAAATTAAATTCAGTAAGTATTTGAGTGTTGACAACATGTCAGGGCCCAAACAAGGACATGGAGACAAGAGGTGCTGTTCTCAAGGAGCTCCCAGAGTTGTGTTGAGGAGGAGGCAGATATTTAACAAACTTCAGACAATGTCTTAGTTACCATGAGAGGATACTGGGACTATATTGGGCTGAGGGGGAAGGGGGAATAAAATGGGAGCAGATACCAGAACAGAGTATTAAAGGATAAGCAGAAATCTGCCAGGTAAATTGGATGAATGTGAGAGGGAGAGAGTAGGTTTTCAGGCCAAGGGTACAGTATGTCTGGATGATAATAATAGTGCCATATCTTTAGTGTCTACTATATACAAGGGCTGTGTTAAGTAATTTACCTACTTTTTTATTGAACCCCGACAAGAGCACTTCAAAGTTGGCCTCACTGTTATCGTGTTAGAAATTATGAACTTAAGACTTCAGACGGCCTATGGTGTATTGTCTGAGAATTTACAGTAAGTCGCAGAGCCCATCTGTCTTTCCAAGACTGGAGCTGCCCTAGCGGTTTCTCAGGCATGATCAGGGATTTTGTGAAGGAGAGAGTTAAGAAAGGAATTGGAAAGTGATGGCAAGTAAAGAGGACTTTTCATGTGCTGCTGCCGCTGCTGCACTTCTAAATAGGATAGACTTGAGCAGGTTGATAAGCTAAGCCAGTGCGAATGGGGATGAAAACACCAGAGACCTTGGAGCATGGTGCTGATGCAGCAAAGACACAGAAGGTGACGGGATGCGGGGTGAAAGGTGCCCAGCTTAGAATGGAGGGTGAGCCGACACTTGTTCTGAATGCGCACTAGAGGCAAGTTCACATGTGACAAGTGTTTAGAAAGCTGAGATTCAGACCCAAACGCAGGCCCTTATGACCTCAGGAAACCAGAGGAGTCAGTGGAAGAGGCCCCCACTGCTCCCTCTTCCCACCGCCCCAACAAAGCACTCTCCTTTGCCCGCCTCATGCCTCGTATCCAGGAACTCGGCAGGTGGTGCCGCTGTTTGTTAAATGTTCACTCCCATTTGTTCTCCTTTGCCTTTGCTGCTTGAAGTAGGTCACCTAAGGTAGCGTTTCCTCAACTCAGGGATTTTTCCAGTAAGGAAGACAGCTCTGGTCTATCTGAAGACCAGAGCTCTTGGAAAAGAATGGGTCACTGAGGAGACTATGAAAGAGGCTCTTAAGAACATCTGCTGCTGCTGCTGCTAAGTCGCTTCAGTCGTGTCTGACTCTGTGCGACCCCATAGATGGCAGCCCACCAGGCTCCCCCGTCCCTGGGATTCTCCAGGCAAGAACACTGGAGTGGGTTGCCATTTCCTTCTCCAAGGCATGAAAGTAAAAAGTGAAAGTGAAGTCACTCAGTCGTGTCTGACTCTTAGCAACCCCATGGACTGCAGCCTACCAGGCTCCTCCGTCCGTGGATTTTCCAGGCAAGGGTACTGGAATGGGGTGCCATTGCCTTCTCCGCTTAAGAACATCTAGGTGGGGGTAAAATTTCCCTTTGGGTTAAGAACCTATCCAGGAGAGTGCAGAGGCAAAATAGGTGAATGATGGTGGCATGGCTGCCTGGGGAGTGCAACCCAGGCAAAGAAGAGTTCTTGGTAGCAGTCATGATGCTCACATCTCAGGCATAGCACACACTCCAGGGCAGTGGCTAATAACTATAAATGCTCTGAGACTCATAAGACCCTGGTAGGACCTGGACTCTACCTGGTAGGAAGGGAATAAGGCCCAATAATTAATTTATCACCAGGGAGAGGGAAAGAAACTCAGATTTAGGTTGATTTCATCGAAGGAAGGTCTTCCTTGGTGGCTCAGTGATAAAGATACCTCCTCCAAGCAGGGGACACAGGTTTGATCCCTGGAATGGGAAGATTCCCTGGAGAAGGAAATGGCAACCCACTCCAATATGCTTGCCTGGATGATTCCATGGATAGAACAGCCTGGCCAGCCATGGGATGGTAAAGAGGTCGGATATGACTTAGTGACTAAAAAACAACAATGACACAATTGAAAGAAAATGAAAACATATTTCTTTTGGCTCTGAGTTCATAGGTTACAAGTCACAGTCAATGCATTGTTCATTTACTGCTCCAGGTATAAACCAAGCACTTTCATCTGTGTCTTTGCATAGACTGCCCCGCCCCCCATGAAGGCCCCTCCTCTGCAGACTCTGAAGGTCCATAGGCTGCCCATCTGTCATGAAAGGACTCAAATGTCACCTCCCAGGTTGAGCCTTCATCCTTAGGGTGGAAGGAGGCGTGTCCCTTGTCACCCATCATAGTTTGCCCTGGCCACAACAGTTCAGTTCAGTTCAGTCACTCAGTCGTGTCCGACTCTTTGCGACCCCATGAATCACAGCATGCCAGGCCTCCCTGTCCATCACCAACTCCCGGAGTTCACCCAGACTCACGTCCATCGAGTCAGTGATGCCATCCAGCCATCTCATCCTCTGTCGTCCCCTTCTCCTCCTGCCCCCAATCCTTCCCAGCATCAGAATCTTTTCCAATGCGTCAACTCTTCCCATGAGGTGGCCAAAGTATTGGAGTCTTAGCTTCAGTATCAGTCCTTCCAATGAACACCTAGGACTCATCTCCTTAAGGATGGACCGGTTGGATCTCCTTGCAGTCCAAGGGACTCTCAAGAGTCTTCTCCAACACCACACTTCAAAAGCATCAATTCTTTGGTGCTCAGCTTTCTTCACAGTTCAACTCTCACATCCATACATGACCACTGGAAAAACCATAGCCTTGACTAGACGGACCTTTGTTGGCAAAGTACTGTCTCTGCTTTTGAATATACTATCTAGGTTGGTCATAACTTTCCTCCCAAGGAGTAAGCGTCTTTTAATTTCATGGCTACAGTCACCATCTACAGTGATTTTGGAGCCCAGAAAAATAAAGTCTGACACTATTTCCACTGTTTCCCCATCTATTTCCCATTAAGTGATGGGACCAGATGCCATGATCTTAGTTTTCTGAATGTTGAGCTTTAAGCCAACTTTTTCACTCTCCACTTTCACCTTCATCAAGAGGCTTTTTAGTTCCTCTTCACTTTCTGCCATAAGGATGGTGTCATCTGCATATCTGAGGTTATTGATATTTCTCCCAGCAATCTTGATTCCAGCTTGTGTTTCTTCCAGCCCAGACTTTCTCATGATGTACTCTGCATAGAAGTTAAATAAACAGGGTGACAATATACAGCCTTGACGTACTCCTTTTCCTATTTGGAACCAGTCTGTTGTTCCATGTCCAGTTCTAACTATTGCTTCCTGACCTGCATACAAATTTCTCAAGAGGCAGATCAGGTGGTCTGGTATTCCCATCTCTTGAAGAATTTTCCACAGTTGATTGTGATCCACACAGTCAAAGGCTTTGGCATAGTCAATAAAGCAGAAATAGATGTTTTTCTGGAACTCTCTTGCTTTTTCCATGATCCAGCAGATGTTGCCAATTTGATCCTGGTTCCTCTGCCTTTTCTAAAACCAGCTTGAACATCAGGAAGTTCATGATTCACATATTGCTGAAGCTTGGATTGGAGAATTTTGAGCATTACTTTACTAGAGTGTGAGATGAGTGCAATTGTGTGGTAGTTTGAGCATTCTTTGGCATTGCCTTTCTTTGGGATTGGAATGAAAACTGACCTTTTCCAGTCCTGTGGCCACTGCTGAGTTTTCCAAATTTGCTGGCATATTGAGTGCAGCACTTTCACAGCATCATCTTTCAGGACTTGAAATAGCTCAACTGGAATTCCATCACCTCCACTAGCTTTGTTCATAGTGATGCTTTCTAAGGCCCACTTGACTTCACATTCCAGGATGTCTGGCTCTAGGTCAGTGATCACACCATCATGATTATCTGGGTCGTGAATATCTTTTTTGTACAGTTCGTCTGTGTATTCTTGCCACATGCATACAGTCTATTAACCCACAGGCTCCTACAGAGAATCTCATTCACCACTGAGCCCCTCCTCCCACCTGCTAGGGTGACCATCATGCCTGTAGTAGGTTCACACTAAATAGAAAATGTTTCGCTGAACTGACTAATAAAATATGAAGATTCACTGCGTGATTAGTGAGCTTTCGTTACTTTAAGAATTATAGCTCAGGAACTATGAATCACATTCTTTAAAATTCTGTTAGAACTTTTCCTCTCCCAAAGCATGATTCCTGCAGATGAAGTGCTGTTTACCAATAGACTCAGTTTTGCCTACCTGTTGGGTTGATTAGTCAGCAAAAGATGAAGCACTTACGTTCTGTGTGTCATGTCAGTGACATCTAGGCCCAGTTTTACAGCCTTAAAATGGGAATTTGAGTTTCAAGGTTGCAGTAAGCTATGGTGAATGGTGGGCTGGGAAGCTCTCTGCAGATATGACAACTTTATACACGTTTTTGGGTGGTACTGAGCCAGACGTCATCTGCCATCCCATAATCATGAGCAAGGTGGGGGGGGGACCCATTCATACCCATTAGCATGTCCTAGCTGTATTCCCTTGCTTGCCTTGATCTGAATCTGCACCCCTCTCTTTCAAAGAAGCGAAAAAGATTTTGCAGAGAAACCTAGTGCGAGAGACTGATGCCAGCAATTCTTATCAGATTCACTCGTTATTGGCTCCTTGCGAGCAATGCTGCAGAGCTTTTCAGGGTGTTTACATTTCCAGAACCAGCAAGCAGATGAGGGAGGGCCCAAGGCAGCTGGTGGACAGAATAAGAGAAGGTGACAGCCCAGCTTCAGAGAAGAGGGGTTGCTTTTCCTTTGAAGCTAGTACATTGTAGATAAGCTACAAAGGGTCAATGGAAAGGAAGGAAGTGAGTGGAGCCAAGAGACTGCTGGTCCAGGAGACAAAAAGCCTGGGAATGACCCCCCCCCTCTTCACTATTACTAACGTGACTCACCCTGCCTCAGTCACCCAACCATGCTGCTCCTCCACTTCCTTACTGTAACAGGGAGAAATGATTGCCCCATGGACCAGTTGCAAACCTTCTTAAATTTTAAAGGCTAGAGTCTTAGTAAATGCAAATTCTAGCCTACTAGATCGAGATGAGGCATTTCTAATAAGCTTCTGGGTGATGCAGAGGTGCTGGTTTACACACATCATTTCAACGATAGGGCCATACAGGATTGCAGAGGAGACAATGAGGTAAGGGATAGGAAAATGCATTATACATGTAACTAATATATTAAAGAAAGCTATTAGGATTAGCAATAATAGAAACAGGTGCTTTTTCTGGGTCTACATTTCTCATTACAGCATTTCCTAGGGGTACTTGCATACCTCACCCTACCCTGAAGATCTGAAACTCTCCCCCACCTCTCACTTTGTTCTCAGGACAGCTGGTTCCAGCCCAAGGGCTGACTTCTCCTGCTGACAGAAGCAGTAGGATTAGCTTTTTCCAGAAAGCAACAGACTAATGCAGATTTAGCAATGCAGTGAATCCCCAAAGGTTACTTGCAGGGGCTCTGAGGAACCTTGTGGAAAAACATACAGCTCCTTTCAAAATGAAACTTGATCTGGCTCTCCAGCAGTTTTTCAGAGGTCTCCACCAGACTCGCCAATAGGATCAAGAGAATGCCACCTCTTGCAAACCCGTTGCGCTTCTGTCTTTCCTATCAGTAATACGAGGCTCTTGCAACATCAGAAGAGGTATTCACATTTTCTCCTGGGAAATTATCTGTACCATCCCAAATTTCTGGTATACAAGGGCATTCACGAGCAGGTCAACTCCCAGCCCCAGCTCAGAATTCCAGAGTATTCATTGTTAACCTGGCAGACTCAGGTATTGGTAGTCTGAAGGAGCTGGCTTTGGTGAGAAGCATTCTAGGTTAGGCAGAAGGTAGGCTGAAGAGTCCCAGGGCTGTCCTTTTGCACATCTGAGCCCTGAGATCTGTCTGTGATGGTAGCCGCCAGCAGGAAAAATGGGGCCAGAGGATAGAGAGGTACAGTGGCCTCATGAACCCTCATCTCCAGCATTCTCTCCTGACTGACTTCACAGCCTCCGTGCTGCTCAGCATATCTGCTGGGCATACTCCTACCTCAGAGCATCTGCACTGGCTATTCCCTCCACCTGGAATGCTGTTCCTCCAAATGATCAGGTCCTTGCTTGCTCATGGCTTAATCCCGTACCTGGTCCAGATCCTTGCCCAAATATCACCTCTTCAGTGAGCCCTTCCATGACCCACCTAAGTAAAATCCTAAATGAATCTCTCAATGCCTCCTAAAATGCCCTTCTCACCTTCCCAGCTCATTTTTTTTTTTCATGGCACCTTATACTATCTGACATATACAAAATGTTTTACTTCTTTGGTTGTTTCTCCCCTATAGCAGAAGACAAATTCCATGAAGTGAGAAAATTTTGTTGATTTTCTTCATGTAGAAGAAGAAACATTTCTGCATTTGCTTATGTAGACCAGTGCTTAGTACACAAGAGGTCTCAGAAATATTAAAGGCTGAATAAATAAACCTTTTAATCAAGTAACTAATTAATAGAGTCATTAAAGTCTTGAATTTCAGGCAATGTTACTCATCACAGCTATGTGAATGTTTCTAACAAAATTGTTTACTTAAAAATTTAGTGTTCTGGACTGGGAGGTTAAAAAAAAAGAGTGGGTAAATCTAAATTCTGTTTATGGTCTGCAGCTATGTAGGTATATAAATTCACATAGGCTTCTCTCCTAGCCTTAGTCTCTAATATAAAATGTAGGAATTACACAAGATTCTTAAGTCTCTTCCAAACAGCAACATGATATAATACTAAAAGTACAAATAGCAAGGCTTCATGCACAGCAATGACAACAAAAAGATTTACAGAGTATTAACTGTGTATAAGACAGTATTCTTGAGACTTGAAGGCCATAAAGGTGCTAAACATAGATTCTGGCTCCAATATAACTTACTTACTACCAAGAGCAAGAAGGAAAAAGACAAAAATGTAATGAAAATTTAAATATTAATCCAAAAAGATTGATTAGATTCCTACATTAAGCAGGAATGATGAATTCCCATAATCCTGCCAGTTCCATAATTTACCTTTGCTTCTCTGGAGATTTGAAAGGGTTAGATACTTGTCAAAGATGATCAAATAGCAACAGAGAGCTTACTGTTTTTATCATCGTCTCCCAAAAGGTGATGATCACGTCTATTTTTTCAAAGAGAAACCACGTAACCCTGGTGAGAAACCTGAATTCTCAACAGCCCCTCAGCCTCTCCAAGCACTCATCATATTGTTCTTCTCTTTTTTAAATACTAGTTCCTTTGTCTCTTTCAGAAAAACTCTTTACACTAATGCTATTAAGAGAATTGTGTGTGATGAGATGCCTTCTCTCATCCTGTCTAAAGATGTGTATGCTAATTTTAAGTCCTTAAAAAAACTGCCATCACTATTTCCCAAGGAGGACCCATAACGCATTTGTAACTTTCAAATGTTTTCTCTCTTCTCATTTCTGGTTCCTAATTCTTCAGTTCAGTTCAGTCGCTCAGTCGTATCTGACTCTTTGCAACCCCATGAATCGCAGCACGCCAGGCCTCCCTGTCCATACCTACCACCAAATACCAGCTATATCTTTTTCATTTGGATTGAGGTTTTACATCTATCTGATGAAAGGCTGGGCAAAACAGCAACCAGGCCATTTGCAAATCTAGCATCTTGTTATACTTCATGTTAATCACAACAAGGAAATCTGTCTGGACCTCTCTGCCCTTTCCTTTTCAACACAATCTGAAATCACAGAAAAGGAGGCAGTTAGTGGTGATCATGGCTCTCAGAAAGCAATACTTGCTGAGACACTAACATTACTGCTGGGTATGAAAAATTCCAAGTAATAATGTTCAGTTGTGGTGGGGTATGAGACACCCACTCCTACATATTTATTTCTAGCTCATGTGAGAAGAGCACAATGATCTAGGACATAACAAAAATTTCATAATTTCTAACTGCTAATAATCTATAATCAACAAATCTATCTGTCCTTGGCCATACTGGCAGAAAGCCAGTGATCTAACTGAATAAGTCATCATCTGCAATACTTTGAAAGAGGTACATTTCCCAATTTATTCTGAGCTTGATCTTCCACCCAGGCATTAATTTAATTTTGTGTAGTGACCAATGAAATCCACTGCACATTTGATCATGAAGTCAAGCACTCAGAAGTAGGGCAGAAAGACGGAGAAGCTATTCCAGAAGAGTCAACAGCCCTTCTTGCAAATTCTCTCTCCACCACTCTGAGCTTCCAGTTCCTCAGCTGTAGGATGAGGGGCTGGTGAAACAGTTCCCAGGTCTTCTAAGTCAGTCATTTCATTGTACTGAACCATTTTCATTGCAAAAGAAATCTGTTTGAATCTCTCTGCCCCAAAGGTAACAACAGAACTTAAAGATAACTTGTGAGATCATTTTATTCAGACATAAGTAGAGATAACATAAAAACCTGATGGTCATCAATTCCTGTCTTAAAAGACAAATTAAGATTCAGCAAGAGTTCCTCCTGCTGAATCCCTGCCCTACCAACACTAACAAGAGCTCTCCTTTCTGTGCGGGAAGGGGAGACTACAGGGCTCTCCACAAAAGCTCTTTGAAGCCTGAGGGTTGTAATTAGCACGTTTCCTGAGCTCCCTGTTTTTCAGGTTAAGCAACTTTAATTCCTTAACCTGTCATTAAAGTGCTCATTTCACACGCATGCTCTATTTTTACTAGGTTCTTCTAAATTGCAGAGTCCGAAAATGGACACAGTGCTCTAAAAACATCCGACTAATATAGACTATAACCAAAGATCACATTCACATACCCAGAAAAATTATGCATCTTTAAATAAATTGTATCCACAGTTACTGAAATTTAAGATTTGCTATATTTAATGTGCTCAGATAAAATAAAATTAGAATTTTATTTTGCAATAAAACAAACTTAAATAAAACCCTGTAGTATCATAATAAAAAGATGTGTTTCCTCTTTAAACGATTTGTCACTAAAAATTGAGGCAGTGACAAAGCAGTGACTTCTCAGCACATATTTCCTTGTTTTATGAGTGAAAGCCACTTACCATACTGGAGTAGATACATTACTAAAAATGCCACAAAAGAGTCACATTTCTTTGCATATTAGCAATGTACACTTCTAGCAACTTTGGACACAACATTGATTATATTAAAAGGCATTCATGGAAAAATACTGTGTGAACAGCAAAAGGGAGATGAGAGAATCTTCAATATCAAATGACAGTCGACTTGCTGCAATCTTTAAACAGATTTTGGCTGTGACGTGGTGGCAAAAATCTCATCCAGGAGACCACAGTTACAGTCCTGATTTTGTACTTGAGCAAGATACTTCTTTTGTGAAAATAACTTTTTTTTTTGACATAAGGCATATTGTATTCATTATCTATCAAGTTAGGTAATTGAATTGAGGTTTCTTCTAGCTCTGTGATCACAAACCAATGTGCTATAAGTAATAGTTAAATTCACCTTGAAAATATACATGGAATTAAATGCCTACATTATACAAGTTGGGGCATTTCTTATAGTTAATAGAAGGATATTCATGCTCAAATATAAAAATTAGTCCATGTCACTTTGGGCAAAATTGTGAGAAATTTGAGCACTAGGGTACTACCTTAATTAAAACAAACAAACAAACAATATATCTTACTGGTATTTTCTCTACATTGCTTGGGCTTTAGGAGTTTCAAGGATTTCATACTGATTTCCCAAAGATGATATTTTGTTCTTAACCTGTCAAGAGTCTGTGCTGTATTTAAACAGGTTAGTAAGTGGGAAAACATTTATAGTCTATAAAGCACTTTAAAGATGCTATATTTTTTTAACTTCCCTCCTTCTCCTCAGCAAAATTAATCTCTCCTCATCCTGTACTGTTGGAAATTTGTTTCACCTCTCTTATAAATTTTAATCCATGCTCTTTTCTACACTATACCAACTATCCCTTTGATTAGGGATTAGCTAACTAATTTGAGCATCTACACGGCTTAGCATAGTGTAAGATTTGTAACAAATACTCAATAATTTTTTGAAGAAAGAAAGAATTAAAATTACTAGAGAATATATAATGAAATGTGCTTTAAGTGTCATTGACAAAATTTCTCATACAGAATCTCATCTGTTTTCAGTACTTCGTCTCCTCTTTAAATATATACATTCCTCCCAAGAAAAACTGAAAAATTCAGAAGATAGGAGATTCCCTTAGGTCGGTTTCAGTGCTTGAAGAATTAAGCCTTGGAGCATTCCTTAAAATAATTCCTTAAAATCATGCACTCAAGATATATTATTTGGGGAAGGGGCAATATAAGGGATGAGGGAGTGAGCACAAACTACTGGGTATACTGTGCAGCACGGGATTATCTAGAATGTCCTGTACAACACAGGGGGTATAGCCAATATTTTGTAATAACTGTAAAAGGAAAGTAACCTTTCAAAACTGCATAAAACTAAAAAAAATTTCAATCAAATATATAAAGTATGATTGGACTAGTGTTAATGAAAAAAATGCATGTTATAAGAAATCAAAGCTACATGGACATGAAAGAATTTAGAAGCAATATCAGGAGTGACTGTCCTTAAGAGGATGCTGCAATTTTCCCTATAACGTTCATATGAAGAACATAAATTTCCATCACGAAAAAATAAAACACAAAATCAAACGTGTGTGTGTATATATACACACACACACACATATATATATGGTTCATAATTGGTAAAACTTCCATTTCAGTAATCTAAACATAATGACACTCTTAAATAAATAATAATCTCTTATCAGCTATACTCAAAATAAAAAGAACCATAGTTTTTTGGGTTTTTTTTTTTGGGGTGGATGACAGTCTCTATATCATCATTTCTTTAACCCACCTCATATTACCATTGACGCAACAGAAATGCAGGAGGTAGAGTGACTTTGCCAAGGTCACGTCAAGTCAGTGAGTCCTGAGCAGCACCAGGACAGACTCCAGATCACCCGACTCCTAGCCCAGTGCTGTTTCCTTCCTTCCTGTCCTCTCCAATTTGTTCATCCAGAACTAACTGACCAAGCAGAAACAATTGGGAATAGTCAGACATCTATTAATAACAATTTGCTTTTAAACAGTACCATATAGTTTACAAAGCACTTTGCATACACTTTATCTGTTTGATTCCTTCTCAAAACTCCAGAGAATAGACAACTGACCTCCATTTATAATCAACTCAGGCCTAGACAGGTAAACTGATACACCCAAGGTCATGAGCCAAATTTGAGCCCAGACTTTCTTATGAGAAATTTAAGTCCATGTACATAAATCCACAGCAACCTCTGTTTCAGAAATACAAAGAAAAAAATTTCTACCATAGCCCTAATTTGTATCCTATTAAGCCAAAATTCTAAGGGGACTGCCCCAGTAACTTTGTGAAAGGTTCATAAATAGAAAGGCTAATTTTGAAAGAACTTTAACACTAACCAGATGAACAGACTATGCAAAAGTAATAGATAAATTGAGAACAAGAACAGGACAGCCCTGAAATGCACAACCAGCAGAGTGATTATGTACTTATTTCAGCCCTCACTTTTTAAAAACTATTTTTTAAATTAACTTTTATTGGAGTATAGTTGCTTTATAATGTTGTGTTGGTTTCTGCTGTACAGCAAGATGAATCAGTCATATATATACATATATCCCCTCTTTTTTAGATTTCTTTCCCATTTAGGTCACCAGAGAGCACTGAATAGAGTTCCCTGTGCCATACAGTAAGTCCTCATTAGATACCTATTTTATACATAGTAGTTGTATATATGTCAATCCCAATCTCCCAATTCATTTCCTCCCTTGATGTTCACGTGTTTGTCCTCTGCATCTGGTCTCTATTTCTGCCTTGTACATAAGTTCATCTGTACCACTTTTCTAGATTCCATGTATAAGCATTAATACACGACATTTATTTTTCTCTTTCTGACTTACTTCATTCTGTATGACAGTCTCTAGGTCAATCCACATCTCTGCAAATGTTACTACTTTTTCCTTTTTATTCAACCTCTATTTTTGAGCGGAGGAAATTAAAAGGAAACTAAAACACCTCTATCACCAACCCCAAAATGTAGAAATTCCAGGGTCTCTTGAAAAATAAAAGATATGATAGGCATAACTCTGGAAGGGAATGCCACCCCTGTTGTACTGGCACTCTCAAAAGCTCCTGAGCAGCACAGTCTGTCCCTCAGAGTCACTGGGGTCAGGAATGTAGTAAAGACAAGAATCAGAGTGTGAGGCATACAGAGCAGGCTTCCCAGGAGCAGACGGGAGTGGCACATCCAGGCTCTCATGGGAGCAAAGAGAAAACCAGCAGACTGGGGACAAGGCACAAGTACAGGTGATGATGAAGCACATGCCGCTCCCCATGGGACAGGATGAGAACAACAGAAAAGAGGCTGCTTTGTTGCTCATTTTCAAACACAGGAGAGAAATTGCTTCCAACAAGGAGGAGGAGGAAGTTTTTACACCTAACCAGATTTCATAGGGAGGAAGATCAATAGTTCTCTTCCATGGACAACAAGAAGTTAAGTCCACAGTGAATACGCTCCATCATTTAGAGAGCTACACTTGAGCTGGGGTGAGATCTGAGCGCTGTTCAAATAGGAAGGGAAGGAAAGTGGAGGCTGTGTACTACATGAGTGTCAACCCCAAGTCTTTAGCTACTTTATAGCCAAGGATATAATAGAAAGTGCTATGAAAACCAAACAAGAAAATATTATTATAAAATCAAGCGACTTATATTTTATTCACTTAATAAACTTTCTATTCTTAACAGAAATGACCTTAATATGGCCAAGTCCCTGGGATGACAAAGAGAACATAATCTTTGCCTTCATGATGTTCATACCCTAGAAGACAAGCCTGATGGGCAACAAAGGAACTATATATACTGCAGTGAAGAAAGAAACACTACCAGGAGTCAGAGGGCCAGAGGAGGGAAAGACTCTTCTCAGCAGAGAACCAAGAAAATTTTTCTTAAGAAAATTACAATCTAATTATTTGTGTATGTAAAAAGTTAATGTACTTGGGGAAGATATATAAGATCTCTTTCAACTTGTTTTGTTTTGCTTTTAATGACTAATTATTACTACTGTTACATTACTGATAAATAACTATTGAACAATATGTTTTTTTAATAGTTCCTAGCTTCCCCATAATATACCATTTGCTAATAGTTAATTAAGTCACAAAACCACAAATTTAACAGAACACATTATATTCTTAAATGTTCATTGAAGACAACATTCCCTGCCTCTCCCAAAATGTTTAAATTCTTTGTTTGTACATCTGTTGTGTGCTTTCAAGACAATGCAAACATGGGAAAATATGAAAAATATATTGTAAAACAGTAGAACCAAAGCTGGATCTAGGAAGCTGTCTCCTGAATTTGATGAATGAATTTAAATTCAGTCAATATTAACCTGGGCAAATAAAGAGAGACCTATTGTTCCAGTTTAAGAACTGGCACTGCTTTCAAAATAAATCATGAAAACTTCAAATTATTCTCTTTTCCTGATATTACATGAGAGTTTGGAGTTCTCTTCCCATATTTAAAGCATAGAATAGATCATTCATTTGAATTGCTGTTTTTAAAGAAATACTCAGGGCTTTTCAAAACGGGTACTTCCAGATCTCTGAGACTCAGAGCCATTGATTAAAATCTGTAATCATATTTATGGATAACTGGGCTTTAAGGTGGGGGCTTAATATGCTTTAATATATAGAAAACAGTATGGAATTCAATAAACTGCTTTTCATCCCTTACTTTATAAGGATCGATTTATTTTTTCCCTGGGTCTTGGTTTTTCCAGCTGAAATGAAGAAGTTCTAAAATCTAAAATCTAAAATCTCTTCTGACCATAAAGATGCTATCATAGTGCTGGGAAGTTAGTAACTTTCCTGGTTATGAATTGGAAAGACCTTTTTTTTCTGGGAAGTTATTGAACTGAGAGAGCAGAGATGCATTTCCCGGCAAGAATCTAAAGGTAGACTTAATCTCCCATCCCACAGAACCTCTAGCTTGTTAATATCTCCGTTACGGCATTCACCATATTGCATTTTAAGCAGTACTGTCAGTCTTCCATGCTAGTATTGAAGGTTCATAAGGTCAGAACTGTGTTTTACTCAATGTTTTGCCAATGCCCAACAATGCATGACTTAGGTTAAGTGCCCAGTGAATGCCCAGGTAGTGGAATAATGAATAAATTAATCTGTCAGAGCAATGTAAAAAAAAAAATGTCTGGAATGATCTTGGTAGTTCTCTTAACTTTGTAACTCTTAAGGTATTTACACAGTGGTTTCTCAAGGGAAGACCACTTTAATGACCCTGATGTCTGAAATCCTAACTATGCTGGATAAACAGAGGAAATCAGTGAGGCTACTGCTGAGAATCCCACGAAAAGCTATCTCCAGGGCTTCTGAGTTGAGATTATCTTTCCATAAGATTATTTAGTATCTTTTGAAAGTAAAGACTTCTAAGTAAAGATAATAAAGTAGAACATAGGCTTTTACTTTCATTCTACTTAAAACACCACTGAAAGTGAAAGTAACTCCGTTGTGTCCCACTCTTTGTGACCCCATGGACTATACAGTCCATGGAATTCTCCAGGCCAGAATACTAGAGTGGGTAGCCTTTTCCTTCTCCAGGGGATCTTTCCAACCTAGGGATCAAACCCAGGTCTCCCACATTGCAGGTGGATGCTTTACCAGCTGAGCCATAAGAGAAGCCCAAGAATACTGGAGTTGGTAGCCTATCCCTTCTCCAGTGGATCTTCCTGACCCAGGAATTGAACCAGGGTCTCCTTCATTGCAGGAGGATTCTTTACCAACTAGAAGAACAATAAGGGGTGTGTGTCAAACATCAAATTTGAGAAATGAGAAACCATCTGGTGAAGCTATAAAGGATTTAGCAGACCTGAGAAAACTGAATTCTAAGTCAGCAGTGCGGAAAATAATAAATGACTTAACTCGAAATGCAGAATCTTCAAAAGTTTAGGCAGTGGTAGCACCAATCTTGTCTAGAAAAAGGATAAAATACACAGAATTGGTGGACAGTTTGTTTTTAAGAAGATATTACAACCTCAAACCCTCTCTTAAACCTTGACCATCTAGACAACTGCTGTCCCCAATCCCAGTAGAAGACTCAAGATTTGTTCTTTGTAGAGGATAGAAGAGAGGCTTTCTGTACAGTGGGCAGAGTGGGTACCACATTGAAAACTGAGAGATTAAGTGAACATTTACATGCTGATTGCTGAGAGCCAAGGAAGCCTGGCAGCCATGTCCTTTCCATCCAGGCAGGAGAAAGTCTTCTTTGAGGAATTTATAAATAATAAGAAACAAGACCTAAAGATACTGACATCAGGAGTTTCAGAGTGAAAAGTCCACAAAGATGACCATATAACTAAGATCATGATCAATAAGCCCCACCCACATGAACAGAACTTCCAGTAACCTTTCTAGCCTGCTCATAAATATGAACAGACAACGAACATAGAAACATCTATACAAAATCTCTAACATGAAACACCAAAATCAAAGCAATAATAACTTTTTAAAAGCCAACTGGAAGTAAAGGCTATGGAAGAAGATAGAAAATTTATTAATATCAATATAATATTAATTATATTATTAATATTCTAACAAGGTATTAGAAATATTGTCCCTGTGAAACAAGGCAGCATAATATAAAATCAAATATTCAAAGGAAAACAAGAACCTTAGAAACTACAAGTCTGATATCAGACTTAAAAACAAGAAGATTAGAAGATAAACTATCACCTAGAAAATGGGGGGGAAATGCAGAAGAGATGAAAACAGGAATGAAAACGCATTAAAATTAAAACATTAAAATACAGGATATCAATAAGTAACAAGATTTCCAAAAAGTCAGAACCAAACAGCAACAACAACAACAAAACAAAGAATTCATCAAGGGAAATGCTTCAGAAAACTTTTCTGGTACAAGTTTCCTCATGAAAGCCACTAAGTACCTAGTATAATACGAGAAAATGAGACCACAAGAAGGCAAATCTCAGTAAATTTTTAGAACTCTTGGAAAGAGTAAGGCATGTGCAAAAAATAAGGAATCAGAACATCACAAGACCAGAGCAAAACTTGAAGGGAGATGACATTAGAGTGGTGCCGTTTAAATTCTGAAGGAAAATTATTTTCAACCTAAATTCTATGCCTAGCCAAATTATTGTCCAGATATGAGGAAAGAACAAATGAGTTTTCAGACATGCAAAAACCCAGACAATTTAACTACCAGATATCTTTTTTTGCCAGGAAATTGCTAGAAAATTGATTCCACCAAAATAAGTTAACTAAGACAAAAGAATGCAGAGGATACAAGAAAATAAGAGATACAAGCAAAGAGACCGGCAGAGATTTTCCAGAGTGATTGAAAGGAAGATTCCCTGGATGGAACCATTATATGGGGCATAAAAGGAAAAGCAGACATACAGAACCAAGCCAGAAGGTTCTGAGAGATTATTCCAAGACGAACTTACCCGCAAAAAGGGGAACTTGATAAATACCTGTGCCTCTGAATGCCTGGAGATGAGACTCAGAACACTGGTAGAGATTTGATAATAAAGAGAACATAGAAAGCTGAACAAACAAAAAACAAGACCACTATCAACCACGGGGGGCGAGAGGGGAATCTTCAGAGAAAGGAAGAGTAACCATAGTTTCACTTGACTTAGTCATGGAAAGTATTTACACAGTCAGAACAACGTAACTACTAAATACTGATCTAACCAAAATAACAATGACAGCCCTAGAAAGATGGCAGGATAGAAGTAATGCCTGTTGCGGTGAGAATGTGATGATGAGAGAGAAAGGGAAAGTTCATTTCTACAATGAAACATCAAAACTAGAGCTGAGAAATTGAAAGGCAGCAAGAAAAGACTGTTATTTAGAATACAGAGGTAAATAGCAAAAAGAATTGAGAGTGATTATCTCTGGAGAGGGGAAAAAATGTTGTGGGAGGGGATCAGGATTTGCCATCTTTGATAATACACTTCCTATTACCAGGACAAAAACGGCAAGTGTAAAAAGAAAAGGAAGAAATCACCTCAAATTTTATTCATGAGGGAGCTTTGGTGCACCTCTCTTACTGCAGAAGCATTTCTAAAGGAATGAGTAGCACAAGAAGCGGCATCGTGTTCCCCCACACCCTTGCATCTTTACTAACACATGCATGATTTGATGGTCAGTAGAGATCAAAAGAGGTTGCTCAGAGAAAAGACAAGGCTGTCCTTGCCATCTGTCTAAATATTCCTTATGGCTATGAGAGGAAAATCATCTGCTGACCTTCATTTTCAAAATCTTGTTCATAAATCTTTCATCGGCCAGGCTGAGACTTCTCTATACAAGGCAGTATTCTCGATTTCAACCACTGATTATGATTATGTTCAAACTGATTATGCTCAGTTTGGCAGGAAGTGTCTTCCTGAAACAGTTTTAAGACTTTGATCCAAAAGCAGTATCTTTGTGGGCTACCATATTTTATAGTTCTATATTGAGTTATCACTAAAGGCTCAGACTGAAAGTATTATGCTTGGAATTCATTTAAACCTTTAAGTAAACCTGAATCCATCAGACTCAGCAAAAGCTATGGCTAAGAGTTTGTACCTGAGGTTATAATGAGGCAGTTTTGAGATATTTAAAGATATATATATATTTTGTTGAGTGCTACTATATGCCAGGCAGTGTAGTAAACACTTTCATATATTATCTTATTTAATCCTCAGAACAACTCTATGAATAAATACTGTTATTATCTCCATCATGTAAAAAAAAAAAATCTAGAATTGGGATGACTACGAACCTTGCCGAATATCTTCCACAAGGAAATAGACAAAAATCAAAACCAGAATTAGGCTCAAAAACTGCTCTAATTCCTCTATCTTCTCTAAAGAGAAAGAGGGATGGTAAAGTAGAAAACAAGCATATTTCTTATGCTGAAGTATATGAGTCTTCATAGACTTAAGGAGAATTTGAAGAACTTCACATAGCATAGTTGCAAAATGCAGGGATATCAGTACCTGTATAGAGTTTGTCTTATCATTTGTAATTCTGAGAGTTGATAATTTATAGATCACTGGAGAGCAATTTTTGAGCCTGACACATTTCAAAAGTATTTTTGGACCTTCCTGCTACAATCCCAATCTATAAGTTTCAATGCAAACATTTCAGGGAATTGAGAGCCAAAAACTGAATAGAAATGAAATTCACTCTTTCATTAAATAAGAAAAGTGTGTCAGCAGTAAAGGCTGGCAAAGGTCACAGAGTGAAGTAGTGGATCACAGCATTTCTTCTGGCCATGGCAGTGTGCTTACAGGTATACCTTGCTTTGCTCAATGGATGCTTTCTTGAAAAATTAGGGAACAACTGAAGATTTGCAAATGGGATTGTACTCCAAAAGCCCTGGAACCTACTTTTTGAAAGATAATTGATACTAGTTAATAATTTTGAAATGTAAGTTATCATTATCTACATTATATAATTTGTAATAGGCTGCCATAATTTTCTTCTAACTCTTCATTCTATTATCAATATTCTTCATTCATGGTATCTTGTTCCCAACCCTACCTGCTTCATGAGGGCAGGGACTTTGTCTTCTCACTACTATATTCAGTACCTAGAACAGTGCCCAGCTTATTAAATATTTGTTAGATGAATGAATTATCTAAACATGTAACCCTTCCTAGTTATTACCTGTATGTTAACAATGCTGTACCTCTCTTTATGCTATTCCATCAGCTTGGAATACTGTTCCAATGTTTCAGTTCCATCCCTTCTGCATGACCAAGCTTAAATGCCAACTCCTTTCTCTGTATTCCCATGGATTATATTTCTGTACCTGGTGTAATAGCAGAAGGGATAAATCTTGTATTATTCATTGGTTCCTGGTCTATAACACCTAGCCAGAGTGAAATGCACAGAAGATATGATATTAAAAGTAAATTTAAAACCTAATCTAAATTTTCACATGCATTACCAGCTGTCAGCTCTTCCTAGGCTCCTGTTGGTGTCTATCTTCAAAACTTAGTCTTAGTGAGATCTTTGTGAGGTCAGAAACTGTGTTTTTTTTTTTTTTTTTCTCATTTCTAATCTTGATGACAAGCAATGTGACTGGCAAGATAAATCCAAACATGTATTATTTGTATACACTATTAATAACATATTTGTGTTAATTAACTAACTGGAATGTGGTCATGGGCAACACTGGGGTGATACGATCTTATTTATTCTTCTAAGCTATGGAGTTCTTTCATGAGAATGCTACCCCATGATTCCTTGTTCTGGTATTCCTTAATGACCAGCAAAACGTACATTTATTTCTAGATATAAGTAAAAGAGAATCTTAGATGACATTGTCTACACCAGGGGTTCTCAAAGTGTGATCCCTTAATTAGCAACATCAGCATTTCCTGGGAACCTGTTTGAGAATGTAAGTCTCAGGACCATCCAAGGCCCACTGAATCAGAAACTATAGGAGATCCAGAAATCTGTTGTGTTATAACAAGTCTACAAGTTATTATGATCCATACTTAAGCTTGAAAACCCCTGACTGAACGCAACTGGGAAGAAAGCTGTTCTCACTATTCTGCCCTGAACAATGGAGTGCTCCCTGGACCTACCCAACAATGTCAAAATTCCTATCACATCCTTCCTCTTCTGAGGAAATTCAACTTCATTTTAGGCTGGATAATTGGCAAGTAAAATTTTGATCAAAAAGATCAGGGAATCTCTTTCATTTCTGTCATTACACTTAAATTTTTATAGCATGACTTAAACCAGTAGGTCTTAAAAACTATCATTTTAAACCATATACCACATCTGTGTGGCATTCTGCTGGTTCCAACCAGAGGAGAAACCCTGAGGGAATTAGAACTAGGCAGAATGAAGGGAATACTAATGAGGAAGCAAGGGTCGGCAGTCTAAAGAAAATATGAAAGAAATGGACTCTAGGCCAATCACAGCCTGTGTCAAAGTAGGGAGGATGGACAATAAAGGGTAAGGGAAGAATCTGTTTGTGAGAATAAGAAAGTGGCAGCAGCCAGCATCAGATGGGAATCTTGTCCTGCATCGGGAATGTTCACATGTGGTAGAGTGAAGGATACTGAAAGTAGTACTTGGTTCTAGGCAAAGGGCTAACATGATAGTGAGGAGTTTAAGACAAGAATATAGCTCCAAACAGGAAAAGAGGAAGTAGAAAGCCTAAGAGTCAGAAAATAATCACAACAGCGATGGATGTTAATACTAAGTACTGATGTTATGCTTGGTTTGTTACGTAAACATAAAATGTATTTATTATATATTACTACACATTAATATATGGGTCTTCCCTGGTGACTTTGTGGTAGAGTCTGCTTTGGGTCAGGAAGATCTCCTGGAGACGGAAATGGCAACCCACTCCAGTATTCTTGCCTGGAGAATCCCATGGACAGAGAAGCCTGGTGGGCTACAGTCCATGGGGTCACAGAGTAGACACACCTTAGTGACCAAACCACCACCACACACTAATATTAATGTATATACTTTAATGTAATACATTAATACACCTTAATGTATATTATTTGCCTCATTCCTCTTGAAAGATGAATTGTACAATAAGGAAGCAAAGACACAGATGTATCTCGCCCAAGTCATAGGGACTAACAAGTTGTTAGTTATGTGTCTGATTTTAAGTCCTGTCATCTTTCTACCATACCACTGAGCTTCCCAGATGAGCAGGACAGCTGCTCCAGGTAAGGGGAGAGAAGGAAGGCACCCCCTGCTTACTTACTCTGGCACGTGAGCACTGGTGCTCTCTCACAGCCACCTGACAGCAGGCAGGAACTCCTCACGCTTCCCCAAGTTTGCTCTCATTGGCCCGGGGCTTGGGTGAGCCTGAGCCTTCAGAGCTCACCCTCCAGAAGGCTAATAAGCTGCACACATGATATTGCATGTACACAGCTGGACTAGTTTTCATGAACAAAGGAAGGCTAGTTGACTTACCAGAGCAAAGTATATCTTAGATTTTGAATTGTGGTTAAGCTCACAGACTCTGAAGCCTGTCTGCTCTGTACTAGCTATGTGACTTAGTCAAGTTACTCAATGTCTCTATGCTGAGGTTTTTACTCCCTAAAATAGGGATAATAATAGCTCCTTCCTCACTGGATTGTTATGAGGATTAAATGAGTCATTATATGTAAAGCACAGTACCCAATACATAGTAAAAGATACATAAGCACAATTTAAAAAGACTGTTATCTCCTTAAATGTCCTTTCAATGTCTCACATGAATAAAACATGAACCATCAAGCATAAAGATTTTTGTTTAGTTCAGTCTTAGGTAGACCTGCTTAAAAAGTTGATAACTGAGCCCAAAATCTAGTGTGTTGTTTTTCAGTCACTAAGTCATGTCTGACTCTTAGCAACCCCATTGTCTGTAGCTCCCCAGGCTCCTCTGTCCCTGGAATTTCCCACAAGAATACTGGAGTGGATTGCCATTTCCTTCTCCAAGGGATCTTCCCAACGCAGGGATTGAAGCTGCATCTCTAGTGCCTTCTGCATTGGCGGGTGGAGTTCTTTACCACTGAGCCACCTGGGAAGACTATTTTATGCTTTATTGAAAAAAAAATACTGATGAAAGATTTGAAAAAGGAAAAAGTCCTTACAATCCAATCATCATTACCCAAATGTTACCATTTTTTATATATTACCATCTATGTCCATGGACATACAAATTTCACATTATTGTAATTGGTACATATATCTGTATCACTATTTTTTATAATTATCATCATATCACAAGTATTTCTGACAATTCATGTTCATAAACATGTTAATGGCTGTTAAATATTTCATTCCACCACTAAATTTTATTCTCTGCACAATCAAGAAATTCAGCTTATTAATCATGAAACTCAGACTTTGGATAACTTTTATCTGGAAGTAAAAGATGTCTTCTTCTATCTAAAATGATCAGTTGCCAATCAAACATCAGAAGAGAGAAAATGAATGTAAATTGTTTGAAGACAATGAAGGACTGAGTGCAATTATTTTTTAATGTCACAAATGATTGAAAACTAAAAAAAATCAAATATCCTTTCTATAATGTTAGTAAAACACTCAACATTTGGACTCCTTGGCATTATTTTGTTTGTCTTTGTTTTTTTATGGGAGAAGTGCTGGTTACAGCTGGGAGAGTAGAGAAAACCATATCCAATAAATCAACCTCACATAAGACTAATATATAAATAAACTACTCTTATTTGTAAAGACACATGAGATAGGTGAAAAAAAATTACAAAAACATAATGTGCAATCTGACGAGCAAAAATGCCACTAAGTTAACTAAAGACATAGTAGAGACCAAGGAAAACAACCATAAATCCTTAAATAAAACATAATCACTGTTGTCCCTACATAAACACTCAAAAATGCTGGTTCTTACAATCCCATAGATAAAGAACCTTGCCTCTGATCCATCCTTGTTTCACAGAAGAAGAAAGAATGATAGAGAAAGGAAGTGACCAGTTCAAACTCACACAAGGAGTTGGGTCAGGAAGCCGAATTCAAGTCCAAGTTTCCAGACTCAACCCAAGATCTCTACTGCAACCATGCATTGGTTCAGACATACTTGGGCCTGTATGTGGTCACTATCATGCAATCTACAAACTCCAGCCAAGTATCCATTTTCTCTCAACCTTTGTGTGCACATGGGCTTCCCTGGTAGCTCAGGTGGTAAAGAATCCACCTGCAATGCAGGAGACCTGGTTTTGATTCCTGAGTTGGGAAGGTCCCCTGAGAAGTGAAAGGCACCCAGTCCAGTATTCTGGCCTGGAGAATTCCATGGACTGTATAGTCCATGGGGTCTCAAAGAGTCGGACACGACTGAGTGACATTCACTTCACTTCACTTGTGTGCACGTGGAACCAAATTAATTACTCTACCTAATTCAGTTGCTCAACCAAGCTGTGGACCCAACAAATTCATTCATACAACTCACAGCCTGAAAACACTAGTTCAAACCTATCAGGAGCTCCTTAAGAATTAATGTGGTAATTATGATCACCCTGTTTTATTTTCTATAGACACCAAGTCTAAAAGGGATCAAGTAAAGGAAGAATACAAACAAGCTGAAAAAAGCAGTTTCTTCATAATAAGAAAGTAGAAATAAATAGGCAAATAAAGTTATATACATTCTTTAAAAAAAGAAAAAGGTTTAGGATACTGAGGTCCAGAGAGGAGAAAGATTTTTCCTAAAGTTCCTCCATTGAATTAGAGGGACTAAAACTAGAACCCAGGTTTTCTAGCATCTGGTCTAATATTAGTTATATTTTATCAGAACATGCACCATATTTTCTATGCCTCAACGAATCACCCTAGCATACAGTTTCATAATCCCACCAGTTTAAAAAGCTTACCCTTAGATAATCTAACACATAGTAGGCACTCAATAAATACTGCTTATTAAATCAATCAATCATTTTGCTTGAAAATTGCCTTGGTTGTCTCCCTTACCTCAGTATCATTGTGGATATTGCTATACTTGTATTATTGGTTTTCTTTTTTTGCTGATGCAAAGTCCATGTCATCTTATTCTGAACTATTTGTAGGCTTGCAAATACAGCATGTTTTATATGACAACCTTTTCTCTTGACACATAGCAAATATTTCTCTTTTAAATCCCAGAAAAGAAAAAAAAAAGAGTAAATCAAATGCAATTTTAAGTAGTGCTCGAAATGTTAAAAATATCTGGAAATGAAAGAAGTGCCTCTGTAAAAAACAAAAACTGCTTAAATAACCTAATTTTAAACTTTCCAGATTTTTAACAATTAGAATGATCATGTAATAAGCCCTGTGAAATTCTCTAATTTGTAGAGCATCTAAACCCAATCTAGCACATGAATGAGACTAAGGACAAAAACACCTCAACATTTTTTTTTTAATCAGAATCATCCCAGTGCACCAGCCCCAAGCATCCTGTATCCTGCATCAAACCTGGACTGGTGATTCGTTTCTTATATGATATTATACATGTTGGAGGGAGGTAGGAGGGGGGTTCAGGATTGGGAACACGTGTACACCCGTAGCGGATTCATGTTGATTTATGGCAAAACCAATACAGTATTGTAAAGTAATTAGCCTCTGATTAAAATCAATAAATTAAAAAAAATCAGAATCATCTACATTTTTTGCCTTGAATTTCAAATTTTTATTGCAATGAGGTTTGCTGGACATATTTGGTATCAGTGTTTGAGGAATTGAGAAAAACCCGCTTGTTTCACATGGGTGATAGTTGTAGGAATGAATGGGGACTAAAAGACATGCTATTAGCAGATTGGTATTGCTGCTTCCTGCTCGTTAAGGAAATCTTGATGTGTTATCTTCTCAATGGCCTCTGAAAGCTTCTAAATTTTTTCCTGTAGTCTAGTCCCTTTCAACTGCATCTCAGGCTAATGGCCAGTCCACAAATAGTAGGGAAACAAGACTGACCACAGAATAGCAATTTCCCTTTCCTTTTTGCCCAACAATGTTTAAAGCTCACTTTCAATTATCTGTACTCTCTGAATCACTGGTGGTGGGATTTGTTTCAGGTAAAAAGCCAGGCAGAGTATATGCTTTTAAAACAGTAAAAAAGAAAAGCTCTGTGGAGAGGCAACAGGTGTCCCTTGGGACTTCTGCCAATGTACCATCAGTTGCATCACAGCAGCAAAATACCATGGCCTCCCTGGGTGGGAGTCCCACGTTCCCAAAGACAGGGAGATGGAGACTGTTTCAAAAAGTAACTGGAGAGAATAGCAAACTAAAATTAGAACTGTAGACATCGATACTAGAACAAAATCCATCATGTTCTGCATGCAAGGATGCTGATGAGGACAAAGACACTAGAAGTGATGTGTCTTCTTGGGCTCAGACACATGCCATCTATTTACATGTCTGTTTTCTAACCCAAGCCTGTAGGACAAGAATTGGTTTCTCTCTTATACACATATGTTCTCTTAACACTACAGAGGGTGATAATAAAAAGCAAGGTCCTGGCTGTAGGAGTCCTGTAGTATTTCTGACAAGGACACAGGTACATGTTACAATTTTATATTACTCACCTGTAGCTTATCTATTGATTCCTAATTGAGAGTGCACATCCTAATCACATGAGGTGCTTCTTAAATGTCTGAGCCCCAAGTACCACAGGGTGCCCTATGATTCAGATGTGCACCCCTGGCTAAAAATCCTGTTACCAGCCAGATTTTACACAATCAATGTTTTAAATCCAGTCAAGGTATAATAGGTACTTCGGGTGGCTCAGTCGGTAGAGTCTGCCTGCAATGTGCGAAACCCGGGTTCAGTTCCTAGGTTGGGAAGATCCCCTGGAGAAGGAAATGGCAACCCACTCCAGTATTCTTGCCTGGAGAATTCCGTGGACAGAGAAATCTGGTGGGCTACAGTCCATGGGGGTCACAAAGAGTCAGACACGACCAAGTGACTAACACAAGGTATGATATCTGACCCAATGCACTTCCATTCCCAAACCCACAAGATGTTATATAACTGACTTGAAACTATGTCTGAGCAACAAATATAAATTCACGTTTTTGAGGAGTTACTGCAAAAAAAAAAAAAAATGGAATAACAACAAAAGACTTATTGGTAAATTAAAGCCTTTGCAAAAGTCAATGAAGATAATTTGTAGCTGCAAGTATGCTTGCTGCTAAAACTACAAAAATGACAAAGGATTAATTTTTCCCCTTTAGGATGAGATCCTAATGAAAAGAAAACACAACGAATAATAATGAAAGACAACACAGCTAATGATAATGAAAACTCTGATTCTAAACACTAAATGCTTTATTGGTTTGAATTTAATTTCATAATTATGATATTATGGTATGGGGCTTGGGGTAGGCACAATAAGTCTTGTTTTACAGGAAAATAAAGATGCATTGCCCAAGTTACTTAGTCTTGAACCTCAGTTTTGTTATCTACAAAATGAAGTTAATATATCTAGTCACAAGTTTTTAAAGGAGATGACATATATTAACAAGCCCTTTGGAAAAAAACACAGAATGTCTCATGAGTGTTATTTACGGCTGTTAATATGACAAATTCAAGAGCCCAATATTAACAAATTCAAAGTAACATAACTATTAGTCATTCAGTAGGCACAAAACACCACACCTAATAGGGTCAGAAGCTTAATGGGATAAAAAGACAAGGATAAGGGAATGACTGGAGATAACAAACGGGTCACCCCCAGGCTTATTTCTAATGCTAACAAGCCTCATCATTAACACCCAACTCAGACAATAGGTTACTAGCCGGGTAGCTAGTTAGTTGGAACAGCTTTTAGAGTAGTACTCAGCAAGAGTTCAAATGTTCTCCCACACAAAAATTCTGTTTAAAGAAACCAAAAGTGAAAAAAAAAAAAAAAAAAGAAACCAAAAGTGGAACAAAAGGCAGACATTATTGCTGTGGAATATTAAGTGCCTCTGTAGAGGTCATTAATCATTACGACTTTATATTCTAGCCACCTGGGTAACTGACTAGAACTCTGAGAGATGAAGGGAGAAGACACATACAATGTTAGAAATCAATAGCTCTTGATCTGTTCATTTATCCTCAGACTAAAAGCTTCTGGAGGGCAACCCCAATGCACTATTCATTATCTCCATCCCCTGCATTTAACAATAAGCCTGGAGTAATGTGGAAACTCATTAAATATTCTGAATTAAGTGAAATGAACTCCCTCTGATATTTAAGAATCTTTAAGTCTTTGCAGGCCTATATGAAGGTCAGGAAGCAACAGTTAGAACTGGACATGGAACAGACTGGTTCCAAACAGGAAAAGGAGTACATCAAGGCTGTATATTGTCAACCTGCTTATTTAACTTACATGCAGAGTACATCATGAGAAACCCTGGGCTGGAAGAAGCACAAGCTGGAATCAAGATTGCCGGGAGAAATATCAACAACCTCGGATATGCAGATGACACCACTTTTATGGCAGAAAGTGAAGAGGAACTAAAAAACCTCTTGATGAAAGTAAAAGAGGAGAGTGAAAAAGTTGGCTTAAAGCTCAACATTCAGAAAACGAAGATCATGGCATCCAGTCCCATTACTTCATGGGAAATAGATGGGGAAACAATGAAAACAGTGTCAGACTTTATTTTGGGGGCTCCAAAATCACTGCAGATGGTGATTGCAGCAATGAAATTAAAAGACGCTTGCTCCTTGGAAGGAAAGTTATGACCAACCTAGATAGCATATTCAAAAGCAGAGACATTACTTTGCCAACAAAGGTTCGTCTAGTCAAGGCTATGGTTTTTCCAGTAGTCATGTATGGATGTGAGAGTTGGACTGTGAAGAAAGCTGAGTGCTGAAGAATTGATGCTTTTGAACTATGGTGTTGGAGAAGACTCTTGAGAGTCCCTTGGACTGCAAGGAGATCCAACAAGTCCATCCTAAAGGAGATCAGACCTGGGTGTTCATTGGAAGGACTGATGCTGAAGCTGCAACTCCAATACTTTGGCCACCTCATGGGAAGAGTTGACTCATTGGAAAAGACCCTGATGCTGGGAGGGATTGAGGGCAGGAGGAGAAGGGGATGACAGAGGATGAGATGGCTGGATGGCATCACTGACTCGATGGACGTGTCTCAGTGAACTCCGGAGTTGGTGATGGACAGGGAGGCCTGGCGTGCTGCGATTCACGGGGTCACAAAGAGTCGGACATGACTGAGCAACTGAACTAAACTGAAGACTCAGACAGGAAAAGTGACTTGTCCAAGATTACACCATTAAAACTGGGATAAGAACAGGGATCTCCAATGCTCAGTGCCTGTTCTGTTTTTTACTGTGTTATATCTTACTCATCCTACAATGGTCTTGGAGCTTTAGTTGTTTGCTTTTTAACCACAAAGCAGGTTTTTAAAAAATCACTTTCTGGTTCTGATAAACGAGTTACTGCATAGACATTTCCCTTTCCTCTTGCAGAGTGAACCATTCTGGTTTCAGAGAAATGATTATTCTAGGCATGCATGCATGCTAAGTCATTTCAGTCATGTCTGACTCTGTGCAACCCTATGAACCATAGCTCGCCAGGCTCCTCTGTCCATGGAATTCTCCAGACAAGAATACTGGAGGGGGTTGCCCTCCTCCAGGGAATCTTCCTGACCCAAGGATTGAACCTGTGTCTCTTGCATCTCCTGCATTGGCAGGCAGGTTCTTTTACCACTAGCATCACCTGGGAAGCCCACTTCTTTCACCTCTCCCAATTTATAATCTTCTGGATGTGTGAACATGGCATGATAAACTAATGAAGGCTATCCAATCTAATATATATAATCTGAATTCCTACTATGTAAATGAAAATGTTTTATCTGATGCAGGCACCTATGCAGCTGCAGGACTCTTAGAACTTCATATTATGCCCACAAAAAAAGTTAATCTATGAGTGAAGATTTGAGAGTGAGATCTTTAAGATCAGTGACTACATCTAAGTTTTCTTTTACAATCTCAGAAATAAGCACTTTGGGAACATAGCAGATGCTCAATAAATGCTTGTTTACATAAAGAACATAAAAATTATAATGTTGATTGTAAGAAATGCAGTATGAGAGGGACAAACAGGGACTTAGATCATTTAAAAATACACCAGTAAATATTAATTAGATGCAAGGGAGGTCAGGGAAGGTCTTGTGGAACAAGAGGCACAGCAAATGGATCTTAAAAGAATGGATGGAGGTAAGCTATATTCACTCGCAGATATGCTTTGATTTAAACAGTCCAATGTCACACTACCACGGGTTAACACCAGGACATTTTAAGGAGTTCAAAAATGAACCTATAGAAAAAGCATTTAAAGATAATTAAGGGGTTGAAATTAAATGCCTAGAGGAAGAACAGAGAAGGTATTTTAAATGAATCCATTTTCTGATAATACTATGAGGCAAGCAATTTCTTTGGTATTTCATTTCCATTCTTTCCCAAAGCAACCAAAAACTTACAACATGATCACATATCAGGTGCTTCCATATTGATTAATAAGATGATATCCCATCTTCTATACTCAGATGCCCAGAGTGGTGTCATTCATACATGCTATCAGTCCCCTAAGGTCTAAACCAGCGCTTCTTAAACTTTAATATGCATACAAATGACAAGCAGATTTGGTTGAAATGAACATTTGGCTCAGTAAGTCTGGAGTAGGGCCCAAGATTCTGCATTTCTAGCAAATTTTCAGGTGATGTTAATACTGATTGTCTATGGACTACATTTTGACTAGCAAGGTCTTAGACCAATGTTTAACTTTGACTATCAATTTGCAACACTTGAGGAGCTTTTAAAAAATACCTATGCCCAGATTCTACAATAGAATCAATTAAACCAGAATGTCTAAAGGTGTGGGCTAAGCATCTTTATCCTTCAAAACCTTCACAGGTGTTTCTGATAAGCCCAAGCTTGCAAACCTAGCTGGACAAAGAAACTATGTGATACAGGCAGGATGGGAAAAAATACAGAAGATTGGGGGGCGGGGAGGAAGTGGGGAAGAGAGGAAGAGAACCTCTTTCCTCGCAGTAAATCAATGTTTCTCAAACTTTTATGAGCATACAAATAATCTGTGAATTTTCTTAAAAATCAGATTCTGATTCAGTAAGCCTACAGTAAAGATCAAGATTCTAAATCAAGCCACATTTTGATTATCAAAAGTCTAAATGAGTGATTCTTGAACACTGTTGCATCTGAGATCTTTAAAAAAAAAATCTATACCTCTCTCCTACCTAAAAATTCTGATGCAATTGAGGAAGTGATTGACCAGGCATGAGGAGGTCTAAAAAGCATACTAGATGATTCTAATGTACATCAAAGTCTGTGAACCACCACAAGGCACAGATTCTGTCAAAGTTGTTCAGATTGTGCACCAATCCAAATCTCTGAAGCAACATTAATTACCATGGTATATAAGGATCACTGAAATTACACCAGAAACTGACTGCTGGATCAACTGATTCATTTACCTCTCCTCCTCGTCCTGATAACAAGAAGTGATGCAAAACAATAAGTAAGGAAGCAAAAAAAATGACCTTATTTGTAAATAACTGATGCTTAACTTGCTGAAGACTCTGGACGAGCGCTCTAAGAATGGTTTTGAAATGCTGGAGGTAAGGTGAAGGTTGTCAAATGCTGGCAACAAGATTAAAACTGAGTGGGCCATTAGCTTTTTTTCTAGGATGAAGAACTCTTGAACGCTCAACTGAATCATGTAATAGTACTTTGAGCATTGAAAGAGTATCTAGTAGAAAAAAATAAGTATATATGTTTACATTTGAAAATGTCTTCCCGAAACTAAACTTGAATCTATTAGGGGAAGAAATTTGTACATGGCAGCATCAAGTATCAACACTTAAGGTACAACAATTCAAATGGGATATGGATATACTTCTGTTAATACACATTTTCTTCTATAATAAAATTTCAAGTTAGCTACCATTTTTAGCTGTGCCATTGGCATCAACTCAGAAAGTGAGGTCAACGTGTAATTCACCACTCTTTATATGATCACTATCTGGCTAATTCAGTTTTGCAAAAGTCCATGAACCAATGTGTATGAGGACTTTCACCATGTCTTTTGCCTGAAGCAATTCTGGTACCTCTGCAAAATGACCACAATATTGGCTTGGGACAAAATTATTCATTGCCTTGGAGTCAGTGCTGTGATTCACGCCTGTATCACTGCTACAGATTTTTTAGAACTTCTAGCATGATTCTTCTCAGATACACTTCTGAGATTTTCCTTTCTGAAATCCCAAGCCTGGCAGAATAACTAGAATGCTACTGTTATCAGTATGAGATATAAACCACCTAGAACTTTGTGTAACATGTAGCAAATGTTATGGGCAAAGAGGGGAAATAAAAACTTATTGCTAAGAGATACATTTTCTTTTTATGATGGGCCAGGAATTCATGTATAAATTGAAAGCAAAATGTTACAAAGAACGTTTGCCAGATAACCAAGTTTAATATTCAAATAGCAGGTGTTCTCTAAAAAAAAAAAAAAATGCTTCTTAGTAAAATGATACTCTGTTGTTAATTTCATGTTCTAGAAATACTTAATCAACTGGAATATTACGGACATCTATGAATTTTTGACTTCTAGTTTTAAAATGGATTCTACAGTAAAGTTAATAAATATATGCTTCATGTATATTTATTGACATGAGGTCTCTTCTATATGTACATCATTGTTAATCAAGGAAATGCCCATCAGCAAATCATAGGAATAAATTATCCCAATTAAAATTTGTCAGCTTGTCTGAACCTATGTTGATTCAGTTATTTTCACACTGGAAATGCTTACCTAAGTTGAAATACTTAACTCTTATAATTAAATACTTTTTTGAACATGTACCTGCTATCACTTGACACTTCAGTTTTACTAATCAGCCCAGAAATAGGTAACCCACCACCACTCCCTGATCCTGAGCACATTACCACAATGACTGACATTCTTGGTTTAAAAATAAAACCTTGTTTCAAATATAGCTTCTCGAGTTCTGGGTAATGAATATAGTTTCATAAAAGTTGACATCATTTTTTCTGATTTCACCACGATTAAATACATCCAGTGTTCCTACTGGATATCTGACCACATCACTCAAGACTCTTGCAAGCTAGTGGGCGTTTTAAAGAGGAGGAGGAGGAGGAGGAAGAGGAAGAGACCTGCATAGATGGAGTTAAACCCAAAGGCTATCCAATCCTACAAATTTAATAGTCATTTTGCTTATGTGAGTTAAATATGCTATCAGAAGTTGATTTTTACAGTTCATGTACCAATTAGTGTGTATACATTATGCAGATTTGCTTATGAGGAAAATATTAATATATACATATCCAGAACTAGTATATGCATCATGCCTGGAGCCAAGCAGTACTCCGATACACTGTTCTTCTTAGAGGTCAGTTCTAACGCACAGTTTCAAATAAACCCAATTTCTCTGCTGATATATATTCAAAATGCAGTGGGATGTGGTCATACACACCCAGAAATACCATCTTCGTGGGGTGGGGGTGGAGAAATCCAAACATTTTTTTTTCTATAGCAATGCATTATTGGATATCAGATACAAACGTGCCTGTCAGCAATCCTAAGGTAAATGAAATATATTTATGTGAACCCATCCATTCTACAGAAAAGAAATTGCTTTATCAACACATCTCGCCTCCCCCACCATCTAAAGACTCTTCCCACCCCCCTACCTAAAAAGAAAAGAAAAAAAACTCATCACACTTCACTACGCAACTGATGGAGTATTAAACACTGTCTTCCAAGCTGTGGGAGTTAAAAAGAAGTCGCCTTCCTGCCACACTTCCCTGGTGCTGCAACGGACATAGCATCTCCTCCTGTCGACCTAGTATGATGCTCGCTCCCCAAGCACTGCAGTCCCCTCGCTGAGGACTGCCCTGGCCACACGCACATGCCGCGGGAAGTCCCCCGATGGGGACAGCCACATACCTTTGCTCTCCATTTCGGTCCCTTTCGAGTGCTGGGAAGTTCAATGGAAGTTGGCCGGAAGATGCGGGCCCGCTTCAGATTCCCAAACCCGGGAAGCCAATCTGATGATTTCGCCCGTACTTCCTTTCTTCCCCTCAGGCTTCCTGAAAGATGGGATTTCTTAAACCTTGAAACTGCAATCAGCCACCAAAGGACACTTAGCAGCCGCAGCAGATTGCCTCTACAGGGGATAGGTTGCGACCTGGTATTCATATGCATGCACGGTGCCCGCTGTTTGTTTGTTTGCCTTTTTACCTGGGTCTGGAAGCAGCAAGCAGGAGCTGTCCTCGGAACGTGGTGCTGCAGGTGTAGTGACAGATCATCCCACTTTGCTCTCTGGATGTACAGCAGATTTGCATGGGCGCTGGCACGCATGCGCAGGGCGTCCCCCCCCCCTCCTTTTCGCCTCCTCCCGCTCCCCCGCCCTTCTTTGCTTCTCTCCCCAATACGGTCCTTAGTTATCCCCACTGAAGAGCTGTAGCGTTCGGTCACTGGGAGCGCTGCTAAAAATAAACGCTGGACCGGATTTTCCTTTGCAAACTAACAAATGGATTGGATTGGGATTGTGTATCAATCCAATACGATTTTCCAAATGGGATTACGGAAGCCTTAGAGGAAACTGGGGTCTCCGAGCTGGGTATGGTTTTATTCAGAAGCAGAAAGAGAAAAGAGGAGTGTATTTGCGAATCCCGTGTAATGGTCACAATTTGGGGTTCTCTCCCTAGTTGCTGCAGTAACTTTCCAGGTGCATGCCTCCTAATCACTTCCCCCACTGACTTTACGGGTCTGTTTGTATTTCCATATCTGTTTTGTTTTTTCTTCCGGGATAGAGTGGGAGTAGCCCTGGACCTAACAAAGATTAATATTCGCCTGCTGCTTTGCTACTCAGACTGAATTTTCTTGCCTCCCTGATATCCCTTTGGCCTCCAACTGAAAACTGTTCCATGAACAGGCTACAGGGCTTCTAAATTCTCCGAACAAAGCCACTGAGGACATCCTGGGGTGTTTTTTAGCTTCTTTCCAACAGTCTACCAAGATGCAGAGTCCCCAAAGGTAGACAGGCCCTTTATTGATAAGAAGTACTTTAAAGCTCTGTACATAATCATTTTTATAAAGATGAAGAAGAAAAATATTTTTCTTGTATAAGGTACTAGAGAAGGTTTCAAAGCCAAAAATACTTTATAGCACTCTTTTCATAGAATATGTTAAAAGCCCACACTATGCTTAGTTTATCTGCAACCTGTGTAATAGGGAAATATTTACTACCTTTTTCTTTTTCAATAGTCCAGATTCTCCTGAGAGATAAGTCTCTCTTTGAGAATAATAGTCTTATTCTCAGACATGAAAATAAACCTAGAAAACTAGTATCTAGAATGGCTAAGGGAGGAGCTGTGCAGGTTAATCCCATACCCCAGGTTACACAAAGATCCCTCCACAGTAAACTTCTAATCCCAATTTTCAAAACATTGAAATACAGTAAAATATACTGCCAACAAGAAACCTGAGTTAGACTATAATTCTATCTTCCTCTGGTGATTCAGAGGGCATCCTGAGATTTCTCCAGTGCCTCAGAGCCATGATTACAAATATTAATCATGAAGGCTCAGCCAGACATGGACATCCTCCTGGAGGAGACCTGTTGATAACTGCCATGGCTCAGCAAAGCCTGCCTCCATTCAGCACTGGGGAATCAAAACACTTGAGTATGGCATTACAGGTTACAACCTAGGATCTACCAAGCTGTAGGCTCTCCTACTGCATGCCCAAGAAAATATTTGGGGGGCGGGGAATCACAAAACTCAGTATTTCTTTACATTTTGATAGATTTTTGAAGTAGGCTATAGTGATTGTAGATCCTTAAGAATAATAGAAAAGTAGATCCTTAAGAATAATAGTGTCTTTGGGATAAATAATTCCTGCCCCTAACACTGCACCCATTACATGCTCTTTTCCTCTCAGAACTTTTAGAAAAGGAGATACCTTTAGAGTCCATCTATGCACACCTGTAATATTTATTATTTTACAAATGGAGAGGCAAGGAGGGAACTTGACAAGACTCATGTAGTGGCGCAGAACCAGACTCAAAACCTAAGAGTCCTGGTAGCAACTCCAAGATGATTTCTTACATAACCACATCCCCACTATCTACAGTGAATGGAATGGGGAGAACTTCTGATTTCATAAATTTTCATTATTTTTACTCATAATTTCAAAAACTCAAATGCTTCAAAATGCAAAATCCATGGTGTGACATTCAAGACCTTTCTGTTATCTGGATCCAAACTACCTTTCAGGTCTTCTCCAAGATTAACTCCTACACAACACTTGCCATTCAGTTCAGGTCACTTCAGTCACTCAGTCCTGTCCGGCTCTTTTCGACCCCATGAACCGCAGCACTCCAGGCCTCCCTGTCCATCACCAACCCCCGGAGTTCACCCAAACCCATGTCCATTGAGTTGGTGATGCCATCCAGCCATCTCATCCTGTGTCATCCCCTTCTCCTCCTGCCCACAATCCTTCCTAGCATCATTTCAGTGTCTTTTCCAATGAGTCAATTCTTCGCATCAGGTGGCCAAAGTATTGATGATGTTTCAGCTTCAGCATCAGTCCTTCCAATGAACACCCAGGGCTGATCTCCTTCAGAATGGACTGGTTGGATCTCCTTGCAGTCCAAGGGACTCTCAAGAGTCTTCTCCAACACCACAGTTCAAAAGCATCAATTTTTCGGCACTCAGCTTTCTTCACAGTCCAACTCTCACATCCGTACATGACTACTGAAGAAACCATAGTCTTGACTAGACAGACCTTTATTGACAAAGTAATGACTCTGCTTTTTAGTATGCTGTCTAGGTTGGTCATAGCTTTCCTTCCAAGGAGTAAGCGTCTTTTAATTTCATGACTGCAGTCACCATCTGCAGTGATTTTGGAGCCCAAAAAAATAAAGTCTGCCACTGTTTCCCCATCTATTTGCCATGAAGTGATGGGACCAGATGCCATGATCTTCGTTTTCTGAATGCTGAACTTTAAGCCAACTTTTTCACTCTCCTCTTTCACTTTCATCAAGAGGCTCTTTAGTTCCTCTTCACTTTCTGCCATAAGGGTGGTGTTATCTGCATATCTGAGGTTATTGATATTTCTCCCAGCAATCTTGATTGCAGCTTAGGCTTCTTCCAGCCCAGCGTTTCTCATGATGTACTCTGCATATAAGTTAACTTGCCATATAAGTTAATTTGCCATATAAGTTAACTTGCCATTATCCTAAGTAAACCTCAAGATTCTCCTTTTCCATAACTTTACCTACACAGTCATTTTTGGAATAGCTTCACCTCATTACACCACTAACATAAATATCTACATGTTCAAATCTTATATTTTCCTCAAGATTCAGCTAAAATTCTCTCACTCCTACAGTCTTCCCTGATCCTTTATATCTGAAAAATTCTCTAATAGGTAAAGCAATGTTGTTCTACTTTACCTCTCTTATGTCACTTGTTACTTTATATCTTGTATTGTAATTATATCTCATTCCTGTTACTCATCCTTACTTAAAAAGTAGGCTCCTGATTCATCTTTGTATAGAGTATCTTGAATATCAGATCAGATCAGTCGCTCAGTCGTGTCCAACTCTTTGCGACCCCATGAATCACAGCACGCCAGGCCTCCCTGTCCATCACCAACTCCCAGAGTTCACTCAGACTCACATCCATCGAGTCAGTGATGCCATCCAGCCATCTCATCCTCTGTCATCCCCTTCTCCTCCTGCCACCAATCCCTCCCAGCATCAGAGTCTTTTCCAATGAGTCAACTCTTCGCATGAGGTGGCCAAAGTACTGGAGTTTCAGCTTTAACATCATTTCTTCCAAAGAAATCCCAGGGCTGATCTCCTTCAGAATGGACTGATGGATCTCCTTGCAGTCCAAGGGACTCTCGAGAGTCTTCTCCAACACCACACTTCAAAAGCATCAATTCTTCAGCGCTCAGCCTTCTTCACAGTCCAACTCTCACATCCATACATGACCAGTGGAAAAACCATAGCCTTGACTAGATGGACCTTTGTTGGCAAAGTAATGTCTCTGCTTTTGAATATCCTATCTAGGTTGGTCATCACTTTCCTTCCAAGGAGTAAGCGTCTTTTAATTTCATGGCTGCAGTCACCATCTGCAGTGATTTTGGAGCCCAGAAAAATAAAGTCTGACACTGTTTCCACTGTTTCCCCATCTATTTGCCATGAAGTGATGGGACCAGATGCCATGATCTTCGTTTTCTGAATGTTGAGCTTTAAGCCAACTTTTTCACTCTCCTCTCACTTTCATTAAGAGGCTCTTTAGCTCCTCTTCACTTTCTGCCATAAGGGTGGTGTTATCTGCATATCTGAGGTTATTGATATTTCTCCCAGCAATCTTGATTCCAGCTTGTGTTTCTTCCAGTACAGCGTTTCTCATGATGTACTCTGCATATAAATAAACAGGGTGACAATATACAGCCTTGACGTACTCCTTTTCCTATTTGGAACCAGTCTGTTGTTCCATGTCCAGTTCTAACTGTTGCTTCCTGACCTGCATATAGGTTTCTCAAGAGGCAGGTCAGGTGGTCTGGTATTCCAATCTCTTTCAGAATTTTCCAGTTTATTGTGATCCACACAGTCAAAGGCTTTGGCATAGTCAATAAAGCAGAAATAGATGTTTTTCTGGAACTCTCTTGCTTTTTCCATGATCCAGCTGATGTTGGCAATTTGATCTCTGGTTCCTCTGCCTTTTCTAAAACCTATAGGAAACACTAATAAATGTTTGATGAATTAATAATATTTAGTATACATGTTTTGTGTATATGACATTGGCTACTTGTACTGTGACAACAAATAGTGTTGACAATAATATTGAGCTGATACAACTAAGAGCTTACTATGCACCAGGCACTATCATGAGGATTCCAAATGTTGTAGTGAATTTTATCTTCATAAAACTCTGCAAGTTTAGTTCTCTTATCTGTATTTTTAAGGTGAGCAATCAGAGGTACATAGAAGTTAAAGTATGAATAAAATACAGTCTCTGTCCTAGAGAAACATAAGGTTTATCAAAGGAGAAACATAAATGATTAAAAAATACATGGTAAGGTATAAGATAATTGTCACAGAGTGGGAGAACAAAAGATGAGCAGTTAGCCTTTCAGTTCAGTTCAGTTCAGTCACTCAGTCATATCCAACTCTTTGCGACCCAATGAATCGCAGCACGCCAGGCCTCCCTGTCCATTACCAACTCCCGGAGTTTACCCACACCCATGTCCATCGAGTGGGTAATGCCATCCAGCCATCTCATCCTCTGTAGTCCCCTTCTCCTCCTGACCTCAATCCCTCCCAGCATCAGAGTCTTTTCCAATGAGTCAACTCTTCGCATGAGGTGGACAAAGTACTGGAGTTTCAGCTTTAGCATCAGTCCTTCCAATGAACACCCAGGACTCATCTCCTTTAGAATATACTGGTTGGATCTCCTTGCAGTCCAAAGGACTCGCAAGAGTCTTCTCCAACACCACAGTTCAAAAGCTTCAATTCTTTGGCGCTCAGCCTTCTTCACAGTCCAACTCTCACATCTATACATGACCATTGGAAAAACCATAGCCTTGACTAGACAGACCTTTGTTGACAAAGTAGTATCTCTGCTTTTCAATATGCTTTCTAGGTTGGTCATAACTTATCTCCCAAGGAGTAAGCATCTTTTAATTTCATGGCTGCAGTCACCATCTGCAGTGATTTTGGAGCCCAGAAGAATAAAGTCTGACACTGTTTCCACTGTTTCCCCATCTATTTGCCATGAAGTGATGGGACCAGATGCCATGATCTTCGTTTTCTGAATGTTGAGCTTTAAGCCAACTTTTTCACTCTCCTCTTTCACTTTCATCAAGAGGCCTTTGAGTTCCTCTTCACTTTCTGCCATAAGGGTGGTGTCATCTGCATATCTGAGTTTATTGATATTTCTCCCGGCAATCTTGATTCCAGCTTGTGCTTCTTCCAGCCCAGTGTTTCTCATGATGTACTCTGCATAGAAGTTAAATAAGCAGGGTGACAATATACAGCCTTGATGTACTCCTTTTCCTATTTGGAACCAGTCTGTCATTCCATGTCCAGTTCTAACTGTTGCTTCCTGACCTGCATACAAATTTCTCAAGAGGTAGGTCAGGTGGTCTGGTATTCCCATCTCTTTCAGAATTTTCCACAGTTTATTGTGATCCACACAGTCAAAGGCTTTGGCGTAGTCAACAAAGCAGAAATAGATGTTTTTCTGGAACTCTCTTGTTTTTTTGATGATCCAGCGGATGTTGGCAATTTGATCTCTGGTTCCTCTGCCTTTTCTAAAACCAGCTTGAACATCTGGAAGTTCACGGTTCACATATTGCTGAAGCCTGGCTTGAAGAATTTTGAGCATTACTTTACTAGCGTGTGAGACGAGTGCAGTTGTATGGTATTTTGAGCATTCTTTGGCATTTAGAGGATGGAATCCTTGAAGATCATTCCCATTTATATAAAAAAAGAAAAGGGTCTATCCACCACCACCCTGAATGGGAGAGAATCTGAGGGCAGAATTTCTTCATGAAAGTGTTAATAAGAAATCATTTCACTGGTTTTGATGAACTTGCTTAATGATGAATTTGGAAAAGGGAAATTAGACTAGTAGCCTGTTAATTTGCTACTTCAAGATGCCAAGAATTAGATGGGACTAAATCCCTTGTATTTGGGGTACCCACTTTCACTATCAAAAACTTCCCTAGTTTGAACGATAAATCATACAAGCCTAGAATTTATATTACAAAATTGAATAAGAGTAGCACTAGCAACACTGACACTCCAGCTTAATTCTGGTTAGCCCATGTAATTGTTTGGTTATCTGGGCATATTCACTTTCTTTAGCTTTTCTATTCTCTACTAGAATGTAGAGAATACACAGTATACACTATTGGGATTAATTGACATCAGTGTATTGAATTATAATTAACAATTTAAAGAGCTCTGTTAATATGTCAATTTAATTACCAGTCTACAGTGATTTTTTTTCCTGCGCATTTACTGTGGTCTTCTAGAAGTGGTGAATATAAACTAGGAGGAATCTGTGACCTTTTCATCTAATTATTTTCTTACTATTCATCTTTTATAACAGATGCTCTGTCTCAAAAATTTTAAAAATTACAATTGACCATTTAAAACTCTTTTTGCTGATGATACTAAGGTCAACTCATGATTGTAAGTGAATCGTCACTGTAAGATGGAATACCTCACAGTCTCTACTGAGGATATCATTCCTCAGTAGACAAAACCATGTCCACACGTTCACTATTATATCTTCAGCATCTAGCACAGTGTGTGGAACTTAGAAGGTTTTATTTAATACCTGATTGAGAAAATGAGAGTTCAATGAAATAAAGCTTTCTCCTTTGCTACAAAGCCCATTCATTTGGCAAACAGGATACACCAGTCAGCAATCCTAACGGCATAAACAGGGTCATAAGTTACCTGCAAGACCAGAAAGATGATCACAGGCAGTTAACAAACGTGCTCAGTGTTTGTTCTTGGACAAAGACCATAATTAATAAGGATTAGGTTCAAGTAACTCTTAAGCTGGCTAATAGTAGAGCCATGCTTTCACATAGAGTCTAGGAGGCTGGAAGAATTTAGCTATAGAGGAAGGAATAATAAAGTAAATGAGAAAAAATAAAAAAATAAAAAAAGTAAATGAGAAAAATTTCAAAGGGCAGAAAGGTGATACGTCAATGTGACAAAGCCATATAAGAATGACAATGCTATAGAGATGGGGTACTGTCCCTCAAAGAGCAAACATAACTTGCTTGCCTACTGTGCAAACTTTTCATTCTCTTTCTTGCATAAAGGTAAAATTACAGTCTCCCTACTCTCCCTACACTGCTGGTTGGAATTAAGTTGGTACAGTCCCTATGGAAAACAGTATAGAGTTTCCTCAGAAAACTAAAAATAGAATTATCACATGAGCCAGCAATCCCACTCCTGGGAATATATCCAGATAAAACTATAATTCAAAAAATACATATATTCCTTATGTTCTTTTCCTTCTAGTAGTCATGTATGGATGTGAGAGTTGAACCATAATGAAGGCTGAACACCAAAGAATTGATGTTTTTGAGCTGTGGTGTTGGAGAAGACTCTTGAGAGTCCCTTGGACTGCAAAGAGATCAAACCAGTCAATCCTAAAGGAAGTCAATCCTGAATATCATTAGAAGTACTGATGCTGAAGCTCCAATACTTTGGCCACCTGATGCGAAGAGCTGACTCATTAGATAAGACCCTGATGCTGGGAAAGATTAAAGGCAGGAGAAGAAGGGGACAACAGAGGATGAGATGGTTGGATGCCATCACTGACTCAAAGGACATGAGTTTGAGCAAGTTCCAGGAGATGGTGAAGGACAGGAAAGCCTGGCATCCTGCAGCCCATGGGGTTGTAAAGAGTCAGGCATGACTGAGTGGCTGAACAACAGCAATCCTTATGTTCGTAGCAGCACTGTTCACAATAGGCAAAACATGGAAACTACTTAAATGTCCATCAAAAGATGACTGGATAAAGATGTGGTATATGTATACAATGAAATACTACTCAGCCATAAAAAAGAGTGAAATAATCCCATCTGCAGTAACATGGATGCCACTAGACATTATCATACTAAGTGAATAAGTCATAAAGAGAAAGACAAATGCCAGATGATGTCACATACATGTGGAATCTAAAATATGATACAAACGAACCTATCTACAAAACAGAAACAGACTTGCGGTTGCCAAGGGGGAGCAGGGGAGGGAGAAGGATGGACTGGGGGTCTGGAGTTGGCAGATGCAAACTCGTACACTTAGAACTGATTAACAAGGTCCTAATGTATAGCACAGGGAACTATATTGAATATCCTGTGATAAACCATAAAGGAAAATAATATAAAAAAAGAAAGTATATCTGAGGCTGGCAAAGTTTAAAGGCAAAAGGAAAGAGGAAGGCAGAGGATGAGACGGTTAGATGGTATAACTGACTCAAGGGACATGAGTGAGAAAACGCCAGGAGATAGTGAAGGACAGGGAAGCCTGGTGTGCTGTAGTCCAAGGGGTCACAAAGAGTTGGACACGACTTAGCAACTGAATGACAATATATATGTGTATACCTGAGTCACTTTGGTGTATATCAGAGATGGGCACAAGACTGTAAATCAACAATACTATAATTTTAAAAAATTAAAAAATTACAGTCTCCCTAAGAAGAAAATCAGAGAAGGCAATGGCAACCCACTCCAGTACTCTCACCTGGAAAATCCCATGGACAGAGGAGCCTGGTAGGCTGCAGTCCATGGGGTCGCTAAGAGTCAGAGACACAACTGAGCAACTTCACTTTCACTTTTCACTTTCATGCACTGAAGAAGGAAATGGCAACCCACTCCAGTGTTCTTGCCTGGAGAATCCCAGGGACGGGGGAGCCTGGTGGGCTGCTGTCTATATGGTCGCATAGAGTCAGACACGACTGAAGGGACTTAGCAGCAGCAGCTGCAGCAAGAAGAAAATGGCAAGTGATAAAGTTTCAACAGAAATGTTTCAGGTCGCAAGTACGCAGTAGAGGTAAGTAAGGAACACTCTGAAAGATAGGAAGTGGCAGAAGAGGATACAGGTCATTTGGGTGAAATTTGTCAAGGAATCACCTGTCCACATGGTTTAACAGTGATTTCTCTAGGGACAATTAAAAGTCTAGAGAGACTTGCAGAGGAGTGAGGCAGAGTAATGATGCATGGGTAAGGCATCTGGAGGCCAAATGACAAACATTTTTGACATTTCTTGTTAAGGACTTTGTTCACTTGACAATATTAGAGGTTTATATACAAGCCATCAACTGACCATTTCAAGGCCCATTTGTTATAGTGGCGTTGTTGTTGTTTTGGTTGCTAAGTCTTGTCAGATTCTTTAGAGACCCCGTGGACTGCAGCCTGCAAGACTCCTCTGTCCATGGGATTTCCCAGGCAAGAATACTGGAGTAGGTTGCCATTTCCTTCTCCAAGGGATCTTCCTGACCCAAGAGATAGAATACAAGTCTCCTGCTTAGCAGATGGATTCTTTACCACTGAGCCACCTGGGAAGTCCATTATACTGGTATAATTCCCACTTAAAATGGGATGTGTCAATCTCATTAATGTTTAGGTCTCAAGTAGACACAGGTTGAAATTTGTTGAAACAGAATATACTTGGAAATAACACTTTTCAACTGATAGCTCCTTTTCACTTTGGGGATAGGAAATAACATGGCAAAATGACATGTAAAAGTTACTTCTTGAATCAGGTTGTGATCATATTGAAGACCAGCACAATGCTTGAGTTCTGGTGACCAGAGTAGACCAAATGTATGTCAAGTTTTAAAGATGTACCAGAAAAATACTGCCTCAAAGAAATGTAGACATTTTCAATAAAGCCATTTCCTCATCCTGTATACTTTTACTCAAAATTCCAAATACATGAATTGCCAATAATTTTTCTGGTTATAAACAGCACTTGAATAAGCATTACTAAAAAGTCAATGAATATAACCAAAGCCTGTAGTTAATTCATTGAATAAATATTTAGGGAAAGCTTTCTATATGCCAGGTACTCATCTAGGTTTCGGGGTATGTATTCCGTGGACTCAAAGTGTTCACATCATAGTTTCACAAATATAAAAGCTTCATAAATCTTATAGTTCAAACATGTATTACATAAAAGTCAAGTGAGTTGAAGACAAGGACCTACTGCATAGCACAAGCAGCTCTGCTCAGTGTTACATGGCAGCCTGGATGGGAAGAGAGTTTGAGGAGAACAGATACATGCACATGTATGGCTGAGTCCCTCTGCTGTTTACCTGAAACTACCACAACACTGTCTGTCCATCAGCTATACCATTACACAAAATCAAAAGTTTAAAAGAAATAAAAAATACCAGTGGGAAAACTAATAAATAGATAATTTTATGTCTCAATACTCAAAATAAAAACTGAAGAATGCAAATTATAAGTATTAGAAGTATTTTTAAAGATTTATTTATAGATAAAGTTATAAATATCATAAGAAAGTATTATGAATAATTAATGATAAGACATTTTAAAAGTTAAGTGAATAAATATCCTGCTACTTCTAAGTCACTTCAGTCGTGTCCGACTCCAGCGACCCCAAGGACTGGAGCCTACCAGGCTCCTCCGTCCATGGGATTCTCCAGGCAAAAGTACTGGAGTGGGGTGCCATTGCCTTCTCCAGAATAAAAATCCTAGAAAACTATTATTTGAAGTTATTCAAATATGGCTAGAACCCTGAATATACCAGTAGCCATTAAAATTATTGATAAAAATAAACAATGATGATTCAACATTTAGGGAGGAAAAAGTGAGTTGAGGCCCAGAGTAGGGGAAAAAACAACTTTTCCCAAGTCAAGTGGTGAGTTACAAACAAGATTAGAAGTCTGCTGATGCCTCACTTAATCACGGTCTTCTCTAAATGATATGCATTCTTTGTGTTAGAGGACTGCCCTTTTGTATTGTACTGCAAACTTTATTCAGAACTCTATTCATTTCACTGAAGTTCTCATTGAAGGGCTGAAGAATGGTAACTATCCCTAACACGTTACCAGCAATAAACAACCTCCATAATGTATTCTGCATAATGCTTAATGGATATAGCACAAGTGGATCATTTGAGTCAAGAACAACAAAGATTTCTTTCAATATGAGTTCTCTTACTTGATGAACATCTTTCTGGTTTATGTTTGTATTCAAATCCCAATTCACTCAGCGGCTACAGCTACCCAGGCAAAGCAAAATGCAGAAATGAAGCAATTAGCCATATTACTATTGCCAAAAACCCACTATGAGAAAGGGAAGAAAAGATTAATGAGTAATTTCAGCCAACTGAAATTAAATAAGAGCCAAAGAATATAATAGCATAATAGTTTCCACAGGTGTATTAACCCAAGGGCATCATTAACAGGGACTTGGAGATTCATGACCAAGTGCTGATAATACCGATTTACAATTTACCACAATTTACCACAAACAAAAGAGATGAATGGATTTTTATATTTGCTATCTTTCAGAAAAGCACTTTCCAGATTTTTTTCACATTGCCTTTTTTTCTCTAATCATTTTATCCCACTGAGATGATTCTATTGGACTACATGTTAAGGAAGCACTGATAAGGGTTGTAGACAGAAACAGAACCAAGCCTGTCACTCTGCACAGGGGGTTCTCATGCAATTTCAAGGCCTTGCTGTTGCAAGACTATGACAGGCTCACTGGCCCTCTGTCAGTCATTTAATGTCTGTCTCAATTTAAAATATCTATTGCTTTTCACATGCTTTTCATGTATGCCTATATATTATGACTAGCAAAACCCTTCCAAATTCACCCAATAAACATTATTTCATTCTCTCTGGAGAATTGCAAGCTGTTAATAATTAATACCTGTTATAAAGATTGCCAGGAGAAATATCAATAACCTCAGATATGCAGATTACACCACCCTTATGGCAGAAAATGAAGAGGAACTAAAAAGCCTCTTGACGAAAGTGAAAGAGGAGAGTGAAAAAGTTGGCTTAAAGCTCAACATTCAGAAAATGAAGATCATGGCATCCGGTCCCATCACTTCATGGAAAATAGATGGGGAAACAGTGGAAACAGTGTCAGACTTTATTTTTTGGGCTCCAAAATCACTGCAGATGGTGATTGCAGCCATGAAATTAAAAGATGCTTACTCCTTGGAAGGAAAGTTATGATCAACCTAGATAGCATATTGAAAAGCAGAGACATTACTCTGCCAATAAAGGTCCATCTAGTCAAGGCTATGGTTTTTCCTGTGGTCATGTATGGATGTGAGAGTTGGACTGTAAAGAAAGCTGAGCGCTAAAGAATTGATGCTTTTGAACTGTGGTGTTGGAGAAGACTCTTGAGAGTCCCTTGGAATACAAGGAGATCCAACCAGTCCATTCTGAAGGAGATCAGTCCTGGGTGTTCATTGGAAGGACTGATGCTAAAACTGAAACTCCAGTACTTTGGCCACCTCATGGGAAGAGTTGACTCATTGGAAAAGACCCTGATGCTGGGAGGGATTGGGGGCAGGAGGAGAAGGGGACGACAGAGGATGAGATGGCTGGACGGTATCACCGACTCAATGCACATTAGTTTGAGTGAACTCCGGGTGTTGGTGATGGACAGGGAGGCCTGGCATGATGCGATTCCTGGGGTCGAAAAGAGTCAGACACAGCTGAGCAACTGAACTGAACTGAACTGATGAAGAGGCTATTGTGGAGGGTTGAGACTTAATTCTGGTATGTTCCTCTGTGAAAGAAAGGACTTGGACAGAACAGTCTGTATGACCCCTAACACTGCATATGGACCACAGTAGCACTCCTCATCAGAGAGTACCCTGGCCCTTGGCTATCACATAGGATGTCACTGCTCTTGGAGTCAATGTCAGAGCTCATAGGGCTGCTAGTGCTCCCCTAGCCCAAGTCATTTAATTTAAATATGAAAGGCCTGAGGTCCACAGAGGGGAAGACTCTTGGGTCTGAACTTGAAGTTCCTTGAATCCAAAGTCAGTTATTTTAACCATTAACTTACTGTCTCCTTACCACTTGCCCATTTTTCATGTGAATGAAATACAAAGTACTTGAGTACCAAAATAGATTGAAGAGATGAAAGAAGGGTCTCTTTCCCACTAATGCCATTTAACTACTGAACAAAGAGTTACAAATCCCATCAAAATTGTCTCCTTCTATATCCGCCTCACTGCCCCTTTCTCCCCTCTTCTTACTTGTTTCTTATTCACCGCCCACATCACAACAACCACCCAAGCTGGCAGATGATTCAAAGTTGTAATAACTGAAGGAGAACAAAACTCAGTTTCATAGACCTATGGTCCTAGATAGAGACTTTGCCCTCACTCTTTCTCAGCCTGGGAAATGTACTTATACTCTAAAATCCAATTAAAATTTTCCTGAGAAAATGTCTCTGAATCGCCATATTATTTCCTATATTTTCATTCATACCTATCATTTACCTATATATCTGTCTCCAGAAAGGTTCAGTCTTCCTATCACAGAGCAGTGTCCAGCATATAGCAGGCATAGAGTAATCATATCCTGGACTCATTAATGAGTCCATTGCGGGCAATTAACAGAGAAGGCAATGGCACCCCACTCCAGTACTCTTGCCTGGAAAATCCCATAGATGGAGGAGCCTGGTAGGCTGCAGTCCATGGGGTCGCTAAGAGTCAGAGACACAACTGAGCGACTTCACTTTCACTTTTCACTTTCATGCATTGGAGAAGGAAATGGCAACCCACTCCAGTGTTCTTGCCTGGAAAATCCCAGGGATGTGGGCGCCTGTTGGGCTGCCGTCTATGGGGTCGCACAGAGTCGGACATGACTAAAGTGACTTAGCAGGAGCAGCAGTGGTCAATTAAATGAATGATGATCCAGATTGTTTCTGGAACTTTCCTTTCAGTTGACTTGTTCATTCATTACAGCTCAGTAACAAATAAAAATGAGCTTTGAATATCATGTTTATGCTAATTGGACCTTCTATTGGGTGCCACAGTGTTGCTCATCAACCTGCTTTATTCTTGTTCTCTCTGAATCTCCAGAAACAAAGGTCTTCACTTTTGTCTTCTGAAATTTGAACTTTCCTTACTCTTTATTCTGTATCCCTCTGGTCTTGGGGTGTCACACCTCCCTAACTGCCCACATTTCCTCCCGCTGCCACACACACACAATCCTCATTAAAAATCTTTGGGCTTGGCTCCATAGACCTCCATGAGCAGAAGCAACACCCTAACTCAGTCAAGAGCAGGAGGTATGATTTGGGCAAAGTAACGCTTGAATGACAAATATTCCATAGATTTTGATTTTGTTGTTTCAAGTCCTGAATGTAACTGAATGGTACTCTTTGATCTTGTTACCCTCTTCCTTTAGTTTTGTCTCAGGTATTATTTCTTCTTTTAAGCAGGGAACTGAAAGTACCTTGATTCTTGTTTTTCTCCCAGAAGAGAGGGTTTTTCTTTTCCCCCTTAAGTGAGATATTAGCTTCCAAGGCTAAATTAGCAACATGTATCAAGAATCCACCCAGAATACAAAAAGCCACTTTACCTTTCTATTAATAATAATGGATGTGGCATTTTCTCGACTGAATGTACATATGTTTGAGAAGTACATTTAAAAAGATGATGTATTCTTGCAAGATACATTATGATGCATTTATAAACACTATTTCCACGTTGATGCACATGCCAAATCACTTGCTACTATTACATTCAGTATTATTTGTTCTGGATAAGAGATTATCCAGAAAGATTAATGTTCTGGATAAGAGATTATCCAGAAAGATTATCCAAAAGATTAATGTCTTTTAAGTATAGAAAGCAGACAGAAACTAAGATCAAGCAGCTGGTCCCATCACTTCATGGCAAATAGATGGGGAAACAATGGAAACAGTGACAGACTTTATTTTTGGGGGCTCCAAAATCACTGCAGATGGTGACTGCAGCCATGAAATTAAAAGATGCTAGCTCCTTGGAGGAAAGCTATGACCAACCTAGACAGCATATTAAAAAGCAGAGACATTACTTTGCCAACAAAGGTCCGTCTAGTCAAAGCTATGGCTTTTCCAGTAGTCATGTATGGAGGTGAGAGTTGGACAATAAAGAAAGCTGAACGCTGAAGAATTGATGCTTTTGAACTGTGGTGCTGGAGAAGACTCTTGAGAGTCCCTTGGACTGCAAGGAGATTAAACCAATCAATCCTAAAGGAAATTAGTCCTAAATATTCATTGAAAGGACTGATGCTGAAGCTGAAACTCCAATACTTTGGCAATCTGTTGCAAAGAACTGACTCATTGAAAAAGACCCTGATGCTGGGAAAGATTGAAGGCAGGATGAGAAGGGAACGACAAAGCATGAGATGGCTGGATGGCATCACCTACTTAATGGACATGAGTTTGAGCAAGCTCTGGGAGTTGGTGATGGACAGGGAAGCCTGGCATGCTTCCCGGTAGTCCATGGGGTCACAAAGATTCGGACACAACTGAATGGCTGAACTGAACAGATAGAGATGGGAGAATCACTAATGGAATGGTGCCCTGTTACACTTGAGATTTTTTAAAATATATATATATTTTTTAAGGGTGGACATCATGTAACAGGTGTCACTAAGGCCTTAAATGAGGGACAACAGGAGTCTGAAATCTGTCAAGCTGAAAGGAAATGAAGAACAGGAAACAGGAAAATTCTCTTTTAGTCCAGTAGATAGGGCTTTATGCTTTCCCTGCCAAGGGCCCAGATTCAGTCCCTGTTTGGGTGAACTAAGATCCAAAAAAAGCAATAGTTCATCCATCTTTTTAACATACTGCAAATCAAAATTCAGAAGAGAAATCAATGCAAAAAAAAAAAAAAAAAGATTTGTTCCTATGTAGCATCAGAGAATTTTTTTAAAGGTAGTATGGTAATGTAGGAAATAAAACAACTTTGTCAGACCTCTAAAAACCCAGTATAAGGTGCTTGACTAGCTTATATTTATATTCATGTATATTGTGAATATCATACATTGAATTTAACATATTAATCAGATTAACATCATGCTGAGTGCTTTCTTAGTTCAGTTCAGTTGCTCAGTCATGTCCGATTCTTTGCAACCCCATGAATTGCAGCACGCCAGGCCTCCCTGTCCATCACCAACTCCCGGAGTTTACCCAAACCCATGTCCATCGAGTTGGTGATACCATCCAGCCATCTCATCCTCTGTCGTCCCTTTCTCCTCCTGCCCCCAATCCCTCCCAGCATCAGGGTCTTTTCCAATGAGGCAACTCTTCCCATGAGGTGGCCAAAGTATTGGAGTTTCAGCTTCAGTATCAGTCCTTCCAATGAACACCTAGGACTCATCTCCTTTAGGATGGACCGGTTGGATCTCCTTGCAGTCCAAGGGACTCTCAAGAGTCTTCTCCAACACCACAGTTCAAAAGCATCAATTCTTCGGTGCTTAGCTTTCTTCACAATTCAACTCTCACATCCATACATGACCACAGGAAAAACCATAGCCTCGACTAGATGGACCTTTGTTGGCAAAGTAATGTCTCTGCTTTTGAATATGCTATCTAGGTTGGTCATAACTTTCCTTCCAGGTAGTAAGTGTCTTTTAATTTCATGGCTGCAATCACCATCTGCAGTGATTTTGGAGCCCCCCAAAATAAAGTCTGCTACTGTTTCCACTGTTTCCCCATCTATTTCCCATGAAGTGATGGGACCAGATGCCATGATCTTCATTTTCTGAATGTTGAGCTTTAAGCCAACTTTTTCACTCTCCACTTTCACTTTCATCAAGAGGCTTTTTAGTTCCTCTTCACTTTCTGCCATAAGGATGGTGTTATCTGCATATCTGAGGTCATTGATATTTCTCCCGGCAATGTTGATTCCAGCTTATGCTTCTTCCAGCCCAGTGTTTCTCATGATGTACTCTGCATAGAAGTTAAATAAGCAGGGTGACAATATACAGCCTTGATGTACTCCTTTTCCTATTTGGAACCAGTCTGTTGTTCCATGTCCAGTTCTAACTGTTGCTTCCTGACCTGCATATAGGTTTCTCAAGAGGCAGGTCAGGTGGTCTGGTATTCCCATCTCTTTCAGAATTTTCCACAGTTTATTGTGATCCACACAGTCAAAGGCTATGGCATAGTCAATAAAGCAGAAATAGATGTTTTTCTGGAACTCTCTTGCTTTTTTGATGATCCAGCGCATGTTGGCAATTTGATCTCTGGTTCCTCTGCCTTTTCTAAAACCAGCTTGAACAACAGGAAGTTCACGGTTCACGTATTGCTGAAGCCTGGCTTGGAGAATTTTGAGCATTAGTTTATTAGCGTGTGAGATGAGTGCGATTGTGTGGTAGTTTGAGCATTCTTTGGCATTGCCTTTCTTTGGGTTTGGAATGAAAACTGACCTTTTCCAGTCCTGTGGCCACTGCTGAGTTTTCCAAATTTGCTGGTATATTGAGTGCAGCACTTTCACAGCATCATCTTTCAGGACTTGAAATAGCTCAACTGGAATTCCATCACCTCCACTAGCTTTGTTCGTAGTGATGCTTTCTAAGGCCCACTTGACTTCACATTCCAGGATGTCTGTCTGGCTCTAGGTGAATGATCACACCATTATGATTATCTTGGCCTTGAAGATCTTTTTTGTACAGTTCTGTGTATTCTTGCCACTTCTTCTTAATATCTTCTGCTGCTGTTAGGTCCATATGATTTCTGTGCTTTGTATATAGTATCTTATTAGATCTGCATATGAAAACTAAGAAACTGAGACTCTAAGAAGTTATATTACTTGCTCAAAATACACAGCAAGTTAGCTCTAGACTTAGAAATCCAATCAGTCACTTCCAGAATTTAAATCTTGGCCTTTGCACATGCCTCACAGACATATACCGGGTAGATAAGTCATCTTCCACCACAGAGTTTGGATAAACTAGGGCTATAGGAGTTTAAGAAGACAGCACATTTCTTTACCAGTCAGAGAAGCGGCAAGAAACCTTGAAAGATAAAAAAGCCTTTCCAGTGAAAAAGGGAAAGCCATTTCTAACAGAAGTTTCAGCATTAAACTCTTAAGTGGAGAGAAAGTGTATGGTAGATTTGAGGTGTAGCAAATAGTGTGATGGTCCTGGAGTGGGGAGTGGATGAGGACGATAAAGGTGCTGAACCGATGAGGGGGCCTTAACACTTCCAAGATTCCCACTAGGGACACAATCATTACCGATTGTGTTCACAATCAGTTTCGAGGGGGCAGTTTTAATTTCTGTGCCAATGGCTTTTGGCATCTCAGATAGTTGTAACAGTGTTGGAAAAGAGGAGTTGCTTGCATGGAAGTGCCTTGTGGTGCAACTTATTTACCTCTACTAAAACCCTGGACATCTCTCCACTGACTGTTTCCATACTTGTACTACCAAACTAGTTCTCTGTTTGCAAAGGCTGAATCTTGTACCTGTGTTTTCTTCCAGACCTACCCCTTCTTTTGTGGCTCCTTTGAGGGTTCCACCTTGACTTTCCAAGTTATTGAGACTGCACAAAAGAAATATGGGCCACATGCAAATTTAGATCTTTTCCCTTTGACCTCATGCACTCAGCAATTTGATCTGGGATGCTCCCTCTCCCTGACCACCACCTTTGTAGCTGACTTGCTTTTACCTCACCTCCCTAATCAGTATGATGCCAAGATCCAACTTCTGACCTTCCAGCTGTGCTTTAATCTCTCTTCCTTAATTCTGAGCTCTGGAACAACCTTCGGGATAGCAGCCCTTCTATCTCGATGTCTCCCAGGGCATCTGCTCCCACAGAAACCCCATTGACTCTCCCATCTGTCCTCTGGACGGGGGAATGAAGGGAACACTCGGCACAGAGCCTGAATAGCGATAGTCCAACTTATTAGCCACTCACTCCATGCACTATGTGTTTTGTATATATTATTTCCAGTGCTTACAACTCTTCAAGTTTGTGAATGATTATTCCTAAGACTCACAAGTTTATAAGTCAATAAAGCTAGCTAGAGCGGTTAAACCTCACATGTGGTTGAACTTGGTAATCACTGGTGAACTGGATTTCAACACTTCTCTCCCACTGCTCTTTCTCACTTAAACATTTGCTTCTTTTAGTGTTTAATATGTTACTGCTACAATAAATGTGAGAAATTGTTTTAATTTGAATGCTCATAAAATTGTGCCAAGAAATGAAAAATAACCCTGAATGTCTGTGCTCAGGAGAACTAAAGTAGGATAAATACTACCAAGTGGTTGAACTCTTATTATTCTCAAGAATATGCTAATATTTGAACTAGTTTATCAAACCACTCTGGTGGATATTTAAATGAATAGTTGTAAAATTTTACATCATGGAAGAACACATCATTTCCCTACTTCCACAGCGCTTGATATTATTAATAGGTTAGGTTAAGCCAGCAGATCTTTTTAATCCTTGTTTACATTCATGAAATGGTGTGACATGTATTAGAAATAACTGTTTGGTAAAAAGTGAGGCACTCTGCAATACTAATTTTGGCAATCTTTAAAATCTAAAGATATGCTTAACTTCTATTTTCAATTCTGTCAACAAAAGGTAGTTATTATTAACAGCAGTTTATTTTATGATATATTATTTATGTATTATTATTATATAATATTACAGTACTATTATTATGATTTATTCTCAGCTTAGCCTAAAAGAACCTTCACCACTACATTTCCAGCCCACAGCCCAGCTGTCCCCATGCTTATCCTTGTCTCCAGCCGTGTGCCTCCATTGTTGCCCCAAGTTCATGTACTGTTCCCTGCCTCTGTGCGTGCATCTGTATTGCCCTTCCTGCCTGTGAAGACTCCAGACTCCTTTTTCTTTCTGGCTCAGCTGGTAAAGAATATGCCTGCAGTGAGGGAGACCTGAGTTCGATCCCTGGGTTGGGAAGATCCCCTGGAGAAGGGAAAGGCTACCCACTCCAGTATCCTGACCTGGAGAATTCCATGGACTGTATAGTCCCTGGGGTGGAAAAGAGTCGGACACGACTGAGCAACTTTCACTTTCACTTCACTTTCACTCAAAATCCAACACAGGCATCAGCTCCTCCAGGAAGCTTTCCTCTTCTCCTCCAGTGTTATTCGATGCTTGTCACTGGGCTCTCATAGAGCCCCATACCTGTGTCCTCCATGGCTAACACTGCAGGGTGACCTTAAGTATCCCCTTTCAGAATTTAAGCTTTTCAGAGGGAAAGCACCACAGAATCACACATACAATATCTAGTGTAGTGCATCATCACATCTAACAGACACCAAAAAATATTAGTTGAAGGCAGGAAAGGAAATTTCCTGAAGGAAAATCAAGGCCCATAGCAGGTATGTGATTTGCCCAACTGGTAAGTGGTATAGTCTCTGTAGAATTTATTCCACCTGCATCCTGGGGTCAGGTCCAATCCACTATTCTACACTCCTCTATCACTAATTTGGGGCTCTGGGTATTTCAGAAAGAGTGGAGGCATAAAAACATTCTAAGTATTTATTTGATAAACTTAAAGAATTTGAAACAGAAATACTTAAACTAGATATATTACTTCGACAAAAACTAGAAAACCAGGCAAGCATACTGACGGCTGAATCCCTGACAATATTGCACTTATTGTAATCTTTCCAGGTAAGTGAAGAACAAGAAGAAACTTCTTCTAAAATATATACCTACATATTTACCTACGTTTAAACCAAGGAGAAGTGATTCATAGCTCAGCCAGTAAAGAATCTGCCTGCAATGCTGGAGACCCAGGTTCGATCCCTGGGTTGGGATGATCCCCTGGAGAAGGAAATGGCAACCCACTCCAGTATTCTTGCCTGGAGAATCCCATGGACAGGGGAGCCTGGCAGACTAGAGTTCATGGGGTTGCAAGAGTTGGACACAATTTAGCAGCTAAACCACCATCACCAAACCAAGGAGAAAGGCGATTCTATAACTCAAATGAATAGTCAAAATAAAGATGAGAATTTTCTTTTTTGTCTCATCCAAGCCAATGTATCATTTATCAATAAAACCAAAGATCTATTATGGTTATTGAATTTCTAGGGCCATTTTGCCAAAAGCAAGCAAAGTATTTGTGGTATTCACACCACGTCTCAATCAAAGCAGTGGTTGGAAAAACCATCGTGATAGATCTGAGTCCTTGTTCATCAAGAATTTCTATATCATTCTTTAATTGAGAAGAAGTCAGATTTCCAGTTGTGCAAAGCTATCTATGGCATATAACAGACTGGATGAATTGTGAAATAGTAACTACACATCAAGGATTTAGGTTGTACATGAGCAATCGTTAAATTCTTCCCAGTAGCACTTCCACAATATTGTGCCTCCAGTTAGGCAGAAGTAAAAAAGCTGGCTGTCAAGGTGATACCAAAGAACCTTTTCCAACTGCACTTGTCTACTCCACTCCACTCTGCTGTCCTCCAACAAAAGCAGCTTCTGCTTTCCTGTCCCTAGAACAGTGTTCACCTCTGGAATGTGCTCTTCCCACTCAGTCTTCTTGGTAAACAACAAAAAAAGATATACTTTATTGAAGTATAATTGATACACACAAAAAAACTTTACATAATTAATGTTCATGATTTGATGTGTTTGGACATATGCACACAGCCTTTAAACCATCACCACAATCAAGGTAAGAAACATATCCATTATCTCCGAAAGTTTCTTTGTGTCCCTTTATTTTTACTGTTGATGGTAGTGGGTTGTTTTATCTTTGTGTGTGGGTATAGAAATACTGGGCTTCTCTGGTGGCTCAGATGGTAAAGAATTCACCTGCAATGCAGAGACCAGGGTTCAATCCCTGGCTGGGGAAGATGTCCAAGACTCAGATACGACTGACTCACTTTCACTTTTTCATGAAGAGAATGCTTAACATAAGTTCTACCCTCTTAACAAATGCTTAATTCCATGACATAGTATTATTATAAATAACATATAATGTATGCACTATGTTGTACAGTAGATTTGTAGAATTTATTCATCCTTCAGAACTGAAAGTTTATATCAAGTTGAAAAATCTTTTTTTGCCCAAATTCTTCTGTTAACCTACAAAGGTATCGGAAATACCACAACTTAGAAATAAAACAAAAGAGAAAAACTTTCCTGGTTCAACTAAATTCTCTTTACTCTCTTTGAAGAGTTATGATTCAGGTAAACGAATCCTGTCAAGAGCTATGTGTTGAATGAGTGGCCCCTTCTAAATATTTTTGTATGTTCCTGATCAGCCCATAGTGAGTTTTTGGAAGGAGAGAGTCTTGTCATCTCTGTGTCTTTCTCTAGGTCCTTAACCCCTCAGCAAATGTGTCATATTCACTGTAACAATCATACCATTGGAAATGGTACAAATGATCTATGTCATTTCTGTATTCTGGCTAAAGCTGTGGATGCTCGCTCAGAACCGTTGGTAGGAAATGTCTCTGAGCACCTACGAGGCTGCAAATGGGAAACATGCCTCATGCTCCTTTGTAGCATCTTGGGCTGGATGACCACATCTTTGCTGACTCCCTGCTCTCTGAGTCACCTGTACATGAAAGGGGAGCTTTTATCCCAGCATCTCAAAAATCCTCCAGTTGGAAGAAAGAGCCTATTTTCTCTGAAGGATAAAAGTGAAATTGCAACGATGTGAAATGTGTCTCACCCAGGTGCGGGGCTCTGTAGGAGTCAGCTCTGAGACAGACTCACATGTCTCTCAATCAATAGGCTACTTTGAAACTTTCCTCTCCAAAATGTCTGAAACTGAGCTGACCAAAGCAACTCAGAAACCTAAGGCATGTAACTCGGGTCACTCAATGTGCCTTTCAGTCACTGACATCATCTCTTATTATTGACAAATAAGGCAGAGGCACAGTTTGCAGTAGATGAAGACACATGACTCAAACTAAAGGTGCCTGGCTTCAGTTCCTGAAATGATTATTCTTAACACAGTGTGGCCACTACCTACCCTAATTTCTGAGCTGCACCCTGTCTGTGCATGTGGCATGTACATTCCCTTTTCTTCCATGGATCTGCAGTTTCCCCTAAAGGAACAGGACCTTAACAATATCAGCAAACCACCATCAAAAATACTGCCTGACACTTAGTAGGCATACAGTAAACATTTGTTGAATTAATGATTGACTGTAAACTGATTGAGGATCGATGGGTCCAGCTTTTAACAGCTCTTGAGCTCAGAGGAAAGGTACTCTGTAAATTAGGACTCAGGGCTGTTAACACGAGTTGGCTGCTGTTCAACCCCATATTGGGTATGATATAAACTTCTAAATACAGTCTGTACACTTAGAGGCTCAAAAGAGCTCTAGAGATTGCATTTATATCCCATGTAAATGACTTCTGAAATAATGATAATGATAACCCCTTTTAGTTGGAGTTCTTTTCAATTCACAAAGCATTTTCACATCCATTATCACATTGACCCCTCCAAACAACTCTGTGGAACTAATCTCATCATCTTTAGGTTGAAGAAATTGGGCTCAGAAAAGGGACGTGACTTGTCACACAAGCTAGTAAGAAACAAAACAGGATCTAAGCATTAACCCTCCCCAGGCAGTACTTCCGGTACCACATGGCACCTACCTTTGAATTGATTTCTTTTTAAAGAAACAAGAATAATTCAGCCAAGACAGTTTAGTTTTTGACTGGACAAGTCTCAATGATAACTTTGTAAAAAAGTATCCCGCTTCGAAAATGGATTCTTATTAATCTGGTTTCTTAACAGGTATTATGTTGCTTTTAAATCATAGTGATTTGGGGTTATAAGAGATCTCAGAGCTCATTTATCCCTTCATTCAGATATCTATTATGATCCTACATGACTGTGAAGTAAATACACAGTTCTGGGGAGGGTATAGTACATAGTGATGTGTTTGCCATCAAGGATCCCAGCTGGGCAAGAACACAGGATATGAAACAAACAAAGTAGAAATTGATAAGCAGCATCTGAAAGTCAAAACAAGTGACTGCTTCCAGTTAGGACATTCAGGGAAATCTTCATGGCATCAGAAATACAGAGAATTAATTACACCACTGAGAATGGATCAAGGAGAGAGGGGCTTAGAGATGCAAAAGCAGAGTCAGATTGCCTTGTGGGCAGGAGAGAGAAGTGGGGATTTTTAGAGTACAGTCAGCCACCATACCCACAGGTTCCACATCCAACCAACCACAGAACAAAAATATTTTAAAAGTCCCTAAAGTTCTAAAAATGGAAAAACTTGAATTTGCCACACTGGCAACTATGTACACAGCATTTACACTGTATTAGTTATTATAAGTAACCTAGAGGTGATTTAAAATACATGGGAGGATGTTCATAGGTTATCCTCAAATACAGTAGCTTTTATATAAGAGACTTGAGCATAAGCAGATTTTGATATCACAGGGAGTCCTGGAACTGATTCCCTGCATACACACCAAAGGATGTCTGTATGCAGAGGGGTGGCACTACAGAAGGCTGGAGCCAGGTGGCAGAGGGCCTTGAATGCCAGGTTCATTTGCAGATGAGGAAACCAAGGCCCAGAGAGATCTGGCTCTCCTTTTGTCCTTTTCTCTCATACATTCTGAAACTGCATCTGCTAATATCTTCTCAGCTGTTAACAACAAGGAAAACCAATGTCTTGACTAACAAAAGCTAAAACACTTCTGGGTATTTTCTCCCCAAACATCACACTGTCAAAAGGTAGAAAATGCTACTCAACCTAGGCCCACACACTAGGCTTTGGAAAGTGTCTGGACGTGAGACAGGTCACAAGTGTGTTTTCTCAGGGAATGCTTCCGCTGTCTCCACTTGACTGTGGCACCTCATCCCACACTAAGCTTCCTCGCCTCCTTCTACTTCTTCCAGTGTGCTTGGCTTGAGCATTTCATTGGCCCTGTCACACACACAGGTGGCTTCACATTTCCTGTAACTACCCTAGTCCCCTCTCGGAACCTGGCATCAGCAACTTTTGCTGTCTGACACAAGGCATAAGCAATTTGTCCACCTACAACTGGCCATAAGTAATGCTCTTTTCTTGTGAGCACACAAGTGTACATGTACTTTCGTGATGCTGTGGAGAGCAAGACAACCCTGAAACCAGTCAAGGAATGAGGCAGAGTGGAAAGAGTACAGGTGAGGCAGTTAGGGAGTCAGAAAACCTGGTCTGGTCCTTTCTTTATAGGCTCTAGTTTGTTCTGTAACCTTGGTCAACCAACGTCTCTCCTCTCTGGACTTCTTCAGTTCAGTTCAGTCGCTCAGTTGTGTCCAACTCTTTGCGACCCCATGAATTGCAGCACGCCAGGCCTCCCTGTCTATCACCAACTCCCGGAGTCCACTCAAACTCATGTGCATCGAGTTGGTGATGCCATCCAGCCATCTCATCCTCTGTCATCCCCTTCTCCTCCTGCCCACAATCCCTCCCAGCATCAGAGTCTTTTCCAATGAGTCAACTCTTCCCACGAGGTGGCCAAAGTACTGGAGTTTCAGCTTTAGCATCAGTCCTTCCAAAGAACACCCAGGGCTGATCTCCTTTAGAATGGACTGGTTGGATCTCCTTGCAGTCCAAGGAACTCTCAAGAGTCTTCTCCAACACCACAGTTCAAAAGCATCAATTCTTCAGCACTCAGCTTTCTTCACAGTCCAACTCTCACATCCATACGTGACCACTGGAAAAACCATAGGCTTGAGAGGACAATAATATCTAGCTGACCAGCATACAGTACAGGTTTGTCTGAAGTATCTAATGGTTTAACGGATATGAAAGTTGTCTATAAGCTATCCATTGCTAAGCAAACTGGAGTCCTGTTATAATTATCATGATTCATCTTGTCATTTATAGGTTCAGTATTAACCATAAAAGAGACCTCAAAGATCATCAATTCCAAGCCTTTTGTTTTCTAAATAAGGAAGCAAGTCTAGAGAAAGGGGAAGTGACATGCTCAAGTCACACTCGAAGTTAATATCAAGTCTGAAACTAGAGGCATGACTCCCAACCCCGAGGTCACTGTACTAAAACCAAAGTCTATGCTATCAAGTAACCTTCCAAACAAGGCCTGTATGGGACTTAAAGTATTTTTTCAGTGATATTTTATGTGTTGATCCAGAACAGAGTAAGGGAAGCTATTCACACCATGTACACTTAAATGAAAAAATGAAGCACACGGATCAAGTGATCGGGCAAAGTCCCAACAAGAAGAGATGAATAAGAAGGAAATAGCAGAAAGTCAGCTTCTCCCTGTGGGTCAACCTTCCAGGTCAGATGGCATTGCCAAATTCCTGAAACAGCAACATTCTTTTTGCTGCTTCAAAATCACAAGGGCTCTCCTCCTCAGGAGCCTGCACAATACACATCCATATATTTGAGCTAAACACTTCATTTGAAGAGTCTCATGACCCCAGTCACAGTAATTTGAGTCAGGCAGACACAGGATGGCCAATTTTGCTCAACTCAGTCACCTTCTCACTCATACCCATTCTGATGATTTTGGCAAAAGCTCATTTCCTTGGAATTCTGGGCAGACAATCACCTCTCCTTAATCTTACTCCTCCCCCAGCCTCCCCATCTATGATATCACATGTTATTTCAGTCCATGAAACAGAAGGTTCTCTTTAGTATAAACTCTAATTTCCCAGTCCAAAACCTTGGGGGCCACATGTGTTTCAAGAACTTATACTTATTTGGGTTTAGAAAGATAGTTCAGGACCTTTTTATTATATACTACACAAATCTCTGCAGGATCTGGGGAAGGATCTCATAATCAAATGCTTTACTATTTCTTCAACAAAATATTTAAATGTTCTTAATAAGTGGGCAAAGGAAGGAGTATAAACAGCCTTGCTTTTTGACAAGTCAGGTTTTGCCACTAAATGAACTTGCTGCACACCTACAGAAACACGGTCAGATGTCCAAGCTTTCTGGACTTGGGAATTGCAGATAAGCGATGTGTATCTGTGCGGTTTCTCTGTTTGTACAACTGCTCAGTTTAAGTCAACTAACACTGATGCTTCCATTTGTCTCTCTAAGAGAATTATCAGTGTTAGTGGTCTTGTACTAGACTGATTTTTCCTGTGGACCTTTGCTTTCTTCATAAGGAAACACCACAGAAAATAAAATAGGTGTAAGGTAAGGTGTCATTATTGGTTAATAACTTTTGCCCCTGTTTTCAAGAGCAGCATCTTTGGTGTTAGCAGAGGGACCAAGTGCCTGCCTTCAGGTAAATTATCAATGTGACCATGGGACAGAAAGAAAGACAGAGACAGGGGTCTACTCCAAAAATGACTCTTCTACAGACCGAGTTATGTCCCTCCAGAACCCATATGTTGAAGCTCTAATCCCCAAAGCAACTATGTGGAGATATAGTTTGTAAGGAGGTAAATAGGTAAGGTGAGTTTATAAGAGGTGGAAACCTAATCCAATGGGATTTATAAATACCCTTGTTAGAACAGACACCATAGCTTGCACACTTATGCATACTCCCTCTCTCCCCTCATCTCCCTCTCTCCCTCTCTCTCTCTCTCCACCATGCCCCCACCTCCTGGCTGTGGTAGGCCACAGCAAGATAGTGGCTGTCTGCCTGCAAGTCAGGAAGAAAGTCCTCACAGGAACCAGATTCACTAGCACTTAGATCTTAGAGTTCCCAGCTTCCAGAAATGAGAGGAATACATTTCTATTGTTTAAGCTACTCAGACCGTGGTATTTTGTTATGGCAGCCTGAAGTGACTAATACAATCATTGCTATAACTCTGCTTCTCATACTGACTATCTTCTTACGCTGTATACAGTCATGAGTTTTAACTTCTAGTAATTTTGTTTGGGGTATACTGTACAAGGCCTTACTATTTGTAGAGTGTTTGTTGAACATTGAGCTCAGTGTCGGAAGATCTAAATTCTAGATCTGGCTTTCCCACCAGCTAGGTGACTCTAGACAGGTCACTTCCTTTCTCTGGGACTCAGAGAGTTACAGACTGGATAATCTCTAAGTTTCCTCCTGCAATGATCCTCTAAGATACTGAGAATTTAACCACACTTAGTTTCCATTTCCCAGAATTGCTTTTTCAGCAGTCACGAAACAACACAAGAATCATTATGCCATCCCTTCTCCTCACTCCAACCCTAAGGCCATTTTGATTGTTCTCACACTTCCCTCTAGCGTGTTAGCAGGATCCATGGAGCTGTTTGTGTTGCTCAAATGGAAAAAACACGTCATGAGTGTCCTTGTAAGCTTGACTGTGGTTATAGCTGCCCCCAAGAATTGCTGATGACCTGCATTTCTGAAAAGATGCTGAGATAAATGTAAATTATGGCAGGGTCAATTTGGGAGCAGGAAGTAGTTCTTCCCAAATTCCCCCATCTGGCAAAAGCCTATGAGATAAGGAGGCAAAGATAAGCGAAATAACCTCTGCATCTATGAACTACCTTCCCGTCAGAGGGCAAGTCTAGAAAGGAGATACAAAGACATGGACATGACTTCTTCCACCAGAAGAGTTTTTGTTCTGCTTTGCTTTCCCCATCTTGTTTCTGGCCAGAGATGCCTAATGCTGTGAATATTGCCCTTACGAGTCAGGCAGGCAAGTGGCCACTTCCTCTGCCCAGCTATCATTTCTTCCTCCTTTCCTAAGTAAGGTCTTCCATTCTGGCGTTCAGTTCTTCCCCCTTTTCCATCAAACCCTTTATCCCCAGGTCTGACTGCACTGCCTTTTCCCTTCTCCTTATCCTAACACATTAAAGCAACAGCAACCCTATAAGAGGAAAAGCTTAATTTTACCCTCTGATCAATATTCAAACTGCAATACAGCTGATGTGTTATCACTGACATGAGCCGCACCATCTTTGAGTTATATTGCCACGTCCCTCCAACTTTTACAAAAGTATTTCTTCCAGAGGTTTCCCATTCTGGTTGTGAATCAGAATCACTTGAAAATTTTGTTTGAAATACAGATTTCCAGGCCAAATTGCAGATATCCTGAACCAGAATTTGTAAAGTGTGCCTTAGAATCTACATTTGAATAAGCTCCCCAGTACTTCCTAAGTAACTAGCCTAATATGAGTCATGTGGAAGTAGTAATGTTGGTGTCTTGGTCACAGGAGCAGAGAACTCATGTCTTTAATTCTGATATTGGTGTTAATTCTCAATCTTTATTGCATATAACAAAAATTCTAACTAGTTTAACCAAAAAAAGGGAGGATTTATCATAAGGACACTGGAGTGGATCATGAAACACCAAGAAAAAAATGCAGCTGGGCTCGAGAACATCTAGAAAGTCAGAACTCTGTCTCACATCGTGACTGGCATCTGAACATCTACTTGGTTTTTCTGTCTCACCCCAGATAGCCTTCTTCCTCTTCTCAGCGACAGAATGTTAACTGCCATCATTTCCAAAGTGCTGCATTTAGTAGACCATACACCCAGATAACTCTCTCTCCCTCTCCCCCTGCTCTTTCCCTCCCTCTCTCTTTCTCTCTCTCCTATTAAAGGATTTCTGAATCAAGTGTTTTTCTACCAGGTGGTTTCTTTGCCTGCTTACTATGGCTGGCATGAGGTTGACATGGAAGCTCTCAGTCACCCTATGGCTCAAGACTGATGGTGGCCACAGTTCTTAGAAAATTGGGAAGTTCCTATAAAGGACAGTTGGAGGGAGCAGTGCTGGGTAAACAAAGCAATGGGTCCACCCTCCAATATCTCTCTCTCAGTGCTCATCATGGTGCTTTGTTCCTAATAAATGCTTAATGAACATTCATTAATCAGAGCACTGTCCCAGAAGTAGTCAGAAGATCTGATCCCTGGTGACAGTACCAATACCGACTAGCTGTGTAAACATCAACTCTCTAAATCAGTTCATCTAAACAGTGCAAATAACTGTATGGTTATTTGGTGGACAGAAAAAATTCAAAAACTTATACACACTCCTTTATAAGTATGGTAAACCACAAAAAACTCTATAAATATGAAGTACAAGTTTTAACAATCTTTAAAAATATATGTTTGGATTGATACCTTTCGATTAAGTATTAAAGACTTATGTCCCTGATTTAATAAGGTCACTTTATTTATGGGAATGCAAACAGAAACAGAGTCTACCTTGTTTGAAAATTGTCCCTTTTATCAAAGTTATCTACAGTTTGAATATCATACTTCGATAGAGTCTACTTCCAGGAGCAACTCTGAAATCCCACGGCATGCTAAACAATACATGCTAAGCTCTTGACCCACAGGATCTCATTTAATCCTGATAACGATCCTTTGAATTAAGTGTAAGTAGTATCTTCAGTTTACACAAAAGGAATCTCAGTCTTAGAAAGGTTTGGATAACTTGCCCAAGGACACCCAGATAATAAGTGGTAGAACCTAGATTCAAACCAATTTCACAATAAAATCAGTGCACTGAAATTTGTCTTTCTTAAAATGTCATGGAAATTTCTACCCAAAAACACATTACTGCTAATAGTTTCCCTATAAGTCACTTTAAGATATGACTACTAATTCAATAGTATCATTATAGCTAAAATATAGCACATTTCATCCTCAAGACTGAAGCTGTAAGTGTTCTATACTGAATTATTCCCTGAACCTCATTCTGATATATTTTTATTTGAAAAACATTGTTTAGACTAAATGTAAAAAAGTAAATGGCAAAATCTGTTTATAAGCCAGATATAAAATGCAAGATGATTCTTAAAAGCCAATAAAGATTCAATTTGTAAATTACCAACAAATAAATCAATGTTTATCTTAATTTGTGACACTTTTGAGGTTTTTGGTTCCATGGCCTACCTCTACTCCTCTCTCTCAGTCTTTTCTCTTTTAGAGGCAGCATTTTAATGCAGATTTTCAAACAAAATCAAAGTCCTCTGACATGATATAAACACTATAATGATTTTATACAGCATAATATCATTGAACCATAGAATATTAGAGTCAGAGTGAATCTTAGTAATTATCTGATATAAACCAGTTAAAAAAAAAAACAACAAACTGAGACCAAGAGAGAAAACTTCAATAGCAAGTCTGTTCTCTTCTGTGTGTGTGTGCTTAGTTACTCAGTCGTGTCCCACCCTTTGCAACCCCATGGACTGCAGCCCACCAGGCTCCTCTGTATTTGGGGATTCTCCAGTCAAGAATACTGGAGTGAATTGCCATGCCCTCCTTCAGGGGATCTTCCCAACCCAGGGATTGAACCCAGGTCTGCGAATAATTCCATAGAGAACACTGATTTAGAAGTTAAAAAACACAGTCACATTGCTAAGTACTATAAATCAATTCCCCATTCTTATCTCAGTTTATCCATCTGAGAAAGATAAGCATGCATTAAATTATCTCTAAGAGAACTTCCACCTCTAGGGCATTTTTCCTTAATTTTTCTCACACATTAAGGAATACGCAACTCTATATGACACATAGACTCACATCCATACGTCTTCTTATGCCTTGAATATTCATATCCACTATTCCAAGTTAACTCGATATCCAGATTTTGAACTGATAAATAGAAAGCTATTGGTAGACCAGTTTCCATAATTTTCAGCTTCAAACTCAAGTCCATCCTGAAGAGACCACAGATCTTATATAATTTTCTAGAATATGGAATTTCAGTCTAGTTTCATTAGGCACTGTTGATAATCAGAACACAGGGCAATAAAAGAAGCTGTGTGTGTTGGATCCTATTTGGCATAAGTGACAAAATTCCAGCAGTCTGAAGCAAAATGAGAATATACTGGGGGAATACATAAGTACCTTGTAAAATAACTCAACAGCAAAGTCACAACTGGCTTCAGGCACACCTGGAATCAGGTACATGAGACTCCTCAGAATGCCCTCCCCACTCCCTTCACTGCTTCTCTCTAAAAATGGTTTCATTATTCTCTTGTGATAGTTCACCCTTCCCCACATTTGGAAAACATGTCTTCCAACATCAATGACGTTTGACACCCTAACCTTTTAGCCCATAGAGACTCACTGACCCTTCTCTTAGCCTGATGATCAAAAGTCTCAGAGAGGTGATTCGGACTTGGCTTGTGTTATGTATGCTGAGCCAAACAATTGGGGTCAATGGTTAGGGTCATGAGTTATTATTAGTGATTCTCTTAAAAAGGAAGTTGATGAGAAAGGGGGAGATTACAGAAAAGAGCCTTTGCAACCTCATTGAAAGGTTTCTACTCCAAAAATAAAGTTCTGGGTTCCATGAGTACAACGCTGGTATTTCAAATCGAGGGGGAAATTATTTTCTGATGTGTCTAGAATACCTGAAAGATAACAGGGAGCTTGAGATTGGCTGCAGTGGGAAAATTAATGGCTTGAGTGGAAGCTCAACCCAAGCACCATGTGCATGCATGCTAAGTTGTGTCCAGCTCTTTGTGGCCCTGTGGACTGTAGCCCGTCAGGCTCCTCTGACCATGGAATTCTCCAGGCAAGAATACTGAGGGTGGTTGCCATTTCCTTCTCCAAAGGATCTTCCCAACCCAGGGATCAAACCAGCATCCCTTATGTCTTTTCCATTGGCAGGTGGGTTCTTTACCACTAGCAACACCTGGGAACCCCAAGCACATTTCTACTCATATTGTACATGCCAGTGTGCGATGGAGAGTGCAGTCTATTTAAACTTCTTGAACAAAAACTATTAAGTCAGTCTATCAAAAGCCCTACTTTAGATGGCAATACATTTTTAATTGATAGTGATTGACACTATAAATTAGTGTGAGAAAATGGTTCAAGTGAAGTGGCATATAATTATGTTTATTCTCAAAAAACATCATTACTAGCTATACATTTCATATACTCGGTCACAGTTTACCTAAGATTTCTATTCCTTTTTCAGCTTGTTACCCACCACCCAGCTGGAGTTAAAATACAAGCCCATGACAACAGGAGGGAATGTTCTGTTTCTAGACCCAGAGCAACCCAAGCTGTCCAATAATACTTAACCATTTTCCTGAGTTGTGGGGGTTAGAGTAGCTACCAACCAGCACCCAACGTGGCCTGAAGAGGAGACAAGGAGACCAACACTATTTCTCTTGTGCCAAGAGTCACATCAATAGTGTTTTCCTAGGAGTTGAGCGTAGAGGAAGGAGGTTTGTATAAACAGTTGTTTTGATTTGTTTGACTTTTCTAGAAATGTAATAAATTCATTAAAGATATTCTGGGTGTGAGAGTTTTTTCTAAACTTTCTGAGTGCAGTTTTGGTTCACAGTAAAATTAAAAATAAGATACAGAGATATCCATATATTCCCTGCCCCCTCCACACACACATACGTAGCCTCTCCCATTATCAACTTCCCCCAACTCAGTGGTACCTCTGTTACAGTCATTGAATCTACACAAAACCACCATTTCTACCCAAAATCCATAGGTAACAATAGGGTTCACTCTTGGTAGTATACATTCTACAGCTCTGAATAAACGTATAACAACACATATCTACCATGACAGTATCCATACTACTATAAAAATCCTCTGTGCTCTATTTATTTATTCCTCCCTCCCCACCAACCACTGGCAACCACTGTCTCCACAGTTTTTACTGTCTCCATGGTTTTGCCTTTTCCAACATGACTTAGTTAAAATTATACAGTATGTAGCACTTTCAGATTGGCTTGTTTCACTTAGTAAATGCATTTAAGTTTCCTCCATGTCTGTTTATGGCTTAACAGTTCATTTCTTTCAGTACTGAATAATATTCCATTATCTGGATGTACCACAGTTTGTTTATCCAATCACCTATAGAAATACATCTTGGTAGCTTCCAAATTTTGGCCATTATGAATAAAACTACCACAAATATCCATGCATAGGTTTTGCATAGCAGGTTAATATTAGTTTTCAGCTAATAGTACAATTGCTATACCATATGGTATTTTTATTTTGCAAGAAGCCACCTAACCATTTTCCAAGATAGCTATACCATTTTGCCTTCCCACCAGTAGTGAATGAGAATTCCTGTTGTTCCACATCTTGGCCAGTATTTGGTGCTGTCAGTGTTTTGGATCTGGGGCATTTTAATAGGTGTATCTTATTGTTGCTTTAATTTGCATCAGACAAAAAGTTCAATGGCACAGAATAGAGTGCTTAGGAATAGACCCAAAAAGAGAGAGTCAACTGATCTTTGACAAGAATAAAGGCAATACAATGGATAAAGATAGCCTTTCAACAAATGATGTTGGAACTGAACAACCACATGCAAAAAAAAAATGAATCTAGACACAGACGTTACACCCTTCATAAAAAATAACTCAAAATGGATCACAGACCTAAATGTTAAAGACAAAACATAAAAATCCCAGATGATAGTAACAGGAGAAAATCTAGATAGCCTTGAATTTATGATGACTTTTTAAGTATGACCCCAAAAGTACTATCCATGAAAGAATTGATGAGCTGCATTTTGTTAAAATCAAATTTTTCTGCTCTGTGTAAGACACTGTCAAGAGTATGAAGAGAAAAACCACAAACTAGGGGAACATATTTGCAAAAAGTCATTATCTGATAAAGGACTCTTATCCATAATACACAAAGAACTTTAAAACTCAACAATAAGGAAACCAACCAATTAAAAATGGACCAAAGACCTTAAGAGACACCAACTAAGATATATAAATGACAAATAGCATGTGAAAAGGTGCTCCACATCATATGTGATCAAATCCGAGACTTTTAGTAAAAAAAAAAAAAAGGAGTATTAGTTTGTTCCATTTTCAATGATACGTTGAGATGACTATTAGATTTCTTAGTAACAACTGTAACAATATTCTACCTAATGTTTTAAAGTTGATCTGTTAAAGATATTTATTTTACTTATAAGATAACTATTTATTGGGAATAGCATCTAAGTTTTGTTCTCATTCTAAAAATACACTTTTGGTACTAGTTAATTAAGGAAAATTGGTGAGGTCATAGCAGGTTAATTATCACAGTTTTTAGCGTGTATAATCGCCCATGATAGTTCATTATTTTAAATAAATACAGTTTTATATAACATTTTTAGCAAATGAACTGAATTATAATAAATATAATCTCAAATGTATAAGCCAACTGCCTTTAGAATGATTAAAAATTGTAATGTTGTAAGAAAGTTTCCCTCACCCTTTTAGTAAACTGAGACATAAACTCCATTGTTTTTTTAATAACTAAACACAGGTAAGTACAGATTTACTCTAATCTTCTGACAAATGAGGATATAGAAACATTTACCAACCTTTTTCCTTTGTCTATTTAAACATGAGTCAGTAATTACTCCATCTTCCCTTCTCAAAAGCACTTGTGCCAGTCCAGGTTCGATGCAAGATACTGGATGCTTGGGGCTGGTGCACTGGGACGACCCAGAGGGATGGAATGGGGAGGGAGGAGGGAGGAGGGTTCAGGATGGGGAACACATGTATACCTGTGGCGGATTCATTTTGATATTTGGCAAAACTAATACAGTTCTGTAAAGTTTAAAAATAAAATAAAATTAAAAAAAAAAAAAAGCACTTGTGTCAACAGCTTATCAGGCCCTCAGGTTTCTTGTTTTGGGGAAAAAAAAAAAAACCAACTTACAGTCTTAGGCTTTAATTTTCATCTTAATCCAGGATAAATGAAATATATATTTAAGATCTATAGAAATGTACTTCCACAACACTATATAGTTTAATTAGAATCACAGAATAATAGAAATTTTAGAGAATGTCTAGCCCAAATCCCTTAGTTTTACAGACAAAAGAAAAACAATACTGGAAAATGAAAAAAAAATATGCTAAAAATCAGGACAAATTAGCCCAAAGTTAGACTTGGGATGTCAGACTTGAGAATTCAGTGTTCTTCTGATTCCCAGACCAGTGAGTTCTGACCTGCCCAAACTTCTTTAAAATAATGTTTCCTTAGGGACAACAGAGCTAAAAGGGGCAGGAAACTATTGTATTCATTAGAATATACTAGGTTAATTTGTTGCTAGATATTTAAGAGATACAAGCTTTGCCCTCAAAGAGAATGTAATCTGACAGAAGAACTCAGGTAGATACATGTGAGAAATAAAATATAGCTTATTTAATTTAGATTAGTAGAAGGAAACACTAGGGCACTTATCGGAAACAAATATAATCCTGAAAAATATACCTATGTAATAGCAACTGATGATTTCTATCCCTCCTCAAAAATTAAGAACTCTTCATAAATATTACACACAGAAAAAGGACAGGTATACTGGACACAATTTAGAAGGGGAAAGACATGAGGAACCAGTGGTTCTGTGAACAACGTAGAAAAGACAAAGCTGGCTCACAGATATGGGAAAATACTGTGATGTTCCCATAATAAAGGACACTGTGGAAGATACATTGTGACAGTGTGATGCCTTTAGTACATTTCAGATAGGTAATTTGACTCATACTTATAAAAATCATTTTTAAATGCTTTCCTATGTGCATCAAGAGACACAACTTTTGATGTCTTTACTTCCCAGGGCTTGATCGTATTCCTTCTCAGAGAAGAAACAATGCTAAAGGAGATCACAATATTTCAGATCATTTCAGGCTTCATAGATCATCAGTAGCAGTTGAGTTGCACAGATCCTAAGTTGCCTGACTTTTACATACATTGAAGAGTCGTGTGTATTCCTATTGAGATTTCTATCAGGCAAGAATGATGTGTACACATCAGCAAAGATATTATTTTAAATGTTAGGAGAAAAAACAGGAAAGAAAATCTGTTATCTAGATCAATTTTGGTGATTAATACTACGGTAAAAAAATTGCAAAAAAAACTGGGTGATTAAGCTGTTTATCTTCAGATAACATCAGGCTCTTTGCAATGAAAGGGGATTGTAACTCTTGCCTGTTTGCATAATTTATTCTATTTTAATATCACACTGCAATAGTTCTGTTATGTCTTAACAGTAATTGTTGCTGCAGTCGAGAATTCCTGCCCTGGAAGCCATGTAGAAAGGAAATCCAGTAGGTTGCACAGTCTCAAGCGATGATAAAACATGAGTATATCAGATCATGCTGGTCCATGAGGAGAAAGATATTCAAAAAGATTCCTATCACATGCATCTGGGTAACTTAATAAGCAATATCTAAAACACTAAATTGCAGCAATTTTCTGATCTCTGATATAAACCAAGTATAAAGAATTAAATCATAAGACCTAAACGCAATTCTCAAGGGGATGAAAAAAAAAATTCAAGATAATTGTCCCAATTATTCTCAGAGACTTAGATCATGTTTTCGTCCTTTTTTGTGTGTGTAGAGGGGTGGTTGTGCACATCTTGGTACTCAGACTAAGTGATAATATTTGTATGGCACACTAAAGAAAACTGAGTTATTTTGGAGATTCTTTAGAGGGTTTGGTTAAAAAACTGTTAGATTTTTAAAATATATAAGATAAATAAAATCACATTAGGGGAAATACTAATCATCAGATTTGATAAAATGTATGAATAAAATAATTCAAAAATTTGAAAAGAAAGTTGAAATTTGTTAAAGACAAAATTTGTCAATAAAATTTTTATTTCAGGTCTTGTTCTTGAAATGGCTGATTCCTGACAAGACTTCTTAATGATGAGCTCTTCAAATTGTTTATAGACATCATCGATGAGAAATAATTCACAAAAGTAGATGATAAAAAATTTAAGGCCACTTTTTTACAATCATCTAAATATTTAAAACTGTGGAAATTACATTTTAAAAACAACTCTTCCTTAACTTCCATTAACAGATGTAATGGTGGTTTTTTCATGTGACTTTTAAGTGGGGTTTGAATGCAATGAAATTTTTTCATATCAAATATTTCAAAACAGTGATGATGCTTTAACTTGCAGATGGTACATATATTGTTAGAACAGTCCCCTGGAGCTAGTTCTGACTCCACTTGAAGGGTACTTGGGCCACAAAATTGACAAAAGCCTCCCCTATTAATAAAGACAGATTTGAAAAGTGTTATCACCAGGAGCTTACAGTCAGCCCTCCACAAACCCTTACCCGCTGCACCTTGAGCTACATCAGCAATGTTTTCTGATCAAGTGGAATAGGAACTTCTGTCTCATCGCATGTCTCTTTTCCTAAATGGTCAGCCCCACACTCAGTACTTGGCAGCTGAGATGGAAATCTAAGTGGGAGAGCACCTCCTGGACACTCGGGGCCTCTTATCAGAGCAGAGAATGCCAGCTTTCATTCTTTGAGTTTATGAGTTGCCATGGGGCACACCCTCCAATTCTTCTCCAACCACCCTACCCTCTGAGGAGTCTCTGAGGAGGCTGTTTTGTCCTGAGGAACTGGCCAAAGGGCCTTAGATGTGGCAGAGGCTCATCAACTATAAGCTGATCCATTTCTCACTGCTCACCCATGAAACTCTTCCCAGTACTCTAGTTGGGAAGTTCTGCTTTAGCGACCAACTAGTATGTCTCCATGACTTTCTTTCATAGGTTTCAGTGTTCTCCAATTTTCTTAGGCAAGAGCTAGAGAGCAGCAAATTCAGGATTAGGAACTCTCACAAAATGTCATTTTCATGTGGTCCAGCTGACTGACTGATGACTTCATCTATCTGTTTATTTGACAACTACTGACCAAGTGCTCATTCTGTCCAGACACTAAAATAATCTAAATAGGTTGCAAGTGGAGTTGAGGAGAGGTTCTAGGAGCCTTCACTTAGGCACTGGGAGTCTGGAATCTTAACTCTACACTAGAGCAATGGCACCACCCCCTACCCCGTGTGCCAAGTCACTTCAGTTGTGTCCTACTCTTTGAGACCCAAGGACTGTAGCCCTCCAGGCTTCTCTGTCCATGGGATTCTCTAGGTAAGAATACTGGAGTGGGTTGCCATGCCCCCATCCAGGGGATCTTCCCAACTCAGGGATCGAACCCACATCTCTTATGTCTCCTGCATCAGCAGGTGGGTTCTTTACCACTAGCACTGCCTGGGAAGGCCATCACCCCTTCCCCACATCATATCAAATATCAAACCAGCTAACCAGTGACAACCCACACTTGCTTTTCCCAGGATGTGTGTTACCTCTCCACTAGTTGATATTTAAGGCCTATATTTCTCTGGACATGACTTATATATTGATACTAAGTGAGGGGAAATAACCAACTGTCAAGACATCTTCAAAACCTGGATCCTTTAGTACTTCAGCCCTATAATTTCATGATGTCTAGCCCTCTCAAAGAGAATCTGCAAGGGGAACAATGGACAGAAGATTGAATATCAAGTTGACCTACTTTATCTTCCCTGGTGAAGTCCCTCCTCCCCACCCCTGTGCCCTAGCCTTGAAATATTGTAGCCAAGGGAGGGCTCATGTGGCTTATTCCTCTTGGGGCTTTTGGGCTTCAACCAAGTAATAAAACCTGCCCAATTTCCTACAAACCAAGTTAGGCTTCATTCTCTTAAGAACCCCAAAGATCTATGAAATAGGGTTTTTGAATCTTATCTTCAGAGTACATTAACAGAGACGATATGCTCTCAAGGGCAGATGCACAGATGGCAAAGTTGACCATCTCATCTTTCCTAAGTCCATAGGATGTTAGATTACAGCTCAACCTAATAGCTCACCACCGCCCACATGTACAATATATACTTTAATAGCTCCCTGCTCTTTTCTTACTACTCATTCTCCAAGACCTGGAAACAAAGTCACCTACATGTGAGGTAAAGCCCTCCTCACCACCCTTCTTTCCCTGTACTCATTGTTCTTGAAATCCTACAGTACTTTGGGTATTTCTTCAAGGCACTCAACACATTGTACTTTAATAACTTGCTTTATGTGTCTTAGTGCCACACTGAGTGGAGAACTCATTGCATCCCTCAAGGGCTTGTACATGGGCTGAGAATGTACACATTACCTTCTCTATTTAACGGCTAGAAACCAACCTCCCATTTCTAGCTCAGTTACAGTTCTGCCTCTAGAGCATACTTGTATATATTTTCTTGATCCTGACACTTTTCTACTCTTGTCTTCTGGACTTTCTTGCAGGCTGGATCCCAGGACTCCTCCAGACTCCGCCAGTAACTGCCAAGTAGATGGCAACTGCTACTCTGCTGCCCCCTAGCGGAACATGGCCATCATAGACAGGCTTTGGTCTACTGAAGATGAACCTGATTAAGATGAACTTTATCCAAGCTATTGATGGACCTACAAGAAAAAATGTTTATCTCTGTGAACAACTGCAAGTAGTAGATACAATACTAACTGAGCCTCAGGGTTGAAACTGTTTTCCTTAATTCGGAGCTAATCTCTTAGCCTCTCAGACACTGGCAATGGTATTGGGATACATCGATGTCAGTTGGGCTTCCTCACTATCTGGACATTTTCTTTCTGGTTAATCTTCAACACTTTCAAATAATTTCTCCAAAATGTTTGATTCCAGAAGAAGCATAAATGATGAAACACTAGGATTACTCTTTTGGCCTTCCCTTTAGTTTCATCTTCTATTCCTATTAGCCAATAGAAAAGCAAAATTAAAGTTATGTGGAAAGAATCTTAATTGTTGGGTATCCTTTCTAATTAAACTATCTACCATACAATGCCTATAAAGTGCTCTGAAAGTCATTAGTGAAAGTAACCTCTTATACAGAAATGCAAAATATTTTCTATCTTAGAGAGGACAAGGAACTTTAAGTAAATGCATTCCAATAATCATCACAGAAAGAACAGAAACAAAAGAATTGAATATAGATGGAGTGGAGGGTGAAGACATTTATACATCACTAGAGATTCACATGTAAAAGGCAATGGCACCCCACTCCAGTACTCTTGCCTGGAAAATCCTATGGACAGAGGAGCCTGGTAGGCTGCAGTCCATGGTGTCGCTACGAGTTGGACACGACTAAGTGACTTCACTTTCACTTTTCACTTTCATGCATTGGAGAAGGAAATGGCAACCCACTCCAGTGTTCTTGCCTGGAGAATCCCAGGGACGGGGGAGCCTGGTGGGCTGCTGTCTATGGGGTCGTGCAGAGTCAGACATGAGAGAAGTGACTTAGCAGCAGCAGCAGCAGAGATTCACAATAAAGCCTGAAAAGAAATTAGAATAGATTCTTGTAATGTTTTAAGTTCTAAACTGGGAAAAATGTTATTCCTAAATTTAACATTATCTAACTGTTGTGGTCCTTTAATGGACCAGAACCTGGCAGTCTGGAGTCGATGATAAGAAAGTGAAAGAGAGAAAGAAGCTAATATTCCCTGGTTTATGCAGAGAACCAATAAAACCCTTGAACAGGGCTTGCACCACTCACGAAGGCACAGGGCACCCTCTCGAGAGGGTCTTGGAAGCCTGGGCAGGAGAATGAGCTCAGCAGGTTTTTATGCTCCAGAGAATTAGCCGGAGAGGGAGAGAGAGAGAAAGAAAGACATAGGGACCCAAGCCTCTGGTGGAGGAAGGGTGCTTTAATGATCTTTCTGTGAGTATATATAGGTTGTTGTATAAGAAATTTCTTTCGACAATGATAAAGATCAGAAAACCAAATGTACAGCAACCATTACCAAGGGAATAAGGGATTAATAGTGGTCACAAGGTCAGGAGACAATCCATATCTCAAGAAAGAAGATCGAGACTAAGCAGTTTTGTCGTAAGGAGAATATTCACTGAAGGAGATTCAAGCCTGTCTCATCCTATGACCTCAGTCCTGGGAGTGGCATGCCATTCCACTCATTTCTGTTGCCAGAAACTGACAAGGAACAGAGGATTTATGAGAAACAGCATGTAGGAATCCTCCTGTTAAACATTCCCTGACATCTAACTTTGCAATTAGTGTGTGTGGCAGTCAGTAAAGAAGCATATCCATGTACAGGAAAAACATATGCTGAGATCATTGGTCAAATCCAAGATTATGGACCTTTTTCTACTAAAATGAGGATATCACAAAATCATAAGTCATGACAAACCCATCTCTTGCCTCCCCAAAGGACATCATCCATTAATGAAACTATATGTCACTGAACTGACAGAAGAGTACACTTGAAACGTACATAGATAACACAGAAAGAACCAAAACACCTCATATACCTTCTTCACAGCAACACCAAAGCTAAGCAAGGACAATCTAAGACATTTAACAATGAACAGAATTTGGCAGGCTACATCAAAGTGACTGCAAGAATCAAACAGGATTTAAGAATGAAAATATTTAGCTAATGAAAGTCCATGAAACAACAATCAATGTAAAGAAAAATGTACCCAAATGCACCGATATGAATTCAAAACAATGAAAGAAAATTTTGAAGATATGTAAGAACATTTAAACTCCAAAATTTAAAAATCCAGAGTAAAAATAAACAAAGAAACAGTGAGGCTGTGAGACAAAAGCGAACTGAAGCTAGCAAAGATTAGAAAAGATAAACTCTTCTCAGAGTAGCATTATATTACAAGGTGCCCAAAGAATGAAACTAAAAGCATAAGAAAACAACTGAACAATTATACTTTTAAAACAATATCTTTTACAATAGCAGCAAAAAGTCTATTGTCTAGGAATAAATCTAATTAAAATATGTGCAAGCTCTGTAATTAAAACTATCAAATATGATTGAGAGAAATTAAAGACAACCTTATAATGCAGAGATAAACCATATTTAAAGATTGAAAGATGCAATATTTTAAATTGCATCTTTTTCCTAAATTACTAAATATTCTTCTCCACAAACTAATTTGTAGATTCACCACCATCGAATCAATCCCAGCAAGTTGTGTGTGTGTGTGTGTGTGTGTGTGTATAAACTGACAAAAGATTTTCAACTTTACATGGAAATGCATAAAACCTAGAATAGGCTTTGGAGAGCAACAAATTTAAAAGTCTTACATTTCCAGGCTTCAGGACTTACTTTAAAGCCACAGTAATTCGCAAAGTGTGGCACTGTCTTACTCTGTACCTAAACTCTGCATGGCACAAGTGCACCTGTTTTCAGCAAGGTGCCCTTGCTGAAGTGCACGCACCCCAGCCCCTCATTCTAATAAAAACCTCCCTCCAGGCAAACCTGGAGAATCAAAACTGACTGTATCTTCTGTGTTTATATGACAGGAACAAGAGGCCTTAACCACAAGAAACTGGCACAAACTGGCTGAACTTTAAAACTGGAACAAGAGTTGTTCTACAGCTTATTACCATCTCATTGTAATAAGATCTCCACTGCCTACACCACGGGTGTCAAACCCACTTCCGACTCAGATGCTGAAGGACCATACAAGGGCAGAAGACAGGTGTGAACTGCACTTTGGGAAACTGTCACCCATTTCAATGAATCAGGATGACAATACACCCTCACTCCGTATAACCTCCTAAACCCTTGCCTATAAAAAGCTTGGCCCCGACTTGTAATCTGGGAAAAAGTGCCTTCAGAGAGTGAGCTCCCCTTTCTCCAGTTCTTGGCCAATGAATAAGGTTTTCAGTCGGCTGCTACAAAAATTAATTTCACCTTATTGATGAGAACAATGAAGGTAACAGCATTCGACATAGAAAGGAGAAATCAACCATAAAACAGAAAAAGGTATCTAGAAATATGTGTGTGTTTCTGTAAAATCACTTGGTTTTCAACAAAGGTACCTTTGCAATTCACCAGAGATTGAATGAGCTTTTAAAAAAATGGTACTGGGTCAACTGGATAGTCATATGGGAAAAAAATATATCTTAACCCACTACTTCACATGCAAATTTTAATTTGAAGTATAGTATTAATCTAAATGGCAAAGATGAAACAATAAAATTTTTAAAAGAAATGAGAATAACTTTATGACATTTGAGGTAGGGAAAGATATCTTTATAATCATAAAAGAAAAGAACTAGAGAAATTGGACTTTGTTACAATTCAGTTCAGTTGTTCAGTCGTGTCCAACTTTTTGTGACCTCATGGTCTGCAGCATGCCAGGCTTCCCTGTCCACCATCAACTCCTAGAGCTTGCTCAAACTCATGTCCATCAAGTCAGTGATGCCATCCAACCATCTCATCCTCTGTCATCCCCTTCTCCTCCTGCCTTCAATCTTTCTTACATCAGGGTCTTTTCTAGTGAGTCAATTCTTCGCAAGATGTGGCCAAAGTATTGGAGTTTCAGCTTCAGCATCAGTCCTTCCAATGAATATTCAGGACTGATTTTCTTTAGGATGGACTGGTTGGATCTCCTTCCAGTCCAAGGGACTCTCAAGAGTCTTCTCCAACACCACAGTTCAAAAGCATCAATTCTTCGGCACTCAGCTTTCTTTATAGTCCAACTCTCACATCCATACATGACTACTGGAAAAACCATAACTTTGCTTAGATGGACCTTTGTCAGCAAAGTAATGTCTCTGCTTTTTAATATGCTGTCCAGGTTGGTCATAGCTTTTCTTCCAAGAAGCAAGCATCTTTTAATTTCATGGCTGCAATCACCACCTGCAGTGATTTAGGGGCCCCCCAAAAATAAAGTCAGCCACTGTTTGCATTGTTTGCCCATCTATTTGCCATGAAGTGGTGGGACCAGATGCCATGATCTTAGTTTTCTGAATATTGAGTTTTAAGCCAACTTTTTCACTCTCCTCTTTCACTTTCATCAAGAGGCTCTTTAGTTCTTCGCTTTCTGCCATAAGGGTGGTGTCATCTGCATATCTGAGGTTATTGATATTTCTCCCGGAAATCTTGATTCCAGCTTGTGCTTCATCCAGCCTGGAATTTTGCATGATATACTCTGCATATAAGTTAAATAAGCAGGGTAACAATATACAACCTTGACGTACTCCTTTCCCTATTTGGAACCAGTCTTGTTACAATTAAGCATCTGTATAGCAAAGACATTATTAGGAGAGTGAAAAGACAAGATATATACTGAGAAAAATGTTGACATATGGTAAAGGACTTGCTTCTGAAATATATAGAGAATTCATATATTAATAAGGAAAAACCCAAAGACAAAGCAGTTTCCAAAAGGGACAAATAACTTATACAGGCAGTTTACCTAAGAAGATATACAAATATCCAATCAGCGTAAGAAAAATTATTCTACATTTTTAATAGAAAATGCAAACTTAAATGGCAATAAGATACCAATCAATATACACTAAAATGACCACAAATAAATATATTAGCAATATCATATTGGCAAAGATGTGAAAAAACTGGAAATTTCACACATTGCCATGGAAGTATAAATTGGCCAACCCTTTAGATAACTATTTGGAATTATCTAACCATCTGAATCAGAAATACTACTATGTGTAGAATAGACTCAGACATACACATACATACGCTCAGCTGCTCAGTCGAGTTCAACTCTCTGTGATCCTATGAACTGTAACCCACCAGACTCCTCCGTCCGTGGGATTTTTCAAGCAGGTGTGTATGTGTGTGTGTGTGTGTCTGTGCATGTGTGTAGTATACACACACCTGCAAGTGGAACATGTATGAAATGTACACAGGAGCTTTATTCCTAACCATTAAAAGCTGTTAAAAACAGGCAAAATTTGGAAACTCTAATGTTACCAGATGGATTGCAAACATAAATGTGAAAAGACTATAAACCATTTAGAAGATAATATAGGAAAATAGCTTTAACCATCAGGTCAAAAAGATTTTTGTACATGATGAAAAGTTTGATAAGCTTTATGTTACAATAAAATTAAGAACTACTTATCAAAAGTTATTAAGAGGATGAAAATACAAGTCACAGAGGAGGAGAAGATAATTGAAATACTTAAAACAATTCTACTTCAGGATTTATGTGCAAAAAATATGTGTGCATAGGAGTATCAGGAGGCATGGAGAAGAATGTTTGTAATAGTATTATTTATAATAACTGAAAAACTAGAAAGAAGTCAAATATTTGTTACCAAAATAAGTTCGTCTTACCTGACATGCAGCAAGTCAAAACACTAAGACACCAAGCAAGGAGGCAAGTCTCAGATCTGCATCCCTTAAGGACCAGCAAGGAGCTCGAGGTATTTATGGGATAAAGAAGCAGGATGTTCAGAGGCATGGGGAGCGTGCAGGGTGTGACTCAGGGCAGGTGATTGGGGAAAGATGTGATAATAGTCATTTTGCGCAGGTGTAACTAAGCTATAGGTCTTCCAAGGCCATGAGGACCCTCACGCGCATACCCAATTGGAGGGTCAGTGATCCTATCCAGTTTTAACCAGTTCAGCTCCAAACTAGCCTCAGCTGAATCCAGGTTCCTGGAAAACATCTCTCCAGCAAGCATCTTATTGTTTAGAGTACGGGCAGCTTGGAGTACATGCAAGTTTTTTTTGTAGCAACTGTAAAAACAACCTTGATTGTGAAGGTGCCATGTTACAGGTGAAACAATTTAGCTAATTATTACCTATGGTCTCATGTTCACCAGGGCTTCCCAGGTGGCTTACTGGTGAAGAATGTGCCTGCTAATGCAGGAGCTGCAGGAGACTCCAGTTCAATCCTTGGGTCAGGATGATCCCCTGGAGAAGGAACTGGCAACACACTCCAGTATTCTTGCCTAGGGAAATCCCATGGACAGAGGAGCCTGGTGGGCTACAGTCCATAGGTCTCAAAGAGTTGGATATGACTGAATTACTAAGAATACATGCATCAGTTCAGTTCAGTTCAGTCGCTCATTCGTGTCTAACTCTTTGCAACCCCATGAATCGCAGCACGCCAGGCCTCCCTGTCCATCACCATCTCTCAGAGTTCACTCAGACTCACGTCCATTGAGTCAGTGATGCTATCCAGCCATCTCATCCTCTGTGGTCCCCTTCTCCTCCTGCCCCCAATCCCTCCCAGCATCAGAGTCTTTTCCAATGAGTCAACTCTTCGCATGAGGTGGCCAAAGTACTGGAGTTTCAGCTTTAGCATCATTCCCTCCAAAGAAATCCCAGGGCTGATCTCCTTCAGAATGGACTGGTTGGATCTCCTTGCAGTCCAAAGGACTCCCAAGAGTCTTCTCCAACACCACAGTTCAAAAGCATCAATTCTTTGGCGCTCAGCTATCTGCACAGTCCAACTGTCACATCCATACATGACCACTGGAAAAACCATAGCCTTGACTAGACGGATGTGTATTCTCCAATAATATATAGTTGAGTAAATAGTGGTGTATTTGTGTAATGGAATATCAGATAGCATTGGAAATTAACAAACAACTTTCTGAAACAGACAATTCTCACAAACTCAAAGGGAAGTAGAGGAAATTGGCACAAAAGAATGATTCCATTTATACAAAATTCAAAAACACAGTCAAACTAAACTACATTATCTAAAGGTGAAGCAGCATACAGAAATGATACAAAGAAAGGTAAAGAAGAGATTATAACATTTAGCAATGTTACATTTGTTAGGGCAAAGGGGGTTGTAATTGGGAAGAAGCACAGATAGGTTTCCAGGGTACAGACAATGTTCTATTTCTTGATCTGTGTACTCAGTCACTCACTTGTGTCCAACTCTGAGATCCCATGGACTGCAGCCCACCAGTTTCCTCTGTCCACAGAATTTTCCAGACAAGAATACTGGAGTGGGTGGCCATTTCTTCCTCCAAGCAATCTTCCCAACCCACGGATAGTCTCCTGCATTGGCAGGCAGATTCTTTACCATTGAGCCCCTGGGAAGCCACATTTCTTGATCTGGTGGCATTTAAATGGATGTTCGATTTCAAAAACTTTGTTAAAGTTAAGTTGTATATTTTATGCATTTTTCTAATGGGTATTACATTTCATAAAAAGGCTGAAGAAAACTAGTTTCACTATCTGTCTATAATTACATGCTTACTCTTGGAAATATAATCTCACTCAGTTAAAGACTCTAATCCCAAAGGCAGGAAATATTTTTAAGGTTCCCCTTTCACTATAAAATACAAAATAGGACAGAAAATTTTATCTCAATAATAATTATATCAGTGATAGAAAATTATATCTCCCTATTATTCTCATTACACAGCCTATTTTTCTCTTCACCAGGAAAAAAAAAAAATTCCAAGTAAATTGGGATAAAAGTGGACAAAGCTGGAAGGTTAGCAAGACAGAACAAAACGTCTTCATGAAGAAGCATCTCCTATCATTTTGTCAGGACCCACATGCTGAGTTGGAAGGTGACACAATGGCCCTTTCCAGCTCCTCACTGAAAAAGGAAGGGTAGGAGCACAGAGTAAGAACTACTCAGTGACAGGATAACCCAAAAGAAAATTTAGTCACTACAGAATTTAGACCCAAACAATCAGATCATTACCCTCTATAGTAAAAACTATGCAAATTTAAAACTACTTTCTTCATAGACATTTGCAGTGAGGAGATTGGATCCATGCCTTTTGGTTCACAGAGTGGTCCCTACACACAGAAAGCCGGGAAAGAGAGGAGGAAGAGGCAGGCCACTCCAGACAGGGTGGCAGTTTTAACTTAGGAGGCTTGTCAAGATGAGTCAATCTCCACACCTGGCCACCACAGTCTTAAAAATCCGTGCAGAGGCCTTAACGGAGTTGTGATGTATTCAGCACAGATGATGCCAATACCATAATCCCAAGCCTTGCTTTCTCAAGGCTGTATCCTTGGCAAATGACTGCCACTGTGGGGATGGTGGGCCAAACGTATATTTCAAGGGCAAGGGAGGAACTGAGGAGCCTCCAAATGCCTGGGTCAAGCTCACTGGCCAACTAGAGGTTACTTCCTTTTGAGGACCTCCTCCAACTATGCCTTTTAGCCACCTTTCACTAGCTGTGTAGCCTAGGAAAAAACCATTCACTTTAAGCCTCAGTTTTGTCAACTGTAAAATGAAGGAAATAATCTTCACCCTAACTCATCCCCAGGATGTTCTGAGAAGTAAGTGAAAAAAAATTGCAAATTCATTTTATATGTAACAAAAGGATAAACACATGTGAGTTTTATAAGCTCTAAGAAGGTGATTTTTACATATGTGGAGTGAGTGGTGGAAACCAACATGGAGTTTTTTCAAACAATTCAAACTAAAACTATGAATCACTGGCATCAATAGTATTGCATAATATCCCTTGGGTGTACTGCGTTGGGATAGAGATAGACTGACAAATGCTGCTCTAAAAGTTATAGTGGGGGTCAGATAGCTAATCAATGCCTCATCTGAAGAGTACAGCAGTCAACCTTCCAGAATTCGTTTAAGAAGTGATAAAATAGAAAAAACTTGTCAAAAGAAAAACTCAGATTGTCTTGCCAATTTAGCCATTAATATCTGAGTATCTGTCAGTTTATTCAGTTAAAATAAATTGAGAAACTAGGAAGCAAAGAACATGTCTTACTTTAATATCCCCAGCACTGCACAATGTCTGGCATATGATGTTTATTAAATGACTGAATTAAGTGGATGGTTTTGTCTCTCTTATGCCCACTAAATCTATTAAAAACTTTAAAAATGCAAATGTAGCCCTCCCACAACATGGCATCAGTCCTGGTTGATTTTAGTGGATTTTCTTTAAATATTCAAGGAATAGATTATTGTTAATATTTAAACACTCTAAATGGATTTTTAATGGCAATCTTTCTAATCAATTTCACAGGGCCAGTCTTAACTTGATATTAAATTTTTCTCTATCACTGTAGTCACTATCAACAAACTATATAATGGAATAAGAATGGAAATCACATTTGCAGGAATGGGATCTCTGAAGAAAATCAGAAAACTGTACTGATGTACTGACATAATGGAAATTCCATATTTCTAAAAGGGTGTAAAATATTAATCAATGTAACAGACTGCCTCAAAAATAACTGAAAAGGCTGGGACAAATTTTGGGGAAAAAAAGAAAAATAAACTTACTACTTCATAAAATAAAACATATTCAAGATCCAATAATTAAGACACTGTGGATCTGAAACAGAAACAGAATGACAGATGAGTGGAACAGAATAGTACACTGAGCTCCAGAAGGTCTACTTCAGAATTTAATACCTTTTGTGACATAACAATGAGAAAAAGACAGATATAAACAATGATAGGAGGTAAACAGACTAACTTTTCGTGAATATAGTAAATTAAACATTCAAGACAGCCATATACAAAAACTCCAGTAGAATTACAGAATTAAGTCTTTAAAAAATGTATAAAATAAAACATAAAAAGAAAATATATGTGAGCATTCTTACAATAAAATGCCTTTCTAAGAATAACTTTAAAATTAGTCATCATAAGTGAAAAGATAAGTAGATTTCAGGTAAAGAAAAATTCAATACTTCTCTATATGAAAAAACAATAATAGCTAAAGAGCTGTAAAATGGTGAGGTAAAGATATCTTCACAAACTTTTTAAAGCAAACAATTGAAAGCAACAACTGAAGTGAGAAAAAAAAGTCCTTTTTGAGACAAAACTAGGAAACACCGATGCCCCAAGTCATATATTTTTGAAGAATTCCTGCCAGGAATGGTGGAGACTGGACCAAGGAAGGGAGGAAGCAGAGGGAGCATGCTCACTACAGAGCTCAAGTGGGAGCAGCTGATTCTAAACCATGAGGGACACGAAAGGCGGCAAAATCAATGAGCTTGAGTGTGGAGAGGAGGAAGCAGAATCTGAGAGCCTCATTAGGAAAGGGAAGATTATGTGTTTAGTCCTGTCCAATTCTTTGTAGCTCGCCACACTCCTCTGCCCATGGAATTTTCCAGGCAAGAATACCTGAGTGGGTTGCCATTTCCTACTTCCGGGGACCTTGCTGCCCCTGGGATCAAACCCGGTCTCCTGCATTGGCAGGTGGACTCTTTACCATGAGCACCCCCTGGGTAGCCCTCAGAGCCTCACTGAATCTCCTTTAATATCACAGAGAAGCAAAGGAAGTAAGGACAAATGAGGAAAGAGATAGAAGAAAAGAAGCTTCCAATAGGCAACACTTGCTACAATGTACAGGGTTGGAAAGAATCTGTGATGAGGAAGAAGCTCGGCAGTTGCTAATCTTTCTCAGCCAAAACGAACAGGACTCAACCCCATCCAACAACAAACCCTGTTTCATGTGGGCTTCATTCTGTGACACAGAGAATTCCTGGGTTTTCCACACTCCCCTATTACAAACAACTTGCCCAAGAATTTACCTCATTCAAAAACCAAGGTACTTGCTGTGGGTTGGGACCTCATGATGTAATTTTTATCAAAATTTCCTGAAAAAAACCACACCCACCCACCATTATATGAAGGGAAAAGACATGGACAATATTTTCAGCAAGATCCCTCCAACAGTATTTGTGACCAAGCCATCAATAGCAGTAGAGCCTGTATGAAATAACTGCTGTGCCATGGAAGTCAACTACTATACCCTAAAAGATATCAAAACCAAAAAATTATCAACAAGTGCTCATTCATAAGAAGAGAAATACCATCCTGATGAAAAACTAGTATGGACTGTTCTGAGAAATAGCAACAAGGATAGACTTTCACAAGGTCAAAGTTCTGGTAACTACAACAACAGCAAGAGTCATATGGATGAAAAAGTGCTAAGGCTCCCTGCGCCCTTGAAAATTTCATCAGAAATAACAACCAAGAATTATTTTCCTGAAGGATAAAGCCCTATCTTGAGAGAAAAAATATTATAAACACACCAAATCGAGCAGAGCAAGGACAATGAAAATTAAAAGAGCAAAGTGTCTAAAGAAGCAGATCCCAGAAAGCAGTGGGACAGCAAAACAGAGTCTAAAGTTTGACTTTGGAAATATGCTGTTACTACAAATTTGGTAATATTTCTTCATGAATTGAACCAAAAATAACAGGGCAAAATAGCACTAATACATGAAACTTATTCAATACTAAAGTCATTTCAGTGACAACTAATGTTTGAGTCTCACGTACCTTCAAACTGCTTTATTCACTTCCCATGTTGGCCAAAGATAAAACATAAAATGATATTCTATTTCCACACAAATCTGCAGCAGACATATTCCCTAAGTTCAAACTACAGTTCCAGAAGCATTTTCCAGACTTCTGGCAAAGGAGAAAAGGAAAGGTATACCCATTAGAATGTAGAGTTCCAAGGAATAGCAAGGAGAGATAAGAAAGACTTACTTCCTCAGCAATCAATGCAAAGAAATAGAGGAAAACAATAGAATGGGAAAGACTACAGATCTCTTCAAGAAAATTAGAGATACCAAGGGAACATTTCATGCGAAGATGGGCACAATAAAGGACAGAAATGGTATGGACCTAACAGAAGCAGAAGATATTAAGAAGAAGTGGCAAGAATACACAGAACTAGACAAAAAAGATCTTCATAACCCAGATAATCACGATGGTGTGATCACTACCTAAAGGGAGACATCCTGGAATGCGAAGTCAAGTGGGCCTTAGGAAACATCACTACGAACAAAGCTAATGGAGGTGATGGAATTCCAGTTGAGCGATTTCAAATCCTAAAAGATGATGCTGTGAAAGTGCTGCACTCAATATGCCAGCAAATTTGGAAAATTCAGCAGTGGCCACAGGACTGGAAAAGGTCAGTTTTCATTCCAATCCCAAAGAAAGACAACGCAAAAGAATGTTCAAATTACCACACAATTGCACTCATCTCACATGCTAGCAAAGTAATGCTCAAAATTCTCCAAGCCAGGCTTCAACAGTATGTGAACCGTGAACTTCCAGACATTCAAGCTGGATTTAGACTTTGACTGTGTGGATCACAATGAACTGTGGAAAATTCTTAAAGAGATGGGAATACAAGACTACCTTACCTGCCTCCTGAGAAATATGTATGCAGGTCAAGAAGCAACAGTTAGAACTGGAAATGGAACAACAGACTGGTTCCAAATTGGGAAAGGAGTATGTCAAGGCTGCATATTGTCACCCTGCTTATTTAACTTATATGCAGAGTACATCATGCAAAATGCTGGACTGTATGAAGCACAAGCTGGAATCAAGATTGCTGGGAGAAATATCTATTACCTCAGATATGCAGATGACACCACCCTTATGGCACAAAGTGAAGAGAACTAAAGAGCCTCTTAATGAAAGTAAAAGAGGAGTGTGAAAAAGTTGGCTTAAAACTCAACATTCAGGAAACTAAAATCATGGCATCTGGCCTCATTACTTCATGGCAAATAGATGGGGAAACAGTGGAAACAGTGAGAGACTTTATTTGGGGGGATTCTAAAATCACTGCAGATGGTGACTGCAGCCATGAAAAAAAAAAAAAAAAAAAGACGCTTACTCCTTGGAAGAAAAGCTATGATCAACCTAGACAGCATATTAAAAAGTAGAGACATTACTTTGCCAATAAAGGTCCGTCTAGTCAAAGCTATGGTTTTTCCAGTTGTCATGTATGCATGTGAGAGTTGGACTATAGGGAAAGTTGACCACCAAAGAATTGATGCCTTTGAACTGTGGTGTTGGAGAAGACTCTTGAGAGTCCCTTGGACAGCAAGGAGATCCAACCAGTCCATCCTAAAGGAAATCAGTCCTGAATATTCATTGGAAGGACTGATGCTAAAGCTGAAACTCAAATACTTTGGCAACCTCATGTGAAGAACTGACTCAAGGAGAAGACCCCAATGCTGGGAAAGATTGAAGGCAGGAGGAGAAGGGGATGACAGGATGAGATGGCTGGATGGCATCACTGACTCGATGGACATGAATTTGAGTAAACTCCGGGAGTTGGTGATGGACAGGCAGGTCTGGCATGCTGCGGTTCATGGGGTTGCAGTTGGACACAATGGAGAGACTGAACTGAACTATGTATGAAAGACAGAACTACGCTTATTATCTTTTCTTCCCATATGTGGCCCCTCCATAACTCCCTCATTCTACAACAATTTCCCAACCATCCTCATAATTTTATAAATCTTATTAATCTTCAAAGCCTTCCCTAAACATTTCAGCCCAAAATTTCTCCCTAAACTCAACTCCTGTAATAACTATTATCTGGTCTTTTATTTGACCCTTTCTGTATACATCTTTTCCTGCTTATTCTATTTCCTCTAACACAACCAGTTTCTCCCTGTATATGACATAAACTTCTTGAGGGAAAAAGTTACATCTTAGAGTGCAATCTGCAGCCACGGTTGGCAATACTTGAAACACTGGAAAATGTTAGCTGATAAACTTCTTGAGTAGGTATTTTTTAGTTACAAACATAAAAATAATAAATGAAGGACTATGGAAAGACTCATCTACACTCTGCTCTTACAAATTTAATTCAACCAACATTTCCTAGGCATTTCCTTACTTTTGGCTAGTCATAGGGAGAAACCTGAAATTTCCTCTATTCCCAGAAAATAAAATGTAAGGTAGAATTATTTCCTGCAGTGGTTTTCAACTAGAGGCAGTTTTGCCCCCCAGGGATCTCAGTTCTATCTGAAGTTTTTGTTTCTGAGAACCAGAAGGAGCAGGATGCTATTGACATATAGTGAACAGAGCAAAAGGAGGCTGTCAGGCACCCTACAATGCACAGGGCAGCTGTCCACAACAAAGGATTATCTGACTCGAAATGTCAATAGTACCACGGCTGAGAAACTGTAATTTACTGTGCCAATGTTGGGCTGAGATATGTGAAAAGAGTTTTCAATATTTTTCATCTTCTAAATTATTAAGTTTTCACCTGATTTATATTTTATATCTGCAAATCTAGGGTTGATGCTCTCCCCTTCCATTCACTCCCATTTCACTAAACTAAAAAGTTCATGAAGCTAAAAACTGGTTCTCCTCTTTCTTTGAGGTGCTCAATAACTGTTTGTTGAATGGATAATTAAGTACTGAAATATTATCCATTCTTCCTGCACTCCCCCAACACTACCGGTTTAACACTTGCTTTCTATAAAAACTGATCTTTCAATAATCTTGATGAAACTTTAGAGACAGTCACATCACATGCTTCTTAATATTCAAGACAGTGGCAAGTTTCCTTCAAGTAATTTCTATAGGAAATTCTAATCTGTAAGGCAAATAAAAATAAGAGATGCTTCATTGAGTCAATGCAAGGGATCCAGAGGCTGACTGCCAGTCCATCCCTAAGGTTAACATTGAAAAAAACCAACCCATTCAAATTACACTCAAGTAACAAAAAAGAAAACCGAAGCTGAAAGAGAAAGTAACTAAAGTCAGAAGGCTAGATAGTGGCAGATTACTAAATGAAGCTGCATTCATTAAGCGCCCTAAAAGACAGAGGCTTCCCTGATGGCTCAGTGGTAAAGAATCTGCCTGCCAATGCAGGAGACGCAGGTTCGATCCCTGGGTTGGGAAGATCCCCTGGAGAAAGAAATGGGCCTGAGAAATCCCACAGACAGAGGAGCTTGGTGGGCTACAGTCCATGGGGTCGCAAGAGTCAGACAAGACTTAGTGACTACTTAATATTTTACTATGCTAATATATGTGTGTTTTTATATATGAAAATCTAGGGCTGATGCCCACCCACCACCACATTCATCACCTAAAATCCATGAGATCCTTCTTCACATGGGAATTCAAAACCTGAACAAAATCTGTGGATCAACTAGCCATAGAGACATTTCTTTACAAATCCTTCTTTCTAGTGAGAGAGGTACTTCTGTGAGATCAATTTAGACAGGAAAAAAAATTTTTAGGGCTTCCTTGGTGGCTCAGTGGTAAAGAATTTGTCTGCCAATGTAGGAGACATGGGTTCAGTCCCTGATCAATGAAGATCCCACGTGCTACAGAGCAACTAAACCCATGTGCCCGAATTATGGAGCCCATGTGTTACAACTTCTGAAGCCCGAGTACCCTAGAGACCATGATCCACAAGAGAAGCCTGATTATATGACTCCATTTATATGAATTGTCCAGAGGAAACAATTATATAGAGATAGAAAGTAGATTCGAGGTTGCCTGTGGCTGGGAGGGTTGGAAGGAAATAGGGGTTAACTCTTAAGAGGCATGGGTTTTCTTTTATGGTGATAAAACTGCTCTGAAACTGATTGTAGAGATAACTGTGCGAGTCAGTAAATATACTAAAAGCCACTGAATTTTACACTTTAAATGAGCAAATTGTACAGTATGTGAATTATAACTCAATAAAACTGTTATTAAAAAAAAAAAAGAGAAGCCTGTGAACCACAAGGAAGAGTTGCCCCTGCTCTCCACAACTATAGAAAGGCCTGCATAAAAATGAAGACTCAGCACAGACAAAAATAAATAAATAAAATTAACAATTTGGTTAACTCCTTCACTTGCACTTCTATGTAAATAAATAATGGGGAGAATGTTGTTGCATAATGGAATTCTGAAATTAGGACAATGTGTAGCCTGAAAAAGCATAGTCTGTAAATTTATTTTTAACCTCCCTAATACCTATAATTTTCATAATACATAACTCAGAAAGATTGTCAAAATATTTTTGGTCGGCTGGTGAGAATACTTAGAAGTTAGTGATTCTCTAACAAATAATAGGAAAGTAGAAAAGTGATGTCTAAGCGAATCTCACAAGGAGAGGCTGAAGCATGAAGTTTTGTATTTATCAGAAGATTGCAGGATATGTAAAAGAAGGAGGTAGAACACAGGCAATTTCGTGTAATGACCGGGAACCATTCAGCATTCTATGTAGCTGGTGTTAAAAACAATCTAAAGACTTCTCTGGTGGTCCAGTGGTATAAAAGCTGCCGGCCAGTGCAGGGGACATGCTTTGATCCCTGGTCCGGGAAGATCCTACATGCCCTGGGGCAGCAAAACCTGTGTGCCTAAACTCCTGAAGGCCGAGCACGCCGGAGCCTATGTTCCACAAGAGAACCGGGTGCACCGCAGCTCGGGAGTAGCCCCCACTCACCACTAGAGAAAGGCCACGCACAGCAACGAAGACCCACACAGCCAAAAATAAACAAATGGACATTAATAAATGAAATTTTAAAACAAACAAATTAAAAACAATCTAAAGAGAGCTGAGTCTGGGCATAGAATATAGGGAAAATGAAGCAGTCAAGGTCAAAGGTCAGAGATGCAGGCCAGGACCTTTTCTGTGTGGCTAAGGAAACCATTCCTGGGCTCTCTGTCATTCTTTTATTGTAGTGGGAATTCCTAGTAATGTACTTTCACAGCCTTGAGAAATTTCATAGAAATAGCCCCTAGAAAATCAGCATATGTTAAGAAATTATGTTAATGATTGTCTTTCATGTTTTTCTTAAGAATAATCTCCTTGTTACAAACCCCAAGGCCAGACCCAGAAGGGAGTATGACTGCGATCATAAAAGCATGGATTGGAATGCCGGGTCAGCATCAGGCATGAACGCTGCCTAGGCACTTGCTAATTGTTCCCGAGACTAGCCCAGAAGGGAACGGTCTGGAGTAAACACAAGGAGATCTGGATTATGTCAGTGCAGTCCTTAACATTTAGGGGTACGTGATTAACACAGCTTGTGTCTTGAGAAAGATAAGATCTGAGAAAGCCTCATAGTCTGCAATTAGGAATAAAAGCTGGACTCAAGAGTGGACTCTGCACCTCAGCCCAATAGAGGCTACAGGCCCCCTGACCCCATTGCACCAGATTTTATGTTCTGTCTTCATTCTTGTCGCTCGCTCCCAGACCATTAGGGCAACACTTTATTATGGTTCTTTCCCATATCATCAGCCTAGAAAACCACAAAATGACTGAAAGTTCAGTGTGAAGCTGGAGTTATACTGTGATTGTGTTAGAATCACAGGATTATAATGGAAGACACTGCCCCCCAAAGTTTCCACCAGAAGGTGAACACATATACTCAAGAGATCAAATTTAAGATTATATACCCAATCTACCTTCATGTCACACAAACCCCCAAAAGGTTTTCTTACTCTTAGAATTCTTATATAAAAAAGCTGAACAAAACCGATGTGTGAGTTAGCCAAGGTCAATGCTATGTTTAACAACTTGAGAGCAAAAAAGGTTTCAGTTTTCCAGTAAGATCTTCTGTAAGCAGTAGCTTTATAAAATGCAGCGAACACAGCTGTGTGGATGGCACAGATTTGTGCCTTTGACCACAGGACTGGTCTTGGGGAACTTTCTGAACAATTCACCATCCCTGGAGTGAAATTTTTAAGAGAAGAGCAGGGAGAGGAAGAAGAATATGAGATAAGTAAAAGCAATGTTTTTGCATTAATCTAGCCTCTTGGAGTACTGCCCCAAATTTCCATCCACCTCAGTTCATCTGCAGCCCTTGCTGGGGTCTACAAATCCCACTTACCAGTCATAAACTGTCATCAATTAATGTTCCCTCCCATCTAGTTCCTATCTTTGTGTTTATTCTCCCTCTCCAACCAATAGCTCTTCATGGAGAGGTCCTCAAGGTCACAAATCTCACTCTTCAATTTATGATAAGAGCAAACAAGACCCAGAAAAGGGAAGAGGACAGTCACTTGGTGAATTTCAATGAGCATTATGGAAAGGACCTACCAATCACCATAGAAGATCTGATGTGTTTATTGGAGGAAATTATCCAGAGGGTGTAACCTCTAGCTGACCCTAGAGTTGGACCCTGGCAGAGGCTCCTCATCCTTTCTCTTGTCCTTGAAATGTATGGTCTACCCACCATTCCCACACTAGGAGCCATTTCAAGGACGCAGCCTTGAGAGTCTAGTGTTGCTGAGACCATCTGGACTCAATATTGACTACACCCTGTGACAGCCTCTATGGAAACTGAGATTCTGTTGGAGCAGGTATGAGATCTCCTCTTCCCTGCAACCAAGAGAAATCTAGCCTCAGATATAAGTTCTCTTGCCTGTTAAACCTGCCACCTAGCAACCTGGAGTTGTCTGGCCCTTAAGTTGTTCATTTAGTTTCTGAATTCCCTATGCTATGCTATGCTAAGTCACTTCAGTCGTGTCCGACTCTGTGCGACCCCATAGACGGCAGCCCACCAGGCTCCCCCGTTCCTGGGAGTCTCCAGGCAAGAACACTGGAGTGGGTTGCCATTTCCTTTTCCAATGCATCAAAGTGAAAAGTGAAAGTGAAGTCGCTCAGTCGTGTCCAACTCTTCGCGACCCCATGGACTGCAGCCTAACAGCCTAACATGGGATTTTCCAAGCCAAGAGTACTGGAGTGGGGTGCCATTGCCTTCTCCGGAATCCCCTATGAAGTCGTAAAGAAAATCTTCAAATTCACTATTAGTAAGGAATACGTCACAGGTGATACTGCTACTTCATATGTGGTCCATTCCCCACCCCAACCAGAATTTTTCCCACATGGTCATCTCTCTTCTCCCAGGATTTTTCTGTGACAGAAAATTAACTTTCTCTAAATGACCCATCTACTCTGCTGATGAAAAGCTTCAAAGAAGAGTTTGCTCAAGGTTTTGTTATTTGTGTTTATCTTTTATCCAAATTTGGGTCCTGTGTAAATGCACAGAATAGAATCTATTCTAAATAATAAGAATAGATACTAATATTAGAGGTAGGGTGGCACCATAATGACAAGTTCTTCATTTTGGAAACAAACGGTTTCAGATGTTGGCTCTGCCCTACTACTTAAGTGTCTATGGAACTTTGAATGAGTTATCTAATTTCTCAATCTTGGTTTCCCTAAATGTTTAGAGTTATTGTGAGATGAAAATAGGTCCATGAGTGAAAGCATCCAGTAAGAAGATCTGCACCAAGTATTCAATAAATGTCTGCTCTGCCTCCATAGATGTTGGTGCAATTAATAAGATCTTTTAAATGATATTCTGTAGAAAAGAATACTCTGTGTGTAAATAGGTGGATTTATAAATCTGAAATTCAGATTATTTTGGGAACAGCCAATCTTAGATTGTGAAAGCCAGAAAAGAAGGGAAGAACCTCAATTCTGCATTTTATGGATAAGGATGTAAAGTTTATGCTTCTACTCACACTTAGCCACCTTAAGCTTCTGTGATAAACTGTTGGAACAGAAGATGACAGAAGAAAAATGTATCAATGTGCCCACCTTTCCCAAGTCACATTACAAATCCATTCATCCTAAAAAAAGAGAGGGAATGTGGTCTAAAATGCAAATATTTTTATCCCACCTGCTATGCCAAATTAAGGCTCAATGTGTCTTTAAAGGTCTTTGAACAATAATTGTTTAATATGGGAGACGAACTGTGGTGTTGGAGAAGACTCTTGAGAGTCCCTTGGACTGCAAGGAGATCCAACCAGTCCATCCTAAAGGAAACTAGTCCTGGGTGTTCATTGGAAGGACTGATGCTGAGGCTGAAACTCCAATACTTTGGCCACCTCATGTGAAGAGTTGACTCATTGGAAAAGACCCTGATGCTGGGAGGGATTGGGGGCAGGAGGAGAAGGGGACGACAGAGAATGAGATGGCTGGATGGCATCACCGACTCAATGCACATGAGTTTGGGTGAACTCCAGGAGTTGGTGATGGACAGGGAGGCCTGGTGGGCTGCGATTCATGGGGTTGCAAAGAGTCAGACACGACTAAGAGACTGAACTGAACATACTAACATTTGAGTTTTCTGAAATTTCCTCATTATCCCAAACCACACAGACACCAAAAGGTATATAGTCTCTCTCGAGTTTGATGAATGTCAGGACCCAACTGTGGATTCAAAACTAGTGGCTTAGATGGTAAAGAATCTACCTGCAATGCAGGAGACCCAGGTTCTATCCTTGGGTCAGGAAGATCCCCTAGAGAATGAAATGGCAACCAACTCTAGTATTCTTGCCTGAAGAATTCTATGGCCAGAGGAGTCTGGTGGGCTACAGTTCATGGGATTGCAAAGAGTCAGACACCACTGAGCAACTAACACTTTCATTTTCCCTTTCAAACTTAGCAAGGGTCATACAAGATTATAAAAATTAAGTGCCATATGGCAAAGTTGTAGTTTATTAAACATGTTACTTCTGAACTCACTGCTAATAGGCTATCATTATAAAATGGGCATACAGAAAGAAACAAAATTAGTTAAATTTTTCATAGCTTGATTTCTTCCATGAATAATGTATGTTTTCTGTAAAAAGTGAAAAAAGATTTTTGCAATTAATTAACAGAAGGTAGAACTTAGGACATGTTGCAACTAGTTCTCCATTGGAGAATATTAATCTAAACACTTTTTACCTATTTGAGGAAATTACAGCCTAAGAGGTACATTTTCTAAACTGGCTATTTTTCTCAGAGAGGACCATTAACTAACTGGATTGAATCAGTTTAAAACTATTAATACATATGTATTTATATGATATTAATAACATAACAGGAAGAGGAAATGATGTCTGTCCCCTTCCTTTAGTCCAAGTAGTAGTCAAAGCTCCATTTAATGGTAAAAAGGTTTACCTGCAGATTAGAACATGGGGAGCCTTTCCTCAACCCCAAATATGACCAGATGGGAAGTAGAATAGCCACACAAGTAGACCCTTGGGTGACTCAAAAGAAGAGGTTCTGGAGATTAAGCTTATCAGATGGAGTTCAGTGCCTTCCCCGAGGACAACCGCCAAGCTCTGGAGCAGCAGCCCTGAAGCCCCCTGATCCAGCAGCTGCTGCCAAGCACAGCCTCCCTTTTCCAGACAGGCCATCCTGTCCAAGGTGAACTTCAAGTCAGGAAATTTTTCTCAGCAAGGTAATGATCTGATACCAAATAATCAATACTCACCTGTGCCCAGACAATAGGCTTAATCCTCCCGGTAAGTGTTACAAAACACCTTAAAGAAATATCCAGTTCCTTTTGTGCTGTCAAGTGTGTGCGTGGTTGACAAGGCGTTGGTCAGTCACTAGGGGCTCTTCAACTGGCCCCAGAAGCAACTGCACTGGAAAGTAAAATTAGCCACATATACCTGCCTCTCATTTTCCCGGAAATAACTCTGTACAGGAATTTCAGGGATGTTTTTATTTTTAAAATGACTGGTCCTGTTTGGCTCCATCCACTCTGAAACCAATCGTTACTTGCATCTTACTTCCACTTCAGCTAAGAAAGCCATCGAGTCCAAAATAACTTATTCTTCAGATATGTGAAAACAGGTCCCATCAGAGAATTGAAATCCTGTTGAGTTATAGCTCATAAATTCCCACAACCTAAAGAAGCAGATGTAAGTAATACCACATTGATAACCTCTGCCTTAAGGCATTTTATACCTTGAAACAGAGATTATTTTAACCAATCTTCAGGGCTTCAGAAGGACAGAAGTCAGTGATTTGCTTATGTTTCAGACAAGAAAAGGTACCAGACTACCTCTTGTTTCTACTCAGCTTTAAGAATGCCTGACTGAAGAGCCCTAGGTTCATGGCACTGATAGCAAAGCCAAGTGCTTCCTCTTCCACATCCAGGGTGCATGTTGCTGTCCCAGCATCCAAAACTAGAATCACAAGCATGTCCCTGTATGGAACAGATGGCACTGTATGCCCAATCCGTAACTAATGACTGTGATCAGGGAAATGGCTATCTTGATTGGCCTACATCAATCAGGGTGCATGTCCAGAGCTGGGGATGAAGTTATTTCCTGAGAAGGACATAGATTACATGGAGGATAGGTAGATACCAGCAGGAAAATTGGAGACAGGGAAGACTGGACATTGGATTTTCACTACATAGAGACATCTGGCCTGAAAGACAACAGCAAGCCCAGGGCTATATCTACTGAAAATTACTACTGGTATTACTAGTAAGAAAAGTTTCCAGATTACAAACTAACAAATAACAACAAAACTCCAAGGCCAGTATGTTTCTTTTATTATTACTTTTGTTTGATTTAAGATGGTTGAATGATTTCATTTTCATTCATAAGCATTACAATAATTCCCATGCAAAAACCAAGACTGCATATGCCTGATTTCAATTGGCCAAAATCTACCCCGTGAGACTGGACATTCAAGATCAAAGTGTTGCTTGACCTTTCCAACAGTAGACAGCACAGTAATCCTTTGAGAGATGGGCAGGCCCCTGGCCTCCCAAACACTACAGTTTGAAATGAGTCCATACCAAAACAAGGAGCCGGTGCCTTGCAGCACCTAAACCTGGCAAGTACTTTCATTCTTAAAGACAGGACACCTCTACACCAAGGCTTCCACCCAGTTATTTCCTGGTTCCTGCTCTATGGCAAAATCTGCTTTTGAATTGGCATGGCATCTTCTATTTGGGGATTAATATTCATTTTTCCTTCCAGTTTTTCTCAAAACTCTCAGAAGAACCAAAGAGACTCTACAAAAAAGCTTAACCCTATAATGTCAAAAGAAATATGGTTGACCCTTGAATAATGTGGGAGTTAGGAACACTGACCTTGTGAGGTCGAATATCCATATATATACTTTATAGTGGACCTTCTATTCATGGTTCCAAACCCATACATTCAACTAACACATTTAGTGAAAAAAAATCTGCATATAAGTGAATCCACGCAGTTTAAACCTGTGTTGTTCAAGGATCAACTATACATACAAAGACAACGACTTTATCAATCATACATTTTCCCCAGCTTCAGATAAAGTCACTCAGCAGGTATAAAGCTTGAAAAACTTCCCTCGGTAAGACAGGAACCAGGAAATTCAAAGAGGACAAAATAGGAACCCACATAAAGGAGAACTAAACAAACACAAAGAATCATTCTATTGATTAAGAGAAATGAGCTAAATGAAGAAATGATAGCATTTCAACAGTAGATGTCAATTTATACTGGAACACACGCATTGGAACTCTGACAATGGCAAAGATTTCATTAGTGCAAATAACAATTGTAATGGTATGTTCATTAACAGGATTTAAATAAGGCTTCAAATAATTACACACTCTAAAACTACCATTTGGAAACCTTAATTCTACTTGGAAAGTTGTCAAAGACACCCTTCCAAACCATCCAAAGTTCTGATTTGAGGACAATTACATTCAATGAAGTTGCTCCAAACATAATTTGTAGCATTATCACTTTCAAAGTCTACATTGTTTGGCAGAGAGGGAGAAATTACCCTGGCCACTGGTCGAAAAAAGTATCGACAAATCCAGCTAACGTACCAGGTAGTTTCCAGATTCAGATGATTTTCAAATATCTGTAGTGATGAACACTCATTAAAAAAAATAAACACAAAGAAAAGCAAAATAAAACATAGAATCCTGAAGTATAAGGAAGAGAGATTTCCCACTCCCACTAGCAATTTTGCACAAAGTATGAAACAGAAAGAAGGGAGATAATTCATGGGCATTTCATCTATGGCTCAAGTTCTCCTTAAAAAAAAAACAAACACCAAACACCAAAACAAAACAATAACTACAAAAAGTAAACAGCAAAATCAGAGGCAGAATATGAAATAGTAATATACTGTTTCAGAGTCTGCACCATCCTGCAGAACCAGGAAACTTAAGATGTGTTCTTAACAGATCCAATCCAGGCTGGATATGTAAAAAAAAAAAAAAAAAAACCCTGAAAGACGGCATCACAAACCACACTACATATTATGAGAGTTTTAGAACCAGAGCAAAAAAAAAAAAAAGGCAGCAAAAATGCTCAGAAAAATTTGTCATCAATTCTGAAATGGGGCCTTGTGACATCATCAGGGTTAATGAAGACAGAGATGGACTTCCCCGGATTCTCAGTCACTAGCTGCTGCAGTTTTTTGGCCAGACGGTCATCGGGCTGGTTGGGGTCCCCTCCATCGGACTGCGGGGAGGGGATGCTGGTGGTGCTCCCTCGCCTCTGGAGCTCCAGCGTCAGCCGGGTGGCTGCCTTGACGTGCTCGATGGCTGTGCGCAGGTGCTCTGCTGGGTCTGAGCGGACCGAGGAGAGCTTCCGCGCGTGGAGCATGACCGTCTCCTCAGACAGGTGCTCCAGCATGTTGCACTGAGGGATGAAGTAATTGGGACACATCTTGTTGACCAGACAGTGCTGCAGGTCATCAATGAGGCCCAGCAAAAAGTGGGCTGCATAGTCTTCTTGGGCCAAGTAGTTGGCCGGAAGTCTGTCACAGGCCCAGAGCATCATGCTCCGCAGGTGGTAGGGGCTGATAGCCTTGGGCCGGGACAGGAGTTTAATGATGATGGCTTTGCAGGCCTGGTAGGCCTGCATGAGGCTGCTGGAGATACACTTCTTCAACTGCACCTCACTCCTGGCAAAGGACAGCCGCCACTCATTGTCTTTCTTTCCCTTGTAGGAGCAAGCTGGCACCAGGTAAAACCCACTGATGACTTCTTCCTCAGTGATCTTCCCATCCCAAAAGTGGTTCTCCATGAGCCAGCTCTGGGCCACTGCCGGCCAACCTTTGAAGGAGACCACTGGGACAATATCATACAACATGCGACTGCTCCCCACACCCAGAATGATGGAGATGATGGTCCCATTCTTTTCCACTTTTTCCACCTTTGGCATCCCTCTCTGGGGTTTCTTCTGTATCTCTGAGAGGACAATGCTGATGGAGTCATAGAACCAGTCAGCCACTTTGGTTGGAGAGAAAAAGTAGTTGGTGGCACCGTTGATGTGATCTACGATGGTGCAGCAGTCTTTCCATTTACTGATCGTCCCCTCGTCGAAGAGCCGAAGGCTCAGCCAAGAGTGACATAAGGCTGAGTGGCGCATATCCAGTGTCACAGGCTGATTACGGTCATGCAGCTTAAGGGCTGGCACCAGGAGAGTGAAGTCCATATCATAGTCGGTCCCTCGGGCATAGACATTAAGCTCATCTAAGTCCAGGTCTACCACACCTTCTCGGACTCCTCCAGAAAGCAGCAGGTACTCATTGGCCACTGGCAGTTTTTGGTCCAGCTTTTGCACCATTCCTAGAAACAGAAAGAGAAAACAGGCTTATACGAAGCACAGACACAAGAGTCTTATTCATCAACACAGAATATGCTGGGCTTCCAAGAGCCATCATTTGTTATCAATACAAAACCACATCTTAGGCTGCTACACGGGCCCAGCCAAGAGTACTTTGTTCATTTTTATCGGTGCTAGAACCCATCCTTTTCCAAAAGATGGGAGAATTATGCAGACTCTTCTCTCATAGTGAAAGCAATATCATTTTCCATCATAAACCGGGGCTCCTCTTCCCTAGTCATCACCTTGGTTACTGGCATTGCCATCCCATTCAGTTGCTCAAGCTGAAAACCTCAGTAAATTTCAACTCTTACTTGCCTTTCTACTGCCAAATCTTATCTGTATAACCTCTGCAACATTTCTCATTCCCTCCCTGTTCTCCATCTCTGCTGTCATCACATAAAGCCTGGCTCTTTCATTTCTTGCCAAAGCAGTCACCCTTCCCCAGGCCTTCCTGCTGAAACATTCCTCTATACAAGAGGAGCTGTGGACACTGAAAGTGGGATACTTCCAGGGGGCAGTGAGGTCATGACTCTTCAAAATAATACCAGTACGTTATTGACCGTTTTCAATGTGTTGACACTTGAGCGGACACTTGATGGTACAAAGGAAAAGGAGGGCAAAATTGCTGGTGCCTTAGCATTAGTCGAGACAGTGGCACAAACTGTATCAACAGTCACTGGATTCTTTATTGTTGGCATGCACTAGCATTAAAAAATTAATAAGCCCGTTTCACTTAAAATCCTTAATAGAAAAGGAAATTGGATTCATTTTCTTCAGTCCCAAATTTCAAATCACCTTTCTGTATGATGAAATTGCCAACACTCAAGTCTCATACTAAATATCGATACAAAAGTGCTTCAAGCAAAGCTCTCATGTTTGAGTTGGAGGTTAAATTAGCTGCTTTATTCATGGAACATCACTTTTAAAGAACTACAGATAAACTATGGGTATTTAGACTTCAGTACGCTTACTTCTTAGAAGAAAAGTTATGACCAACCTAGATAGCATATTGAAAAGCAGACAGTACTTTGCCAACAAAGGTCTGTCTAGTCAAGGCTATGGTTTTTCCTGTGGTCATATATGGATGTGACAGTTGGACTGTGAAGAAGGCTGAGCGCCAAAGAATTGATGCTTTTGAACTGTGGTGTTGGAGAAGACTCTCGAGAGTCCCTTGGACTGCAAGGAGATCCAAGCAGTCCATTCTGAAGGAGATCAGCCCTGGGATTTCTTTGGAGGGAATGATGCTAAAGCTGAAACTCCAGTACTTTGGCCACCTCATGCGAAGAGTTGACTCATTGGAAAAGACTCTGATGCTGGGAGGGATTGGGGGCAGGAGGAGAAGGGGACGACAGAGGATGAGATGGCTGGATGGCATCACTGACTTGATGGACGTGAGTCTGAATGAACTCCGGGAACTGGTGATGGACAGGGAGGCCTGGTGTGCTGCGATTCATGGGGTCGCAATGAGTCGGACATGACTGAGCGACTGAACTGAACTGAACTGATATGATAGACATTTTCTCAAAAACTGAACAAATTGAGGCTGTCTTCACAAAAACAACTGAAATATTTATTGCCAATGAAAACACTGGGACTTTTAAGAAAAAATTAATTTAAAAACTTATCTCCTGCACCATGAATTTAATATCTTCCCAAATTGTATATTTTTCTAATGAGATAGGCAGTGAAACAACAAATGTGATTTTAGGGGATGATATTATGAGTTCTTTGAGCGTAAGAACCATGTTTCAAATATGTATTAAGCAGGAATAGAGGTCTGCATTCAGTGGGCACACAACTGAAGCTGTGACTGAATGACAAAGGAGAAAATTGAGGAAATTAGTAGGCTTAGATATGAAGTACTTATCCAAAGGCAAGACAGAAATGACTGTTCCACGAATAACATATTAACAGAAATTTACTTTCCCTGACTCCTGTCTTTTTATTATGTATTTAGCTGTGCTTCATTATCTGACAAACTCTCAGCATCACTCCATGACTTATTTAACATCTTTTCCTGAAAGATCAAAAAGAATGACTTCCCACTATCATTCCATTAGTCACTGCAGTTACTTTTAATTGGCAGTTTTTTATTCGTAAGGCAATCCCAACGCAAATAAACCATGTATGTGTGTCTGTTATCACTGTACTTCAGAATTTGACATTTGTTTATAAACCTGTGCTCTTTTCATCTTTAAAATCCTATTTTCCAAACAACAAGTGGTAAAGGATCACTTTCTTTTTAAAGCAGTCAATAAATTATCCAACATTAAAGAGGCAACAATTCATCAGAGAGACTTCAGTGTACCTGACTTTTTTAGACTGTGCACACTCTCTGTGCTGTGATATGGCAACAGGATCCCTCTTCAATGAAGGATTTCTTGTCTCAGGTACTGGGGCTGTCGATGCAGTCCCTTAAGTTACTGCAAAGAGCCACCTCAACCAAGATCACCTCCTGCGGTTGGGGTTAGGGTGACAGGTACACATACTGTAAGCAATCAGTATGGAAGTGCCCCAGTACAGGATACTCGGACAAGTTACTGGAATCCAGAGTTCCCAGTGGGACCCATTGAGGCTGTCACTGTACCAGCAAGGACACCTGACTTCACCCTCCACCTGATCCTGCTTCTCTCCCCTCCCTTCCACAGGTGCAGGTCCCCAGGTGCTTCTTTATAAATATTCTAACTCCATCTCCGGGGCTACTTCATGAGGAGCCCAATCTAAAACACTACATACTAACCCAAGCAGCCTTCACTACAAATCAGCGCTGAACTCCTTTTCCTTTTAAAAGTGGTTTTTAAAAGTCAGACAGCCACCAGAGTTGAAAGTTATCATACACACCAAGACAAAGATGGTTACCTCACTTATCATATTTCAGTATTAATCTCACCTTGACAAAGTAATAACTACTACCACCCCAAGTTTTAGGAGTAGCTCTAAAAGATAGGATTGAACTTTCAGAATTCCAGGTAGGTGCTGAAAATCATTTTTACTATTTTACAGACTCACATGGAGGTACAGATACTTTCAAAAAGAAACATTTCAACACTGTAAAGCAATTATCCTCCAATTTAAAAAAAATTAAAAAGAAACATTTGATATTGAAATAATTTACTCATTATTTCATATAATGTTTCACTCTAGCACTTGGAGTGCCACAAATACACAGGGGAAAACCTTGACATGCTGGGTTGTAATGTTAATGCAAGCTCATGTGTCTGAAGCACAATGAAGCCAAAGAAACTGCAATGTCGGAGTCTGGAGGAGAAAAAGGTTTACTTCAGGGCCCTGCAAAGAGACAAGGTGGCCTATGCCATAAGAAGCCAGAAGCTCTCTGAAAGTTTTCAGCAAAGCATGTTTATAAGGCAGGTGAAGGACAGGGGTTGGGGGGTTGAAGGGGGGTGTCGCAGGATATGTGATCAGCTTGTGCACAATTCTCTGACTGGCTGATGATGAGGGAACAGGGTGGTGTTACAAGGGTTGACTTTATCAGTCCTTCGGTTCCAAAAGGCCTTGGGGCTTGTGTGTTCCTGGTGATTAAGTGGTTAACATTTTCCATTTGTTGGAGGGGGAGAGGTTTTATACATTTGCAAATGTAAATCAAGTACTATTATCTAGGTACTTTAGAAAGGAGATAAAGGTGAGGATATGGGGGAAGGCCCCATGGGGTCCTGCATGGTTACAGCAATTAGTAAGAAGATCTGAATTGATTAGTAGCACTGTTATATGGACACTGCACAAAATTCTATACATCCTTTTGTCCTAGGCAGGATCCAGCTGGCTCTGAGCACACTGGTCAGGATCTGTCTACACAACCAGAATAACATGTGCAGTAATGGGCTGGGGATAATTTGTTTACAAACCCGTCACTGAACTTTTACTTGGACTGCCACAATTTTGTTCCAATAGTTACAGGTGAGGAAAACAAGCTAAAATTCCCTTGTGCCCTCTGCTGGATTAAAGAAGTTTTAACACATTTTCACTTAGTGGTGGTGGTGTTCAGTCACTCAGTTGTCTCCAACTCTTGGTGACCCCATGGACTGCAGCATGCCAGGCTTCCCTGCCCTTCACCATCTCCTGGAGTTTGCTCAAACTCATGTCCATTGAGTTTATGATGCCATCCAATCCTCTCATCCACAATCATCTGCCTTCAATCTTTCCCAGCATCAGGCTCTTTACCAATGAGTTGGCTCTTCACATCAGGTGGCCAAAGTACTGGAGCTTAGGCTTCAGCACCACTCCTTCCAATGAATATTCAGGGTTGATTTCCTTTAGGATTGACTGGTTTGATCTCCTTGCTGTCCAAGGTACTCTCAAGAGTCTTCTCCAGCACCACAGTTCAAAAGCATCAGTTTTTTGGTGCTCAGCCTTTTTTATTATTCAGCCCTCACACCCATATATGACTATTGGAGAAACCATAGCTTTGACAATACAGACCTTTGTAGGTAAAGTAATGTCTCTGCTTTTTAATACGCTGTCTAGGTTTGTCATTTCTGTTCTTCCAAGGAGCAAGCATCTTTTAATTTCATGGCTACAGTCACCGTCCACCAAGTCACTGGTGATTCTGGAGCCCAAGACAATAAAGTCTGTCCCTGTTTCCATTGTTTCCCCATCTATTTGCCATGAAGTGATGGGCCCAGATGCCATGATCTTCGTTTTTTGAATGTTGAGTTTTAAGCCAGCTTGTTAGTGTGTACACTAGAATATTCCTTTTTCCTCCCAATTGTTGCTTATGTACCTAAAATGTTGACCCTTCTTTCAGAATAGCCATATAATGTATTTGCCTAAATTTGGATATTCAGGAGTTAGAATAATGTTGAACATTTCTTATTTCTTTAAAAAGGGAAGTGAAAACTTGAGCAGTAGCGAGAATATAGCTGAAGCTCATTTGCTAAGCTCTTAGGAGTTAGAAACAAAGTCCCAAAGGCCACACTGTTCCGGAAGCTGATCCCCCGAGACCTCCACATTTACATTTAGCCTGCCTGAGCCCATTAGTCCGCACTTGTACAAATTATCTGGTAGCACAAATTGGAGCCTTCCCCAGCGCTATACAAACTCAAATGCCCTCCTTGAAAACTTTCCTGGGCTAAGTATAAGTGAAAATCAGCTGACATCAGCTATCATCCCAGATGGGTTGCCAGGCAACGAAAACACAGCCAGGGGCTGAGAGGGAAAAAAAAATTCTACTGTACACTTTGGCTGTAGGCATTAGTTTCAACAAATGCCATCTCTGAACTGATCCAAGGATTTTTGTATAATTACAGGATATTTTTGTGATATCAAGTGTCTCTGACTGTGTAGCTATTAGTAAATTATCCAAAACCGTGAGTGAGAACAAAAGACAGATTGAACACATACCACTGAGCTTGTTAAAAGAGCTTATTCCCCTGGGTGGGTCTCTTCCTTTCAAGGAGCATTGGCATATGTTTGCTTTTAAAAACAAAGTAAAACTGCCTCCCAGCCTCCCTTTCCGTAATTGATTTCAACTTCTTTCATAGTTTCTACTTAAGAGGACTTTAATATTACTGTTTTAGGTACTGGGTCCCAAAGTTTAAGGACTAAGTTCCTGTCATCCTCTTAAGTTCTTTGCTTTTCAACATCAAGTGAAACAAAAAGAACATCAAGTTCTTTGCTTTACAACATCAAGTGAAAAATGGAACTCTGCCTCAGACTCCCTTATATTCCAGTGAATAAAACTTTTCCACAAACATATAATACGGGATGGCTGACACCAGAACACAAGAACTAAGTGTCATTTGTCTTCTTCCACCTTCACAGCTTCACTGGTGTGCATATATGAGAACCCAACCAGTAAGCAGATGCATGAAATTAGTACTTGTATGTGAAAATGCAAGTGACATCACTCAGTCATGTCCGACTCTTTGCGACCCCATGGACTGTAGCCTATCAGGCTCCTCTGTCCATGAGATTTTCTAGGCAAGAGTACTGGAGTGGGCTGCCATTTCCTTCTCCAGGGGATCTTCCCGACCCAGGGATCAAACCCTGGTCTCCTGCATTGCAGACAGATGCTTTACCGTCGGAGCCACCAGGGAAGCCCAGTACTTGTACAGATTCCTTTAAAAAAAAAGAATTCCTAACTATGGTGAGGAGATAAAGATCTATCAAAGAGGTAAAACTTTTATGTCTTGCAATTAAAGCTACAGAATACCTTTTACCTCTCTATATATCTTTGATTATGTATATAAAAAAGATTTCTATGTAGATAAAAAAGACCTGAATATCTCAATAATATTCATTGTTTCATAAAAAAACTATTACCTTTTCACCTCAACTTATGTGAAATATCAATAACAGTGCCTTTATGGCACTGATCCTTAATAGTAGGAAGGGTACAGAATGGGATAAATTTGACAAAGTCCTTTTATGACTCTGATACATTCTCTAGGGGAGCAGTCTCCTTAGCTGTTAATAAACAATATAAAACCTTCTTATAAGAACATAATAACTTATGCTTGAAATATTTTTGTCAAGCTTGATTGTCTGAGTTGCATTCTGAGAAGTGGGCATGGCCACCCTCTTAAAAAGTCACCAATCTTTGGGATTTTTAATGACTTCAATTTGAGGAAAGTTTCTGCATTTTCTTTATTCACAGATAGAAATGATCTATATGATGTCCCTCACTTTATATGTGAAAGACTTAAGTTCAGAGAGGAGAAATCATTAATTCAAGGTCACAGAGCGCAAGGGACAGGATAACAGGACTGTCTTATTCCCACAGTGGTTGTGAAGGTCAGAGTAGCACATGCACACCATTCTCCCTATGACAAGACCCGACTTGACATGAATGCAAACTGGCTGGGAAGGGAAGCAGCGGAGGTCTCAAGGCAAAATGCCAGCTTTGCACTTCTGCTGCTCAAAGCTTTAGTGTGACCTTGACAGGCAGCAGATCATGCCTGATAATCCGCATTTATCAGAAGGAAGAATGCACCTGATTTGTCTTCAAGAAGCTACTCATTTTTCCCAAATAAATACCCTATGAAACACAGGAAATACAGAAGCAAGACACCAACGGGGCTTCCCAGTTGTCAATAATCTGCTGAGTGACCACTAATAGTAACAACTACATGTTTTATTAATATAAGTCAGAGAGTCTGTTTTATTTAGCATAACTCTGAGACAACTGCATACAATTCTTATTTTTATTTGTTTTTAGCCATGCCGTGTGGCTAAAAATGTGGGATCTTGGTTCCCTGACCAGGAATTGAACTCACACCCGCTATATTGGAAGTACAGAGTCTTAACCACTGACTGCCAGCAAAGTCCCCAACTGCATGTGATTTTCTTTAAACCTTTTAGAGAACTGATTAAATCATGGATGGTAATAACCTATTGACTAAATATATATAGTAATAGGACTTATTTGAAAGATGCCTCCTCAAAGAAGTCTTCCTTGATCTTTCCCCATCTTAAGACTAATGTCTGTGAAAACATTGGAATTAGAGCAAGATAGGCTTGAGTTTGAATCCTGGGTTTGTCATTTACTTCTTAAGTAAGACTGACAAATTATTTAAATTCTCTGAGTTTCCAATTCCTCATCTATTCAAAATGAAACAAAGAAAACTGCACTTCTAGGGTTGATATGAAATATCTAAGCACATAGTGGGAGAAGGCAATGGCACCCCACTCCAGTACTCTTGCCTGGGAAGTCCCATGGACAGAGGAGCCTGGTAGGCTGCAGTCCATGGGGTTGCAAAGAGTCGGACGTGACTGAGTGACTTCACTTTCACTTTTTACTTTCATGCATTGGAGAAGGAAACGGCAACCCACTCCAGTGTTCTTGCCTGGAGAATCCCAGGGACGGGGGAGCCTGGTGGGCTGCTGTCTATGGGGTCGCACAGAGTCGGACACGACTGAAGCGACTTAGCAGCAGCAGCAGCAGCAAGCACATAGTGGGCTCCCCAGGTGGCGCTAGTGGTAAAGAGCCCACCTGTAAATGTGGGAGACATAAGAGACATAGCTTCGATCCCTGGATCCGGAAGATCCCCTGGAGGAGGTCATGGCAACCTATTCCATTATTCTTGCCTGGAGAATCCCATGGACAGAGGAGCCTGGTGGGCTACGGAACCTAGGGTCATAAAGAGTCAGGCATGACCAAAGCAACTTAGCACACATGCAAGCATGTAGTATGTAGTTCATTCTCCCCATAAATTCTTCCCTTTCTCCACTACCTAAAAAACTGGATTAGCCAAACAACTCCTATCCCACAGAGCTGATAATCTATCTCAAGGCTCTGAGCATGTGAAGGCCTACAAAGCATGTTAGATGAAGGGACGTGAGTGGAGCATCCTTTCCTCCCTGTACCTAGACTGAAGCTGGTCCAGGGATGCCTCCTCTGGAGGCTGCCATGGGGCAGCACGGCACACAGACTGGCATGTGAGGGTGAGCAGGATTCCAGCCCTTTCTTGTTTCGTCAGAACAAATGCCCTGTAAAATGAACAATCTACACACCCCTATAGGACCTTGATTTGAATTCTTACCTTAGCACTTTCTATACCTATAATCATAGTGGCTGCATTCATGACTTACTGTCCCTCCTTAACAAGACAACAACATAATGCATTTGGCACAGTAATTGGCAAAGAGGGTCAGTAAATGAAAGATGCTCTCCCACTCACTCGTCTATGAGCTCCTGCTGTCAAGGTTTTATTACTGCAGGGGCTAATACAGACTTTGGGATGGGTGGGCAACTCCGTATTGGGTGTACTGTTTGGTTCAGTCAATTTGACTATTTCATCAACCACAACTTGAGAATCATGGTATTTGCCATATAATGTAGTAGGAAATATTATCAGCACATCTCTATAAAATCAAAGATTATGTTGGGGAAAAAAGTAAAAGCCTCTCTAGTCTTTCTTAAAAATTAAAATTCAAGTTCTAAAAGTTGGTGGATTTTGGCAAAGTTTACTAAGCTATTCTGAATAGAATGAACATGGGTTAGACCTGGTTCAAGTACTAGTCATCGAGGACCAACCTAATCAAACACTCTGGGCCTCAGTTCCCTTCTGCGAAATGGGAGAACAGCAACCAAGAGCTTGTTTGGTGGCCAGGAGGATAAAAAAAGAAAATACACACCAAATTACTTAGTGTGTGGTCTGGTTCTTAAGTGGCAATCAATAAACAGAGGCTTCTGGAGATGTGCCCACATTATCAATATATTTTTCCCATCTAATAAGTCTTGCCCTTTTCCTCCTTTTAACTTCTTGGGATCGTTAAAAAACCTCATAGTTTCTACCAAGCAAGACTTACTGGCAAGACTCAAAGGACAGCAATCTCATTAGCGCCACCTAGCAGCCTCCCACAGCTACAACAGGGCAGGAGAGCTAGGTTTTAATTTACAAAAGGAGTGATCATTTAAGGAGGCTCATTCTTGAAAGGTAAAAACAGTAGCAAGTGAAAAACAAGAGTGATGCCAATATGGTATCATAAAGCTACACAAGGATACAGAAATATATCAGCAATGACCAGACTGCCTCTCTCCTGATCTTCAGAAGAAGCAAGAAACTTCTAATGGAGATGTTCAGTTCAGTTCAGTCGCTCAGTCTTGTCCGACTCTTTGCGACCCCAAGAATTGCAGCACGCCAGGCGTCCCTGTCCATCACTAACTCCCGGAGTTCACTCAGACTCACATCCATCGAGTCAGTGATGCATCCAGCCATCTCATCCTCTGTCGTCCCCTTCTCCTCCTGCCCCCAATCCCTCCCAGCGTCAGTCTTTTCCAATGAGTCAACTCTTTGCATGAGGAGATGTTCAGGATTAAGTTAAACGTATCCTCCCTCATAGACTGAAGGCAGGAGGAGAAGGGGATGACAGAGATGGTTGGATGGCATCAGACTCAATGGACATGAGTTTCAGCAAGCTCCGGGAGATGGTGAAAGACAGAGAAGCCTGGCATGCTGCAGTCCATGGGGTCACAAAGGGTTGGACACAACTCAGTGACTGAGCAACAACAACAAATCCTCTTTTGTCTCTGCCTGTGGCAGCTGAGTCTGTCCTGTATTCCTTCCTCATTTGGGGATGTATATGCAAACTACTTTGTGACCCTCAAACTGGAAAGCTGGGTTTGATAGGCAGGGGTAGAGTCTCTTATTTTAGAGGAGGAATAATGAAGGAAGCCAAGTCCAGTAAATTGCAAGGATGGAAGTAGGATTCAAAACTCAGATTTGAATGTGACCCATTCATTCAAAACTCAGATTTGAATGTGAAGATCATGCATGTGACCCATAGGTATTGGTGCCTCCTCTGGCCTAGTACTCTTTCAGATACTGAAAACTCAAGAGAAACCCATAGTCCCCATTGAATGATCCTTATCATGGAGTGAGAAAGCCAGATACAATTGCTTCGATCAGGAGAGACGAGATTATGATGAACCTAAAACTCAGATGTCAAACCGCAAAGTCTTATTTTTCATTCATGCCACGTGACCAGCAGGGGTTGCTGGCTGGGGCTCTTCTTTCCTTCATCCAGGATCCAGATGGATAGAGTAACCCTCATCTAGAACTTCACAGACTCTTTACTGGAGGAAAAGGAAGCCCTGGAAGATCTCTTTTCGACAGCTACATGCTTTGGCCTGGGAATGACATCTATCACTTGCATTCACACATCGCTGGCCAAAACTAGTCCCACCCAACTGCAGGGAAGAAACTGCAGTTCTACCTCATTCAAGGAAAGCAGAGAGACAGAAATATCTGATAAGCAGCACAAACAACTCCCACACTAATCAAATAATCACACATTCTAATGAACATATAATTACAAGCTGAGATAATAACTTTGAAAGAAGCGAATAACGGTGCTAGCCAAAACACAGTGGAGGAGGAGAAGGGCAAATTGCTTATCCTGGAGAATGGAAAATTCAAGAAGACCATGAGATACACCTTTAAATATGTGATGAGTTGTCCTGGTAAAGGAGAAATGAACTTTACCTTTATAATTCCACTAAGCAGAAGGAGTATATATGGGAAAAAAAATCAGTCTAATCTATAAATGGAAAACTCATCTATCTGGTAGAATTTTCTAACAAGGCTGCCTACAGCGAGAGTGAACTTCCTATTCCAAGAAATAACCAATCAGCATCTTCAGCAGGGGTGAAGACTAAAAATACTGACATGTGATAGAGCCTGAGTACAGATGTCTGCCGAGGTGGCTGCCCATCACCAAAGTCTACTGCTGAGGGCAGACAACTGTAACACAGACTCATGTCCAATGTGGGCTCCATAATAGGCACGAGAAGAAATCCAGGCGAATCCTGTGTTCTAACACAGGAGGCTCTTCTCTCTCACCTGTTTTACTCTGTCATTTCTAATCCAGCTGCTGCCTCACCCTCCAACCAACGTGCCAATTTTAAAAAGAGATCTCCATACTAGCAATAACACATCACAGCAAAAGGACTGACTTTACAAAGCATGTTCTCAGAGTATGTACATCTCATGTAGAGGGCTCTCTGAGAGGGGCACAGACACTGGTTGGCTCTGCTACGCATTAAGGCACAGACTTTTCTTCTGTCTTCTTGGCACTTTCAAGTAGGTCATCTTGTCCCCATTTTACAGATGAGGAAACCAAGATAACTAACACTTGAAGGAACTGTCCATTGCCATAAAAACTGAGCAGGGATGAAAATTCAGGTTGTTATCATACTCTTTTCACTATCCCATGATGCTTTCCAATTAAATGGGCTCTCTTGAGAGAGTAAATATTTAATGTCTATGGACCTTTAAAACATTACAAAGAACAGTTAGTGGAAGCTTCTTTCTCTCTCCAAAAATAAATTCTATTTTTGAGGAAATGATTTTTAAGGCAGATTAAAAGCTTATTTTAGCCACCCCTGGGGAATGAAGTATTATGAGCAAAATGGGTCAAGGATTATAGGAAAGACATGATTACAAATGACTTTTTTAAGTGAACATCTGGTGCTGTGACACAGAGCAATGTGAGCATCACGTGCGTGCTGCAGACCTAACCCTCTGACAATTCTAAACGAGCACGCCGCAAGTGTTTTAATCCCCAAGGCATCCTTGCGATTCTTTCAGCCCCTCAAGACAATCTCTGAAAATGTTCCTATATATGCAAGTGCATAGCTTAATTTGCTTACTCTAATCAAACAGCAAAGCCTGAATTTTAAAGTCATATCCCCCAAGTTTTTACTACCAGATTAAAGAGACAGAGAGTGGTCAAGAGCATTATTACCAAAGGACATACTAACCACTAAGCCAGAAGTTCTTACTGAGTTCTGAAACAAGATAGTTTTTTTTCCCCCCCCTTGGTGGACATAATAGTATCTACCACCATTACTTTCTTCCTCCGTGCAGAATTCAGCTCAGATATGCTGAACCATGGGGAAATAAGCATGAAGAATTCTGTGCCTTTTCATTGGGGGAAAAAAAAAAATCAAAACAACCCAAGTGTTATCCTTGAGTCTGCAGCAAGAGGTATTCCCCTTGTGACCCCAGCAGCCAATGCATCACTGTTGATTAAAAAGAGGCCCTACTAGCGGCTTAGACAGTAAAGAATCTGTCTGCAATGCAGAAGACCCGGGTTCAATCCCTGGGTTGGGAAGATCCCCTAGAGAAGGGAATGGCAACCCACTCTGGTATTGAAGGCTTGGGAAAGCCCATGGAGGAGCCTAGTGGGCTACAATCCATGGGGTCACAAAGAGTTGGAAACGACTAAGTGACTAACACCTTCACCTTCTACTAGCTATGGTCTACACTACACACTTAGAATTGCTACGTTAGCTCAAAAACGACTGCAATTTATATAAACAAGATCCAGCAAAAGGATTTAAAATCTGTCACTGGCTAGCATAACTCCCATCTTAAATTTTATTTACTTTGGAAATTTTCAAACATAGCGAATTATAGAGATAATAGTATAATGAATCGCCATGGACCCACTATTCAGTTTCAACAATTACTTATGCCATTCTTTGTTTCATTTATCCCTATATTTTTTGGCTGTAATTCTTTAAAGTAAAGCCGAGATATATTCATTTCATTCATAAACACTTCAAGATATTTGTCTGACAAAATCTTCTTAGAACTGTAACCATTTTCACATCTAAAGAAGATTTAAAATAACTACTACTACTCATGATTATTATTATTGACTTCACCGATTTTACCCTTTTTCCTAGTATGTGTGCATATCCGTGTGTGTGTGTGTGTGTGTGTGTGTGTGTGTGTGTGTAGGAGAGCTTGTTGATGCCATCCCTACCCTGCAGCCATGGTAGGCAATTTCCTGCACGATGGCAGCTACCCTCCTCAAGGTCAGTGATTCTGCTCCTCGGCCAGAGGGTCATCTCTGCTCGGCACCACTGGGAGGCACAGGGGAGTTCACGCAGACACCAGTGGTGGGCAGGAATCAGCAGACAAATGCCCCAACTTCCCCAGACTGTGGTGGGACAATTCTAAGATGAGTGCTACACAGCTTCCCAGAGGGTCCCACGAGATGAATCTGCTCACCAACAGCCCCTTAATTGGCTTTTATCCCTTTGTCTCAACTGCTCTTCTTGCTCCCTCATGCTTCTTACTATCATCTCACAAGTAAGCCACTACGTTGCGAGTTTACTGGAATCCTTCAGGGTGAAAGTTTTCAGATTGATATACTTGGAGGGGCTTCCCAGGAGACAGTTGTGAAGGGGAACCCGCCTGACAATGCAGGAGACATAAGAGATGTGGGTTTGATCCTTGGGTTGAGAAGATGCCCTGGAGAAGGAGATGGCAACCCACTCCAGTATTCTTGCATGGGAAATCCATGGACAGAGAAGCCTGGTGGGCTACAGTACACAGAGTTGCACAGAGTCAGACATAACTGAAGCAATTTAGCACATATACTTGGATAGAAATGTCAATCTGACACTTTTCCTGACCTGAAGAGAGACTCCAGAGCTACTATATCTGCAACCTAGGGACTCCTATTACATACTCTAAAGAGAGGAAAGTGAGAAACTAGGAGCCTGTGAATAAGCTGACCATAAGCTATATAGCAATCTAAAGGCATCTCCTCTTGTTCTCTGAGAATAATTTAACCCTAGGACACTCTCCAAAGCACCAATTTTCAGCTAATGGTCTTAGTCGAAGACTAAAAGAAAAGCTAAAAGAAATAAACTGTGACTTAAGACCATAATTTAACACCTGATTTTTTAAAAAAGATAACAGTGCATCCTTCTTTGATGCCCAAGAACAGACCAGGTAAATAAATGGAGTCTCTTACAAGGCAATTTCCAACAACTGCCAGGAGATGGCACCAATACTCTGTTCATTTGCTAAGAGTTTCTGGACCCAAAGTCCCTGGTGGCCCAGATAGTAAAGAAGCTGCCTCCAAATTGGGAGACCCCGGTTCAGTCCCTGGGTCAGGAAGATCCCCTGGAGAAGGGAATGGCAATCTACCCCAGAATTCTTGCCTGGAGAATCCCATGGACAGAGGAGCCTGGCAGGCTACAGTCCATGGGGCTGCAAAGAGTCAGACACGGCTGAGCTACTAACACACACACACACACAGTCATAAACTCCTCAATGAAAGCTCTGGGGAGACAGAGGTTTAAGCAAGGGACTAAGACTTGATATGAGTTTCCCTGGTGGCTCAGTGATAAAGAATCTGCCTGCCAGTGCAGGAGACTCGGATTCAATCCCTGAGTCAGGAAGATCCCCTGAAGAAGGAAACAGCAACCCACTCCAGTATTCTGGCCTGGGAAATCCCATGGACAGAGAAGGAGTTTGGCAGGCCACATTCCATGGGGTCACAGAGTCGGACATGACTTAGTGACTAAACAACAAGACTTGATAAGACTATAATAATGCACCACCCTAAGACCTATTTGCCCTCAGCCACTCAAAACTTCTGTCTTTCGGCCTCCCAAAGGAAATCTGGTTATTCAGGAGCTGACAGTCTCCACCTAGGAGGAGCCCAGACTGAAAGATGCTTTGTCTGGGCAGGCAATATGGCTGTCAACTGATTCTTAAGAGTGCACTGAAAACCTTGTTGCAAAGTACAGTTTCAGCTCTCACTGGCTGCAGCTGAGATGAAAGAAAGAAAGAAACCATGTATAAAGCTTCAGGGGCTAGGAATAAGGGAGACAGAAGGCAGAGGGAAGTTTTTGACATTATGAAGTTTAAGGCACTGCTCTTCATGTAAAACTGTTTCATTCTGACTACAAACAAACAAACAAACACACTCAAAAATTTCAGGAGCCCAATATGGAACTGATTTTTCTAAACCTGGCTTCAGTCCACTTGTGTGCTCAGTCGCTCAGTCGTGTCTGACTCTTTGCGACCCCATGGACTGTATGTAGCCTGCCAGGCTCCTCTGTTCATTGGATTTTCCAGGCAAGAATACCAGAGTGACTGCCACTGCCTTCTCCAAGAAATCTTCAAGACCCAGGGATCAAACCTGTGTCTCCTGCATTGGCAAGCAATGATTCTTTACCACTGAGCCACCTAATCCAAATAAATGCTGTCTTACATTTACAGTGCTTTGCAGTTTCTAGAGAATGGTCACAATTATTTTCTCATTTGTTCTCAGCAGTAGTTAGCTGTGAAGAAGACTTAAGTTCTCATTGTACAGGTATGGAAGCAGGTGCATGGTGGCTAAATGACCAGGCAAAATATCCAGAGTTCTTTGGCCAAAACAAGATTAAAAATTAGTCTGACCACATATAATTATTTGAAAGATAGAAGGGTATGTTATTTGGGTTCTTTACCAAGTTATCAATTTGCTTGTTGCAGAGTGAGCAGAGGTCATGTATGGATGTGAGAGCTGGACTGTGAAGAAAGCTGAATGCTGAAGAATTGATGCTTTTGAACTGTGGTGCTGGAGAAGACTCTTGAGAGTCCCTTGGACTGCAAGGAGATCCAGCCAGTCCATCCTAAAGAAGATCAGTCCTGGGTGTTCATTGGAAGGAATGATGCTAAAGCTGAAACTCCAATACTTTGGCCACCTCATGCGAAGAGTTGACTCATTGGAAAAGACTCTGATGCTGGGAGGGATTGGGGGCAGGAGGAGAAGGGGATGAAGAGGATGAGATGGCTGGATGGCATCACCGACTCGATGGACCTGAGTCTGAGTGAACTCCGGGAGTTGGTGTTGGACAGGGAGGCCTGGCGTGCTGCAATTCTTGGGGTCGCAAAGAGTCGGACACGACTGAGCGACTGAACTGAACTGAGTGAGAAGAAAGGGAAAGAAAGGGCTGAAAATGTAATGCTTGCTTTGCCGGAGGCAATCTACGGATGGTAAATCTAGAAGCCCAAGCAACGCCTAGACTGACTGGGTTACTGACAAAATGTCCATCTTTCCAGGTATAAACAAAAACACATTCGTTATAGAAAATAACTTGTCTTTATGTTTCAAATAATGAGATACCTAAAATTACTACTTAATTTTTTTCTATGTTGTTATAATGCCTATTATTAGTGATGATCCCTTGTTTATATTGTCTTTATCTTCATTTAACTTGGAAAAAAAAAAGTTATTTCACTGAACTAATACCCTTAATAAAGTTTCCAAACAACAAAGTACTTAACATTCTAAAAATCTGCCACTTCAAAAAAATAACATCTCAATTAACAAGTCTTAAATTTTCTCCACTGTACAAAGCTGGAACATTCCATACAAAAGTTCAGATTAGTACAACTACACCCATACCTGGGGCTTCCCCGTGGCTCAGACCCTAAAGAATCTGCCTGCAATGCCGAAGACCCACATTCGATCCCTGTGCTAGGAAGATCCCCTGGAGAATGGCATGGCTACACACTCCAGTATTCTTGCCTGGAGAATTCCATGGACAGAGGAGCCTGGTAGGCTACAATCCCCAGTCCATGCAGTCACAAAAACTCAGACACGACTGAGTGACTAACACTTGCACATCCATACCTACAATTTAAGGAAGGACTAGGGAATTGGTAGAGAACCCTCCTGCGAATGCAGGATTTTTAAGAGATGCAGATTCAATTCCTGGGTTGGGAAGATCCCGTGGAGTAGGAAATGCCAACCCACTTCAGTATTCTTGCCTGAAGAATTCCATGGACAGAGAAGCCTGATGGGCTACAGTCCACAGGATTACTTAGAGTCGGACACAGCTGAAGTGATTTAGTGCACACACACAGGGAATTAAATACATGTTTCCAAGGAAAACAGACGTGGAAAAAAGTCCTGACAGCCTAATAAAGAGCAGAATCTGAGCCACAATTTTCTCCCTGATAATACTTCCAGTGTCTAGATAAAAACATACTTTATTGTCTGAGCTTAAAAATGTTCACATCAAGAGAAGTTACACTTGAAAAACATCTAGCCAAAAAGCCCCGTGCAGAGGTGGAAATTTGCAGTTTAAAAGCGTGAGTAGCTCATTTAAAAGACGGTCAAATTGTTGTGGTGTTTAAAAGTCCAGGGTGGCAAAATTTAAAAAAAAAAAAAAAAAAAAGAGTTAAAAACAGTCAAAAAGAGAGTCTCTTCATGCTGACAAGTCAAAGTGATACTTTGAAAGATGACTTCTTTCACCTACTTTTCCTCCAACCATCAAAAAGCACCAAGAGTCAGTGGTATGAGGATGAAAAGGGAAATTCAATATTCTAGCCTCAGAGATTGTAAACTATAATGGTGGCTAAGAGACATATAAAAGGGCTTGGTTTGTGTTTTGTTTAAAAAAAAAACTTTACACTGTTGAAGGATGTCCTTTGAACGAGACACCAACTTGGTAACTCGTGGACTCCAGGGGATGAAGTTGAAATTGTATGTGTGCCGTGCACCAAGAGTGAGAATGAAGCACAGATTACTGAGCTCAGAACTTATCCAAGGTTCCGCAGCGCGACTGTCATGGGACACAGCATGTTGCTGAGGCCCTGGGCAAGGGTGACGCAGCACAGCAGCCGACAGAGGTGCCAGCTGAGCCCTCGGTCCTGACCCTCAGCCCAGGGCCCTCTCCACGCCATGTCGGGGCCACTAGCCCTGCATGGGAAAATCCTGGTCTCCATGCCCCACCCCAGAAGGACTGAAACATACTCTCTAAGGAGATGTGTGTGTTTTAAACCAGCAATTTAAAAAAATGCTTAAAAAAAATGGAGACTGTCTGCTCCCTCCCTCAATTTCAAAGCAGAAAGTTTAATTACATGGACTCAAGAAAGGCAGAGCTGGCAGGTTAGAGGAAGGGGTTCACTGGACCTGTGATTTGCTCAAACCTTGAAAAGCTTAAGACTAGCCATCCTTCAAATCAGGAAAGATTTAACTTTGGTGGGACTTTTAGAAACAGGACAGTAATTGAGGTCAGGACATCTCTCATGCCTCACAACTGGGGGACTCATTTACATCTCCACTCTCCAAGTTATTCAATTTGCTCTGAATGAAAAGGATACTTTTGCTAGATTCCTGCCAATTATTTTCAATGCCTTCTATCGCTCTCTACCTATCAGACAGTGGCTGATTTCTGTCTTCTATTTAATCTTAAACTTGAGGAACCCAATTTGTATAATCAATGGAAATCCTGAAAGTGCTCTGTACACACTCACCCTCACTTGGGAGCCCGTATGTGGGTCTGTGAGCATCCATTGTGGGGCTGACTGGCAGCCAAGCAACACACCTGTGGCGATGGGCACAATGACAGCTCAGTCCATGAAATCAAAATCACACCATTTAGACAGAAGTGTACAGTTTCCAAAGCTATCAACTTACTGACCAGGAGGTGACTTCAGGTGCGATGAGATTTAATACAGACACCCATAGTCCTACTGTGTCCCTTCCAACAATTCAGTGAAATCAGGTTTCAATGAAGTGGGGAAAAGACTAAATGACAAGCATTCTTTTAAAAGATGATGCCAGCTTGAGAAAGGTCCTTAAAGAGGTCATTAAAACACAAGTGTGATGTGACTGTGAGATGAAGAAATCTCATTTTAAGGTCGTTACAAAAAGGATACGTGTGCACTGATCCAAGTCTTGTCACGAGACCTTTCAGATGAATAGCTCCATAATTCCATTTTACAAGGGGGAAGAGGCGGTTCAGGGAGAAACCATCCAGCAAAACCAGAGGACATTCTCCAGGTTTCCACTAGAGGGCACGTCTTCCTAATTTTTCTTTAAGGTTGTTGGCCAGGCTACAAGCCGAAGGATAGATAGGAGAAAGGCCTGAAGGTTGGATATACATTTTAAAAATTAATTCCTGGTTGTACTGATACGCTTCCAGAGTGAGTGCCAGATGGATCTGGGTTTCAGAAACAGTGTTCCTTACTGATGACTCCCCAGTGTCCACGTGCTGCTTGCAGCAACTCTTTTGGAATGGTGGAATGTCATACAACCACTGATAAATTTCCATAGCTTTAAGATCAACAGGGTATACGGAAGAGAGGGATACCTTAAGAGACAGGGTGGATGATGTGATGGAGAGATGACGGGTTTAGGATATAGAAAAACTTGAATGTGAACCCTAGCTTTGTGACGTCTGGATAAAAGTATGGAACTTCTCGAGATTTTAGTTTCCTCATTAAAAAAAAAAAAAAAAATGAAGATAATATAGCCTCTTTCACAAGGTTATTATAAGACTTGCCTGCAATAGTTACATAAAGCTCTCAATACAGGTTTTGGAACTTTGCAGATGCTGAGGAATTGTAATTTTCTTTTTAAATTCTGCTCACACTTCTCTGGGTCAATTAACATTACTGACTTTTAACTTGCCATTTGGGCATGTGAATTTTTTTTTTTAGCAAATGTTCCAGTATTTGCCTATTTATTCAACCATCTCTCTCTTTTTTTTTTTTATTTTTGTTTCCCCATGTTTGTGATGTAATGTGGTTGAATGAATCAAAGCTCGTAACAACTCTGCCAACTTTTAAGGGACAGAAAACCATTTTTAATGAAAAGTTAGTGCAATGTACCTGGTTGACAGGAGTGACGGAGGGAAATGAGAGAAACAGAGAAAGACAGGTGTACTGATAGCTCCGTGGGTAAAGGATCCACCTGCAATGCGGGACACACAGGAACTGTGGGTTTGATCTCTGGGTCGGGAAGATACCCTGGAGGAGAAAATGGCAACCCAGTCTAGTATTCTTGGCTGAAAATCCCATGGATAGAGGGAGCCTAGTGTGCTACAGTCCAAAGAGTTGCAAAGAGTCAGACACAACTGAGCAACCAAGCACACACCCACTGATTTTTATGGTCCCTTTCGTTTAATACTGTCTTTTTTGTTCTCTGTGAATTTGGTATATGAACAAAATGTAGTGAAATCCTTGATCCTGAACAGATTCTGTCTTATAACCACAGTGGTGCTCTAATGACCACGCAGAAAAATTATCTGGAGAAATTCACTAAAACAGACTGTTGGGCCTCGGCCACCATGGTTTCTGAGTCAGTGGTGCTGGTGGGGACCCCAGAAGGTGCATTTCTAACCATTCCCAGGTGATGCTGATGCTGCTGGTCCTGGATCACACTTTCAGACCTGGTTTAGCAGAACCACAAAATTTACAATCCAAGTGCGAGAAAGAACATGGAATCAGTTTAAGAAACTGAGGCACTAGTCCTGATCTTCCCTTAACTCACTGTGTGGGGAGGAAGGTTCAGTACCTGTCATGTCCAGTTTGCTTACCTGGAAAGAGGAACCATATCTCTCTACCAATGAGATCAAATGAAAGTCAAAAGAAGAAATGAGTAAATTCAAACTTTGAAAAATTGGAAACCACTCTGGAAGAACAACATCATGGATCAACAATTCAAACAGCCTATGAGTTCATCTGAGATGACAACCTGACTTCCCAGGTGGCTCTAATGGTAAAGAACACATCTGTCAACACAGGAGACATAAGAAGCATGGGTTCAATCCCTGGGAAGATCCCCTGGAGGAGGAAACGGCAACTCACTCCAGTATTCTTGCCTGGAAAATCCCATGGGCAGAGGAACCTGGTAGGCCACAGTCCCTGTGGTTGCAAAAGAGTGCGACATGACTTAGCACGCAGGCACACCAACCTGATTGCATCAGGGAATGCCCAGATTAGGGGGTCTGCAAGGGAAAACCACTAGACCATTCAGGTATGATCTAAATCAAATCCCTTATGATTATACAGTGGAAGTGAGAAATCGATTTAAGGACCTAGATCTGATAGATAGAATGCCTGATGAGCTATGGAATGAGGTTCGTGACATTGTACAGGAGACAGGGATCAAGACCATTCCCATAGAAAAAAAATGCAAAAAAGCAAAATGGCTGTCTGGGGAGGCCTTACAAATAGCTGTGAAAAGAAGAGAAGCAAAAAGCAAAGGAGAAAAGGAAAGATATAAACATCTGAATGCAGAGTGCCAAAGAATACCAAGAAGAGATAAGAAAGCCTTCTTCAGCGATCAATGCAAAGAAATAGAGGAAAACAACAGAATGGGAAAGACTAGGGATCTCTTCAAGAAAATCAGAGATACCAAGGGAACATTTCATGCAAAGATGGGCTCGATAAAGGACAGAAATGGTATGGACCTAACAGAAGCAGAAGATATTAAGAAGAGATGGCAAGAATACACAGAACTGTACAAAAAAGATCTTCACGACCCAGATAATCACGATGGTGTGAGCACTGACCTAGAGCCAGACATCCTGGAATGTGAAGTCAAGTGGGCCTTAGAAAGCATCACTACGAACAAAGCTAGTGGAGGTGATAGAATTCCAGTTGAGCTATTCCAAATCCTGAAAGATGATGCTGTGAAAGTGCTGCACTCAATATGCCAGCAAATTTGGAAAACTCAGCAGTGGCCGCAGGACTGGAAAACGTCCGTTTTCATTCCAATCCCAAAGAAAGGCAATGCAAAAGAATGCTCAAACTACTGCACAATTGCACTCATCTCACACGCTAGTAAAGTAATGTTCAAAATTCTTCAAGCCAGGCTTCAGCAATATGTGAACCGTGAGCTTCCTGATGTTCAAGCTGGTTTTAGAAAAGGCAGAGGAACCAGAGATCAAATTGCCAACATCCGCTGGATCATGGAAAAAGCAAGAGAGTTCCAGAAAAACATCTATTTCTGCTTTATTGACTATGCCAAAGCCTTTGACTGTGTGGATCACAATAAACTGTGAAAAATTCTGAAAGAGATGGGAATACCAGACCACCTAATCTGCCTCTTAAGAAATTTGTATGCAGGTCAGGAAGCAATAGTTAGAACTGCACATGGAACAACAGACTGGTTCCAAATAGGAAAAGGAGTTCGTCAAGGCTGTATATTGTCACCCTGTTTATTTAACTTCTATGCAGAGTACATCATGAGAAACGCTGGACTGGAAGAAACACAAGCTGGAATCAAGACTGCCGGGAGAAATATCAATAACCTCAGATATGCAGATTACACCACCCTTATGGCAGAAAGTGAAGAGGAACTAAAAAGCCTCTTGATGAAAGTGAAAGTGGAGAGTGAAAAAGTTGGCTTAAAGCTCAACATTCAGAAAACAAAGATCATGGCATCCGGTCCCATCACTTCATGGGAAATAGATGGGGAAACAGTGGAAACAGTGTCAGACTTTATTTTGGGGGGCTCCAAGATCACTGCAGATGGTGATTGCAGCCATGAAATTAAAAGACGCTTACTCCTTGGAAGGAAAGTTATGACCAACCTACATAGCATATTCAAAAGCAGAGACATTACTTTGCCAACAAAGATCCAGCTAGTCAAGGCTATGGTTTTTCCAGTGGTCATGTATGGATGTTAGAGTTGGACTGTGAAGAAGGCTGAGTGCTGAAGAATTGATGCTTTTAAACTGTGGTGTTGGAGAAGACTCTTGAGAGTCCCTTGGACTGCAAGGAGATCCAGCCAGTCCATTCTGAAGGAGATCAGCCCTGGGATTTCTTTGGAAGGAATGATGCTGAAGCTGAAACTCCAGTACTTTGGCCACCTCATGCGAAGAGTTGACTCATTGGAAAAGACTCTGATGCTGGGAGGGATTGGGGGCAAGAAGAGAAGGGGATGACAGAGGATGAGATGGCTGGATGGCATCACTGACTCAATGGACGTGAGTCTCAGTGAACTCCGGGAGTTGGTGATGGACAGGGAGGCCTGGCGTGCTGCGATTCCTGGGGTTGCAAAGAGTCGGACACTACTGAGAGACTGATCTGATCTGATCTGATCTGAAGGTATTTCTGGAAGAGATCAGCATTTGAACTGATAGTCTCAGTAAAGCAGATGGCCCTCCCCAATGTGGGTGGGCAGCATCCAATCTGTTCAGGGCCTGAATAGAACAAAAAGGTGAAGGAAGGAAGAAGCCAGCCCTTTTACCTGCCTCACTTCTTGAGCCAGGCTATGTTGTCTTGCCTTCTCCCATCCTCAGGCTGAAATTTACTCCATTGGCTCTCCCCTAGTTCCAGGCCTTCAGACTCAGACTAAGTTACAGCTCCAGCTTTCCTGGTCTCCAGCTTGCAGTCAGCAGACAGAGAGAATTCTCAGCCTCCATAATTACAGGAGCCAATTCCTAATAATAAATCTGGCTTTATATCCTGCTGGTTCTATTTCTTGGAGAACTCTAATACACAGCCATTAAAGATTTCTTTAAAAGATTGGAAAGTGAGAGTCCTAGTTTTAGTCTGGGTTCTGCCTCTGACTTACCCTGGACACACATTTGACCTTTTTGGGTCATAGTTTACCATCCAACAAAAGGTATAGAGATAAGATGATTTCTAAGGTCTTTTTGAATGTAAAAATGCTATGGTCCTAGATGAGAACTTGAGCAGGGACTGGGGCTGGGAGCAGGTAGTAGGTCTCAATCTAGGGAACAGCATCTCCCCTCCCAGAGCTGAGGGCAAGCTCTTTTATTCTGTCTGCACGGATCTACCCAGCAGTAACCTGAGGGCCACATATAAGCATCACCCACAATTCAGTATAGATCAGTCCCAGAACCTAAGGGTGCCACAGCCCTGCTAGCTCTCAGCATGAGCTCTCAAACATTCCAAAACCAAGCTCCGTATTGGCTATCATTACTGCAAACAGTACATTTGTCATTAGACCACCAGAGCCCTATGCCATCCCTTCAGTTGACAAATGCTTAAGATTCTGGCTCTAAAATGTATGCTGCATCATGCTCTCCCCATACATCCCATGAGCTCAGGCTCTCATGTCTCTCACAAGGACAATGATAATACCTCTTAATTGGACTGACTCCTCTCCATCATCTCTCAGCATATGCAGCCAAAAGGAGCTCCTTACAGGGTAGCTCTGACCACTCACATGCTCAAAACCCTAGAGGGTGACCACCATCCCTGCAGCCAAGGCCCCCCACATTCTGAGGCCAACCTCCATCCTACTTCTCTCTTATGCTCAGTGGCTCCGGCCCTAAAGTGGACCCCTCAAACTCTACTGGTCCGCTAAATATGTCCTTGTTTTCCAGCTCCCAAACCTTTATTCATTCTCTCTTTAGGGCCTGCCATCCTTGCGTTGGATCCATACAGTCAAAGCTATGGTTTTCCCAGTAGTCATGTAGGCATGTGAGAGTTGGACCATAAAGAAGGCTGAGCACCAAAGAGTTGATGCTTTCAAACTGTGTGCTGGAGAAGACTCTTGAGAGTCCCTTGGATAGCAAGGCGATCAAACCAGTCAGTCTTAATGGAAATCAACCCCAAATATTCATTGGAAGGACTGATGCTGAAGCTCCAATACTTTGGCCACCTGATGCAAAGAGCCAACTCACTGGAAAAGACCCTAATACTGGACAGGAGGAGAAAGGAGCAACAGAGGATGAGACAGTTGGATGGCATCACCAACTCAATGGACATGAGTTTGAGCAAACTCCAAGAGATAGTGAAGGACAGGGAAACCTGGCGTGCTGCAGTCCATGGAGTCGCAAAGAGTCGAACACGACTTAGCAACTGAACGACAACATCCTTGCCTATAGAAATTTCACCAACTCCATCTAAAAGTTTTTGCCTCCTAACCTTCACAGTCATACATATGATTTCCTTTCTTTCTTTGTACAATCTTTTGATTACTCTTTTATGAGATTTATGTGGTGCCTCATACCACAGTCATCATTCCCAAATTTCACACAAGACCATAAGTTTTTTGAGGACTCACTCATGTCCACCTGAGTCCTGTGTTTAGGCTACTGACATCTAGAAATAGTCCAGCCTGATACAGAATGTCTCACTGTGATATAAAACAGCTCATACACAACTGGCAAATAGTGAAACTGTGTCAGCACAATAAAGTTAGTGTTAGTTCACATGCAATTTTCCAAGAACATTTAATATTTTGCAGAACCAAGGAACAGCCAAACAAAACATGTTCAAACACAGCAGACTGCATCAATCCACGGAGCTAATGGCGCTCCAATTCTTCTGGTCTTAAATTGACATGTGATCTGTCATGGAAATATTTTTCTTTTTATTGTTTTCTATGATGTTAGTACATTTTATCTTTGTCTACAAAATTCAACCTTTATCCTTTTTTCTAAAACCCTTTTCATAAAGCCACCTTCAGCTTTTTTTCAAAGGTTAAACTCGTATACTAGAGTTTTGTTTTTGTTTTTTTTTTCTTTTTTAGTATTGCCAGAGCGTTCATTAACTTCTTGGTTACAAGGTAAAATAGGTTTGGGGTGATCTGCTCCTAACCTTGTTTTCCCTATAAACCCTGCTGTTTTCAGAATGCAACTTCAGAGAACATGAGGATTTCACGGACTGTGTACACTGTACGGTTACATAAATGCCTAGAGTATTACTCAACCAGGGACAGAAGTTCAGTCGGCTGGTCGGAGGATAGGAATGTTTTACCAAGTCCCTCAGTACAAGTCCCTTGGGTGTCAATGGTTCAGGCCAGCTTCGGACGACCCCGCTCATCAGAGAGGTGGGGGTGGCACTCTTCTGCTGGAACCTGGGCATGAAAATACTCTTGGGGACAAGAGAGCTGACCTGCACTGACACTAGAATACGAGTGACTCACGCTTTTCCTGAAGAGCTGAGCATGTCTGAAGACGCCTGGTGCCAGAGATCCCCAGGTTTCTGAATAGGGAGAGGACACCTCAGGGCAAAGGCATAGAAAGTGGGAAGAGAAAAGGAGATAAAAAGAGAAGTGGGGATCAATGTTTAGGAGGGTCTGCTATAAACCAGACACATGTACTTCTACACAAAATCGTTCAGTCTGACATTCTGCCCTCAAATCGCAAACAGAAAGTCAGGTTCAGGGCTTAACGGTGTGCTGTAGTGACTGACACAAAGTTGCCTGAGCCCCACGGATGGGCTTTTCACGGCAACGGTGGCTTCCAAACGGCGCGCCTCCAGCTGCTCATAGTGAGTGGAGGGTGGGGACGCGCGTAAGGAGACACTGCCTGTGCAAGGGACGGGCAGTCCCTGGGCTTCCCAGCCGCACTTGAACCACTTTTACGTGTTTTACATACTGGGCTTCCTCTGATGCTTCTATGGGAAGTAAGAATCCTACAGTTTTAAAAGGGAGAAACAAAAAGCATTGAAAATCATTGCATCCTATCAAGCTGGCTATTTCTCAATTCTGCCTGAGGCTGGCCTTCAGCAGGCAAGTAAATCAGTTGCTTACAAAAGATCTAGTCTACACAGAACGCTGTTGCAGGGTGGGGACAAGGGGGGTCCCTCAAATTCCCTGCTCTAATCAATGCAAAGCTCCAGAAAGACTTCACTTTATGCCAACTTTGCTCACTCATTTGACTCTCGCTCCCCATTTCCAGGTGTTCCAGGCAGGCTGGGGGCTGGCAGTAGGGCAGGAGCCTGGAACACGGGTGCTCACGTCAGCACCCTGGGGAGAAGCTGGGATCTGAAGCCCTGGGGCCCATTCTGAGGGAGTCCAAGCAGGACACCCGGGCCCAGCCCTGGTGCTCCCTAAGAGAGGCCGCTTCACAGCCCCCAAGAGAGCTGGTCGGACAGGCTGTTCTTTAATGTTCTTTCTGACTAAAAGGAGTGATTGTGTCTGAGCTGAGGGAAAGGAGGAGGAGAGGTTTTAAGAATAAGTTTTTAGCAAATGGACACAATGGATGGAAGGCTAATGGGTGCCACTGGGTATACAGTGCAGGCCCCGAGGACATGCACAGAGGCAAACACAGAGCCTTTGGGATGGGCTGTTTCCCTAAAACTCATGAATACTAAGAACAGATGGGAAAAAAGAAAGTGAAGACATGATGAGAACTGATGTGACTGAAGCAGAATGGAACAGAACACATCTATCTTTAATTTCCCCCAAGACAACAATGCCTAAAACATAGTAGTTTGTTTCAGATCTTTTCAAGGACCTCTCCAAGTCCAGTGGGCTTTTCTGGTGGCTCAGTGGTAAATAGTCCACCTGCCAGTGCAGGAGACTCAGGTTTGATCCCTAGGTCGAGAAGATCCCCCTCCAGTATTCTTGCCTGGAGAATCCCATGGAAAGAGGGACCTGGTGGGCTACAGTCCATGCGGTTGCAGAGAGACTTAGCGACTAAGCAGTAACGCAACTCCAAGTCCAGTGGTGAAGCTCCAAGTTTCAGGGAAAGGATGTGCGGGGAAGTTTCTTTCAAGTGGTTAGAAAGAAAAGAACGGGTGCCGGATTTACAGCCAGTCTCAGGGCAATGACTGATTTGTCACCTTCTCCTGATATTGATTCTTGCCTCGGACAGATGGCAAGTGACTGCAGATGAAAGCACGCAGGCCTTGGTGGCTGCTCAACAGGGCTCTGAAAGCTTCCCCAGCATCCTGCCCTCCTGCCTGCAAAGGCCCATCCTCTTCCCCTGTGGGGCAGCTCAGCTGGCCTCAACCACGCACGCCTGCAGGTACCACCCCCGGGGTACCTATGCTGCAGCCCTGCCACCTGTTTTCCATTCCCAGCAATCTACTTAAAACACATACACACTGAGGAGTGTGCCATGATGCCCCCTTCAAATAACAATGTCCCCATCACTGATGTGAAAACTCTCCTTGATGCTGCTGTCTTCAAGATACTGCTAATGCCTGCATCCAACCACTCCTGGCCTTTTAATAACAGAGCTCATTTAGTGAGCGTCTACTTTGAGCCAAGGATTTTTAATGTATTACCATTCATCTTTATGCTGCCACTGAGTGGTTATGAAGAAATGGAAACTTGTGAGGTTAAATAATTGCCCGAGGTCACATGGTCTGTGGATCTGATCTTTGAACCCAGGTGTCTGATTCAGAAGAGAGCTGACCTGGGAATTCTCTGGCAGTCCAGCGGTTAAAACTCTGTGCTTCCACTGAGGCACGGGGCATAGGTTCATTCCTTGTCAGGGGGCATGGGATCCCTGCATGTTGAGTGGTGCCACCAAATTCATATATATAATAAATATTTTGTAAAAAGAGGAAGACAGCTGACTTACAAACATCTTATACACGTCAGTGGGAACAACTAACCACATCCCATTTCCCCCCATTTCCCCCTTTTCTTAAGCTCCTTCTCACAACTCCAGGGATATAACAAGGGAACTAAAGCTTTCAAACATGAGGGGGTGCAGAAATGAAAGAAGCTGGGAAGTCTAGGGGCAGCCCAGGAGAACTGAAACTAGAGACAGATATTCAGGCCTGGATTTTCTCTCTTCCCTCTCCTCTTTCCTGAAATTCTACCCATTAGGTTCATTTTCACAATTAAAAAGAGAACATGGAAATTGCTTCTTGGACATTAAGGTGCTAATTACCATTTCTTCCTTAGTATATAAAAGTGTTCAATAGAAGTGAGACATTCCCAGGCAGTGGAGACCACCTGCCTGGCTGGAACGGGAAATCTCAATCAGAGTATATACTGCGGTTTGTGCTGAAAGGCCCTGAGGACAGGCATCAGAGACAGGGAGGCCTCCCAAGGCCAGGTTGAGGAAATGATGTACCAGTTTCAAAACTGCTCCTCTTCCTTCCTCCTACACGAACTCCTACCCACAGCTCAGGCGAGGAAGACAAGTTTTAGGGCTCAGCTGATGACTGAGTTAAAACGGCACCGGTCAACCAACGCATTGTTTGTTTGTTTGTTTTTTCCCCACAAGGAAATATGTGATCTGATTGTAAACAAACAAACATATTCGTCATATTCCTAAATGTGAGGCTACCAAGAGACATTATTCCCAGCAAGTTATATAGAAGCTAATTACATGAACACAAACAAGCTTAATAGAATCAACCCAAAGGAAAATGGGGAGTGAGGGAATCTGCTTAGATTCTTCACTCCTACATAAGTTGTTTCTGAATGTGGTTGAAGAGGAGAGCCTGTGAACCCTGGAAAGTGACTCTTACTGTTTCACTTTAATTATCTGTTTCTCCTCAAAATAAGATGCAATAAAAAAGTAATATTAGTTCATTTCAGGCCCCAATTTTTATAGGCATGGTGAGATAGAATTCATTATTAAAACTAGATCTTGCCAACTAACTTTATTACTTTTGTGCTTTTTAAACATCTACCTAGAAGTTATTCAACAGACACAAGAGCAAATGTAAAAAATCACTGGTTTTGTGAAGTGTAAAGTCCAATATCAAGTAACCAGGAGGGAGCATGAGATCCAAAAGGATGAAGAGGACCAGAAAAGGAGAGAGCCTGACCTATTCTCATTGAGCTGGTGATGCTCCCTGCAGCCACTGGCAGACCATTTTATCTTTCATGGTTTTGCTTCTCTGTGTGCAAACGAGACGGAAGCATTCATCACTCACATTCATCCATCACAAAAGTTCCAGGGTCCTTAGAGCGTCTAGTCTCACCACTTCATTTTCCAGATGACAACACTTAGAGATGAGAAAGCCAAAGCTATGCTGCCTATGGTTAAAATCCACAAAGCTAGTGAGTGTCAGCGCTTCGACCAGATCAAGGTCTCCTATTTCTTAGACCAGCACTGACATGCTGGTGTAAGAGTCAAGTTCGACCACACAGAAGTGCTGAGAAGGGCTATAAATGCACAAGCCTAAATCCTTTACAGGACAACCTGATCAACACACTAATACCAATAATCAGTTAGCATGCAGTTTCTCTAGTTTCTCCTAAACAGATATGACAGAAGGTTACAATATGATAAAAGTCACTTCTGATACACTTAGAAGCCACTCTAGTATTCTAAAGTTAAACTGGCATTTTTAAAACATTACTTTCACACTGACTATCCTGAGTTCTCTATTTATAGGGAGATGTAACCAGACACATTCAATTTTTTTTTAAAAAATCAAGATTACCTGCAAAGAAATTGTTTAGAAAAAGTTTAATTTTAATTAATGCCATACAAAAATGAATCCAATCTGCTTTAAAAACATTGAGTCTGATAATAAATGTCTGATAATCTCTAAAATGACTTGTAGCTGGAGGATTCATAAGTGGGTATAATCACAGCTTAACAAAATGCATCTCTCCAAGATAAAGAGTCCTCTTCTGGCTGAGAGTTGAAGGGACAGAAAAAGGTTACCCATGGCTGGTTTGGACTTCAGGATTCACATATCTGTACATAAAAGGTTAATTTCAAAAGTTCAATACTTTTGCCAACCCATTTTATTCAAATCCATTTCTGCTTTTAAAGGAAAGTAACATTAAAAGATGCTCAGTTGCATCTGACTCTCTGCAACCTCATGGACTATAGACTGCCAGGCTCCTCTGTCCATAGGATTATGCCAGTAAGAATAGTGGAGTGGGTGGCCATGCCCTCCTCCAGGGGATCTTCCTGACCCAGGTATCAAACCTGGGTCTCCTGCATTGGTAGGTGGATTCTTAATCACTAAACCACCTGGGAAACCAGAATTTAAAAGGTTGAGAAAGTTTAACAGTCACGGAAGTAATCACTGACTCCTATGTTAAAGCATAACAAAAATATTTCTACTAGAAGGACATCTCGCAGATAGCCTAATGACCTTTAAGGCAGAAAGCCCTGGGAGGTACACAGAGGAAAGTCCATCCAAACATTCTTCCTCCCAATCTTCACCTTGTTTCAAGGAGCAACTTAAAATATTACATCCTCTGAGCAGCCTTCCTTGATTCCCTCTAGTTAATACCATGTGTTGCCCCAAGCTTATCCCTGAATACACTCTGCTTACTTATCCAGCTCCCAATTAGAATGTCAGCTCCTAAGGGTAGGGGGCTGGTGGTGTTCTGGCCCATTCCCTTCTTTATTTCTAGTGCCCAGCACAGTAACTGGCCAGAGCGAACATCCAACTGCCTATTGAATGAATGGAAACAATGAATGGGGGGAACAGAGGCTTGGATGAATGTGTGTGGGGGGAATGCAATTCATTTTAGACAAATTCTCTTGCCAGGCAAGTAAAAACACAGAGCGTAGAAGACACCTCAGAGATCATCTGGCCCAACCCCCTCATTTTCCAGAAGCCAAGTAATCCTGGCATAATACTGCATGAAATACAAGTGACTATTTCAGAAAACATGTGAAAGAATATTAGGAGAAGCAAACAATCTAATAAACCAAGATACCAGCCCACACAATCTGCAAGCAGAATTTAAATAATCAAAATGTTCACAGCACTAATTTTATTTGGCTTCTCATCAGTGCCTTCAAAAGTGTCCACTTATTACCTGGCAGTGTCAAGTCTCCCTCATTCAGGCTCAATTACTTAGTATGTAGATCAGGCAAGATTCTCCCTTCCTCTCCTGCCTGTGTTTCTCCAGCTTTTCAATGCTCATTAGCACCTCCAACAGAAGGCTGAGGAAATGAAACTCCAATTTATCAATGTCAACTGTTGAACCAGCAAATTGCTGGTTCCCGCCCCCACATGGAAGTGTTTGGACAATTCTGAATCAACAAGATGTTGGCAGCTGTGCTCCTATGGTTCAGTAATTGCATTGTTTCCTACTGTGCTTTACGGGTTGTGAAATGAATTTATTAAATAATCTACACAAAGGGAACATGGTGTGGGCTAGTGGAAACAGCTCTCAGCTGGTGTTAGGAGACTGTTCCACTTTGACCACTAGCCTTGACGTCAGTTTTTCTAGCCCTCAGGCTCCTAACTACCTTAGAGGATAATTCTGCCCTAAGCCGCAGGGAAATCTCTGGCAAATAAACCATTGTCTTATGGTGCTTGATAGAATGCACTAGAATCTGTAATCGACCACTTCATACTGGAAGACAATGGTTATGAAAGGAAAATTCAGTCCACACACATGAAGTATATAATGGAAGGGATTTAAACATACCTAGGGTAGCAAGAGTTGGACACGACTGAGTGACTCTGACTACCACTTGACTACTAGTACAGAAACCAACACTATTGTCTTTGGTAAGCTCGCCAGTCGGTGTTTTGCTAGCTGTCTTGGGCTATTAAAACCAGTCGGTGTTTTGTAAATCTGGCTGTGTGACAGAATGAGATGTTTAAGTGAAGATGAGAAACACTCGATGTATTATTACAACTGTAAAAGAGGAAAAACAAGTAAAGTTTAATAAAATCAACCCTAAGCCTCGTTGACCTTATTTCCATTAGTGTTAAACCAGACTCGCAAATCTCAGAAGACAAAAGGATTTGGGACCATCCCCAAAGAGCCGCCCTGCTGAGGGGTAGAAGGGAGAGTCTGCTCACTTGGCCGTGCCCGACTCTTTGTGACCCCATGGACTGTAGACTGCCGGGTCCCTGTGTCCATGGGATTTCCCGGGCAAGAATACTGGAGTGGGGTGCCATTTCCTACTCCGGGGGATCTTTCTGACTCAGGGGTTGAACCCACGTCTCTTGCATTTCCTGCATTGACAGGCAGATTCTTTACCACTGTGCTACCTGGGAAGCCCAGGAAGGAGAGTCTTACTGGGCCCTAAACAGTTCAGGGTCTTTTCGGTTGTTGGTGTCTTTTCTTTTTTTCCTGGATACTAGTGATGATAAGTGATGATAAGACTGGGAAAAAATACCTTCCCTCCAACTGGGAGTCTGGCGCTCATTCAGGGCCCATTGTTTCCAGTCGTTTCCCGTCCCTTCTTAAAAAGCAAAAAAGTTCAAGTAAGGCGGCTTTCTCTCAAATTAAGAAGCAAAATTCCACTCCCTTCCAAATGCTGCAATCAATTATTTTATAAATAGGACTGGATTCAGGTACACAATAGTTTACTGAAGTCTACACATAGCCCAGTGGTTCTGGCCAGGCGGTACAATGGTTGACACGTCAATACCCTAGGTTTGATCATTTCCACAATGGGTGTCATGACTGTTAATGTGTGTCACACACAAACCCACGGCTGCCACACTGAAGCCTATCGCAGCTGGGCGAGGTACTTTAGTTCCCAATCTCCTACCTACACTGTGCAGAAACCCTGAGAGGTAGGTACTAAGATCACTGTTTTGCAGACAGAGAAGCAGTAACTCAAGGGCATGAAGTTAGGAAGAGATCTGAGTACTCAAACCAGGACTGGCTCACTCCAAATCTCACCAGCTTTCTACAACAAGATGTTGGTGTGAATCTCTGGGATGATTTGTTCTTTCTAGACTGGACGACAAAGTCCTGCCAGGCATCCTTCCAAATAAATTAATGGCCCTACACTGAGGCTTTTCTTCCCAACAGTCAATGGAATATGTACATAGAAGTTCGTCATTGGAGCTTTCTGTGCTTTGGTTTTGGCCGAATGCTAATTCACTCTCTAATGAGGAGTCCTCCAGCCAAACTGCAGGTCAACAGTCTGCTGAGCAGCACAATAGAGTGTGAGTTTTAAAAAGCCACCCATGGAGCTGTCTTCAGAGTTGAGGATCAACATTTAGTTCTCCCTGGAATGCACCCTGGACTGAGACAGGAGGCCAGGGTTCCAGCTTATTTTTGCCTCAGGACTGGGGCTGAGAAACCTGTATTGCCAACTCACAACCACTATAGCAATTCACTCCCTCATCTGGGGCCTGCTTCCCCATCTGGAAAATGGGGACTTCGGACCAGCTGATGTATTTTTTAAAGTCCTATGTACTGAGGTAAGACTTATATACAATCAAATCCACCCCTTTGAAAGATACAGTTTGATGAGCCTGACAGAAGTACAGTTTTATAACTAGAGCCACAATTAAGACACAGAAAGATGTCCATCATCCCCCAAATGTCCTCATGTCCTTCTGCAGTCAGTCCCCTCCCCAAGCCCCAGGCAATCTCTGATCTGCTTTCTATCCCTATAGTTTTATCATTTCCTGAAAAGCACACAGGTGAAAAAGTATGTAGCCTTCTATGGCTAGGTTCTTTCACTTATTAATAGCATGGACTATTCATTCATGCTGTTGAGCTCATCAAATCAATAGCTGACTTATTGTTGAGCAGTATTTCCCTGTATGGATGTGATATACTTTGTCCATCTACTCACCAGTTTGATGCTCAGTTTGGGTGTGTCTACTTTTTTGCTACTGTGAATAAAACTGTAGGCCTTTGTGTGAAAATAAATTCCATTTCTCTTAGATAAATACCTGCTTAATGGGAGTATGATAGCTGAGCCATTTGTTAAGTGTGGGGCGTGTGTGTTTAACTTTCAAATACCGTGTCTCACTGTTTTCCCAGTGGCTGTGCCATTCTGCATTTGCACCAGCCATATATGGACTGGTTGCTACTTAATGGGTAGCCTCAGATAATGACTGTGATGCCTGTCAATGTCCCATGAATGCATTGACTCTTTTGGAGCAGAGGTCCCATGAAATGCATCTCGGTTGCCTTCGCAGCACCAACGACAGATGCGAAGTAAGTGCATGGACTCGATGCTGGGAGCCCTCTCCAGCTTTGGCGGTAATGTCATTCCCTTCTCCCTTCTCTAGACATCTTGTTCTGTGACGGTGAACACTGAACACTTGCTTTAGGCTGAAATCAGTCTAGAAAGGCCTGCAAAACTGCAAAACACATCTGCTGTCTGTGTAAGGTAAAGGCTTTCACCTCGCACAGGCTTGACTTCCTCTTCTGCAAACTGGAGGTGATCATTACCTTCCATGAAGGTTAAGTGATGTCATGATATGTGCTCAACACACAGTAAGTGTCCAGTAAATAGCAATGTTTACCTTCGAAAGTTATAAACTGGCATGGCTGATAAATAAATGGGAGGTGATAAACTGGACCTCCTTCCAAAGGTCCCCAACAACAATTAGAAATGTGAAAAAGGAGTGTTCTGTTTCTCACTGCAGAGACCTCACCATGTTTTCCGGATAAGATTTAAAAGGGTCATCGAGTTCCCTCTCCACATATTAGGTTGCTGCATTCATACCTCTCCTTATTTATACAGTATATACATGTGTGTTAAACATATACATAGAGAGCCACATACATACATAGTGAGAAATGAACAAAGCAAACACAGGTCCTCTCTTGTTGAGCTTACAGTCTAACACATTCCTCTTAACTGATGTGTAGGAAGACACAGGACAAAAGTCTTGCCCTGGGCAAAGAGGCAGAGCTTTCTAGATCTCAGCCAAGCAGCTTAAAGTGTGGCAGCATTGATGGGACTGCTTCAACTCTAATTTTCATTTTATTCAGGGAAATATACTGTAGGGTCTAGAGTTTTTCTGAATGCTAATGTGTGTGTTTTAAAGACAGAGAGAAGACAGGCAAGCAGAGAGGATGGGGAATCCACTGATGGACATCTGAGCTCTGAATAATGCATTGACACGTTTCATTTTAAGCACTGTTTGTGTTCCATCCCACCCCCACCATGCCGTGCAAACTAATTGTCTGGATGTTTTGAGCACCCAGCAAGCTGCCTGCCTAATGATGTCTGGGCTCTTAACAGCCTCATGCCTCTCCTTCCTTTAACCAACGTAGTAAAGGGCTGGTTTCCATCGTCGCTTCCCCAAAACCATTAGTCTCTCAGCCAAAATAAGAGGAGGGGCAAGTCCCTTTGAGAGAGAGGAGCTGTGGTTGCTGAGCAGCCCTGTAGGAGGCCTGTGGGGGCTCAGTTCACTTTACTACTAAGAAAGTCCTTCATGAACCAGGAGCCTAAGGCATCATGGGAGCTCGTTAGAAGGCACTCTCTGGCTGGACACTAGGCCTACTGAGTCAGGGGGCCCCAGGAGTGTGTAGGCACATTAAAATTTCAGAAGTGCTAGAATGGAATATAAATCCCAGAGTTTTCATTCCATTTTAAGAATCTGACCATAGTATATAGGATAGTCAAGCGAATTGGGACAAAATTATGTTGGAAAGGCAGTGTGGTGTGAATGAAACAGCCAGCTCCAATGATCTTCCCCTTCTGATATTCACACCCTGTGTAGTTCCTGCCCACACTGAATCAGGGTCGGTCTACAGCAAATCGAATGTGTAGAAGTGACAGCATGAGGCTTATAGGGTGAGGTCATAATAGGCACTGCAGCACTTTCCTGGCTTGGTCCTTTGCATCACTTGCTTGTGATGGGGGTTGGGGGCATCACTATGCTGGGGACTCTTTCAGGAGCTTGCGGAGAGGCCGACATGGAGATACATTGGGGCCTCCCAGCAGCATCTGCCAGTCATGTGAGCAAGTCAGCTCACAGGTGTAACCTCCAAGCCCAGCCAAGCTTTCAGGTGACTACAGATCCAGTCAACACCTTACACGCTACTTCATGAAAGACCGCAAGCCAGAACCACCCAGTTAAGCCACTCCCAAACACCTGATTCCAAGAAACTTTGTGAGCAAATCAATGTTTAATGCTATTTTAACCCACTGAGGGCTTCCCAGGTGGTGCAATGGTAAAGAATCTGCCTGCCAATGCGGGAAACAAGGGTTCAATCCCTGGGTGGGGAAGATCCCCTGGAGAAGGAAATGGCAACTCAATCCAGTATTCTTGCCTGGAAAATCCCATGGCCAGAGGACTGACAGGCTACAGTCCATGGGGTCACAAAGAGTCAGACACGACGGAGCATGCATATGATATGAACCCACTGAGTTTTGGGGTACTGATTATTCAGTAACAAATAACTAGAATGAGGACAGAGGGCTGGAGAGGGCTGGGTCTGAGACTAGGCTCCCCCAACTAGGAGTGGTTTTCCATCACCTCTTCACCTTCTTCATGCCTCCGAGGCCTCATCTATGAAACAAACAAACAGTTCATCCAATCTTCAACCACTTTGAATATACAGATGCACCATTACCATTATAAATCACTAAGAAAAGGGTATCATAAAATTCATACATCACTGGTTCTCAGATGCCTACAAACTTTAAAGACTAAAATTGTGGGAAGATGTGCATCTTAAAGTCAATGGAATACAGGATGATGTTCTGCTCACCACGTAGAGATGGTAGGAGAATCAACAGTACAACAGATGCAGAGGGAACTGATGGGCAGCATTCTGAAGCACCCTTGCTTGAGAAAGGGAACTGAGGCTACAGTTCCAGACCAGCTAATTAAATGGGCTCTGCTGGGCTTCATCAGTTCATTTTTAATGCTCTTGCCTCAGGCTCCTATCACAATTTATGCTCAAAATGACTTCTACAAAGCCCAACTGAGAGGGAAAAACAGTCAAGGAAAACCATCTATGGCAGTGCTCCCTAAACTTGCTGGAGCATAAGAAACGACTTATTGCATTTGTTAAATATACACCCAGGCCCTTTGCTAGAGACTTTGATTCAACAAATCTGGGGTGGGCATTGGAATCTACATTTTAGCAAGGGCCCCAGGCAGTTCTTATGAACACACAAGATTTAAAACACTAATCAAAACGAGATAATATCCATCCACTTACTAGTAAAGTACAAGTCTGGAATGCTTTAGCTATGTCCCCTCGCAAAAAAAAAAAAAAAAAAATGCCTTCGACTTAGCATAAGGGTTTATTGAAGGTTAAAAAAAAGAAGAACTATCTTACCAAGGAGTTTGCCATTGTTGGAAAACTTACTGAAGTCATGGAAATGTATACTATTCAATGCTTATACTGTAAAAATTTGCATATTAGAGGAAATATATTAAAGAATGTATCTCCTGACGGGCTGACTGGTTTCTTTCTTTTTTTTTTAACTGAGGTATAGTTGATGTATAATATTATGTAAGTTTCAGATGTATAACAGTGATTCACAATTTTTATAGGTTATACTCCATTAAATAAGTGCATACGGTGCTACGTTGCTTCGGTTGTTTACAACTCTTTGCGATCCTCCTAGGTCCACAGGATTCTCCAAGCAAGAATACTGGAGTGGGTTGCCATTTCCTCCTCCAGGGATCTTCCTGATGCAGGGAGAGAACCAGCGGCTTCTGCACTGCAAGCGGATTCTTCACTGCTGAGCCACGGGGGAAGCCCTATATTCCACTTAAACTTATTATAAAATATTATCTATATTCCCTGCACTGTACAATATATCCTTGTAGCTTATTTTATACATAGTAGTTTGTGACCTGTTTCCTTTTTTTTTTTTTTTTCCAATTCCTCAGCAAAATTACTAAGCAACCATATTTTCCTTTTTTGCTTAGACTACCAGGGATCTTTCACCTAAAATTCATGCCCCCAAATGAAAACAATATTAACAATAATTAATATTTTTGATAGTTGCTGCTGTACAAAGCTTGTGAGGTTTTGGCTTTGTTGTATATTTTAATGGTCATGTTATAGTCAAGTGCATTTTCTTAAGATTTTCAAATCTTTTTGGAAGAAGGCAAGAAACAGATTTTAAAATCAATACTATTTGTTTTTGTTTTGTTCTGTTTCTAATCATGTTAAGACTAAACAACCACCAACCAGTTTCCAAAAACTCTTCGCCAAGTTACGTGGGTTGTCTCCTCTCATGCCAATCCCTTGGCCAGCTTTTAAAATATAGGAATGCTAAATACATCTTGGCGAGGAAAGTCGATTTCTGTTCAAGCCAAATACTTATGAGAATAAACAGAAAATAATTTTAGAGCAGCTTCTCAAAAGCTTCTTCTCTCTCTGGTGCATAACATCATTTTCTGACCATCTGACCCAACTATGGCAGCTGACTCAGGTCATTCAAATCTTTTCCTGTAAGAACCAAAAAAAACAACACCTTCTACTTCATTTTTCAACATCTTACTCGTGTGTTTTCAGTTCTGCAACAGAATTTCATCCTTGACCTGAACTTCTAAATATCTCACAAACAATAATTAAGTCACTAGAACCCTGCTGTGTAAAGGTCATTTTCTGACAGATGGGATACCAACATAGAACACGGAAATTGTTTCTCCTCTTCCCCAAGCTTACAGAGTAAGACAACTCAGGGCAAGGATTTTCATAATCAACACGGAGTCGGTATACAGCAAGTGCTTGGTCAGTTTGTATGAGTGAAAGAATTTAGCTTAGGAACTCTGTGGGCCTCAGATTCTCTGACTGAAATTCAGTCATTATGCAAGCAAGAACATCAAGCCCAAAGAACTGATCTTTCCCAAAGTTACACCAAAAAGGGAAGCAAGACAGACAAAAATCCAAATTCTCTCTTTCCCCACCCACTGATTCTCCTTGACTTGACCTCATATACAACCTCTGACTTCTCAGTCAGATCCTTGTCTTACGTTAACACTTCTTGGACCTTTCAATTTAGTTAATCATCTCCCTTGTTTCTCAACTCAGAATCAAGTTCTCTGGGAGAAACCTTTCAGCCTGGGGCACGCTCCTTCATTACCTGCTCCCACACCTCCTTGATTCATATTCCTTGTAGAGAATGTATCCCAGCTTGCAACTGTATTTTCAAAAATGAAACTATTTCATGAAGGTCCAGTTTTCTCACTAAACTCCCTGAGAGTAGAAACATATACATGTTGCTGTCATTCACTTCTATACTCCTAGTGCAGGAAGCCTCACTCAAATGATTATTTGTTGAATGAATACATTATTTTAAAACTCTCCAAAAATAAGGAGTGGGTCAGTGGTACAAATATTCTGTCTCATGAATAGCCGAGATACAATAAAAGCAGCAAATCACTCCTGTATAATATTTAAAGATATCTCTATTTCTGCACTAGGATAATTCACTCTATAAATAACATATAATCAATGCTTAAACTCAGATGGCCCTGTTTCAGACTCTGGGAAAAATTGGGGCAGACTTCCTCTTTCATTGGGTTCAACAAGGAAATGTTTATTATTTTAGCATGAGACTAAGACAAACTGGGCGGAGAAGGCGATGGCACCTCACTCCAGTATTCTTGTCTGGAAAACCCCACGGACGGAGGAGCCTGGTAGGCTGCAGTCCATGGGGTCGCAAAGAGACGGACACGACTGAGTGACTTCACTTTCACTTTTCACTTTCATGCATTGGAGAAGGAAACGGCAACCCACTCCAGTGTTCTTGCCTGGAGAATCCCAGGGACGGGGGATCCTGGTGGGCTGCCACCTATGGGGTTGCACAGAGCTGGACACGACTGAAGTGACTTAGCAGCAGCAAGACAAACTGGGACCACTATGTGCTGCTCACAGAATTTCACAGCATAGCCTGAAATTTCTGAATCATGTAGGCAACTGTTTTCTGCAACTGTTATGTAGATAACTGTTTTCAGGTAGAGGATACTTGAGAGGATTATTCTTACTCAATTTGCCTCTGTATCTTTAAAAAGTTTCATAAAAGTATGTAGCAATATTTACAAATTTTATTCCCCTTAATCCAGAGAAAGGGCCAGGTCACTTCTCTGATCCACAATTCACTTACAGATTCCAAAAAGAAATGACGACAATTTGATGTCATCGCTTAGAACATTTTAACAATCTGTTGGGTCTAAAACTGTTCAATTTGCTATCAAAGATCGTTTCCAATTCTAACTCTGAAATTAAACCTAAAAAGTAAATGGCTCACTACTGTTTCTCTCTCTTTTCCACCTGTTTAAATATAACAAAACTTTCGTCAGTCTGAGGATTTACTAGCCTTGATCCTACAACTCATGGTGAGAAACCTGCGCTTCTTTGGAAGACCAAGAACAAAGTGTTAAGAAAAGCCCTCCCTTGGACAAAAAGCTTTTGATTACAGGATATCACTATTTGGGGAATGTTCTTAGCACATTGCCTGTGAAGCACCATTATATCTTCTCCTTCTTGGAGCTTGAAAAAATGTCCTACCACTCCTAAGTTGGTGTATCTCAGAGGTGTTGGAGTGAGGCAACAGTGATGTCAGAGAATATGCTTCAGATCAGATCAGTCCCTCAGTCGTGTCCGACTCTTTGCAACCCCAGGAATCGCAGCACGCCAGGCCTCCCTGTCCGTCACCAACTCCCGGAGTTCACTCAGACTCACGTCCATCGAGTCAGTGATGCCATCCAGCCATCTCATCCTCTGTCGTCCCCTTCTCCTCCTGCCCCCAATCCCTCCCAGCATCAGAGTCTTTTCCAATGAGTTAACTCTTCGCATGAGGTGGCCAAAGTACTGGACTTTCAGCTTCAGCATCATTCCTTCCAAAGAAATCCCAGGGCTGATCTCCTTCAGAATGGACTGGCTGAATCTCCTTGCAGTCCAAGGGACTCTCAAGAGTCTTCTCCAACACCACAGTTCAAAAGCATCAATTCTTCGGCACTCAGCCTTCTTCACAGTCCAACTCTAACATCCATACATGACCACAGGAAAAACCATAGCCTTGACTAGCCGGACCTTTGTTGGCAAAGTAATGTCTCTGCTTTTGAATATGCTATCTAGGTTGGTCATAACTTTCCTTCCAAGGAGTAAGCGTCTTTTAATTTCATGGCTGCAGTCACCATCTTGAGCCCAGAGAATATGCTTAGATGCTGTGATTTGGCTTTGAGTAGGTAGAACTGGGTTATAAATCAAGAGAACCAATTATAAACATAGCACCATCCTTCCCTGGACCTCAGCCTCCTCTATTATTAAAGAAGGGGCATTACTCAAAGGTCTCGTTCATCACTAGCATCTGTTAACTCTGACTGTACTAAGACACATAGAAAATCTCAGAGCTTGTTTCCGGGAAAGCAGAGAAAGGATCAGATATCTTGAGGGAGCTTGCTGTCTGTTCTGCTTCTGCTATAGCGGCCCATGGGTGCCCTGCACCCCCTGCCCTCAGGCCATTGCTTCACAGTGGGCTTCTAACATCCAAAGGTAATGTGGATACGTGTTATGGGCTGAACTGTGTGCCCCTCAAATTGACAGTTTGAAGCTCTAACCCCCAGTATCTCCAATGTGACTGTATTTGAAAACAGGGCCTTTAAAGTAGTGATTAGGGTGGGTTCTAATCCCATCGGACTGGTATCCTTAGGAGAACAGGAAATTGGACACACAGAGACTCAGAAGAAAGCCCATGCGAGGACACATGAGAAGGTCTCAGGAGAAACCAAATCTGCTGACATCTTGGACTTCCAGCCTCCAGAACTGTGAGAAAACAAATGTCTGTGGTTGAAGCCACCCAGTCTGTGGCATTTTGTTACAGCAGCTCCAGTCAACTAATACAATGCTGAACTGATTCACCTTTTAGATGAGAACTTGAATCTTCTTGTATTTTTTTCTCCAATGAAAAAGGAGTTCTAAAGCAGCAACGTTAACATTCCAAGGTCACTCAAGTACTTAGTGCCACAAGGGACACTAGAGCAGAGCTTATGAAGGGAAATGGGTAAGGTCAACAACCTGGACTTCTTTCCTTAAAAACAATACATATCCTAACAATAAAACATTGAAACTTGGCACAGGCATCAAAGAACTCATACTCAGGGTACCCTCATAATAAGCTTGAATAACCAATTATAAATTAAGATTACGATATTTCACTGAATGAAACCCCATGTTTAAAACATGCCCTGTTTGTATCTCCAGAAGAGATATTAGGGCTTCCTCCCCTCCAGAAAGCCAAGAACTTTCCTCCAGGGAGTGCTCACCACAGCTACTGGCTCTCCCCTCTGCTCTATTCTTTCCCAAAGGGGCCTGCTGAGACACACTCAAACATAAGCCTGCCTGTTTTTCAGGCTAAAACTCAACATCTGCATTGGAGCCTATCTACATTTTCCTCTCCTGGTCACACACAAGTCGTGAACAGGCAGTCCCCTGACCCCTAGATTCCCTGCCAAGCCTGAGATGGGGCTCAGGGAGGGATCTAGCTGCATACTCCCTACCACAGATGTGAGGCCCTGAAAGAGACCTCAAATGAAAGTATCCATACCACACCTTAATGATCAAAACTGGCTGAAGGAAAAAGAGAATGGTTCTATTAATAATTCACTGGTTCCTAAATAGACATGTTTAGGCGGTCTGCATCTGAATCATCTCAAAAGGTTTTTTTTTTTTTTAATTCAAACTTCAAAACCTCATCCTTAGGATGTTCTATTTCACAGGTGGGACCTTGGACTGTGACTTTTAAGGTGATCCCCAAGTGAGTATGGGCTTCCCAGGTGGCTCAGTGGTAGGGAATCCACCTGCCAATGCAGGAGACGCAGGAGAAGTAAGTTTGATCCCTGGGTGGGAAGATCCCATGGAGAAGGGCATGGCAACCCACTTCAGTATTCTTGCCTAGGAAATCCCATGGACAAAGGAGCCTGGTGGGCTACAGTCCATGGAGTCACAAAAGAGGCAGACACAGCTTAGTGACTAAACAACAACAACAGGTGAGTTCATAATTTGGAAATACTCGAAACTGCTGTACTTCTTTTTAGAGTTTAAAGAAAACAACTGAGAAGTAGCTGGTGTGTCCAAATCATCATTCCTGTCATTGAGGCACCAGCCATCTAGTTCTGTATTAACTTTATTCCCAGCTGGTGCTCGCGGTAAAGAACACACCTGCCAGTGCAGGAGATGTACAAGTTCGATCCCTGGGTCAGGAAGATCCCCTGGAGGAGGGCATGGCAGCTCACTCCAGTGTTCTAGCCTGGAGAATCCCCATGGACAGGGGAGCCTGTTGGGCTACAGTCCTTAAGAGTCGTGAAGAGTTGGGCACGACTGAAGTGACGAGCATGCACTGTGAGATAACAGAACATCCCAAAACTCAGTGGCATTTCTTATCTCTCAATTTCTGTAAATTGGGAATTCAGGTGTGGTGGGGTTGAGTATTTCTGGCTCAAGGTTTTTTGTTTTTTTTTTACCAGGCTGCAGTTAAGACACTGGCTGGGGCTGCAGTCATCTGAAGGCTTGACAGGGGCTGAATAAGCCACTTCCAAACTGCTGACCAGAGGCCTCCATTTCTCACTGACTGCTGGCAAAGACCTTAATTCCTCCCCACCTAGGCTTCTACATAGGACATCCTACGGGGATCTCTTCCCACGGAGCAAGTAACCCAACAGAGACGTAAAGGAGGAAGCTATAGTGCCTTTCATGATGCAGTTCCTGAAGTTACACATTATCACTTTCACTTTTTTTTTAAAAATTTTATTTTATTTTAAGACTTTACATAACTGTATTAGTTTTGCCAAATATCAAAATGAATCCGCCACAGGTATACATGTGTTCCCCACTTTTCTTTATTCATACTGAAATAAGTCAGTAAGTTGAAGCCACATTCAAGGAGAACAGAACAGGCCTCTTCTTTTAAAGGGAGAGTCCAAGAATTTTAAGGCACTGCAATTTTCATTATCTGTCATACTCTGAGAATGGAACAGAAACTAACAACTCTAAAGTATCTCTGGTCTTGAGCCTGCCCTCAAGGAATTCTGAGAGCAAGGGTAGAAGAAAAGACCAGAGTGCCCAATTATTCTTCTTCTTTAATGAAGTCAAGCTAGGGAACAGTCAGTTAGGTGAGGGGCAGAAGCACATAAATGTTAAATTAGAAATCAAAAATGCTTCGTTGGGAGACCCAACTTCCTCAGTTTTAGCTGTGGACTTCACTTAGCCACTGGGCTACTACCCTCTTTATAAAAAAAAAAAAAAAAAGGAAGAAAATATTTACTACTGGTGGTGAGGGGATGGAGTTGGAGGCAAAAATTCTACAAATTTACAAAGAAGATAAACTCCAAGACAGAGCTGGACAAATAGCAAAGTGCTAGACATAATTGTAGTTGATTACTAGCATGTTTCTTATAAGCAAAGGCATGCAGAGTAGAAGGTGACGAGGCCAGTCTATTCAGGTCACCTTAACTCCTTTTGCATGTGTCCTCTCTGTATTTGTATACTTTCCTTCTAGAAACAAACTAGCCCCTTAGTACTCTGTATGGAATTCCCACCCCCAGGACACTCATGTCACTGCTCTGAACTCTGTTTTCTTTCTGGTTGTACCTGTACTGTTTATAGAAACTGTGTACGCACAGGCCCTGCAAAATGTATTCAAACTGCTTAGTGCTACCTGATCAGGTAACTCATCTCGAGGACTTAACAGTTGTGCCCCTGAATTTGTAAATGCCCACTCATACTGAAGGCAGGAACAGGAAGAACTGCAAATAAGTATGGACATCCTGGAAATATTTTGTGCCCATGGGGATGTCTATATACACATATTTAAATATTATTTATCTAGACCTAATATATGCAAAAATAAAAACAAAACGGTGCGACAGAATTCTGCTGTGATTGGAATTGGAACTTCCTTGGAGCTCTGAAGAATCTGATTCAGAGTACAGTTGCCAAAGAAAATGTCAGTCTACACAGCAAACAACCTTATGACCACTGAGGAGTATGCAGACATCTGAGAAACCTCATTCCCAATTCCTTTTCAAATTCCTTTCTCCTCCTCCCCAGGGTTTTCAGACACTTTAAAGAGATCCGAGAAATTCCACAGTTTGAGGGAAACTCATTGTGGTGAGGCAGGTAATATTAAACGAACCCGTGGCCATGACAGGGAAAAAAAAAAAAAAATGAAATGCATACCCATGCAGAGATACAGAGACAAGAAAAGAGCCTGAAAAACAATAGTCAAAACTTTTCCAAGCATTGAGGCATGGAGGACATACCTAAATCAAAAGTATTTTTTTCAATGTATCTTTCATTAATAAGTCAAAAATTCAAGGAGTATTACAAGAATAGGTGAAAAGATCTCCTGCAGACATAAAAGATTCTCATGAGAGGGAACACAAAAACTGGAGGTGTTCAAGTCTTAGAAAGCCACCTGCCATGCTCCCTTTTTGCAGAGAATAAAGAGAGAAGGGCTGAAATTAGAAACACTTATACTCACCCCACATTTTCAAAGTCAACTAAGGGGGACAGAGTTTGTTCAAAATGAAAAAGAAAATCAAAGCTCTTTTAATTCAACCACTATAACTTTATGTTTGAGGGTATAGCGAGGACTTTCGCTTTTTTGTTCTTTTCTCCCCTCCCCACAACCACCCCACCACCACCCAACCCTTCCTGTGAGGCTAAGTCAGAATATCTGGGGCAACTGACCAGGAGTTATTCCCATTTAATATATTACAGCCCAATTCCAACAAACCTAGAAAATCCAGAGTCTATTCTCAAGAGCCTTCCCTGGAGATGAGCCTTCCCTGAAGATGAGCCTTCCCTGTTTGAAACAGATGGGTGAGGTTTTATGGTCAGAAGTTTCTTGTGGGAGGTGAGAGGCTGCATCCCCGAAACGACCAACCAAGAAACACCCTGCAGAAATAAGGCACTGGTTTGGGACCTCTTAAGTAGTCTTGTCCAGTAGAACAGCCAGATATCAGAGGCTTTGATGAAGCAACTGTTGAATAAATGAAGGGCTAGAAGATGAGACTTCAGTTGACTAGCTCAACCTCTTAGAAACTTTCACATACCATTTGGGACTGTTAGATACACATATGTTTTGCAGTCATTGGGCACTACCAAGTTGCTCTTCTTCATTTCCACCAAAGCTAAGCAGGTTATAGAAAATATTTTTACAGAAAACAAAAATCAGGAAACCATGTATATAATGGAAAGAACACAATTTTTAGATCAGAAAGACCTAGGGCTGAATTCACAGGCTCTGTTCTATGGCAGCTGATTGATTTAGGTACCTAAACCCGCTCTGCCTTAGTTTTTTGCATTCTTTTTTTTTTTTTTTTTTAAAGCCCAACAGGTTATTGTGAAGATAATATAAATGTCTCCATGAAAATCACTTTGAATGAAGTAATGGAGCCACAACAATGAGTGAGACCAGTTTCTGATCCACTGAATGGAAAAAGACAACAGAAGTACAGTAACCAGACTCCAGGTGGCTCCTGATGACCTCACCTTCTGGCAGCCACATCGCTTAGTGGTCATTTCTCACAATGCACCATGCTTGGCCAGCATGACCAACAAAAATGACGGTTTTCACTTCCAAGATTAGGAAACAAAATGCATTTCAGTTGCCATCTAAATTGGTATTTGTCTTTTTCTCTCTCCTCTCCCTCTCTCTGATCATTCAATCTGGGAAAGCCAACTGTCATCATCACCCAGCCCTCTGGAAAGGCCCAAGTGGAGAAGAACTCAGGTGTCTGGCCAAATCGTCATAAGTGAGCTTAGAAATAGATCTTCCAGCCTCAATCAAGCCTTCAAATGACTACAGCCCTGGTCGAGACACCCTGAGTCAGAACCACCTGCCTACGCCACTCCCGGATGCTCAACTTTCTGAAATTGTGGGAGATAATATATGTCTGTCGTTTTAAATTGTGGAGAAATCTGTTACACTGCAATAAATAACTACTACATTAGGTTACACATAGAGTTGCAAGGTTTAGAAGAGGAAAAAATCCTTGAAGGTTGAAAGCTGTTTGTCAAAGAATTAAGTTTGGACGGAAGTATGAGTTTGACAGGTGAGAGAATAGTACTAGGTTATGGACATAAGTGAACCAGGCAGAGGGGCAGGAAATCACCAGACAGGTTCAACGGGCAGTGATGAGAGAGACAGAATGCCAGCCACCACATCTGCAACTTCCAATCCAGGACATGAAGGGTAAGTTGGACCATAAAGAAGGCTGAGCACTGAAGAACTGATGCTTTCAAACTGCAGTGCTAGAGAAGACTCTTGAAAGTTCCTTGGACTGCAAGGAGATCAAACCAGTCAGTCAATCCCAAAGGAAATCAACCCTGAAAATTCATTGGAAGGACACTGCTGAAGCTAAATCTCCAATACTTTGGCCACCTGATGCAAACAGCCAACTCATTGGAAAAAGACCCTGATGCTGGGAAAGACTGAGGGCAAGAGGAGAAGGGGGCAATAGAGGATGAGATGGCTGGATGGCATCACCAACTCAATGGACATGAGTTTGAGCAGACTCAGGGAGACAGTGAAGGACAGGGAAGCCTGGCGTGCTGCAGTTAATGTGGTTGCAAAGAGTCGGACACAACTGAGCAACTAAACCACAACAGTGGATCCTTGAGATACCCAGGCAGTAGCTAGGACTGAGAGTTCCCACTGGCGGGCATGTAGAAGATGGATTAGCTACACAAAACTAGAGGCAAGAAAGTCAAGCAGGAGCCTTTTGTAATGACCCAGGGGAGGAAATAAGGAGCTGACCCAGAGTGCTGCTGAATAAGAGTGGGGAAGAGATGAATGAGAAACATGTCATGAACATGGTCCACCATGCAGTGTGGCTGCCTACCAGAGCCTGAGGTGTCTGAGCCTCACGTGGTCATGTAATCCGTGTGCAGTCAGTCACATGCCTGCGGACATAACTACCATGGGACACATACTTCAGTCAAAGCCTCACCTTTCATGCATATCATGTGCTGCTCTGCCATTCGATACACTGCACTACGAAATTGAGGCCATAAATATTGGAGGTGCTTTAGACACAAAGTTAGAGTGAAATGTGTAAGCTTTGTTTCCTCTTAAATCACCTCAAATGCAAGAACGGACTCCAAATGGCACTGTTCTCCCTAATAAAGTCAAATACTAATAAAAGAGGACACTGTGGAGGTGACACAAAGAAAATTCAAAAGCCATCCTTCACGCCAGAGACAGGTCTGAGGAGGAAAGCCCTGAGAAACAATATTAGTATTATCAATCTCACCCAGTCATCTATGCTACAGGAGAAAAATCACCAAAATGCCAATGGAGATTCAAACAACCCTGACGCTGTGGGATCACTGGGGTTCTCTGAGACGTGATACTGCTCCGTTACTCAGAGGCTGCTGAAGGTGCTGCACACACTGGGAGCAATGAGGGCCATTCTGGTGAAACTAGAGCAAGGTGGCCGACAAAGGGGCCCCACCCGCTGGTCGACTGTCTTTGACTCAGACTCTCCAGGGACCGGGGAGAGAGAGGACACACTGTTAAGAGTGGGAGGAGCACACACGGCCATCCCTCCCCACACCTATGAGGCTAGCGCCCATCTGGCTTACGACGTGCCGGAGGCCATCGGGCCCACACCCATCTGACAGTCAGGGAAACAGGCTCAGAGACATAGAGCTACTAGCCCATCACATGGGCTGGAGAGTCAATCGGCAAAACATCTTGGTTTCTCTAACCCCTGGCCCAGCAGTCTTCTCATATCCTTCCACCCCAGGGTGGAGAGGAGTAAGAAGATGAAGGAAGAGTCTTCCCAAGAGCCTCCAGGGAATGCACTGTGCTCTGACACTCACTTCCACCCAGACACAAAACTTGAGCCCTTCAATTTTGCACACTGGAGCATCTCCGTGACACCCGGCACATTGCCAGGTCCTGTGGAGTAGAGAGGAGCACGTGAGCGAATGGAAGCAGGGATTGGGGCAGTTGAATGCAGACAGAAAATGGTCAGAGCTGACTTACCAAAGGCTGACCATCAAGGGAGAGTGGGAGCAGACTTACAAGGGAAGGAAATGTTCCAAAGATGGTCAGGGTCCTGACAGGGGAGGTGGCGGCAGAGGCCACTCAGAAAGCCTGGGAGGCCAGGATGCAGGCTGGCTCTAGGGAGGCCTGCGAGTGAAATTACTGAAAAGCCAGGTGCACAGACAGGCTGAGCCAAAATGGCAGAGCCTTGGAATTCTTAGAGACATGTGAACTTTATCTCATAGACAACGGGAAGACACAGATGCTTTTACTAAGGGAGTAACTCGACTCAACCCCAGACAGGGAGAGGCTCCATCAGCGCTGTCTGTAGCTTGCTAAAGGATCATCTGTCACTACGGCTGCCCTCGCAGGGGAGCTTCAAAAGACAAGGACTGAAAGCAAGCTCCTTCCTGCCTTCAACATGTCCCAGCAGAATGCCCATTAGCCTTCCAGGGAGCCAAGGTGCTAAAAACCCAGCTTCAGTGAGCTGTGCTTCTCTGACCGCTGGGATGACACAGGGCTGTCATCACTGCTCAGGGGCCAGCCCGGCTAACACCGTGCTGCCTGGGACTAAAGAGATGCCAAGCGTCCTCCTTGTCTCAAAACCAACAGAGGTAGGGATGCTTGCTCATGAAAACTGAAGTTGATAGAGCCACAGAAATAGAAACAGCTCTCTGTTTGGGAAACAGTGAAATTTGTCAAAGAGTATGTGTTCAGTACATACATATAAACAACTTGAGCTCAGTCAGGGAAGAAAGAGCTCTGGACATTGGAAGGGAATGCCTGTATTCCCATCGTGGCTCTGCCGCTGACCTGTTGCCCAGCCTGCAGGTGATTTCACTTTTCTAAGCCTTGGTTTCCTCATTCGTTACACAGAAATAAATACCCTCTACTTTGCCCACTTGTCAAGAAGCCTGGAGGGTGGGGTGGAGGAGGGCTTATAGCAACTAGCCTTAGATGTGGGCAGCCAGGGCCACCCTCCAAGCAGAGTCAGACCAGGAGCCTCCTGGACCTGACTCCCCCTCTGCAGACAGGGTCCCAAGCGTCCAGATCTGGGCCAGGGCTCCTGTCCCACCCCCCGCAGCTCTGAAGTCACCGCTCTCCTCTGACACTTTTGCTTACTTCCTCTGCTGCTGCTGAAATACGTTCTTGTGTCATCAGGTTATGATTTCTGCTATTTTGTTCCTTCCAACTCTGCCTCCCTTGGGCAGAAACCCTACTCTGAAACCACCTGGATGGGGTCTTCCTCAGGGTGGCTGCGAAGGTCAGACCCTCTCGCTTACCTCATGTCGGCCTCTGCGATGAGGGGGCCTGGATGCCCATCAACATTCAAGTTTGTTTTTATTTCACCTATGGAGGGAATGAGTGTAGACCATTTTTGTCACCCCTGAAGGCTAGTTAGCGCTCATGTGAACTCTCCCTATATGTCGTGAGTCGGATCCCTCACTTGTGTGGTTACTTCAGACGCATGAGCATCCTTTTCCTAAAACCTTTGGCAGTCTCCATGTACTCTCCCCCCTAACCACCCTGCACCTACCCCCCGCACCGCAGTGCTACTCGCCTTGCTCCTTCCTGCCCTTTCAAAGACTGACGGCAAATCAGCAGATACACCACCTGCTAGCATGATGCCAAGTGTCAATACAGTCTGGAAACACAGGGAAGGGAGGCAAACCTGCTTCTGTTCCCCAGCAGACCTCTTTTCTGTCATCTCTCCCCTCTGGAAAGCGGAGCCAGCAAGACCCCCAAGGGAGACAGGGTGGAGGTTTAAGTGCCTCTATCATGAAGTTCTGACAAGCTGGGGATCCAGCGGGAGATGCAATGAATGCTTCAACCCCCCTTCCCTGCATTAACCCCCAGGGCCCCATTCCAGCCTCTGCCTTCACAAGGACCCCATTCACACATGGCCATGTTTTGCCTAAAAAAGAGAAATCTGAATAAGCAAAGAGCCCCACTTTGATCTGCCAGGGTAAGTCCACTTCCAGGCCTCCCATCCCTCAGCCAGGCAGTTGGCAGCCTCCTTCCTCATTTCCTCCAGAGGAGAGGCCAACAAGAATAACGCTCTGGCCCTTTGTTCCCATTTGGAACTTTATCAATGGGTGATTAACTGCTTCTTAAATAAGGGTGATCCTCTACTCGCCGAAGATTTGCTGCTAAGTAAATCAGATTCAAAACTAAAAGAAACACATGTATTCATCATCCCACTTCCTTGGGAAGCTCAGAAGTTACAGACTAAGTGATGAGAAACCTATAGAGCTTTAAGAGAAGGATTATAGGGTGATGGGCAAGTATTCTTCAAATGGCACAATTTACCAAGTAAGTTTTTTTCCACCATGTAATTAAAAGCCAGGGAAACAGCAACTCCAACCACTTCATTAGTTACTAGTCTTGGGAAGAACATTACAGCATACCTAACACCTTGGCTGTCATGTCCCAGGACAGAGTCAATGGTGACCTTTGTGGTGGAGACCACCTTATATCTTAACCACAACTGCCAACAGAGATGTTTCCTCTCCCTCTCCTGACTTCTGAGCATCCTGATCTATGCTCCAATCATAAATCCCCATACCTGACAGAAGGGTTGCAGAGGTGAGGGATGTTTTGGCCTCCTTAGGCCATAATTTGCATCTCAGCAGTTAATTTCTGCACCCTGACAAGCTGATAACCTCTGCTCCATCCCCACCAAAGCACTCTGAAGGGAAGGCCAGGACAGTCTCACATGTCAAATTCCACTGCAGCCCACTACTCCCTCTCCCCTCCACCAGAGTCTTGGAACAAGCAGCACACACCGGAGTCCACACTCACTTGTCTAAAATAATGCCTTTAGCCAAACTGTCATAAAATTCTGACTGGATATGCAGCTTTCTCACCTGTCTGGTTTAGACTCCAGTCAGACCCTAATTCTAAGAGTGATAACTGTTGTAAAGCTCATACGGCATACCTTAGTAATGCTTAATAAGCCTTTCTACCTTTGCATTTGATATACACATAACAGTAATACAAGCAAAAGGAATGATATAGAAAACTATTTATTGAGCACTAGATGCTAGGGCTTCCCTGGTGGTTCAGACAGTAAAGAATTCACCTGCAATGTGGGAGACCTGTGTTCGATCCCTGGTTTGGGAGGATCCCCTGGAGGAGGACATGGCAACGCATTCCAGTATTTCTACCTAGAGAATCCCTATGGACAGAGGAGCCTGGAGAGCTGCAGTGCAAAGAGCTGCAAAGAGTCAGACATGACTGAGTGACCAAGCACATACATACACAGATGCTAGGCTCAGAATATTTCATATACATGACTTCAATAAATCTTCATAACGATCCTGTGATGTCAGCTGTTTTACTACCTTGTTTATTTTATTTTTATATCTAATTACCTAGTCTCCTGCTCCTTTTTCCTCCCACCATGCCACACACCACACGCTTGGATCAATGTGCTCAAGTGCACAGACACAAATCCACACCATGGGGTCAATGATCATACTGGTGCTACTGCTAAGGTTACTCATCCCACTCGTAGCATCACCTCTTATGGAACAGGGAGACTGTTCCATATGGAACAGGGAGATCTCAGACATACCTCCTTCTGTTGGAAACATACCCAAAATATTCTGAACAAGAAAGCTGTGCAGTTTCACTTAAAGTCAGACAAACAGCTATTGTTTGGCTAAGCTGTGTTCAGAACATGGGGAGGAAAGAGCTTAGAATAACGAAGCGAGGACCACTTATCGTTTCTGCTCTGCTTTACCCACTTTGTATCTGTATCAAGATGCGAGAGTGAGTAGGATACAGGCAGCTGTGTGCATGGGACCTTGATTTCTGCAACCAGTTTTGCTAAATGCCAATTAATTTAAGCTCTCCCAGGTGACCTGATTTCAGGGTTTCCTGAACCCCTTTATTTGGAGGTAGCAACCAGAGCCCAGCTGTGGGGAAAATGGCCCACATGAAGGCAGATCTCTGGGAATACCCTGGGAGGAGCCACTCCTGAGTCTTCACAGTCTCGGGGTCACAGAGCTGGAAGGAACCTAAGGCTTGATTAGTCCCCAAGATAAACGCACAGTCACTTGTCAAAACAAGATCCAGATGACTGAATGTTGGAGACCCAATATTATTACTTTACTGATTAAGGGTTGAAAATAAAATCATCATCAGGTAAAGGTATGGGTTCTCCATTTAATAATTATCCAGAAATTAAGAAACACTAGATGTGTCAGACTCAATCTTTTGGGACATGCTTGACATTCATCAGATTGTTCACTCCCTAAAATCAAACAATGACAGTAAAAAGAACAGGGGCTTCTGAGTAGATTAGAATTGGTTCCAGGAGGATGTCCCTCATGGTCCATTGGTTGAGAATCTGCCTGCCAATGCAGGGGACATGGGTTCCATCCTCAGTCAGGGAAGACTGCATACACACGGGGCAGCTAGGCTCAGGTGCCACAACTATTGAGTTCGTGCGCCCTAGAGCCCACTCTCCGCAACAAGAGAAGTCGCTGCTCGCTACAACTAGAGAAAGCCTGTGTGCAACAATGAAGATCCAGAGCAGCCAAAGAAAGAAAAAGAACTGGTTCCAAATCCTAGGTCTGCCATGAGCAGTTGTGCCTCTCAAAGGGTTATTTTACTTGTTATGAAGCAGAAATAACAATAACTTGCATGAAGAGCTAGAATTCAACGAGCTAGCACATGACAAGATGTTTCCTGAAACACAGTGGGTATTTCATCTTCCTTCACTCCCAGGTTATATGACAATAGAGCACCATAACACCCCAAATCAGAGTTCTTGCAGGATACACAATTCCCACTTCAACACAGCACTACATCAGTTGCTCAGACTGTTTACAAACTCAATAACCACATCAACCTAGTCGACAACTTACTTTTCACTGAACTACAACATTCTAAAGCTGTTTGCAGAGCACATTCCTCCGGGGACCTAGAGAAGGAAATGATTTGGAAACTATCTGAAAAATGTGAACAGTTGCATCCATTTTACATGGGGCGAAAATATTCTAGCTGAGTAAGAGCAGGCAAAATTGACAAACAAATGAAAATTCCATCAACCAGATACAAATAGAAACTCCATTTGGGCTTAACTTCAAAGTACTGTACACTCTCAAAAATAAAATATAAGCAACCAAAATATATTTATGTCTACAGCTGTGACATTAACATTAGTGGCAGCTTGTTTACACGCCTCAGCCAAGAAACGCTTGTCCATCTGGTCACACAACCGGCATTACACACATATTTTAAAGTTATTCAAATATTTCCTATGGGTTGGTTCATGTAGGCAAATTTGGAATAAGTCAAGGGAAAATACACTGCAAAGAACCTGCTGAACCCACAGAAACCGACATTTTCCTTCCCACCTGCCAGTTAAATGCCTGTACTGCTTCCTCATTCATTCACCCACCTCTACAAACATTTGCATTGACATTTTGCCAAAGAGTTATCCTACAAATCCCTAACAGGGAGAAGAGAAGGGAATACAACAATTATACATGAATTTCAAACACTGGTGGTATCTTCAAAAAAATTCTGCCCCAGAGAAGTCCTAACATCAAGTCAGATTTTTAAGTGACATCACTACTTTAATACTGTATATTTATGTCACAGGAGGCTGTCCATTTATAGAAGAGATAAAGTGACTTGTCTGACCCACTTCCCTCTTAAAACAAAGCTGAGCTGTGTGACAGACCTACTAGTCTGCAGACTGAAGGTACACTTCTGAGGTCATATTTCTAATCTGAAGAAAATCCTGTGAAATGGGATTTGTTGTTGAGTCGCTAAGTTGTGTCTGACTCTTAGTGACCTCATGAATTGTAGCCCACCAGGTTCCTCTGTCCATAGGATTTTGCAGGCAAGAACACTGAATGGGTTGCTATTTCCTACTCCAGGGGATCTCCCTAACCCAGGGATCAGACTCGTGTCTCCTGCATTGGCAGGGAGATTCTTTACTGCTGAGCCACCCAGGAAGCCCTGTGAAATGGGATTAACCAACTTCTAACAGTTTAATGGGAGAAGGCAATGGCATCCCACTCCAGTACTCTTGCCTGGAGAATCCCATGGATGGAGAAGCCTGGGAGGCTGCAGTCCATGGCGTCACTAAGAGACACTACTGAGCGACTTCACTTTCACTTTTCACTTTCCTGCATTGGAGAAGGAAATGGCAACCAACCTGGAGAATCCCAGGGGCGGGGGAGCCTGGTGGGCTGACGTCTATGGAGTCACACAGAGTCGGACATGACTGAAGTGACTTAGCAGCGGCAACAGTTTAATATACTACTATCCAGGAGCTTCATAATGTATGCATATTTCTTAAAGTATACACTTACTGTATACAAACAGCTCTATACTAATTGCTAAATTCTCCTAGAACAAAATCCAAAGCCTGTCCACGCACAGCCAGCAGCAGGAAAATCCATCCCCATGACCATGGCACTGGATAAGCTTCTGCTATAGAAGGTGTTATTCCCCCTTGAAGGTCTCACTGGCCACAGACAAGGAAAAGCAAATGTATTCAGAGGGCTCCTGGGAACTTAACAGAAAACTCCAGAATTTCCCAAGTTCTGGATCCACCAAAGGCATGATCTTTTTATTTCTTGAGTAGTTAATCTGCCTACAGGAAAAAGTATACTTCACATATTACAGATGTAATATCATAAGATTCTTAATGATCCAGCCAAAGAGATCATTTTAAAGCACGTGTGCAAATACATCTCCCTGTTCAGTCCTAAAAGGCCGTCCTCCCAATGACCAGAGGGGTGACAAGCCTCGCTTTCCTACTCCTTTCCTCTGCTGTATTCACACCAGCTACACGTGCCTCCTTGCTGTTCCTTAAACACCCTGAGAATTCTGTCCTGGCTGTAAAATTCTTCCACAGTGTTCTCACAGGGCATCTGCAAGTTTGTGCTTTAACATCACAATCTTCCTCTGTTTAAAATTTCAACCTCTTCCCATTGCTAAGTGGCGCTAGTGGCGAAGAACCCACCTGACAAAGCAGGAGACATAAGAGACGCAGGTTGGATCCCTGTTGGGAAGATTCCCTGGAGGAGGGCATGGCAACCCACTCCAATACTGTGGCCTGGAGAACCCCCATGGACAGAGGAGCCTGGTGAGCTACAGTCCATGGGGTCACAAAGAGTTGAAAATGACTGAAGCAACTCAGCATGCACACCCATTGCCTTTCACCCTGCTTTACTTTTTTTTCATGACATATACTGTAGTAAGTAAAAAACACAGTGATAATTCATTATCATGTCAGTTATTTAGTGCCTTTCTTTTTTTTTTCGTTTTCCCCTGTTGGAATGCTTAAGTTCCAAGAGAGTGGGGGTCCTTCCCCATTTGTTCAGTAGTGTGCGTCTCACACACCTGCAACACTTCCTGATGCCTAGTAGGGCCCACGACATATGTGTTGAGTAAATAACTGAATCGCCAGAGTCCGAAGTGCTTTATCACAGAACAACTCCCTGGGGCTCTGCTAAGTCAGAGGTTCCTTAGGTCAATGGGACCCCTGGGAAGGACCCCAGGCAGATGCTGGACAAAAACTCAAGAAGAGTAACAGAAATATGGAGAGATATTGGACAAGATATACACTCCCCCCAAAACTATGCATCTCATCACTGCAGGGTTCAACACCTTCCAAGACACCCTACTGGATGGCCTCTTCAATGTGAGGTTCAAGGCTCTTCCATCTAGCACCCAGCCTTGGTATCTCATTCACTGCATCACTCATCATGTGTGCGGTGAGCCGGGCACCACCCTTAGTCCTGCATGTACTCCTCTACATGTCAGCAGAAAAGTGCTGCTTGCCACCAAGTCTGGGCCTGCCCCAGCCCCACCAACATGCACAGACTGTCTGCAACCCTCAGGTTCAGCCCTGCCCACTGTCTGAGTCAGCCAAGACCAAACCTGGCAATGAACCAGGAGTCCCACCCATCTCCACATAGCCTTGATCACTTTTTCTGACCTAAATCCATTGTGCACCATAATCAAAACGGCACATAAGAACGATTCACAGTACATCACACATAGTATCAGCCATCCCCAAACCACAAGCCATCCCCAACCCTGAGCTACCGACCCACACAGCAGTTTATTTAAGACCTTTGTAACCTTCTTCCGTGTTTATAATCACTTTTAAATGTTTTATGTCCTTTGACTAGTAATAGAGGTGAGGGTTAAAAGCACAGACTGTAGTTAAACCAAATCTTCTCTGCCAATGACTAGCTGTGCCAATTACAAGGTTTAAGTTAAGCGTGAAGACAAATGGATTGAAGAAGGTAAAGCTCATGAACAATGAATACAGAAACACCCCCAAGCAAATACTCAAGACATTACTCCCATAAACAAAATGGAATATATATCTACACAATGGAGTATTATTTGGCTATAAAAAGGATTGAAGTTCTGATACATGCTACAAAATGGATGAATCTTGAAAACCTGCTAAATGAAAGAATCCAGAAACAAAAGGCCACATATTATATGATTCTACTTATAGGTGATGTCTAGAATAGGCAAACCTATATTCAGAAAGTAGATTAGTGGTTGCCAAGGGTTGCTGTGGAAGAAGGGGAAGGAAAATGACTGCCCCTGGCTATGGACTTTCTTTTTGAGGTGATGAAAATGCTCTAGAATTAGACAGTGGTGATCATTGCACAACTCTCTAAGCAGACTAAAACCACTAAATTGCATACTAAAAAGGGAGGTATCATCCCACCCCTCCCTCCCCTATGAGCCTCCAGAACTATGCCCAAGTCTTATTATGGTATCCCTCAAAGTCCCCTATAAAAAGCACGACAAACTAAACACCAAATAAACTAAGCAACCAATGACAAACATGGAGCCAAAATTTTCTAGGAAAACTCAACAAAGACTAGAACAACTAAGCAGCTGCAAGGAATGACTGGCCAGCTTGGGCCAAGTTTGGTCCCCCAGGCAGCTGGAGCATCGCCAGCATACAGTCACTCACTGTGGCTGAGGGTCAAAGGGAGGTTCTGCCAACAGGGGAAATGATCAAACAGCAGAACTTGGCCACATCAGTTCAAGATTAAAAAAAAAGAGTGGGATAAGGGGGTCTATCACACTCTTTCAGTTGGGTTCATAATCAGAGTCCTCAATCAGTATGCCCAGCATCAATTTCCAACATGCAGACCTATTTATACTGCCTCCTTTTAATCGATGTAATGGCTACAAAAATAAATGAACTGGAAAGGAGAGTTGTAAGGAGAGAGAATGCCATAGGAAACAAACAGGCACATATTTCAAAGTAACTGTTTCTTTCCTGGAACTGGCAGGCAGAAAAGAATTCTTGAATATATTCTAGCACTCAGCTGAACCATCCTTGCCACCAGCTCCACATATTAATACATGTTCTAGAGATCATTTTCCCTGCAGAAATTTTTTAAGGAGGGGAAACTCAGAGAAAGGGAAAATGAACTATAGTCTCAAATAAGAAAAGGAAATTAGTGTTTTCATTTCATGATGAAGAAAAAAAAAATGTTCTTTCTTATAGCTCCCAGAATCCAAAAGCTCTTCATATAGGTCACTTAAAACAATTAGAACAAGGATAATGTGTTAGTATGGCTGACATAATTGGAAGCTGGATAAAGAAACAGGTGAAGCCCAGTCACAGTGAATCCTCAGAATGTGCCTTAGAACTTCCAGAATTAACTCCCCACCTCAGACTCTCAGGACAGTCTTTCCAGGTCACTTTAATCAAGATACCCATTTTCTCTGTCTGCAGCAATCTTAGCCCATTTCCAAATTACTCTGGGTTTGCCTGTTTCTATTTTCAAGAGCACTCAGAAATCCAGATTCTTAAAAGTGCTTTTAAACCACCTCATCATCTCTGATTTCTTTCAGCTCTTTTTTCCCATCATCACCCTGAATCCTGCCCTCCCCGCCTTCCCCACTCTCTTCCATTTAATGGATAGAAAATGGAGCTTTGGAGAAGTTGTAAAGCAAGACGAAGACATCAGAGATTACACTCAGAATAAAGGAAATGAGGAGAGCCTCTGATTGCCCCTGGAGGGGCAGCCCCCAGGAGGGGCTGCCAGAGGGTCTTATCAGAGGGCAGGTTCAAGGGGGTCAGACAGAGGATATCTTTCTTTAGCACAGCCCTGGAGTCTCCGCTCTTGGCTTTAACACTCAGCTCCCATACCTCCCCAGTGGCTCAGTAGTAAAGAATCCACCTGCAATGCAGGAGACATGGGTTCGATCCCTGAGTGGGAAAGATTCCCTTGAGGAAGGCATGGCAACCCACTCCAGTAGTCTTGCTGAGAAAATCCCATGGATGGAGAAGCCTGGGGGCCCCAGTCCATAGGGTCTCAACGAGTCTGAAAGGACAGGGCACCCATACTGTTTAACTGTGTGAGCTAGAGCAGATCTCTTGAGCTCTCTGCATCTCAGTTATATCACGGGTTCAACGAGAATCCCAATGCCTATCTCACAGGAGAAATAAGGAAACACGGTGGAATCCAGACTCTAAGCACCATGGAGGAAGAGACTCAGTTTACCTTTCTCACAGCTCTACCCCTGCTCCAGCATTGCACTTGGCACAAAGTCTAGATCATGGTTTCCTAGATTTTTCTCTCGTCCACTAATAACTTGCTCCCTATTTTGAATCTAAATGGGGGAACTGATTAAAGAAGAAAAAATAATGATGGCATCATCATCATTATTACCACCACCCTAACACACAAGGAAAAAACATTAAATAAATATAAATTAAAAAATAATATCCTAAAGCAGGCAGACAGGAAAAAGAAGTATTTGCATTTCATTACAGCTACCATGACTGCACACTCTTCACAATAGAAGAGAGAAAAAAGAAGAAAAGGGAAAGGCAAAAAGAAATATGAATAAATAAAGAAATCTAACTGATATCCTAAATATGTAATCAAAAAGAACAGGCCTTGGAATATATTATAAATGGAAAGATCTGCTCAGAGAGAAGCAATTGAAAGTCCAAATTGAACAGTCTCAGCAATTTGTGGGAGAAGAAATATTCTGAAATGGCATAATGTAGGAGAAAAGAACAAAGCATTTTTATCTGGCTCCCAAACAATGAAATGAACCTGCCAATTCCATGTGGAAGATGGGCTTTAAAGAACTGCAGCCGAGCCAAGGGAGCATTCAAAGTGAGTTGGAATTCATTAGATGCCAGAGGAGAAGCAGCTACAGATTTCTTAACAGGCGTCTCCAGCTCAGGCCAGAAGGAGCCCGAGGCAGCCCAGAACTGGCTGAAGACTCAAAGGAAAACTACTCTTTGATTAACCCATCCAACCTGCACATCTTGCCCAGCTTCTGGGCTCCTTTCCTCCCATAGGCATTGCTAGTCCAAATGGTGATAATCTCTGAGAAAACACAGAAAGGAGGCTAAGGAGGAAAAAGTCCTGCCTGCAGTTAGGAGGGCATGAGATCAGTTCTCACTCTGCCCCTCATGCGGTGAGGACGGAAATTCCTCCCTCTGAGACAGTTTCCTCACCAATGACATGGAAAAAGGTGGGAATGGATCACATCAGGATGTCAGTTCCTAAGTCAATGGGCAAAAATCAAATCTGCTCAAAAGAGCCCTGCATGTATGCAGACAAACCTATAATCCAAAGAGATACGTGCACCCCTACGTTCATAGCAGCACTATTCACAATAGCCACAGGCTAAATGTCCATCAACAGATGAATGGGTAAAGATGTGGTACATATATATATAGTGGACTACTACTCAGCTGTGGAAAAAAGAGAGAATGAAACGCCATTTCCAGCAACATGAATGCAACCAGAGATGATCACACTAAGTTATATCAGAAAGAGAAAGACAAATACCATACGATATCACTATGTGTGGAATCTAAAATATGACACAGATGAGCCTCTCTATGAAACAGGAACAGAGTCACAGACATAGAGAAGAGACTGGTGGCTACCAGGGGGAGGGGGCTAGAGGAGAGAGAGAGTGGGAGGCTGGGGTTTACAGATGTCAGCTTTTATATCTAGAATGGATAAACAATAAAGTCCTACTGTATAGCACAGAGAACTATATTCAATATCCTATAATAAGTCAAAGTTGCTCAGTCATGTCCAACTCTGTGACCCCATGGACTATACAGTCCATAGAATTCTTCAGGCCAGGATACTGGAATGGGTAGCCTTTCCCTTCTCCAGGGGATCTTCCAAATTCAGGGACTGAACCCAGGTCTTCTGCATTGCAGGCAGATTCTTTACCAGCTGGAGTGGGTAGCCTATCCCTTCTCCAGCGGATCTTCCTGACCCAGGAATCAAACTGGGCTCTTCTGCTTTGCAGGCAGACTCTTTATCAACCGAGCTATCAGGGCTTATCAAAGAAAAGAATATTTTAAAAAGAATGTGTGTGAGTGTGTGTATATATATAGATATATGTATAACTGAATCATTTTGCTTTACAGCAGAAATTAACACAACATTGTAAACCAACTATACTTCAATTAAAACAAATTAAAACTGAGAAAAAGCAGCTTTGGATATTCCTACACTCACCTGAACAGTGGGGTCCACATGTTTTAATGCATATACCACGATACACATGGGACCTGAGACCAAAGGCTAGAGCAGACTTGTGTCTCCATCAGCCATCTCCTGCCCCTAAGGACACTATTTCCTGGTAGGACTCCAAACTCCAAGTTACCAGCACCATTTAAATTGCTCACTCTTCTCCTTTTTCCCAAGTCATATTTATTACACTTCTATAATTTAAAGGGCACAAAATATAATGTAAGCCCTACCTCAATCGTTGTTTTGTTTAGTTGCTAAGTCGCATCTGACTCTTGCAACCCCATGGACTGCAGCCCCCCAGGCTTCTCTGTTTATGGGATTTTCCAGGCAAGAATACTAGACTGGGTTTCCATTTGTTTCTCCAGGGGATCTTCCAGACCCCGGGATCGAACCTGCATCTCCTGCATTGGCAGGGGGATTCTTTTAATCCCGAGCCATCTGGGAAGCCCCACCTCAATCACAGGGATATCTAAAAATCAAGAGGGTAAAGTAGATGTGAAAGCACTGCAAAAACAACCAAGTGCTTTACAATTACATTATTCATCTGCTAGGTTGCGAACTTCTAAAGGATTCATGAAAAAGTATTTCCAAGATCTAACACAGTCTTAACAGACTTTCCAGGAACTCAATAAATAATGGAGATCAAGGGATGAGGCTATGAATCAGCTAACCCTCAATTTACCATCATCTCCTTCAGGGCTTCCCTGATAGCTCAGTTGGGAAAGAATCCACCTGCAATGCAAGAGACCCTGGTTCGATTCCTGGTATCAGGAAGATCCGCTGGAGAATGGATAGGCTACCCACTCCAGTATTCTTGGACTTCCCTTGTGGCTTGGCTGGTAAAGAATCTGCCCACAATGCGGAAGACCTGGGTTTGATCCCTGGGTTGGGAAGATCCCCTAGAGAAGGGAAAGGCTACCCACTCCAGTAAAGAGTTGGACATGAATGAGTGTCTTTCACTCACCTGCAGGTTCTACAGGGCACAAGTTGAAGACACACTCCCAGGATACACAGTGCCAAAGATGATACGCCTGCTGGTGCTCTTACAGAACACAGACCACAGTACAGGCAGGGGAGCAATCTGTGAGCTGGACTCTGCAGCAGAGCACTCTGTACAGGAGGACACTTGACCCAGGGTTTCACAACACAAAACAGAGGGACTTGGGAGCCAGGAGAGCTCTTAAAGAGTCAATTATTCAACCCCCTTATTTTAAGGATAAGTAAACGAAGTCTTTGGAAGGAGCTGTTGGGTAGTGGGCTCACACGGCAGCACCACCACCAAAGGCCATGGACCCAGAGAGGTCCCTGATCCCCTGCTGAACAACAATGCACAATAGAGAATAGGTCTTGCCTCACCTCGCTGGTCACAGCAGTAAAACAAGCCTGTTGCCAATCTTCACTCCAAAGTCACTTATTAAGCAACATGAGACAAGATGCTAGACAGTGTGGTGAGTGTGTGCGTACACAGACATGTGCATACACATGCTCTCTCGTGTATCTTTGTTTCTCCCTCCTCCCCCCACTGCCAGAATGGTTCCTGCTGCAATGGAGCAAAGAGGGTGCCTGAAGAAGGTCAGAGAAGAAGGCAGTGTTTCCAACTTCAGATCCCTACTCAAGTATCACCCTCCCAGAGAGGCCTCCCTCCTGGACCATTCGATTAAACAATAACCCCTTCCCTGCTCCATCTGACACCCTATCAGATCAGATCAGTCACTCAGTCGTGTCCGACTCTTTGCGACCCCATGAATCGCAGCACGCCAGGCCTCCCTGTCCATCACCAGCTCCCAGAGTTCACTGAGACTCACGTCCATCGAGTCAGTGATGCCATCCAGCCATCTCATCCTCTGTCGTCCCCTTCTCCTCCTGCCCCCAATCCCTCCCAGCATCAGAGTCTTTTCCAATGAGTCAACTCTTCGCAGGAGGTGGCCAAAGTACTGGTTTCAGCTTTAGCATCATTCCTTCCATTGACACCCTATGCATACACTTTTTCTCTTTCTCCCCTGAGTAGGACGGAAGGACCACGGGCAGTGATCTTTGTCTGTTTTCCTCAGTGTTTCATCCACAGCACCAATCGCATGGTACATACTCCAAGAAATGTTTATTGAAAACAATGAATTAAAACAGAAATCAGAGGCTTCATAAAGAAAATATCATTTGACCTCATCCTGAAATGATGGTTGGTACTCAGGAAAAAAAAAATGATGCTGATGTGAGTAGGGGCTAGAGTAGACACCATGGGTGCAGGAAGCAGAATCCTACCAGTTCCTTGTCCTAAATGAAAGATAAATAAAGGAAACTAAAGCAGATAATGTGAGAATAAATCCAAAATGTCTAGGAAAGTGTTAACACATAATTCTGTATAAATAGAGCTGGAAGGCTACCACCAAATTTCAGGAGGCCACTTTGGTAGCCCCAAACTCACACATGACATGACATTAGTTGCTCAGTCATGTCCGACTCTTTGTGACCCCATGGACTGTAGCCCACCAGTCTCCTCTGCCTATGGGATTTTTTAGGCAAGAATACTGGAGTGGGTTGCCATTTCCTTCTCCAGGGAATTGTCCCAACCCAGGGATCAAACCTGGGTCTCCTGCATTGCAGGCAGATTCTTTACCATCTGAGTTACCAGGGAAGCCACACAGGCGTTGTTAGAAAGCAATTCAGCTGGGGAGAGGGGGAGGGCAGCAGGGGAGAATGATGCCTGAAGCCAGTGAACGCAGCACAGGCCTTCAAGCTGTTGTTCAGAAGGCCACGTGCTTCCCTGAGCCCAAACCCCGCCTGGCTCTTCACTCTGCCTTGGCCAGCCCAGAAAGGTCCGCCAGGGGCTCTCCTGAGTGCTTTCCATCCCCATTCAGACCCTTGCCACAGACTCCAGGCAGAAACTCATGGTGATATTGAGGGCTTCTTTTTCCCTAGTTATTTATTTTTTAACGTTGTGAAGACTGATTTGGAAAACAAGTACATTTGAATGGGAGAAAAGTCATTAGCATGCATATAAAATAAAGGCAGTAGAATATTGATTGTGGCAATTTAGGAAAGCTGGCACAATGCACCTCTCCAATTCACAGGAAGCTGAGAGAAAATACAATCCACATTGCATATTAAATGGAGAGAACATGGCTTCAGGGTGCGGGCTGCTGCGGAGTGGGCTGTTGTCCTGCTCTGTCTGTCTGTCCTCCCCAGGGCCAGTGCTGCCAGCACCACCCAGGACAAACAGGCGACGCAACCAAGGTTCGCAGCAATGTCTTCCCTTACACCCCTGATTCAGAGGGTGGCCATGTCCACAAAAGAGCTAGCCCCATCTGGAATAAATCCACAGACACGACAGAGAGGGTACAATCAATGTTATGGTGAGGAAGGTTTTAAACACCAATTTTATTTCTCTTTCTTTATTCTGTACACAGAAGCCAATTGGTAAATAAATAATGGAAGCTGATGAGTTCTGAAGTGCTGGGGTAGTTTAGAGGAACATTCCTTAAATTAAAAACTGAAAGGCTATAAACTTTGTTCCTGCTTTGGGGGCAGCACACACTAAGTGACCTTGGGCAAATCATCCGACTTCCGTGGGCCTCAGCTTCCCTTCCTGGCCGCATCCAAGTATGAATTAAATGGATACTACTAGCTCACTGAATTGTAACAACCACTCCAGGATTCTTGCCTGGAAAATCCCATGGACGAAGGAGCCTGGTGGCTATATACAGTCGAAAGGATCACAAAGAGTCAGACACAACTGAGTGACTATACTTTCACTTTTTTTCTGAGTTGATACTGCTATTAACCCCACTTAACAAAATAATTTTGCCAAATGCACAAGACAAAAAAGGAGGCCTAGTCAGACATTTGGTTCTGTCCAAAACGTCCATAAGCCATCAGGTCCACGCCAAAAGATCCTTGAAAGTTGGCCCTATGCGAAACGTCCACAAGCATCCTAGCTCCACGCCAAACGGTTTCGGACAGGATCAAATATCAGAACATTTTGGGTGTTGCGCAACTGTCTCCATCTAGGGACATTTTGGATAGTACCAAATATGACCAAATATCAAAAAACCTTTCGGCATGGACCAAATGTCTTATGAACATTTTGGATAGGATCACATGTCTACTAACTGAACCAAGAGTGTGAAATCTGTCTCATTTCCAGTCTCACGTACTTATCCAAACTCTAAACTCAGGTTATTACCTCCAAGCCCTTTCTGGTTCTGACCATCTAAGCCCTCATTTATTTATCTGTGTAAATTTGTTCAAACAGAAAGCCCTGGGGCCACCAGAGTTGACTTACCTCCGAATAGTACCCAAGTATCGCAGGAACCCTCCCACCTGATGGTACAAAATGCTCTCCACCTCAGCAGCAAATCCGAGAAGCAGCAGAAAACCCTTAAAGCCCCAAATCATATCTGGGTCCTGTTCTGATCAGCTGTCTGGGGACACATAAGCAGTAGCATGACCTCTAACAAAAGACCCTTTTCTAGTGACAGCCCCTCCTTGTACCCTCCCCCATCACAGGCCATCATCAGCCAATGTACAATCACAGCTCTGTGATTCAGCTGTTTCCACAGGCTGGGGCCACAGGCCAAGTGCAACAGAGAAGAGTATAATCACACCAGGGCCAGACCCTGCTCTAGGGGCCAAAATACTAAATGAGAAGAACAGAGTTTAGCAGCACCATATGCAACCAAGAATAAATTAAAGGTTTCAAGGGTGTGTGTGGTCCACTAAAATTGTGTGAAGTTGCATCAGTAGAAGTGGATTCCCTGGAAATAGATGTGTCTGCTTTGATTTGTGACTATATGACCCCTGGAAGTCTCATTTTATTTCACCCAATACACCGACAAACAGGAAGTTCCATTAGTGTGGAGGAAGTTTGGTAATGAAAATAAACCTGGAGGAAGACTTGAAGAAACTGGGAGGGGGTCGTGGAGGCCGGGAAAACCATCTTCAATGCCTGAAAGCTCTCCCTCCTCCCCCCAGAAGAGGAAGCATATTATTCCATATACACCCTGATTGTTGAATAATAAAGATGGCAGGAAGTACAGTGGGGCCCAATTAAAGAAAAAGTTCCCCAAAAGCTGCCTCCCAAAGACAGAAAATATGCCTGTAAGCAAGGAACTCCCCAGTACTACAGGCACTGAAGCAGGGACTGAAAAACCATCCGGAGGAGAGGCTGAGGAGTTAAGGAGTCAACCTTCCATGAATAAGCTGAGGGGCAAGTAAGTCCCTGCGCCACAATTACTGGAGCCTGTGTGCCCTTGGCCCCCTGCTCCACAAGGAGAGAAGCCACTGCAATGAGAAGTCCCTGAACCACAATGAGGAGTAGGCCCTGCTCATCACAACTAGAGAAAAAAGCCTGCACAAAGTAATGAAGACCAAGCCCAGCCAAAGAAAAAAAAATTCCATGATTAAAGGGACCAAAGTGTAATTTGCATTGAACGGTGTCTTGCAAAAAAAAAAAAAAAAATCAAGTCCTAACTCCCCAACTCCCTTACCTGTTTGTGAATGTGCCCTTATTTGGACTAGGATAGGCTCATTGTGAGGCAAGATATAGATGGGCTCCAGCCTAGGCATTTACGACAGGCCTCATGTTCACATTTCTTAGGGAAAAAAAAAATGGGTTTCAGGCTGACACTTCACAACTAGCCTCCTGTTTGCATTTCCTGAGATAACAGATACCAGACCACCTGACCTGCCTCTTGAGAAATTTGTATGCAGGTCAGGAAGCAACAGTTAGAACTGGACATGGAACAACAGACTGGTTCCAAATAGGAAAAGGAGTACGTCAAGGCTGTATATTGTCACCCTGCTTATTTAACTTATATGCAGAGTACATCATGAGACACACTGGGCTGGAAGAAGCACAAGCTGGAATCAAGATTGCTGGGAGAAATATCAATAACCTCAGATATGCAGATGACATCACCCTTATGGCAGAAAGTGAAGAAGAACTAAAAAGCCTCTTGATGAAAGTGAAAGAGAAAAGTGAAAAAGTTGGCCTAAAGCTCAGCATTCAGAAAACTAAGATCATGGCATCTGGTCCCATCGCTTCATGGCAAATAGATGGGGAAACAGTGGAAATAGTGTCAGATTTTATTTTTTTGGGCTCCAAAATCACTGCAGATGGTGACTGCAGCCATGAAATTAAAAGACACTTACTCCTTGGAAGGAAAGTTATGACCAACCTACATAGCATATTCAAAAGCAGAGACATTACTTTGCCAACAAAGGTTCGTCTAGTCAAGGCTATGGTTTTTCCAGTGGTCATGTATGGATTTGAGAGTTGGACTGTGAAGAAAGCTGAGCGCCAAAGAATTGATGCTTTTGAATTGTGGTGTTGGAGAAGACTCTTGAGAGTCCCTTGGACTGCAAGGAGATCCAACCAGTCCATTCTAAGGGAGACCAGTCCTGGGTGTTCATTGGAAGGACTGATGCTAAAGCTGCAACTCCAATACTTTGGCCACCTCATGCAAAGAGTTGACTCATTGGAAAAGACTCTGATGCTGGGAAAAATTGGGGGCAGGAGGAGAAGGGGACGACAGAGGATGAGATGGCTGGATGGCATCACCGACTTAATAGACATGAGTTTGAGTGAACTCTGGGAGTTGGTGATGGACAGGGAGGCCTGGCGTGCTGCGATTCATGGGGTTGCAAAGACTCGGACTCAACTGAGAGACTGAACTGAACTGAACTGAGATAAGAGATAGGTGGGTTCCAGGTTAGATATTTACAACCAGCCTCCTGTTTGCACTTCAAAACAGAAATAACAACAGAAACAAGATAAAGAGCCAGGCTTTGTCTCCTGAGTACACTTTAAGATAATAGTCTGGGCAAAAACAGAGAGGGGATAAACCCTGTTTGAGTAAAAGATCAAGAGGTCATATATTTCCCTTCCTTGGGGCAAGGGAGCAGAAAGACTCCTTGAGGTCAAAAGGAGGGGGGCAACACCCCATAATATGAGATGCCAAGGCCCCTCTTAGGCCTCAGGGCTGGAATCCATCTCAGAAAAAGGTGCATTCTCAAATTGGGGAGAGTGCTAGGGTAGGTCAGGTGTGGAAAAAGAAGCCAGATAATTCATATGGGGCTTCCCAGGTGGTGCTAGTGGTAAAGAACTTGCCTGCCAATGCAGGGCACATAAGAGACTCAGGTTCGATCCCCGGGTCTGGAAGATCCCTGGAGGGTGGCATGGCAACCCACTCCAGTATTCTTGCCTAGAGAATCCCATGGATAGAAGAGCCTGGTGGGCTATAGTCCATAGGGTCACAAAGAGTCAGACACAACTAAAGCAACTTAGCATGCACTCACACATTCATGGATATACAACATTTTAGGGCTTCCTAGGTGGCTCAGACCATAAAGAATCTGCCTGCAATGTAGGAAACTCAAGTTCCAATGCTGGGTCAGGAAGCTCCCATGGAGAAGGGAATGGTTACCCCCTCTAGTATTCCTGATGGAGAATTCCATGGACAGAGGAGCCTGGCAGGCTATAGGCCATGGGTCTGTAAAGAGTCAGACATGGTTGAGCGACTAATACAACACAAACAAATACATGGGAAAACTGCCCTATATAAATGATTTAACCACTCTTTACTACGCTAGTCCTCATTAGGAAGGACGCCCACACCCTTTCTCTTAGGGTGTGCGTCTCCACCTTGCTTCTGTCTTTAAACTGTCTCTCCCACTTGTGCTGTGTCTCTAATAATAAACTTTGTATCTCTTTTTACAGTTTTTGCCTCCTTAAGAAATGCATTTTTCAATGAGAGCTAAAAAACAGGGAAAACTTGCTTCTAGTCTTTAGCCCTTGCTGGCCTGGTGGTGAGGATTCCTGGTTTTCATCCAGGCCACACAGGTTCAGTTCCTGGGCAGGGAACTAAGATCTTGCTTCACACCACTGCTCACTGCTGCCTCTCTGAGATCAACTGCAGATGAAATCAAGTGAAGATGAGGTCCTACTACATTAGACTGGGCCATAAAGCCAAGTACCCGTGTCCTTCAAAGACGATGGAAAGCTGGACACCTAGATACAAACACAAAGAGAGAAGAGAGCCATATTAACATGGAAGCAGACACTGAAGTCATACAGCTATGTGACAAGGGGCACCAAGGACGGCCAGCAACCACCAGAAGCTAGGAAGAGGCTAGGACAAGATATTTCCTTGGGGCCTTCAGGGGAAGCATGGCCTTGCCAGCTCAGTGATGTCAGAATTCTAGCCCCCAGAGCTGTGAGGGAACATATCTGTGTGAAGCCACCCGATTTGCAACAATCTGTTACTGCCGTGCTAGGGAACTGATAAACCGAACAATCCCCGACCTGGGGACATTCTATCCATGTCTTAGGAACTTAGAGTTGTCTTCCAAGTGAAAGTTTTGATGGCATAATAGTAATTTTTGAATCAAACTGAATGGCAAGAAACTGGCTTAGCTTGCCGCCCCCCCCCCCCCCAACTCATTCACCGAGTGCTTAATACATGACAAAATTCTGCTAAATCCTGAGGACATGAGGATGAAGGAGACACGATTCCCACCCTCGGAGAGGTCACTATCCACCTTCTATCATAACCTGACAGATGCCTTTACATCAGTGATGGCTGCTAACGAGACATGTACAAATACGGAGGTAAGGAAAGGAGGAGAATGGTCATCCATGGCTGTGGGTGGCAGGGAAGACTTGTTTTTTTGCAAAGGTTACATCTGCACTAGATCTTTAAAAAGTAGGTGTTTTCCAGGTAAACCAGATAAAGAAGCTTTCTAGACACAACAGCCCCATACACAGGCCTTGGAATAACTCCTTCAGATATGGGTAGATTAGGGCATGTGCGTGTGTGTTAGTCACTTAGTCGTGTCCGACTCTTTGTGACCCCCATGAACTGTAGCTGCTAGGCTCCTGTCTATGGAATTATCCAGGCAAGAATACTGGAGTACGTTGCCACTCCCTTCTCCAAGGGATCATCCCAAACCAGGGACTGAAGCCAGGTCTCCTGCATTGCAGGCAGATTCTTTACTGGCTGAGCAACCTAAGAAGGGATAAAAAAAATTCAACAGTGATAAAGAAGCATCTTAATCTGTATAGGAAATAACCCAGGAAACCTCACAAGTGCTTGGACAACTGTGACTCCAATTTTTGACAGTCCTATTCCATTACTCCCCCCATACCCAGAGCACTACATCATTTTCATTGTTTCACTTTAGAGTAACTGGAATGCTGGATTCCTTCCACCTCCCCGGTTATAGACCATCTTTCAGTTCTTTAGGGGATATCAACATTTAAAATACTCATGGGTGAAAAGACAGACAGAAGATGCATCAGATGGTTTCCCCCATCCCAACAGATTTTTAATCCATTCACTTTTCCCTACTCTGGCATATGGAGACGGGAGAGACAGAAACGAAACTAACAGCTGCTTCCCAACAGTGGAAGAGCATAAGAGGATGTCAGCGTGTCACACATGACAGCTGTGAGCGTTCTCAGAACTAATTATATAACCTCTGGGATAGAGAGCGTTCCTCCTTCCACAACATTCTCTTTTATTCTGATAAAAATCATGGAATCCCAGAAGCATCTATGAGGTTAGGAGGTGGCCCAGGGGTTAGGTGAACTGCAAGTTAAAGCTGCCCCAAGGTTAGACCTCAGTCTCCTGACCCCAGGGTGCTCCTGTCTTCATAGCTTTGTGTATCTGTCTTTTGAAGCATGTAAAAGGATGCGGAGGATGGTAAAATGGTTCTGTGGAAGTAAATGGAAACCACTCAACTTACAGGAAGAGTCTATTGGAAGGGCAAAAAGACCAAGTTCTGCTTTCCTTCGTCCCGTAAGTATGTGAGAGAGATTTCATACATGCTATCAAAATAACCACATCTCCACATTCTGAATGCAAGCGTCTTAAGAAATGAGTTGAGCGTCAAATAGCAATGAAGATGTGGGATGTATGTAGCTTCAGTGCAGCTCAAGGAGCAGATCTGGTCCAGCAAACCCTCCAACTCCTCCCTGACCTCTCACCATTCTTCTATGTTCAATATATGATTTCTGTGTCCACTATATAACAATATCTGCCTCCTTTAAAAAGCAAGGAAGTTGCTGATACCAGTGGTAATGATGGAATCAACTCATCAGAAACTGAGAACACAGTCATTGACCCTTGTGCCCATGGACTAGTCCTTAAATATCGTTATATTAAACTATTGTTCATCTTCAGGGCCCAGAACTTCTCCCACATGCTCAAGTTAAGAAAACCAACTGCTAATTTTAAATCGAGACTAAAGCTGCAACATACAAGTATAAGCCAGAATCACATTTTTCCTGAAAGAACTAAAAATACTACTGGCATTGTCCCTCTATGAGGATTAAAAAACAAAAAGAACATCAATTAGATCGCATCTTCTGGTTATAAGATGTCTCTCTGATTAAAAAGGGAATTGATGCAAGGAAACGAATGAAGTTTACATTTAATTAATCTCCTCATCTCATCCTACCCCAGTCCAGTATGTGTATTTCAGGGATTTCTGCCCGATCTATAACATTAAAGACACAGTGCGTCTCAGCACACATGCAAAAAGCACACACACACACACGCTCATGATTCTGAATTGCAATTCTTTTCCAGATGCCCCAGGTTGTCAATGAATTCTAAACTAACTTAATTGTCTTGCATTTCCATGAAGGCGGCACCTGCTTTTGAGGCACTTGGGTGATCACATGAAATATAAAGATATAAAAAACAATCTGTCCTCATAACAGGTATAAGATGACTCAGGAGAGAAGAAAGTCCTTGTCTTGAGAGGAGTCCACTGGTTTCCTGGGAAATTACTGAAACACTAAGCATGCTTTCTGTCTCTCTTCTCTAGCCCCACATGCCTAGAAATATGTGTCTCAACCTGTGTGCAGAAAGGCTGTCAATTTTCCCTCCTCCCAGAAGAGAATGGGGGAGGTAGGAGGGACTGGAGAAAGTCTTTCCCTTCCCTCTCATCTCCTCTCCCGAGCACATGCACACCAGAGGACATGAAGCCAGGGGTTAAAAGGAGATAATAAGCCCAGAAAATACTGAAAATTAGGTTATGAAATGACTGACTTTAAAATAGGAAAATGTCAGTGGCTCACTAATTAGTGGGAGGAACACTGGGATGGGGCTTCCCTGATGGCTCAGTGGTAAAGGATCCACCTGCTAATGCAGGAGATGCAGTTTTGATCCCTGGGTTGGAAACATCCCCTGGAGAAGGAAATGGCAACCCACTCCAGTATTCTTGCCTGGGAAGTCCCATGGACAGAGGAGCCTGGCAGGCTACAGTCTATGGGGTGGCAAAAAGAGTCGATCATGACTTAGCAGCTAAACAGAACACTGGGGTAAAGAGAGGAAAAGGCAGTTCGGATAACCCAAGCTGTGGAACCCTCAGTCCTTTCCATGCAACCCTTCTGGGGAAGAAAAATGCAACAAGCAGAGGAATCTTTGGCAGCACAATTCAAACGGGCTTCTGGGCTCACGCTCCTGCTCTTGGCTGAGGACAGAGTCCCAGCAGCACCACGTGGCCTAAGGCTGGTGCACAGTGGTCTCCAAGCCTGGTGAGCAGTACTTTGTCAGCATCTTATTTGCAGAGAGGAAACCCCTTGTCCTGGCTTCCCTTGCTCTGGGCCTCCTGGCTCATGAATACAGAACACGAGAAGAGGCTGCAAAAGGTTGTGAGGGCAGGCATTCTGGCTGGAGAGTGCGTGGACTTAAGCCTGGTTGTTTGTTTCCATGCTATTTCTGAAAGGAGGGCTCTTGAGAAATGAGGTCAGTCATTGCTTCTTTAGGGGCCTCAGGTGTTTTATCTGTGAATGGAAGAGACCCCTCTCCTCTGGAATCTGGGTGGACTCTGTGACCACCTGATCAACCCATGGGAGGATGCTTTGTGGGTTTTCAGGCCCAGGCCTTAAGAAGCTGGCAGCTTCCACTTCCAGTCTCTTGACACATTCACTTTAGAAGCCTTCACCTTTCACATAAGAAGTCTGACTTACACGGAGGCTACCATGCTATGACACTGGCCAAGCTAGTCAAGAGAAAGGCTAAAGGTGGTCAGGAAAGATTGGCGAAGTGAGGGAAAGAAGTTTCTGGCCAGCTCACAACTGAGATACAGAAACCAGTGGGCAAAGCTGGGCTTCCCTGGTAGCTCAGCTGGTAAAGAATCTGCCCGCAATGCAGGAAATCCTGGTTCGATTCCTGGGTTGGGAAGATCCCCTGGGTAAGGATAGGCTACCCACTCCAGTATTCTTGGGCTTCCTTGGTGGCTCAGCTGGTAAAGAATCCACCTGCAATGCAGGAGACCCGGTTTGATTCCTGGGTTGGGAAGAACCCCTGGAGAAAAGAATGGCTACCCACTCCAGTATTCTGGCCTGGGGAATTCCATGGACTCTGCGTAGTTGCAAAGAGTTGGACATGACGAAACGACTTTCACTTTTTCTCTATACACTGAATTCCTGACTCACAGGGTCACAAAATACAATAAATTGTTATTTTAAGCTATTAGATTTTAGGGTAGTTTTTAATGCAGTGATCAGTACCGGAAACAGGGACCTATAAAAGCCCTGCTAGCTCAAACAACTCTGATTCTGTGAACTTCATGCATCTTGGCAGTCCTCCACTTCCTTACTCCATCCTCACTAGGGCAGGCAAACCCAGAAGTCAAAAAGGTTGAGTGGATCTTTGTGTTCACTGTCTCTGTCTATACTCCCCATTGCCCAGAAATAAGGTTTTCATTTGAGGAATCACCTCCTCCCCACTCTCAGTCCACATAAAAAGAAGAGATTCACCTCCTATTGCACTAGGGGCAATCCCACCCCTCTCTTTGCCCACTGGCCTGATCACCTCTCCTGGTCACAGTGGTTGCTTCAGGGGTAGGCAACTTATTTACTCAGAGCCAATGAGACATAAAGAGACTCTTGCCAGGTATGCTGGAGAAGAGGCCAAGATTTTACCCAACGAACCTGAAATAGAGAAGAGGCAGGTAGAGCAAATCTACCCTTGGACTTGTCAGTGATGCAGGTCAATAAATTCATATTTTGATAAACACGTTGATGTTAAGTTTTCTGACACTTTGCTGCTGCTGAAATTCCTAACTGCCAGTTAATACAGAAACAGTTATCACTGGCCCTTGCTTTCTTAGCCAGTCAGGCATCAGCAGCAAAAAGACAATCATCTTGAGTGTGGACAAAGTGCAGGGAGACATACCGGCAACACTTTAAAACACATCAGGGTTTCACTTTCTGGTCTTTCAAATGACAAGATTGGACTGAGCTACATCGAAGGAAGGAAGAATTCTTTCTTTCTTAGAAGAAGATATTCCAAAAGGATAATTCCAGGAAGAACATCCCTAGGAATCTGTGACGGCAACATTTCCATGCTATCTGCTACCACATACAGTCATGGAAGGGCTTCCCAGGTGGCAGTAGTGGTAAAGAATCCATCTGCCAATGCAGGAGATGCAAGAGGCTCGGGTTCGGGAAGATTCCCTGGAATAGGAAACAGCAACCCACTCCAGTATTTGTGCCTGGAAAATCCCATGGACAGTGAAGCCTGGCAGGCTACAGGTCTTGGGGTCACAAACAGTCAGAAATGACTGAGTTCTACTACTACATAATCATGAAAAACTGAAGGTATCCCAGCAGATAGGTATTTGTGGCTAGCTAAGCAAACTACCATAGAGAACATAGTGGGAAATGACAGAGACAATGAAATAGAAAGTTTGGGGACTATGCTAATAACTGAAAATGCATCCATCTAATAAAACACTATACTGATTAAACAGGCCAGACTAGCTATTAAAATAAATGTACCATATTTAGTTATGAAACAAGAGGAGGAAGAATAATGTGGCAGGACTGGGTGGTGAAAGAGACAGATGCAGTGAATGAAATGATCCAGCCTCTGAAAGCTGGCTCTAGCTGAGATCTGATGCTTGAATCCTGTTTCCCATACCATTAAAATAAACCTCAACATCGTACATGGCTGGCACCACCCAGCCTCTAATCACAGTGGCTGTGCCAAAGGAGACAGAAGGCTGCCAATTATCCAGATAAGACTCTTTACTCTGCAAACCCCACCCTAAGAGCCCTTGACCTCAGCTTATACTTGGGGTGAAGGCAAGTTCCACAGAAAGAAAGAGTAGCTGCTCCCGCCACCATGAATGAGTCTATTCCAGCCTGCACAGGCCAAAGCAGCGACCTGCTGCTAACATCATGAATAATGGAAAACACCGCTGCTCTCTGGGCAGATACCAGCACGGTCTACAGTCTGCCGAACTGAGAAAGGAAAGGGGATTGAACGGTAGGAAATGGGGCGGCTGCAGCACTCACATTCGATTAGAGGCGTGCAAAGCCATTCCCAGAGGAAAATAAACTGCACTGCAATAGTACTTTATGGATGATGCTTGAGTGGAACAAGGACCTGAGATTTGTCAGAATGACTTGCTGAAGGAGGCCAATAACAATCATCATGAAATACATTATACAACCAAATACTGATGATCTTGGTCCAGAACTGCTAAGGCATACAATGATCCCCAAACCACGCAATCACTCTCAGTGCCCAGAGGATTTCCCCAACATGAGTCAGGAAGTCCAGATCTGAACCTCAACTCCTTTCCCCAGATGAGTAGCTCTCAGAAATGACATCATCTGACTCAACTTCTTATCTGTAAAATGGGTAAATAAACCAGAACATTACAGCACATGAGGGCAATGAGAGAAGGCACTGGATCAGCGGGGTGTTCTGACCACGCTACCCTTGTATTTACACAAAACCACATCGAAACAGGCAGGTCCAAATATAGCTTCTCATCACATGCCTTTTTAGGTTAAAATATATTACTTCCAAACTGAGAATGGTCTCTTTCTACATAACTCCACACAGCTGTCTTCTAATCGATGTGGCATAATTGGTCATCTTCATCCCCAGAGCAAATATCCAGTGCAACTTCTCAATCAGACACTATTCAGTTACCAGGAACAACTCTGAGCTGTGAGATGTGGATAAATAACTTGAAGAGGTTATTCTGAGGACATCAATGGAGATTATACAAAAAAGAATTTCCAATTATAATGCTTTAATTCATATGAAAGGTGAGCATGTTCATGAAGGTAAGGCTGAGTCATTCACCTCCACACACAATCCACCTTCTGCCCACCCCACCCCTCGTGACAGTCCCCTGGCATGAAAAGTCACAACTATTCGTAGACTGAAGGTGTCCAGGTTCTCTGGAAAAAGGATAGTAACTTGTCAAAATCATGGTTATCGAGGAGTTGATGTAACTTGTTAAATATGGATTAATAATGTCAGAAAAAAACAGACTACTATAAAACACATACTTCTTTTTTCTCAACAAATCTTTCCAGAGCATGTGCTGTTTGCCAGGTACCATGCAGGAAGTTTGGGATACAATGGTGCCAAAAACACAGAACCTGTCCTCATGGGGAGTACCTTCTATGGAGAAGGTACAGGTAGAGATGTAGGAATAGAACAAAAAAAATGTAGCCTCATCTATGGGCCCACTGAAAGACCTGAAGAACAGGGGAGGGAGAGGGCAGAGAGAGCACATTCCAAGGTCTGAAGTCAAGAGAAAGTAAGTCCAGTTAAAGAACCTTGAAAGAACCCAGAGTAGAGAACATGAAGAGAGTGGAGGCATGACATGATGTTGGGGGAGTGGGCAGAGGCCAGGAGGTCCCTAAAGACACATTGAAGGGATGACTCTTAGAATTTCGAGACAGTGGAAGGCATGGAAGGTTTCAAGTAGAGGAGTGACATGATGGGGGCAAAGCTTTATGGGGAAAGCAAGAGCAATCAGTTAGACTCTACTGGATGGTTCAAAAGGCATTTTATTAACTAGAAATACTTGTGGGTACTAAATAGAGACATACAGTACTGAGTTCTAAAGAAAAACAGAGACCTGAACTAATCTTGTGACATAGCCTAGACATTTCATCTACTTTTTTTATAATCATGATCCAAGTTTGCGACTCATACAGGTGTGGAAGCAATTCTTGCCTTGCTATTTGGCTGTTTAGATTTAGATAAACATTTATTCATTTACTGCTCAACCCATCACCTGTTTCCAAAAAGGATTTGAGCAATAATAAAGGTAAAAAGACAAAAAAAAACCAAAATGGATCCCAAGGGAAAGAGAAGCTCACTGCTGACCTTCTGCACCACTCTGGAGGCCCCCGGATCAAAAGAACAAAGCTCTAACTTTAGGGCCGAACATTTCAACACAGAGAAGAGAACCAAGGGTCAAAGGATGGTGAAAACTGAGGCAAAGAATCAGTTTCCAGGTTCTTTTCAGCCTCGTGTGTGGACAAGCCCCTCTCCCTCCATCAGATGAGCCAAACAGAATAAAACAATAGAAAAACCAGTAACTTGATAGCATTAAAGACTCCACACTATGTCTTTGAAAACAGAGGCCATGGCCAAAGTTTTACACTATCAGAAACTTCAAGATGCACTCGTGAACACACATGTGCGTAGTTACTAAACATGCCATTGGATTCTGATCTCTATTGCCTTTTCCTCATGAGGCTCAGCCTAAGTGATTAGCTCCCCAAGCCCAACAGATCCCCAAAGTGGCAGTGCTCAGCAAGGTACTAAACATGAAATTTACCAGTTTAGAAGATACCTACCCCAAAGAAGCACCCACCACTCCTGCCCTACACACCAGTCAGAGGGGTGAATGCTTATGTGCTTCATTCCCCAATCTCCCCAAAAGGAAGCCCATTCCCCTGGCACCATCTGCCTCCCGGCACCTTGACAATAGACAGGCCACTGTACAAGAAGTTATTATTGATATGATTACTTTAGAGTTGAGTAATGGTTACCAGCACTCAAGGGTATAGCTTCAGACACTTCAGGGAAAATTTCTAGAGTGACAGTACTTGATAACTGGAAGGGGCCCCAGACACTTCCTCACTTCACCATGTTATAGCACATAAAAGAGTGAGTATGATATTGGAGTGAAGGGGAAGAGACTTCCAGGGACAGAAGTCACCAGTCCCAGGAGGCCTCCCTGCCCACTCCCCCTTCCCCATTCATTGCCCCAAACTGAAAAGCTCTGCCTGAAGGACCCACTGAGTTCAGCCTAGTCTTCCCTCCCTTCTCCTCCCATCCCCCCACACCCAACACTCAGCCAACTGCACAGCTACAGAAACCAAGCAACCTTTTGGTGTTTCTCCCCTGTTATCCCTCCCTTACCACTCTCTGGTCCGCTGTCCTGCTCTGTGAGCTTCACTCAATGGAGGCAGGTCACTCGCCTAGAACATTCCCTCCCTTCTTCTTCAGCACTAGACACAACACTGGAAGATGCTTATAAAACATTTACTCTGAAAACACCTCCTATGGCCCCTCCAGGCAAACATGTGCTTCATGGTCCCCAGCCCCAGAGAACTCCTCCGTCCTGGTGGTTTCCTACCTACTGACCACACTTTTGTAAACTTCCCTCTAGGAAATGCTCCTCCATTCTCTCTACTTTGTGTGTGCCACCTCTTTCCTCCTGAGACCCTGATGGACATGTTGAACAATAAGAAAGTAGTTACGTAACATCTACAACATGATAACAGCCTGCACCATTTTAATAATGCAATTGCAAGGTTCTTCTTCTATTAGGTTTGCTAAGCTGCTGTTGCGTCGCTTCAGCTGTGTCCGACTCTGTGCGACCCCACAGACGGCAGCCCACCAGGCTCCCCCGTCCCTGGGATTCTCCAGGCTAGAACACTGGAGTGGGTCGCCATTTCCTTCTCCAATGCATGAAAGTGAAAAGTGAAAGTGAAGTCGCTCAGTCGTGTCCGACTTTAGCGACCCCATGGACTGCAGCCTACCAGGCTCCTCCACCCATGGGATTTTCCAGGCAAGAGTACTGGAGTGGGGTGCCATTGCCTTCTCTGTCTATTAGGTTTACTTACCTATTAATATGTTACCCACCAACCATTCCCCTCTTCTCAGAGTGCCAGCTTCATGAGGACTGACACTGCTGTATCCCCTAATACCATGCACAGGACCCCGCATTTACAAGGTACTCAGACGTATGCCAAAGGAATGGATGGATGAATGAATAAAGGGATGAAAAATATTCGATGGAATAAAAAATTTAGAAAGCTGAATATAAATTAAGATTACCGTATGGATGCAGAGAGAAAAGAAGTAAAAGAACACAAAGCTTGATTTTTGTTGTTATTATGGAAAAGCTGTGGGTGGATTTTAATTTTTAATTTTTCATTAAATTCTCAATATTTATACAGCAATAATACTTTAAAAAGAAAATATTTTTGTGTCACTGAAACCTGGAATGAAAATGGAAGTGTAAAAAAAATGCATTTATATATTTAATGGGTACACAAAGAGAAGACCAAAATAAACTTTCTTAAGAGACAACCAAATGATTAAACATTAAAGTTGACTTTCCCTCTGCACACAGCTATTAAAGAGTAATTAAGACTTTCCACTGTGTTAAGCAACCACTTGCCTAACAAAGTTGCCATAATCATGTTAAGACAAGGCAGATGGAATCAAATGAGATGCAATGGGGCACAGTCCCCACATGGATTTATGACCCACATTTTTCCTGCCAGCAGTTCATCCCAAGCAGAGGACAACAGGCTACACACATTTATTCACTTCTATACATTTTTCAGATTCTACAGCTAGAGTGGAAACACTTCTAGACTGATGCTGGAGACTTAGATACTAGGCCCAGATCAGTCAGTAATTAGCTGTATGACCCTCAGCAAGCTGTTCTACCTCTCTAGACTCCACTTTCCTCGTGAGGAAAATCAAAGGATACGTGCCAAACTTGGGAGACCCTGCAGTTCTGACATTATGCACTCACTACTACCTGCAGTGTTTCTACACTCACTACCTGCAATGTTAGGACACTGGATGGCAAAGTGGAATGTCAACACAATTTCTAGAATGGTCCCAAGGCACTACCAAACTCAACAGGACCTCCGCTGAGCTCTCTCTCTCTCACTCTCAACCTTTCCTGTCCTCCGCTGTGAATGCCTCCACTGTGTTCTGTGCCCAAGAGAGCAACGTGACCATCATCTTAGATTTCTGCGCTCTCCCTTACCACCCACATCCAGCCCCCTCAACTGATGAGTTTCACCTTCCAGCTGTCTCTTGATCCTTTCCAGTTTTCACCATAATTGCTGCTGCTCCAGCTCAGGTTCCTGCCATTTCTCCTGGCCCACTGCAACACACAGCTAACCAGTCTCCTTCAGTTAGTCTATTCAAACTGTTAGCAACGTGGTCATCACAGTGGTCTTTCTAAAGTATAATTCATGCCCCTGCTTAAAACCCTTTTATTGCCTTATATCTAGAGGATAATGACCTATATTTTGAGGTCAGTTCACAGGCTGTTGATTATCCACTCCTGTTGATTTTCAGCCTCGCTTCTGGCCATTTCCTCCTTTCCCTCCATTGTCAGTCATACTAAGTTCTTTGGGCTCCCTCAGGGGCCATGTTTTCCTTGGGCTCATGGCCTCTAAACATAATACACCCTCTGGTTAGAATGCTCTTCCTTTCCCAATTTTCCTACTTGTTGGTCTGGCTACTTTCTACTCTACTTTCTACTCTTGGTCCCTCTGGCTCCTCTTTCTCCATAAACTTCCTTAGGGCTCCAAATCTGGGATAGGTACTCTTCCTATGTTGCTCTTGTAGCACCTGATGCTTTATTCAGAATTAGAATAGTCCATTTTCTGAGTGAAACTTAAGGGGAGATGCTTGGTCATCACTTTTTTCCAGAATCAAGAACTATGTCTGCCGGTAGTAATTAATACATATTTATGGATGAATGCATGAAAGAGACAGAGGGAGAAGAAAGAAGTGAGGGGATAAAAAGCAACTGATTTTTCGGCAACTCTAAGACCCTGTACCACACAGGATTCATGTTAGCCAGGACCCACAGATTCCATAAAGGCTTTGGCTGCACATTCATATTTTCTCAGAGCTCTAACTTAGGAGATGGAGTGAATTCTTAGAGATTACCACATCTCTTATTTTGTGTTGCAAGCCCATCAGCTTCCAATGATGGGCTTGGAATCATTCTAGACGATTCCAAGCCCATCTTTAAAGTAATATCCATAACTATCTAGGTCACAATTTTTTTTTAATCTGAAATTAGGTTTTCAAAGTAAAGAAGTCTGATAATTATTCTGAGTGTTCAGAACCATTTCGAACTATTTACCTTCCACCAACCACACCATGTGTATGTGAACCTTTCTTCAAGGCCATTCCCAGTTTTCGACTCTGAGCTCTGTCCATCTCAAACACAAACTCATCTGCAAAGGCCTCCTTGGCCATCCATGTCGGTGACAAAGGTAGAGTTTACCCCACTGTCATCCCATAATCGGAGAAGGCAGTGGCACCCCACTCCAGTACTCTTGCCTGGCAAGTCCCATGGGCAGAGGAGCCTGGTAGGCTGCAGTCCATGGGGTCGCTAGGAGTCGGACACGACTGAGCGACTTCACTCTCAGTTTTCACTTTCATGCATTGCAGAAGGAAATGGCAACCCACTCCAGTGTTCTTGCCTGGAGAATCCCAGGGACAGGGGAGCCTGGTAGGCTGCCGTCTATGGGACTGCACAGAGTTGGACACCACTGAAGCAACTTAGCAGCAGCAGCATCCCATAATGCTTCATACAGAGATCTTCTCATGGTCCACACTGTTCATCTGTAATTACTCAAACATATATTGTCTATTTGTAGTTACATATTGTACATACATATTTTACAACATTTATTGGTAGTTATTCAAATGTTTGGTCATCCAATCTAGCTAAAAATCCTACTCAATGCATCTTTACTAACAAGAATAAGTGACAGCTGAGTGACACCAGGCTACTCATATGCAAGTAAACATTACAGACTGATGCATAGATTTCACCATCTCTCTCTCGAGAGGTTTCCATATTTAAATTCTGATGAGCGTTTTTGTTGTAAAAACTTGGAAGGACCAAAAATACCAGTTGTTGAGAATTCGAGGTTCCCCTATAAATCATAACATTCCTTTCACACAAACCTACTATTGAAAAGGAAAAAAAAAAACTACTGAAAGGTAGCATGATGCTGGAGAAAAAACATGCAATTAGGTGGGCACTGTCCCCAACCAAATGTTTACCATCCCCTTTTTCCCATCTCTCAACATCCAAAATGGAGAACATGAACTAAAAGACTTTAAAAGCCCTTTTGACTCTATGCTGCATTATCTACTTATAAGTTCTCTTCCCCCAGGCAAATTCAGTGGCAGGACTAAGTTATTAAAAAGGTGGACACAGATGAGTGCCTTTATAGACCTTTCTCCCCCTACAGAGAAAATTGGATGAGAAATAAAAAGCTTAACAACTTCTTTGATACCAGGTCCTTGCTTATTACCTTCTCTAGAATAAAGACTTATTCTGCAGCATCTTCTGGTCTAATCTGCCCTTTCATGAAAAACTAACTTTTTTATGGCCTTAAAAAGCACCCATTAAGCTAGTGAGGTCTTTGAATGTCTACATTTATATGAACTATGCCTTGCAGACCTTACTGTGAGAATCCCAATTCCACTCTTCAGCCCAAAATACACGCATGCTGATCATGTGGTGGGCATTTTGTGACAAAGAACAGGATCACTTTGTCAGCAAAATTCTAAAGGACACCCCCACCCCCACCCTGCTCTGGAAAAAAAAAAAAAAAAGAGAGAGAGACAGAATAGTTACTAAAGAAGCAATGACCAAACTGTCAGCAAGCATTCCTCATCTCCCCAAAATTCATCGATTCCAAAATGCACACAGCAGTTGCTAGCTAAGGCTGAAGGTTAAAAGCACCAAAATAAACTGCATCTTGGGGGTCAGGAAGGGAGAGATTCAGAATGATTCTCTGTCCTCGATAGTACTTAAAAAAGAGAAAGGAGAGGCTCCAAAGGATCACAGAGACATGTGGCTCTTTTTAAGCCAGACACCACCAGCACAAGGGCTGGCAGCACTAACAGCCCTGAAATTAAAGTCTCCAACAGGACCTGGAGAAGATGGAGGGGTGGGGCCCATGGATGCTCTCAAAGTTAACCAAGACGACAAAGCATCTGAGCAAAGGCAGTGACGGGAACAAACCCCCAAAGGCCTGAGAAAGGCATTCACTGCTTCCTCCATCTCCCATCTCTGTATTCCTTTCCAGTTGATTAAGTGAGACTATAATTTCTGCCGGAAATTAAAGAATGAATAGAGAGATTATGCAAATAAGAAACCTGAAGACAGGAAACCAATCATGGTGCAGCAGGTTGGAAGAAGGGGGCGAGACAAAGAAAGGGGTGTCTGCTGGAGAGAAACAAAAAGAATAACAACAACCTTTCTTAATCAACTCTTAGGCAGAAGCTTTCAACCATTCTAGAGAAATTTCTCCCAAAGCAGATGAATCTTTAACTGAATAATGTCATCAGCAATTTAGAGAATATTGCAGAGACTATCTCAGAGCAAGAAAGCCTCTAAGTTAGCTCTTAAACCCACAGAGAAGGGAGCTTGCCCTACGCCAACATCTTCAAATACCAAACTTCAGGGGAGGGGTGGAGAGGGTGAGCTCACTCTAAGAGGAGCCATGGATGTGGAGATCCTGAGCTCCCGAGGATTCCACCGGCTCCAGGAGGGGCTGCAGTGGTCATTCCTGCTGCATCACTGGATACTACCATTTTAACAGCTGCAAGCTGTTCTCCATAAGCAGAAACTGAGACAGAGTTTGGGATTCAAGATGTTTATCAGGGCTCAACCTTTACAAAGTGTGGGGGCTTCTCAGGTGGTATGAGTGATAAAGAACCTGCCTGCCAATGCAGGAGATGCAAGAGACACAGGTTTCATCCCTAGATAGTGAAGATGGAGTAGGAAGTGGCAACCCACTCTAGTATTCTTGCCTGGAAAGTTCCATGGATAGAGGAGCCTGGTGGCTACAGTCCATGGGGTCGCAAAGGGCTGGATACGACTGAGCACAACAACCTGTAAGGGGAGGAAGAGGAGCCAGGATTGGGCAGAAGACGAGGTGGCAAAGCAACCTCTCAGTGGACACTCTAGAGTCCGGGGAGCCTTCATACTCCATGTTGTCTGATATCACCAGATTCATCACCCCTGTGCAGGTGCCCAGGAAGGGCATGTCCTAGGGTGAACAGCTCTCGGTGCAGGCCAGCCCAAGGAGACTGTCACAGAGCTGACAGCTGGCACGAGGCCCTCTGCAGACCACGCTCTGTGCAGCTGTCTTCCAGCCCTTCCCTCAAAAGGGACCTGAGTGGTTCATCTCTGCAGTTAGCACTGCCACCTCATCAAAGACAAGCTGCCTTGACACTGATCATTAAATTTAAGAATATTAAAAATATAGTTTATATTACTGGGCATATATTAATAGGAGTAAAATACAAACCAATAGGAGAATACTTCCATCTGTACTTAAAATAAGTTAATAATCATTTTTCAGATTAAAGGAAAATTAATTGCAAGAAAAAGGTGCTCTTCCCATTTACTAAAAATTATGGAGTTATATATATCTGTATCTGTATACTAGTGAGTGAGTGATAGTTGTTCAGTCACGTTCAACTCTTTGCAACCCCATGGAGTGTAGCCTGCCAGGCTCCTCTGTCCATGGAATTCTCCAGGCAAGAATACTAGAGTGTGTTGTCATTCCTTCTCCAGGGATCTGTATACTAAGATAGACAAAAATGCATATAATTATATAAAGGATTGCCTGGATATTATAATTCTCTCTGGGTACTGGGATTTCAGAGGCTTTTTGTTTTCTTAACATCTTTCAGTATGAAATGAATTTTCTGTGACAAACATCTGTCTTTGTAAAAAAAGATGCAAACTCAAAACAAAAGCCTCATTTCTGGACTTCTGTATTCCACCCATGAATCCAAGTGAGCACCACCATAACCGAGGAAGGAACCTAAGACTAAAGAAAAGTCTCAGATCTGGAAGTGACTCACCAGGGGAACAAGGGCTAATTTCTGGCTGCTCTGTACCTTGGTTTCCCCACCTGTAAGCTAGGGTGCAGGGAGCTGGAAGATCTCTGTAGAGGTCCTTGCAGGCCAGTGTTTTATGGTGAGAAGACAAATGTCAGCCACTCCTCCACTCTACTGTTCTTTGAAATGAGAAATTGAAGTGCCATCCCTTCTCATGCACACCCCCAATACCCTAAATAAATGTTTTTCTTTGTTGTAAGAAATCTGTACTGACAGCCATGGAGTCTGCGCTATCAGTTACCAAAACCCTGCTGGGAAAAAGCAGGCTCTCCAGCAGGTTCAACTGGGGAAAAGCAGATGTGTACCTGTGGAAGCAAAGAGGGAGGCTCCTGGAGAAACCTGGCAGGTCAGGCCAGTGGGAGTCCTCAAAGTCAGATGACAAAATCTTGATCTTGTGAAACTTTATCACTTGAAAGACATAAATGCAATATGAACAGAAAGAATGTTATCTGCTCTTGTCCCCAAAAGTACTGGGCTCTGGTTGTCATTCTCTGTGGTATTTGCCCTTTATCCTAGTCTTATAAGAACTGAGACCCAAAGGCAGTAGAAGCCAAAAAAGATCATTCCCATTGCTACTGATTTCTGAAAAGAACTCCCTGCCTTCCTTTGAGGATGTTATTGGAGTAGCCTCTGAGGTTTCTGAGAGCAAGAATCATCTGTCTCACTGAGTTATCAATATACATCTCTAAGGCCTACCCTACCATCTCAGCACAAAACTGGCATTCAATAATTATTAAATAAATGAACAAATGAATGAATGCATATACTCCCAGGCTAAGTGTAACAACACTGAATATTAGCATACAGTATGCCATGCTTAGAAGTAATGCAAAAGGAGGGCAGCATATTCTTTCAACCCCACACTGGAATATACCTAACAGGCACACTCAAGGATTATTTGATTTCTCTACTGAGCTATAACTGTGTTTGATTTGCTGTGTCTGATTTGGGTTCAGGCTTTGTGAAGTTACACATTAACTTGTAGATTTTTATCATTATAGATGCATATGATTTCTGATTGGTAGAAAAGAGTCCCAAATGTTACCGTTTTATTGCCCAATAGGATGTAAACCAGTTTTGCATCTAGCCTAGTTAATATTCTTCAGTGCCTAGAACTACACTGTTCTAGTGTAGTTGCTCTTTGTTCCAGCTTTATCTTCAGACTGGTTCCCTCATTTATGAGTTAAATACTTCTTTGACATGCTCATTTTATATCTGTATGATATACCTGCTTATAACTTTAAAAAATATAGACACTGACAAAAGAAATGCAAGAAAGAAGATCTAGTTTCTAATCTAGTAAGAAAGTAAAACGTGTTCACATAAACATTTCTGTTTTAGGATAGAATGGGTACTAGCAGAGATAGGTAAAAAGAGATGACAAGTACATGGAATTAAAGAGATTGCTTCTAGCTTAGGTCAGATAGGTTTAGTAGTCATTGTCAAAGATGTATACGCTTGGCATTCCTAAAAGAAGGGGGCAAAGGAAACAGTCCATTAGAAGACACCTAGGAACACGACAGAGCAGCGCACCTCTGTTACAGTGGGAAGGGTCAGAAGACTCAAATTTCAGTCTCAGGGATATCACTGTAATATCAGGAAAGCCACTTCTCTCTGAATGCCAGTTTCTAGCTCCAAAGCTATATGATTATTAAATAGTTCCCTGACTTGAAAGTTAATTCACTTCTGTTTCAGCTATCTTCATTCCCCTTTAGGACCATCTCAATGTGGGAGACACAGACAGGAGGGGCTTTCATCAATGATCAAATCTGGATGAAATCTCACGATCCTCTCAGGCTTGGTCTATTTGTATGGGTGTCTTTGGACATCTGAGACTCCTTATCACAGCAAAGGAGCTTGACGTGAGTCAAAACCATGGAGACGCATGAGGACACAGGTTCATACACATGAGAAACCAGGTCCAAAGCTCTTAGCATAGGAATATCATCAGATACACCAGATGAGACACTCCCTTACCTTTCAAAGTTAGGGTCCGGTGTCTACACAATGATGTTAACATGAACTGGTACTGCAGTTCCTCAGTTGCTAGTGTATACATCCTAAATGAATTATTCCTTAACTTCAAACACCACTGAAACACAGAAGTAAATCATTCCGTGATTTTGCACTAACCCTCTCGCCCTTTAACTATCTGCAATTGAAAAAGTGAACCACAGCAGTGCTGGGGGCTGAAGTGAGTGGAGAGCAGAGGTACATGAATTTGTTTCAAAACCAGCCATTGTTCCATCCTGATTGATGTAAAAGAAGCATTCTGAGGTTGCACTGAGAATCTCTTTTTCTCAGCACATTATGTGTGTATGTCCATTTCTCCCCTTCCCATAACTATCTCCCCCACAGCATCTACCAGAGCACCCTGGAAAGAAGAACTCAAAAAATACCTGATGAATATCTAAATGAGAAGACAAATCCATGAATCACTTAGAGATGGAAAAGGACAGAATATCATTCTGACTCCAAAGAGGTAAAATCTGATACAGAAAGACTGAGTGACATTCGAGAGCCAGGAAGCAATGCAATTCTTCTGCTACAACTGGCACGATTCAGACCCTTACAAGATAATTATATATGTCTCTGGAAGATTAGAGATATTTGAGAATTGAGATAAGAGCAATAAATACGATTAAGAGGATAAAAATCGTTTCTGTGAGGGAAATAAAATCATAGCAGCAGAGGTTACATTAGATCAAAGAGAGGCCTCCTGGCTGTCATCAGGTACCAATGTGCCTACAGTTGTGAGTTCCATTTAATTACTAACAATAAAACATCCACAACGAAGGAATCTTGACGCTAGACAACCTGCAGAAATAGCACATTTCTGAAACTCTTGGCAAGACATAGTCTATCATTTTTGTCAATGTGGCTTAATTAACAACATGTCTGTTCCCACCCCTAGCAAACATATTTTGGTTTAAAAGCCCACGTCCTCTTCGTTGCCAGAAAGAACATCCACAGCCATCAGTTTCAGTGCTATACTCTGCTCATGAATAAATATCAAGTTTGTGACCTTTATCACATCCTCTGGGCAAGGATTATTATAATGAGACCAGAGATCAGTGGTCTCCACTCATACAACAGGAAAACCCGGACGTGAGGAAGGCCATTCCAAAGAGAAAGGTGATTAAACATGAAACAGTCCTCTGAGAAGCCCCTTACTCAGTGATCTTTAAAAGCACCATCTGTCTCGGAGGACTCCGCAGTAGCCCTATCTGGGGCTGGGACAGCAACAGATGAAAGTTAAGCTCAATGTGCAGGCTCTGGGAGTATTAGATGCTTTCAAGGCCACAACAGAGCTGGGACTCTGCCACCTCAAAGCTTCCTCAGAAGCAGCAGAGCTATAAATTCCAATAACATCAGAAATGGCTCTGGCTGACTCTTAACAACTCTTCGGAAAGTCACTAGAATCTATGTAGATAAAGCTGGCAGGGTACCGAAGACCAGCTGAAATTTGGGACAATCCCACACACTTCACAATTGGTTCCTTTTGATTTTTTTTCCTGAAGTCTTGAACCCCCTCAGTTAAATTATTTGCATAATTTTTGTACACAGCATTAAAATTTTTATGATAAGCTAGGGGCAACAATAAATCACACTAACATTTTTTGAGTATTCAAGTTTACAAAACATGTGTGCATAAATTGACCAGTTTTTAAAGTCTTTCTTGTACAATATTTCCAAACATACATAATAGAGATAATACCATGAACACTCATGTATCCCTCAAGCAAATCTTAAAAGTTGCCTCATTTCCTTTAGATTTTAAATAAGAAATAGATACAATGATTCCATTGTACTTAAAGTGCTGATTCCTACCCTGAAATGTTACAAGTGTCTCTCTCAAGCATGCCTTCATACTTTTACTCCACGTGTAGCCATAAACACTGAACAGTATTGGGGTTTTTTTTTGTTTGTTTAACATTAAATAAACAGTGTTGTTATACAAACCATTCTGCAATGTTCTTTTCTAAACTTTATGCTTTTGACACTGACTCATGTTGAAAATGGGCTTCCCAGCTGGCACAGTGGTACAGAATCCACCTGCAAATGCAGGAGACTCACGAGACTTGGGTTCAATCCCTACGTCAGAAAGATCCCCTGCAGTAGGAAACAGCAACCTGCTCCAGTATTCTTGGCTAGAAAATTCCATGGACAGAGGAGCCTAGCGGCTACAGTTCACGGGGTTACGAAGAGTTGGACACGGCTGAGTATGCTGTCACACGTGTTGAAAATATGACTAGTTCATTCATTCTAACTGCTATACAGTATTCAAATTTGGGCTTCCCTGGTGGCTCAGATCGTAAAGAATCCTCCTGTAATGCGGGAGACATGGGTTTGATCCCTGGGTTGGGAAGATCCCTTGAAGGAGGGCATGGCAACCCACTCCAGTACTCTTGCCTGGAGAATCCCCAAGGACAGAGAAGCCTGGTGGGCTACAGTCCATGGGGTCGCAAAGAGTCGGACACAACTGAGCGACTAAGCATACATAGCACATTCAAATTTAATTTTCAGAGAAATCTTGTGCTTGAAATGGTGAAGGATAAATATTTTACCCAATTCTATGAAGCAATGATTAACTCTGACTTAATTCTTCTTACTCAAAAGTTCCATGCTTTTAGTTTCTTACCGCAAAATTCTTGATATCTGAAAGTAGAATGAGATTGGCAATTACAAAGTTTCACACAAAAGTCTTCCTGGCTGCAGTTTGGGAAAGGAAAACAGCTCCATTCTCATTATTGTCTCTAGATTCTTCCCTGAACAAACTCTGCCACCAACTTCACGTAGAGAAGATGCCAAACTGAATGCCTTGGTTTCCTTAAGTTAAACTACACTCTGGGAAATCTGAACAGCATTGGGGTATTTGATGCTATTAATTCTAACATTAGATTAATTAACATTGCTATTAATTCTAATTAACATTAGAATTCTAGAATTAACTTTAACATCTTTTGAGGTGTGATGGTACTGTGGTTATGTTAAAAAAGAAAAACATGTTGTTTAATATTTGCAAAGTTTGTTTTGCAAGATGAAAAGTTCTCGAGATTGGCTGCACAGAAACATGAATGTGGCATATGACACCATTGAACTGTGAATGGTTAAGCTGGTATATTTTATTTTTTTATATATTTTGCCATTAATTTTGAAAAAGGAAAAAGCAATCTTTAGGGGAAAATTATATGTCTGGGATTTGCTTTAAAATAATTCAAGGTGGGGTGGGGAGTTACTGATGAAAAACATCAGCTGAGTTGATAACAATTAAAGTGAGGTGATAGGTAAATAGGGATTCATTTTACTAGTCTCCCTGCTTTTATAAGTTTGCAGTCCTCCAAAATATAAAAACAAGAATTGTAACAGGGGTTTAGCCCACCCCCACCCCACCCCCCCAAGTTTTCTTAATCAGTTGTTTTGTTTTTAAGTAGAAATAAAAAGCAGTGTACTTTTTGAAATGCTAATAGTTCTGAGACCTATTTCACCTGTTGTAGTTCTAGAATGGACAGTGCTTCTCAAAGTTGAATGCATGTATATACGCTTCACCTTGGGACCTTGCTAAAATGTGGTTTCTGTTCAGCAGGACTAAGGTAGGGTCTGAAATTCTGCATTTCTAACATGTTCCCATGTGATGCTACTGGTCCCAGGGTCAAGCCTTTGCAAGAGAAGTCAGCAAAGCTTTATTTAGATCGCTTCTCTGGGGACTAGAACACCAATACTGCAGCCATTATCTGAAGAAAGCTCTCCCCACCCTTTGCACCCCAGGACCAGGTACCACTACGCACTCAGGGGTAACCACCAAAACGGACCACAAGACAAAAACAGAAGAATCCCAGGACTCAAGTTTGTTTTTTCAGGGCTAGTCCTGTATACTCAAACTCATTAACTAACAATGAAAAAATCTCACCCTGATAGATTTCTGCTTTTAAATCTATTGAGTAATGACTAAACCAAGAAATGTGTCTAGAAGTCAAAGCTCAGAGGCCAAGGCAAGACTTGGAAATCATTAACAAGCTGTGAGGTTAAAAGAGCAAAATATCTTGGAAACTAGTAATTCCATTTGATAAAGGAAACAAAATCCACTTAAGTATGCAATTACATAACAACCATCAAATCTCTGAGGAACCAAAAAAAAAGGCAATTTCTACCTGTAAAAAATCCTATCACAAAATCCAATTAGTTCAGCTAATGTTTTATGGTCATCAGGTAGACAAAGTCTTTGGTCCTCAGAGACTACTCTATTATCTGTTAGACTAGGCATGCCCAGAGGGCAGGGATTATAATTTATAATCGAGGATTCCCTCCTTTAGCCAGTATGATATGTGATTAAGCCGTTACTGTATGAGCTCACAGTTCCCTGAGAGCTTGCTAAATGCTAGGCAGGCACTAAGCAGTTTATATGAATTATTGTCCTCACTCATTGTCTTTTGCAATCTAATTACAACCTTCTAAATCCCTCCCCTCTTGGCAAATATTCTTCCCAAAAGGGTCATTCTTGCTTCTCTCAGCAGGGAATGATGCTGCACAGAAGGCACTAGTCCTCTGCCCTTTCAAGTCCAGATTCAAGCTATACCCAAAGTGTAGAGGAATGACTCAGAACACGCCCCTCCCTTACTATTCACACAGGCCAGGCAGGGACAGCCATGGGAGGGGTATGAAAGAAACCACACCGGCCCTGCCTCAACAAACAGACCAGTGGAAAGTCACCAGCAGAAAAATTAAAATATATTTATTCATCACCACCACCCTGACACACACATCCTATAATTCTGTTTAGAGAAGGCAGAGGGAATCCTTCTGACAAAAGGATTAAGGCAGTCTCCATTAAGATGGTTTTTAGGCTGGATCTTGAAAAATAGGTATACGTATAATACATGAAAGAGGAAAAATATGAATGGAGGCATGTGAGAATCTGAAGCAGGGAGTAGCTTGGAATGGCTGGCATGCAGAAACCCAGACAGATGGAGCTCCCTGGGGAAGAGAATTAATGAACTGGTTATTCCGAGACATTCCTTGGCCCTGAATCTATACTTCTGTACTTAAGCCTTAATTTTTACTTAATATGTGTTCTTCTTTGTAAGACATCTCACTGTGCCTAGTCCCAGAAATATTTCCATGAGACTATAGCCTGGAGGGAAAGGACAAGACACCTGCCCAGGCACCACCTGTTCTGCCCCAAGACTGCATCATAGGATGTTAAAGAAACAGGTCCAAAACCAGTTTCTAGACACTTGTTCCAGGGTGGCTTGAGCCCAAGCCAAAACTGACACCCAAAATAAGTCATAGAGAAGCAAAGCACCGTGAATCAAGAATACAAAGACTTAAAAAGTGTTTTATGAGTTGTTTGCAAAATGTGCTACAGCAAAACATGATGGTAAGTAAAAGTTTCCATTCACAATGAGAAATAATTTTACCAATGTGTAAATCAAGTCCAAAACCTTTCTTAGAAAGGCTTCAGGTCCTGAACACCTATATGCAGAGAGTGGACACTCAGTGTAACAAAACAATAAAAAGTGTGGCTTAGTCAAAATACTCAAAAGAATTCAAAGTTCAGAAATGTATTCTCTGTAAAGGATAGGTTTCAAGAAATAAATTATCTAATGTTATTTCTGAAACATCACATAGTCATGAAAACAAATCTTTTTACTGTTTTTTTATTCCCAGAATACATGGAAACCAGAGCAATCTTTTTCTTGTCATTCTTTAGTGGTCCTGAAAAAACACCTCCTTGGAATAAGTAACTGAGAATGTCCCTGCCTCAATTATAGGAGAATGGTTTAGTTGCTAAGTTAGGTCAGATTCTTGAGACCCCATGGTCTATAGCCCTCCAGGCTCCACTGTCCATGGAATTTTTCAGGCAGTGGAGTGGGTGACCATTTCCTTCTCCAGAGGATCTTCCCAACCCAGGGATCGAACCCAGGTCTCCCATACTGCAGGCGGATTCTTTACCAACTGAGCCACCAAGAATTCTTCTGTATGAAGACCAAATATATCAAAGTTGTCTGTTAATGGTAAAGTATGTGCAAACAAACAAAAAGCCTCATTATTGTGTTAGCTAGTCTATTTTCACAGACCACAGTTGCCAGGGGAAATCCCCATCAGAAATGGAAGGACTACGAAAATTTTTCCTACTGTTTTCAACTCTACTGGAAAATTATAATTTGAGTGAATCCTAAAAATTCAGGATACCAGATAGACAAAGAGTTTCTATTTGTCCTTTAAAGAAAGCCTGGGTTTCAGAGGGTGGCAGGCTTAGCTTTTAAATGCCTGATGGGGCACTGGACAAAAGGTAAACCTGAGCTTCCTTCAAGGTAATTCTCTAGGTATTGAAAAAGTCTGTTTTATAAGAAATGATTGAAGAAAAGACCTTACCTATAATGTTAACAGTTGGCAAACCATGCCTCTTCCTGACTGCACAGGTACAAACTCCATAAATTCTGAAAGCCATGGAGCCAAGTGATTGTGCTATCTTGTAAAAATCTCTGAAATAACTGAATTTCAGCAAAAACAATATATGGCATGAGAAACGACATGAAGTTATAATGGCCGCTCTCACATCTCCCCTGGCAGGTGGTTATGTTACAGAATCTACAGTCCTCTCACAGAGGCGTCTATCAGATCCAGGCAGACCAATGGGGAAAGGGAGAAAGAATGGTGATTTTAACATATTAATGATATAAAATCAAAGACTGTCTTCAGGGGAGAGAAACTGATGGTGACATATTCAAAGCTGTTATACTTTTAGAGGTCATTTTCTCACCATTTTTTAACAGCTTATCTCGAAGGAAAAGAACACCATCCAGGGGAAGATGAAACCAAAGATTTATTTAGAATACAAAACACACATCATCTTCAGACTCCTAGAAAGTTCCACTAGACGCTTCCTGCTCAAATTAATTGGCTGAGCCATTTTATTTCAAATAGGTAAGTAAGGTCCTACCTTTGATATTTCTAAACTTTCTGTCTTAGCCCCCTCCCGAAAAAAGGCAACTCAATCTTGGACATAAGAAGTCCACATCTCTTCCCCCTCCCCTTCGCCCTGTCCTCTCCCACCACACTCCCACACCAGGAGATGTCAGCACCAGCTCCACCCTCCCATCCTCAATGGATGGTACCTTTGACCAACTATTCTATCTCTCCAGGCTTCTATTTCTTTTCCATAATAAGGATGGTGGCCATTTGTCTTAGGTACCAACTGCACATCAGGCATTGGGCTAAGAATGTTTTATACCTAATTCAACCTCACAAACGCCCAGTGAATTGCCATGAGGGTCAAGGAAGTTAAGACTCATGCCAATATTTTAGATAGGAAAAGGCAAAACAGGGATTTAAACCAAGGAGCTACCCAACTCCCAAGTCCTTGCTCTTTGATCTTTCCATATTTCTTTCATAAAAAGAAAGTGTCGGCATGCTGATTGCTAAAGGTCCTTCAGATCTGACATCTGATTTCCAATAGCTTTCATCTCCAGGTCCAGAATGTCATCATCTGAACTCATCTTGCCCATGCCTAATTATTTGCCTGCAGCATGCTCTGGACAGGAGAAGGCAGGGATCTGAGGATCAGGGCAACTCGGGCACTAGTACATCTCCACCTGATGTCTCCCACGCAGCTGGGCCTCTGTGCTTCCTGTCACCTGCCTGCCTACATATGTGCCAGCCTTCAGCTCCCTTCATCCAAGATCTCAGGTCACTTCCCAGCCAGTATGCAGGAGAAAGGTTTAAAAAGCAGCCTACACTAAAAACCTTAAGATAATACATGCTGACACTCTGCTTGATGCTTCATGCCTCAGTAATATTATGCATTAATTCAGTAACGTCTCAAAAGTCACCATGTTTATTTATTCATTCACTTGTCCAGCGAAATACTGAGTGCCTTCTCTTTGCTAGGCACAGGGTGGCAGTGAGATAACATTAGCCACATTTATATACATGTGTGGACATGTCAAGCCAAGCATAAAGTGGCACAGAGCAAAGATTTTCAAGTCTGTCTTAAGCCTGAAATGGTAATAAAGGGATAATGCTCTCAAAACATCTCCAATAACTTATTGGCTCCATACCCAACAATACAAAAAATGCTTTCACATACATTATTTCATTTAATTCACCAAGTCTACTATTTATTTTTAAAGAAAATAGTGTCCTTATATTTCCAAAATGCAGGGCAGTACAATCAAGTAAATTTCATCAAGAGTAGCTCAGAGTGTGCTGTGCTTAGTTACTCAGCCCTGTCTGACTCTTTGCAACCCTTTGGACTGTAGTCCATCAGTCTCCGCTGTCCATGTGATTTTTAAGACAAGAATACTGGAGTGGGTTGTCATTTCCTCCTCCAGAGAATCTTTCCAACCCAAGGTTTGAACTGACATCTCCTGTGTCTCCAGCACTGTAGGTGGATTCTTAACCCACTGAGCCACATCACCTTTTAAAACTTTTGATGATCCACAGACCTTCAAGGAGAAGGACAGAGTCCTACCCTATCTGCCCACCTGCACAAAAAGTACCAGGAACACAGTCACCTCACAAACAGCAAATGTCCTTTATCTAAACTAGGGCCATTTCTTAAGCCACCCACTTTAATTCAATTCAACATACATGTACTCAATTTCATCTTTATGCCAGAATTTACTTATTTTTTTATCCTACATAAAGTATATACTCCTAGGGATCTCAGTCTGGTCATTAGATGGGGGATAGAGAAGCCCGTGGACAGAGGAGCCTGGTGGGCTGCTGTCCATGGGGTTGCACAGAGTCGGACAGGACTGAAGCGACTTAGCAGCAGCAGCAGCAGCAGAAAAAAGCGACAGGGAGGAAAAAAACGAAGATCATTTCCAGGTTACAGAGAGTAGCTTGATGCTGATGTGTGGATAACCAGACCCCATATTGCCACAGTTTTACATGAGAAATAATAAATCTATATTTTGTTTAGTCATCTTAGGGCTTCCCTTGGGGCTCAATGGTAGAGAATCCCCTGCCAATTCAGGATACATGAGTTCAATCCCTGGGTCAGGAAGATCCCCAGGAGGAGGAAATGGCAACCTACTCTAGTATTCTTGCCTGGAAAATCCCATGGACAGAGGGGCCTCGAGGGCTATAGTCCATGGGGTTGCAAAAGAGTCAGACACAACTTAGTAACTGAACAACAACAGTGACCTTAAGTTTTCGTTGTTGTCATCTAATTCAAATGTGTGTTTGTCCCTAATATAATCAGAGCCAGACACAATAGGTCTCCAAGCAAAATTCAGGCTGCAGACAGCTGACATATACCGCCTGGATTAGAATAACAAATGTAACAGGAGAGTTGGAAAAGCTTCACAAGAGGCACTGACTTTTCCTGTTTCCAAATCAGTAAGAGAAAAAGCAAAAGAGGGATTTTGAAAAAAAAAAAAAAAAAAATCAACTGTGAGAGAGCGGCAGTGACAGGTGTTAACAAGAAAAGTTAATGTCTTTGGTAGAAGTACTAGTAATAGTACAGAAAAAGCTTGAACTCGTCTTCCACACAAGCTGTGTAACCTCTGCCAAGCTACTTAATCCCTGTGTCTCACTTTCCCCATCTAGAAAGTGTGCTAGCAAAGACCAAGCCTCAAAAAAATGTCAGCTATTCTTATTGTTATAGAGGTGATGGGAGACCCTTCCCAAAGTAAAAATGTGCTACATGAGAAAAGGCAAGCTCCAAAAGCTGCAAACACAAGGCAAAAATTTTAGCAAATACTTTTCAGTGGCTTAATCTGATTGTAGGCATATTACTTAACCGGCTGAGCCACCAAGGAAATATTATTTAACCCATCTACACCTTAATTCCTTGTTTGGCAGGAGGGGAAAAAACAAAACTACTTACCTCACACGATTTGGGAATAGAAGCACGTTGTACACTACTGTGTGTCAAATATTCCAATTATTAGCCCATATATTAAATACAAAATCTCTATTTCACAAAATACATGCATAAGACCACCCAGAAGCACATGAGAAAGTGGTTCCCTGTTGCTCAGACAACCCCCTGCTTATCATCATCAGCTTCCAAAGTACCTTCACCCCCAACAAGCTCCCTGGTCCTCACATCCCCCAGCGGGTGGGAGTTCAAATACTTTTGTCCCCATTTTACAGATGAAGATTTAGAAACTGGGTCTCTGAACTCCTAACCCAAACACATCCCCATATCTAATCCTAGGCAGAAAGGCCTACAAAATCTTAATATAGGAGTCTGCCGAATTCTTTTAATTTTCAGTCATTGCTTATTAATACAGCCAGTACAGGCAGACTTGGGGCTAATATTACAGAAATTGAAAAGCAAAAAGTAACTATAATTACCTAATGCTTCTAATAGAGCTACACAATGGACGCAGAATTATGTACAGAGGGGAGAAAATTGTATTAGACACCTCTAAACCTTTGAAATTATATTACTTAGAACCTTGGCAAGTGAGCAGAAAGCATTTAAAAGACAATTAAGATGAATTTCCCATTTGGTATGCTACTTAATTTGCAGGAAAATATGTGGCCATCACCTTCAGTGTAAACGGCCTTCAAAGGGCCTTCCACAGTGAAGGCACAGTTTGCTCAGGACAAAGCCCTGAGCTTCTGCACCCACTGCCAGAAGCAGGGGCCAGGTGACTGAACCCTGACAGGGACCGAACTCCCCTGGAAGCTCTGAGTCACTCTTCGGAGAGCCACAGGAGATCTGAGCTTCTCCGTGTGTCTTGTGACATAATACCAGGACTCCCTCAAATGAGAACAGAAACCACTCTCCAGACACTCCCTCGAAAACTAAATAACTGTCCCCAAACCAGCCACTGCAGCAGGTCTCCATGTCTATCCCAGAAACTTTAAACATAGAGCTTTTTGACAGAAATTTTGGTATCAGTTAAGAGAGGGATGATTCCACTTAAGGAATTCTAGCATCATATACTAGGGTATCCCAATTTCTTCATTTGACAGCTGGAGAAAGTTGGGGCTGGAGAGAGGAAGTGACTTGCTGAAGATGAAGACACATAGTGAGTAACGGAATGAGGCAGCCAATGTCCATGATACAAAACGATATTCCTTTTCCTGGAACACCTGAGGAACATCCTAAACAATCTGAGCCTTGTTGAGGCAGGCTTTGCTGGCCATCTCTCAGAGCCAGCCCAGGATCTCCCACACCCAGGCTCTACTTTCCTCAACTGCTTTTGGAGTCCAGCATACTGTCACCCAGCTTTCTGATCAGCCATCTATCTGGTTCCCCTGAAGACAAATAACAGAGCCTTTTCTGTCTTGGAGATCTCAACCTCTCATCACAAGCTGCTGATGAGGCTTTAAGAGGCTCCCCAAGAGGCACAGCAGTAAAGAATCCGCCTGAGAATGCAGGAGATGCGAGATGCAAGAGATGTGGGTTAGACTCCTGGGTCGGGAAGATCCCCTGGGGTATGAAATGGCAATCCACTCCAGTATTCTTGCCTGAGAAATTCCATGGACAGAGGAGCCTAGTGGGCTACAGTCCATGGGGTCACAGAGAGTTGGAAACAAGCTGAGCCAGTGAGCACAGACATATACACAGGAATCTTACAAACTTGCTGCCCATGATCCATAATGTACAGACTAATTTTTTTCCTGAGAAAAATTCCTCAAACAGGAGATGAAGCTCCATCCCTGCATTCACACTCCCTCCTCCCACACTCCATCCCTCCACCTCCCACCTGAGCAGCAGGAACAAGCATCTGACTAGAGAGGCCCCATGCCATCTCTCAAAGGGAAGGCTCCTTTAGGCTTCTTCTCATCTAATCAGGACACAAAAACGGTAAGATTGAGAAGAAAGATAAGGATTGGCCAAAAAAAAAAAGCTCCTCTTTATCTGCCATCTTGGAGCACATTCTCAAGCCTTTTTTAGCCTCTTCAAGATTCTTCTTGGCATCCAATTCATCATCAACTCCAAGTTGATCATCAATCCTCTCCGCACAGAGGATTGTGTGGAGCCAGTCACAGGGATTTCCTACAGAGGCAAGAAATGAAGAGAAGTGGAAGGAGTGGGAGGACCTGCTAGGAAATCTCTCCCTGGCCCCTACATCTCAAGGGACGTGTAGGAGTGGAAGTCTTTTCCTAATACTTGTACTTCTGGTTCAGTGCCCACCTTCTCCACTTCACCAGCAGGTGCCCAATCTCCAGTACCACTCTGAATTCTCAGAAGGATCAGTGTAACCTTAAACTCCATATGCAGACTTTTAAGAGAATGTTCCATATTCTCCTGTACCTAAATACATACCGCAACTATCTCCAAGTCAGGTCTCTCCAAAACTATTTCCCTAAATGAAAACTATTAGTATAAGCATCAGATTTAAAACTTCAGCTTTATTTTAGTTACTTTAATCCAGCTGAGCCAAGAGGTTTCTGATCCATGTAGCCCATCATTATTGGGGAGGTTGCTCTGTTCCCCTTCTGAAGGCCACTTGGGCTGGGTTCACAGACTGATGAATTAAGAATCATGCTGATTGGTCCTACACTTTTGGAAATTTCTGAGAAACAAATAAAGGCAGAAGAAATTTCTTTTAGTTTCCTGGAAAACCTAGCCTTTTATTTATAAAAGTTAAAAAAAAAAAAAATCAATAGGAGCCCCACTGTACCTACTCAAGAAAATGTTCAATCAAAATGTTTGTCGAAAGAATCACACTAGACCTGCATTCAGCCAACTTATGTTATGATTCTCTGTTCACAGGCTGACCTATTAATCCCATTTAGAGGAAGTAAAAAAGATTTTTCAGCCAAAAGCTAGAAGAAAAGGGCAGTTCCATGTACTGAGTTCCTCATTTAACATATTAAACATGCACTAATTTGATCCTTAAAAAAAAAAAAAAAAAAAAAAAAAAACCCTATGAAGTTGGCATTCTCTTCAAAATCTTTAAAAATTAAAATAGTATCAAATTAAAAGATGAATTATTCTTTTATCCATGCTTTATGAACAAACGATCAGAAAGGATAGTTGTGACATAAGACACAGTCAAGGTCACATGACCATCCAGTAACTGATTCAGATCTGCCTGAGTCCAAAGTCTACATTTTTGTTCTCCAGTGTCCACCTTGGTGCTTGTAATCTCAGAGACTGACCTCCTGTTTATTCCCTCTTCTGTGGCATTGATGCCTACCCTCCCTTCCAGATCCAGAATGACAAAAATAACTGGTAAGGTTCTTCTCAAACAATAAAATTTGTTTGATCCACAAATCTGGATACAAAGATATTGCTGCTAAAAACTAAATCCTCCATGCTAGCCTGGTATCCTGTTAGCATTTCATAAATGTGAGCAATACTATGGCTGGCTAGTTACTGAGCATCTCCACAGGCAATCAGGCAGCTCCGATCATTTGATATTAGGAGTTCAACTTTGGGGTTTCTTGGGCGTCACTGCAGGAGCTTGCCTATGGCCATGGGACCTCCAACAGGAACAGAGGACATGAGATGCAAGGATTCAAGCTGCCTCCAGATGTGACGTGGGTAAGAAAGGGTCCAGGAAATCAATAGCTCTTCTCATATTTCTACACTGAACATCAAGGTATAACAATAAATGATAGATTCCTCCATAACAGAGAAAGAGAAACAAGACAAGGAAAGAGAGGACAGGGGAGTTAATAACAAACATGTTCCACTAGACTAAACAATCTTCCTTCTGGAGATCCAACAACTCTGTGAGGCTTCAGAGGTATTTACTCTAAAAATGACAAATGACAAAACTGAAGTTTAGAGAAGTTATCCAGTTTGTTCAAGGTCACTAAGCTAGCCAGTTAACAGTGAGGAGCCAAGGATACAGGTTTCCTGACTCTGGACCCAGGGCTCTTTTGGCTCACAAGCCGCTATAGAGCTGGGGTGGCTTCACTCACATATTGTTAAAATCACTGGGTTTCTTGTTTCCATTTTACTGGGAACTTGCTATACGGCAACACAGAGTGAGAACTGTGACAAACCAGAAAAAGGGGGGCACTTCCAAAGGACACAGCCGCTGCTCAGTACCAGGTGGCTATGAACAGGAAATAAGGTATAGTCCTCATTTTTCAAATTGGACATCTAGTCTTGTGAAAAACCTGCCAACTTTTAAATGTTTGTTCTATTTAAAAATACCATGTTGGTCGAATCAAATACATATAGAAGAAACCAAGCCCACAGGAAACCAGTTCTAAATCTGATGCAAATTTGCACAGTAAAAGGCCAGACCATGTGGTTGGTTCCTGACTGAAGAGTCACGAAGGCATGCGGTTATTGGTGCCATAAATCCATGTGCTCACCAAGCACTCTCTCTCAAGCATACATACTACTATTTTTCAAGTATACATAGATGCTATTATGGAAAAAACTCAAAGTAATTTACGTGGTGAGCTAAATTCCTAGGAGCTTTCCATAACTACTCATTTTTCTCCAATAAACTGACAGTAAAAATATAACCACTACCATTTGAATCCTTATCAGTTTTTAATTAAAGAAAAGACCCTCATGTTTAGAAAAGGTTGGAAAATATTGAACTAGACAATATCTAAAGCGTACACGTTTTAATTCCATAGCTGTAAGCTGCAAAGAGGTGGGAGTCTAAGAAGATAAGTCCCTTGAACACACCAAGGTATATATACTTAAAACTTAGCACACATAAGGTTATCTCAATGGCTATTGTGACCTGTATTCTATCTAACTGCACAAGTTCAAGAACAAAAGTGAAGTAGCCATTCATACTAACAATGTTTATTCAACAATTACATTTCAAGCAAGTAGAAAAAGAAAAATAATAAAAGGTCCAGGACAAGCTATCAATGAGCTTTAGCGACAACGGGAAATGTCAGACACCAATAATACAAACTCATGATGGATCAGTGCAATTAAGACACCTGTGAAGCTAGGGTGCAGGTTCAGGAGAATATGACCTGTCCTGGGCTAGCCTGAAGGGCCTCCTGGAGAAGTAATATTTGATTAAACTGAGATCATCTAGGGAAGTAGAAGTGACAGCGCTGCCTGCATGGGCGAGTGGAGGAGGGATGGGGCATTTCAGGGAGGGCCTTAGTGGCGGGGATGTGGTATTTCTAAAGAACTGAAAGGCCAGAGGGGCTGAAACCAAGAGTGCACGGGCATCTGAGGTCCAAGGTGGGTCTTAAAAAGGCCGAAAGAGACAGACACAAAGGCCTTCTACTCCTGTTCAGAATGTTTAGGTTTTTACTTTACGAGAGACTGCATGTCAGTACCTTACACGGCACCCCTCTCTCAAAGCAGGTGTACAAGAAATATACAGCGAAACCAAAAGGGTGGCAGGAGGGGACACCAGAGATGTAAGCAGGAGCTGGGTCCCCAACCCGCCGTAAAATACGCTAAGGAGTCTGAACTTCACGTGAAGAATGATGGGTTGTCCCTGCGGGCTTAGGCCTATTTAAAAGGTGACTTAGTGTGGAGAATGGATTTAAGGGATGTGAGACTCAAAGCAGAAAACCCAGGGAGATTCCTGCAGTAACCCAGGAAACAGGCAGTAACAGCCTGAACTAAGGTGGTGACCGTGGGAATGGAAAGAAGAAAACAGAGTCTAAAGGAGGAGGCAGAATGGACAGACCTCAGTTCCTTTTCAGCTTTGGGGTAGGAACACGAGAGAGGGGCTCAGGATGACTTTCAAATTCATCTTATGACTCTGGTGAAAGATGGCGTGGTTGATTAAGGAGGAGCATAGATTCATGTTGGAAACTCAGTTCATGGCACCTTTGGGTTAACTGAGTGGAACTGTCCAAAAGTCAGTCAAATCCAGGCTGGGGCACAGGCTCGGGAGGCAGCAAGAGAGATGGGAAATGACTCAACAAGAGGATCAGAAAAAGTATGAGCAGAGAAGGGGCAGAAGCATCATCAAAGGCTGGACAAAGAAATACAAGTCCGTCCCTCACATGGAGATGGAGGAAAAAGGAGAAAACCAGCAAGAAAACGTTGCCATGGAAGCCAAGGGAGGAGAGTTTAGGAGAGACAGATTAACAAGGTCAAGCTGGAGAAGGAAAGACAAACCACAGCACCATGTTGTTCCCTTTTGGTTGGTATTTCCTTCAGGGCTGGTTGGTATTTCCTTCAGGGCTGGTTGGTATTTCCTTCAGGGCATTAATCTACCTTATTTTTTCACTGTCCATCTCCTTCTAAGACTTGTAACCCAATAACATGAAGATTTGTTCTTCACTGTATTCCTGCTGCCCACAGAGGACTTGCTGCACAGAAATTCTCTAAGATCTCTTTTGAAGGGATGTATGGAGAATGCCTGGGTGCATGTTTAGGAAGGAATTGGTAATGAAGGAGAAACTGCAGATGAAACGAGCAGAAATCATCCCCCAGGAAGAGGGCTGGGCTGGCAGAGAGGATGGGACCCAGGAGACAGAAAAAGAAGTAGGCTGGTCTTAAATGATACTCATAAAGATCATTTCCCATCCATCCTCTTCCCCAAGAACCAGAGATTATAAAATTCTCTCCCATGACTTTCTACACGGCCATTCCCCTGAGATTTTATTCCAGGAAAGTCATGAGTAAGTAGTTAGGGGATGAGGCTTCCAGTTCTAATCCTGTGCATCGTGAGCATGAGATTTTCAAGAAGTGACCTCATCCCAGTGACTGATTTTTTTTTACAGCATAATGCCAGTGTGCTTCCGTGGTTTAAGTCGAGACAGTGTACAAACATCTGCCCTGACAGAGCAGGGAAACAGGACAGGGTTTTTATTAAAGAATCATTCACTTTTCAAAAGTAGTCACTTACCGCACTAAAGAGAAAGATCCCTCAGCTCACTTAAAACCCAGTTCGGTTTATAAATTTTGATTTCTTAGTAAATGTCCTAAGAGTACTTTTGACATCTGTCTTTCACTGAAAAAAAGATCAGCTCCCCATTCTCCCCTCCCAGTGATAACCTTAACTGTCCTAATTAAATGTTCTAAATCTGGAATGACATGGGGGGAAAGGGGGGTTGCAGAGCCTGTGCCTTCATAAGACTTGCCCTAATTTACTTAGCATCAAGGGCCCAGTTGACCTTTATGCAGCCTTAAATCAATCAATTAGCTGAGACACACCTTCTTTCTTTCAAAATGAGGAGACCACATGGATAAGATGATATTTCACACAAATCACTTTCAATAAACATAAACCACAAGCACTAGAAGAATGTGTGCCCTGAGGCTGCCAAGAAAGGCCAAATGATAGAATAAAAAGGCTCTGGACCAGAAGCCGGATGAATCATATTAGCAACTGGCTTGCACTGGAAAATCACACCAACCTCTTCTCTACTCTGCCCACCATTCCCTGCCTTCCATCATCTCCATCAACAATAAACACCACCTCATGTTTAATGCCAGAACTTCCTAGGTGATGCAGTGGTAAATAATCCATCTACCAATCAGGTTTGATACCTGGATCAGGAAAATCCCCTGCAAAAGAGAATGGCAACCCACTCCAGTAATCCTGCCTGTAAAATCCCATGGACAGAGGTGCCTGGCCAGCTACAATCCATGGGGTCGCAAAGGATCAGATACGACTGAGGAGCTGAGCACAACAACACAACACGTTTTACACCAGCAACCAGCACAGAACCTAGCACGGTGATGGCACTCATGTTACAGAAAGGCATAAGGGGTTAAAAGCCCGACTGCTTAGGTTTGAATCTAGCCTCTCACCAGCTTGAGCAGGTAACTTAACTACTGTAATTTATCAGGAAAGTGAGGATGGTAGCAGCAGCCCCATTACAGAGTTGTTGTTGGGATTAAATGTGTTAATGATTACAAAGCACTTGCAACAATGCTCAATAAACAGCAGGGAAGAGCTTCCCAATATAATCATTATCACTGTCGTGGCCAGTGTGACCTCGAGCAAGTCACTGTCCACCACAGGGTTAAATTTCCCCACCAGCAGCGTGATGAGGTGGATGAACTAATCTCAGGAAGATCCCCACTAGCTTAACTCCTCTGTAATTCTCTGAATCCTATTACAACTCTCTAAATCCTCCTAAGGTTCTGAGCTCTCAGACCAGCAGCAGAGAAGATCACCAGGAGTCTTACCAGCCCAGAGAGCTGGACCCAGTATCTCACAGACTACTCAGCCAGCCCCCTTCCTTACTGTAGATAACAGACTGTTTAGAGATGAAAATATTCACTGTGATACTCAAACTGTATAGACAGCAGAGACGTGAGAAAAGGACACGCATCCTGGCAGCGGGGGGCAGGGGGGTGGGGGTGGGAAACAGACTAGGAACAAAGACAAAAAGCGAACATGACACCCCAGAAATGCACTGTACCCACCAGGTTATTTCTTAAGCATTCTTCATCTGATAGTAACTAAAAAACTTCAAACTACAAGGCAGCTGTGTAGCAGGGAAACATTCCCTACCTAGAAGTACAGCTTCTCAAAGTGACTTTAATCCCAGGCAGGTGCTCCCCAGGGAGCAGACACTGCTGAGGCGAATCTTAGGTGCAAACACCTTTCTCAGGAAGCAGCCACTTGCTGGATGTTTTACCTCACCTGCACTCTGCCCAAAAGCAAAATCAGAGTCAAGAAGATCAAGGTCCCTTTCCATTCTGGGTCTCAGTTTCCATGTCTGTAAAATGGAGGAGGGAGGAACTCAGGCCACCTAATTTCCAAGTTTCCTAACAGCACTGAAATTGTATTCCATCAACGATTTCCACTTTACAGGAGAAGTTTTTCTTAATGAGGTTAAAAAAGAAGATCCAAAGTTATTTGCTCATTTTCTGCCTGAAGCTAGACTTCCTGGGTTCACATTCCCAGTCTACCACTAGCTCTGTGACTTTGGGCAAATTACTTAACCTCTCTGTGTTTTGGATAGCTCATCAGTAAAAAAGAAATAACACCTTCCTCATAGGGTGTTGTTAGCATTAATTTAGGTAATAGACATAAAGTATAAAGCACTTTGAACTATTCATATTGGAGTGTGGCTATTATTTTCAATTATAGTTTTCTGATTCAAAGGGAAATTTTACTTGGAAACGGTATCCTAGAAGTAACACAAACACACACAGAGAGCAGGTAGACGAGAATCCTGGGTTCTAACCATCATTCTGCCCCCAGACTAGCTGTATGTAATGGATGAACACTGACCCTTCTCTAGGCCACAGATTGCAAATCAGAGGTGATAAACTGGCAGCCATGGTGTTCTGTCTGACCTACAAGGGAGGTGAGAGGTGATCTCCTTCACCAGTGCAGCCCCTTACTCCCCAGCATCCCTGACTCTGAAATCAAGAACCACCTGGCACTCACCACACTGCCCACCACTTTCCTTACCCCCCAGTCCCTGATGGGCCTTTGGCTCCCCAGCTAGGATTCAGAGAGACAACCCTTTCTCCAGGGGCTAGGAGCTCCTGGATGACCATATGCCAGTGAGACTGTGTTGTTCCAGATCAGAAACACAGCCTGCATGAAAGCAGGCTGCACACACCAAGGGCACAGTTGAAAGAACAAACTGTTGATTTTCTTTATTAATCACATCACCATTCGCATAAGCAGCTGTTATTATGAACAGCTGCAGCTGCTAAAAAGCTGATCTTGAAGCAGGCTAGAAAAGTGCTTCCAAGTTGCATACCAACAATTGGCAAGTACAGACCTGCAGTCTATTGGCTTGGTTCTTCCTACTGGTCCTCAGTGCCTCTCTCTGGACCAGAAATTCTTCTTCTTCCATATCCTGGCATGGCGTGGGATAAGGGAGGTTTCTAGAATCAGCTTAATACAAAGAATTTGAGGTGAACGTCAAAGGACTTCAATATGATTCCACCTCACCTATTTAGTGACCCTGAGTGTGTTACTTCTCTTGATTATCGGTCTCTTCCTATGCTAAAATACAGACAATAATAATACCTACTTTTGGGGGTTGTTGTAAGGAGTCAAAACTAGATTATGCCTATGAAAGTATTTTGTAGACTGTGGAAGTCTAGGTGAAAAAGTAAAAGCTTATTATCTTCCCATGAAAACTACAGTTTGACCCATAAATCATCTAATACAGAATTCACTGTTGCTGACTTAGGGCTATCAGAGGTGAAATCAGAGAATCACATGGCTATAAAGGGCCTTTTGAAGACCTGTAACACAACTTTGACTGTGTGGATCACAATAAACTGTGGAAAATTCTTCAAGAGACGCAAATACCAGACCACCTGACCTGCCTCTTGAGAAACCTATATGCAGGTCAGGAAGCAACAGTTAGAACTGCACATGGAACAACAGACTGGTTCCAAATAGGAAAAGGAGTACGTCAAGGCTGTATATTGTCACCCTGCTTATTTAACTTATATGCAGAGTACATCATGAGAAACGCTGGACTGGAAGAAGCACAAGCTGGAATCAAGATTGCCGGGAGAAATATCAATGACCTCAGATACGCAGATGACACTACCCTTATGGCAGAAAGTGAAGAGGAACTAAAAAGCCTCTTGATGAAAGTGAAAGAGGAGAGTGAAAAAGTTGGCTTAAAGCTCAACATTCAGAAAACGAAGATCATGGCATCTGCTCCCATCACTTCATGGCAAATAGATGGGGAACAGCGGAAACAGTGTCAGACTTTATTTTGGGGGGCTCCAAAATCACTACAGATGGTGACTGCAGCCATGACATTTAAAGACACTCCTTGGAAGAAAAGTTATGACCAACCTAGATAGCATATTGAAAAGCAGAGACATTACTTTGCCAACAAAGGTCCATCTAGTCAAGGCTATGGTTTTTCCTGTGGTCATGTATGGATGTGAGAGTTGGACTGTGAAGAAGGCTGAGCACCAAAGAACTGATGCTTTTGAACTGTGGTGCTGGAGAAGACTCTTGAGAGTCCCTTGGACTGCAAGGAGATCCCAACCAGTCCATTCTAAAGGAGATCAGCCCTGGGATTTCTTTGGAAGGAATGATGCTAAAGCTGAAACTCCAGTACTTTGGCCACCTCATGCGAAGAGTTGACTCATTGGAAAAGACTCTGATGCTGGGAGGGATTGGGGACAGGAAGAGAAGGGGACGACAGAGGATGAGATGGCTGGATGGCATCACCGACTCGATGGACGTGAATTTGAGTGAACTCTGGGAGTTGGTGATGGACAGGGAGGCCTGGCATGCTGCGATTCATGGGGTCACAAACAGTCGGACATGACTGAGCGATTAAACTGAACTGAATGCAACTTTTCTACACTGTCTCCCCTCTCCTCCAGTCCCGGAATGCTACCAATAAGGGCCTAGACAAAGGATGACCCCATTTGGGAAACCTCCACTTGCAGGAAACTTGCTCCATTCCAAGGTAGGCAGTTCATTCCATCCACCATGGGCTTAATCTGAACACAGACCACTTTACCTTGTAGAGGCCAAGTCAGACTTGCTGTAATTTAAGCACCCTTGAAAGTTCTCAAATGTACCCACCCCAGGGCCTTTGCACATGTTGTTCCATCTACCTGAATACTCTTTCATCTGTCCTCAGATGACCAGGTCCTTCTTATCCTTTCAGTTCAAATCTGTCTACTCCAGAGAAACCTTCTCTACGACTCTTCACTTCATCCTACCCAGTTACTGTCCATCATGATAATCTGTGGTTTTTGTTTGTTTGGTTTTTGTTTTGCACGCATCCCTACTTGTGTGTTTATAGCTTGCTGAATTCCCCAGAGAACCTAAGTCCCATGAAGACTTATGAGAGACTTGCTTCTCTTATTCACCACTTTGCTCTCTTATGATACAATAGTTGCACCATAGTAATCACATTAGTTCATGACAGGCACTCAAACATATGTTGAGTGAATTTATGAATTAATGAATGAATGCTTAATTCTATGCACACTGTAGATATTTAAATTCTCAGAACAGAAACCTAAATAAGATTTATTCCAACTCTCACTACTGACAACTCACAAGTAGTAATCATGTCTTCTTGTGTTGAGAAAAAATATATAAAAAAATAAACAAATTGAATAACAGCTCCCCAAGCCAGCTTTATTCATAGCAGCACTGTCCCTAGTAATCTGTCTCTTTATCTCATGCAAAGCGAATTCATGAAAAGGCACTTAAGTGCACGAAAAATAGATAGCTGTTTCCTGGAGACAGGGCCTGACATAATGGCATAATTATGAACTGTCCTTAAAGAGATCACTCAGCTGGCAAGTAGTCAACCAGGTCCATTGTAAATGCTGTCACAGACCCTCAGAAGCAGATGAGCGAGCCTAACAACCAGACAGGAAGAATGCACATCTATAGGGTACGTACTGAGCCACGGTACCCTCACCCACTATGTACCCCTGGGCCAGTAGAGAGCAGAAAAGCCTGAGGAGGTATGAAAGTTGCTACCCTTGCCTGGTCTGGGGACACAGACTCACCTCAGCAACCATGCAAGATGTCTGGGGAGAAAAGCCACAGGTTCTTGGCAGGCTGTGTGCTGGAGCAGAGAACACTGGAGATCTGGGTGGAGTCCTATTCTATAACTTCCAACTGAGTCAAATCACCTGCCAACATCTCAGTATTCCCATCTGTAAATGGAGGTTACTAGTTCCTACACAATCTTTCTCAGAGGCTGGTCCAAAGAATAAAGCCACACCATACCAGATGCTAATGCATGTTGTAATCCACAAAAATGTACTGTGATTTACAAAGCACTGCACAAAGATAAATTACTGATGGCAAAGTATAGTAGTTTATAATCATAAATAATTGCTGCAATTACGACTCCAGAATAGGCATCCAAACACCTGGAGGCTGACTGATAAGTACAAGGAACACCTTCATGGGAAAGATGACTTATGCTTTCTGTGCATCTTTTAAAGCCCCAAGCATGGGCATGCAGGAGGTTCACAAGTACCCCAGATGCCCAGGGAAGAAAAATCTGGATCTACGAGAAAGGGCACGTTCCCACAAGTCACCATTTGCTGCTCTCAGACAAGCTACAGCAATTACTTGAGACATCTCTTAAAGCGCCCTAAGTCTCAAGGATAAATTATTAAAATCTATGAAGAAACTTCCCTACTATAAACAGAGACCAGATCAAGATTTCCATCCTTGACTCCAGAGAAGCTGTCATAATATGGCTTAATGAGAGGTGGCAATTATAAAGAGACAATGTCAGAAAGCGCCCGTGCCTTAAATTGCTGTTTAGTCATTAAGTTGTGTCTGACTCTTTTGCGACCCCATGGACTGCAGCCTGCCAGGCTCCTCTGTCCATGAGATTTTCCAGGCAAGAATCCTGAAAAATTGGGTTTTCCCAGGGTTGCCTGAAATAAGAAGCTTTGCACAGAAGGGCTCTTTTAAAATGCATCAAATGAAAAAATAAATAAATAAAATAAAATAAAATGCATCAAATGACTAAACTCTGTTAGTACCTACAGTTTACATAACTCCATTCAGTGCTGCAAAGATAAGTGAGCAGGTAATATTCAGCCTATAGCATGGGGAATAGTGCACCAAGGGCTAGAAAAGGGGACCAGGTGTTAGAAGAACACAGAGGAAAAGGAAATTTTTTTCCTCCTGGGAGAAATACAGGAAAGCTTCATGAGTCAAGTGGCATTTGAGCTGGGAGAAGAAAACAAAACAGAGATAAGATTTCTTTAGAAGCTGAGATTCTCAACTGCATCTGTGAACAGGCTTTTAAGAAGCCCTGCAAAAAAACAAAAAAAAACAAAAAAAAAAAACCAGTATATTTAAATGAACGACAAAATCATACAGGACTTCAAATAATTGGTATTAAAATACAAAACTTACTTTAAAAAAGACAAATATGTGATAGAGTACCATATGTGATTCTTTATTAATGCAGTCAATAAAATCTAGCAGCAAGTCTAACATCTACCATAATTTCAAAGCAGCGATGAGTGTTTTTTGAGACATCTGTAAACGTCTGTAATATGAAATGACAATGTCTGTGATTTCTTTTGGCAACAAAAGCAAAATACATAGATAGTGCCAATACTACTATGGTCTGTTACCTACTTTTATAATGAAAGGAAATGAAATACTGCAGTTGTTGTTCAATCGCTCAGTCATGTCCAACTCTTTGAGACCCCATAGACTGTAGCACGCCAGGCTTCCCTGTTCTTCACCAACTCCCAGAACTTGCTCAAACTCATGTCCACTGAGTCAGTGATGCCATTCAACCATCTCATCCTCTGTTGTCCCCTTCTCCTCCTGCCTTCAATCTTTCCCAGCATCAGGGTCTCTTCTAATGAGTCAGTTCTTTCCATCAGGTGGCCAAAGTATTGGAGCTTTAGCATCAGTCCTTCCAATGAATATTCAGGTTTGATTTCCTTTAGGATTGACTGGTTTGATCGCACTCCAAGGGACTCCCACGAGTCTTCTCCAACACCACAGTTCAAAAGCATCAATTCTTCGGCACTCAGCTTTCTTTATGGTCCAACTCTTACATCTAGCCACGACTACTGGAAAAACCATAGCTTTGACTATATGGACCATTGCTGGAAAAGTGATGTCTCTGCTTTTTAATAAGCTGTCTAGGTTTGGCATAGCTTTTCTTCCAAGGAGCAAGCATCTTTTAGCAGTCAATAAAAATAAAGATGTAATTTTTCCCTTTTCAAGTTCAGAGATTCAAAGTTATTGTTTCCAAGGACCCAAGTTAACAAATTCGGATAGAGAAAATGGCCCAAACAAAAGAGATATTCAGGTAAGGCAGGCCAAACCCTCAAATCTCACCAACAAGAAGGTTCTTCATCCCTCGATCGTTATATTACAAAGTGTCCTGTAATTTCCAAAACAGTATCTTTTTTAAATAAAAAATGAGTGAAAGAGGCTAGAAAACATCTTTCCACAGGTTATATATAGTTTCTTTCTAAAAGTGGAGTAGATGACAGCATGTTGGTAAGTTTATTAAGAAATATACATATATATGCAATAGGATTATGTAAAACTGTATGCAAGTATGAGTGACTGTAAGCATGTTTTATAAACATCGATGCCCAGAAAGAATTGTGCATCAAATATTAATAATAATTAGAATTCAGAGGTGATTTTACTTTTATCTTTGTATTTTCTGTAATTGGAAAATGGGCCAAAAAATACCCCAAAATATTAGGTGATTTATGGTAGCACACATTCCACACAGTATAAAACAGAGCTGGTACTAGCACTCAGAAACATCCTTCTTTTGTATCTTCAGCTTTAGCACTGAATGCACCTGAACACAGGAGGTAGGCATAATTATTTGTCCCAACTTAACTATTCAGAAACTGAGACTCAGAGTCTGTTATGTGATTTGCCCAAAGTCACAGAGAAAGTAACTGGAGAAGCTGAGACTAGAGTCCAGTTCTCCCGTCCCTTGAGAAGGCAGAATAGTATCATCGTTGAAAGCAAGGGCTTTTGCAACAGCCTGACCTTGGTTAAGTCCCAGCTATGTCGCTTACTTGCCGGTAAACTTGGACAAATACCTGAATTTTTCCAATTCTAGAGTTCCCCATACTTCTTTACTTCAAAGAGTTATGCTGTTGATGGAAACTATCCAATAACGTGAAACCCTATGACAACCTCTGACATAAAAGAAACATTCTCATCTCAATCACTATGCCTCCCTGTCTCTGTCCCGGGGGGAAGGATTCCAGCATTATCTCCCAGAAGCAGCAGATGTAACTGCTCGTTAGGCTCAGCAGCCCAGTTCTAGTCTCAAAAGTCAACTAGGATCAGCTCACTGTGTGTATGTGCAGCTCTACTGAACCAGAAATGCACAGCATCAGGCTGAACTGAACATGGGACAGGATGCTGGAGTGCTGAGCAGCCAGTCTGGGGATCTCTAGGGATTCAGATTCAATAGGTCTGAAAGGGGATCAGAGATTCCAAACTGTTAAAAAGCTCCAGGAGAGTCTAAAGAGCTAACATTCAATGACAAGTTCCTGGTTTGACATACGAGAGTCCACTATTTCTGTGAATACAAAAGGGGCCCAGTCTAATCACAAGCAACGCATCACCCAATGGCTGGCACGACAAGGCCTCATGGAAAGACCAGGGCTCTTCTGTCATGAAGGGCAGTGACTGCCTAGAACTGTGGAGGGAGAATGGAAACCAACTCAAACTAGAAGCAAAAATAAATGTAGAGGGACTTCCCTGCCCCAGATGCATAATGTTTTCAGAGCTGGAACAGACTTCAAAGATGACTTTGTCTGTTATACAGATACCACCGCACATCAGTGACTAGAACGCAAAGGAAGTTACCAAGACTTAGCAACGATTCACAATAAATCCCCTCAGTAAAGATAGCTGGATGAATTCATTAAGGAAAAGTAACACTCAAACACCCGAAAGACAAGGCTTCAAAATGGCCTACTCCGTAGACACAAAAAGTGCCTAAAAATATGGTAGATCTGACAGCACTCAGAAACACCATGGGTCTGAAAGGAGACAAGAGTGAGCAAACCATTCTCTTTTTGGAGTTGATGGGCAAGCGGAAGAGGGAGGAGTCTCCCACATGAATTAAAGTTTTTGCTCACTATTTTATTCTTATGACCCTACATACTGTTTGGCAAACAGTATAACATTCAGTAATTACTTGCTGAACGCATGAATGTAAGAAAGACCTGTATATGTATGGCTGAGTCCCTTTGCTGTTCACCTGAAACCACCACAACATTGCTAATCAGCTATACCCCAATACAAAATAGAAAGCTTTGAAAAAAGAAAAGAGACAGGACAAAAGAGACCATCTCTGTTCCTGCAGGCTAAGCAGGGTACTGAGTGGTACAGCACTCCCCAGGGAGTGGGGCCTCTTTGGTTGTCTGGTCCAGAAGTGACAGAAACAGACTGCCCATACAGTGGAAGGAACATGAGCTTTTGGGTCAGACATCCTTTTATAGGTTCAAATGCAACCTCTGTATGGTCTTGGCATAAGTACTTGACCTCTTTGAGCCTCAATGTTTCATCTTTAAAAGGGGATAATACCATTTACTTCACCTCTAAAAGAGGCATGATGATATTTATCCTTATAAAGTCTCTGGAAAAAAAATTACATGAATAGATTTATGCAAAGTAGCTAGCACAAGGGCCAGCATACAGTATGAACTTAACAAATGGTAATGTGAGTTGGAATTAATCATGCCCTCTACAGCCAGAGCCTTTCTTCTCCTAAGTCACCTCTAAATATACTCTGTAGTCTTTCTGATAGGAAGCTACAGAGATAATTCTAGTGTTAAGTTCACTAGATTTTCTAAAAATGCCAATTTCTTAAAAATAAATCATAAAATCCTGTATACCTTCCTTTTTGGTTTACAAAGTAACTTCATATGCACCCATAACAATTCTGAAACCATGCATTACTATATCCATGTTTAATAGATGAAAATATTACTATCCATGTTTAATAGACAAAATTATTATTATTTGTGTTTAATAGACGAAAAAACTAAGACCACTTAGCCAGCAAGAGGCAAACTAAGACAGGAACTATAGGTTTTAACATTTATTATAAGGACCATCATTTTCTCAACCTGAAATTCAAAACAAATGATCCTTTTATGGAATAAAATACTCAAATTCAGATTGCTCCAGGACTCACCTCAGATGCTGCCTGGATTACCCTAATACTTGCAGCTGAAATCAGAAACAAATTTCTGAAAGAAGAGGGAATACTTTGTTTTTAAACAAAGTCCCTCCTTTGGATTTAATGCATCAACTCTTAATTAAAAAAAAAAAAAAGACCTAGAATCAGGCCAATGTGAGATTTAGCAACCTCTTCCACTTATTAGCCATGGAACCCTGGATGATTCTTAATCCTAGTAAATTTCAATATCTTTATCTGGATAACAGGAAAGCAATACCTACTCCTAAAGTTATGTGAAATTCCAGGCACCAAGAAGGCAGTCAGTAAGTGATGACTCCTCTAATGACCACACCATGATACTGACCATTTGTACTGAAGGGGAAGTATATGGACTGCTTGTTTCTTCCTGGTTCTTCTAGCTTCTGCGTAACCCCTGCTCTGCATCTGTTCAATAGGGATACAACCAGTCTTCATCCAACTTCAGCAGGGGAATGAAGATAACAAAAGAGCTGGCAGAGATATTATGCAAACACCAAATATTATTAAAACATTAATGAACTCTGGCAATTTCCCTGAATTTTGATAAATGGCGTTTATTATGCACTGCCTCTCCCACAATCTGGGCTCTCAAATATTAACTAGATAATAACAGCAATCATTCTCCAAAAAGACCAAGGTGTAGAGAAATAAAAAGCGAATCCAGATGACTCCCACAAACACCTGCTTCCAAAGGAATCAGAATCTCCGGACAGAGAATGTTAGGACAGACCACAAAGCCACTGTGTGACCAGTAGTGGGCTCAGACCTATTCCACAGCATATGCAGACCTCCACTTTGGTAGGACAGTGGAGTTTCCTGGTGCTGACAGGTCACTGTTTATGACAACAATCTATATCACCACTTTGCTCTTCTGCATAAAGTTACCTCCAATCTAGATAAAACAAAAAGGATCTTGGAAGCTGGGGGTGCTTATTCCGGGCTAAAAGTCTCAAACAGAGAGTGGCTGCTCCTGCCAATAGCCTAAAAAGAGAGGTAGTGTTATCCACAGTTCCATTAAAGAGGTTTGCACCAAATTCCCCTGTCATTTCATTCTGTGTGAGGGGATAATGTTTTTAAGCTGCTAACAATCCTCAGGTGCTGCTCCAACAGAGGCAGAACAAAGCCAGGAGGACTCAACCCCGTTACATCTCCCCTCACCCCAACTCACAGAAATAAGGGCCTGGTCCCACCCCTGTAACACCTTAACAAGCTGAGGGTTATTAAGACACCTCATTCGCATATTCATTAAAGACGCTGAGCTGTGGCAAGTGAAACAAAGTGCAAAAAAAGAGATTTTGTTTTTTTAAGCCCAGCGAAAATCCGCTTTAGAAAAAGTAAATCCACACAGGGACCCTTGCTGTCGCCAAACCTTCACTTGTCTAGAGCAGCCAGCACCTCATTAAAGGAAAGCAAGCAACGCACAAATGAATGCAGCACCGCACACAGGCAGGCTCATTTCGCCATCTGCCTTCTAGTGTCCAGAGGGGTAAGAGGCTTAAATGACATTCTCCTGAATTTTTCTCTCCTGCAGGTGGAAACATCAGATTCCCAGGGGGCGAAAAAGACCGCTCTTGCAAGATCAAGTGGGTAAAAAGGAATAAAAGGGAATTTCGTTTACCTGTCAACACACTCATGATGTTCAACACAAAATGAATTAAGCAATAATTCATTCGCCATTCATATCTGGGTAAATTTGTGAAATCAGTGTATCAGCTGTGGGGTTAACACAGAAGTTCCTAATGAGCTGGGCGTTTAAACTTAACCCCTTCCCATAGCCTCCCCTTTTCTGCTCCTTGAGTATCCCTGACTGATGGTGACCAAGCACCTTTTCCTAATGAACGACCTAGAGCAAGAGACATCGGAATTGATTTGGGGGGCTGTAAAAACACAACGGGCAATTTCCATTAGACACGCTGAAGAGAGAGGCTATGATTAAACAACTTAAATAACTGCCCTGAGCATTCTCTGTGTATCCTCACCCTTCTGACAAGCACCGTGCTGGTTTTCAGATCTGAAAGCTTTGTAAGCTTGTAAAGTTTCCCTCTGGAATCCCATCCCACCACAAGATTAGGGAGTAATTTAAACACACGCGCACACATATACACACCCCACATTTATCTAAATACTAGCTGAATCGTCGAATATCTCAACAGAGTGCTTTCCAACCTCATACACAATCTAGGAACACTTGGGGAGAATGGAGCAAAAGGTAAAAAAATCCAGCCCCAAGTTTTAATGTGCTTCATACAACTTCCCAAAACGTTACTACCCTCCGCGGCCACACGTTCAACTTGTTATTACCCACTTCTTGGGCTGTGGGAAGGACGCAAACCAAGACGGAAGGTACACTCTGATAGGACTAGCAACGAGAGGAGGCAGCCGGATGAAATCCAATAGATGGCAGGACGAAGGGAAAAACTCAAGTCTTCCTCTGCAGTCACAGACCTTTTCAATGAAATTTTCCACTACCTGGTAAATTGCCCAAGAATGTGTTTGTAGAGGTCACAGAGACACGAGGCAGGCAGCGCTACACTGGAGTCCCAGTTCGGTGGAGTGTTAACCCCCAGGCCACGTACTGCATGGCAGCCAGAGTTGCCTCGGTGGAGCCGCAAGCTACGTGGGAGGCTCCCACCAGCGGACTCTCACAGCAATACCCCGAACTACAGGATACTAGGGGATTATTCGATCGCCCTGCCCGGCTCAATTATTTTCCTATACACAACATTCAACAATCTGTTAAGGACCTGTAGGTGCCAGGCTGGGGGATGGGAGAGGCGGCTTTATTCTAATCCAAACGTCGCCGAGGTTCGAAACCCGGGACACCTCTCTCGGCCAGCGAACAGACAGAACACAAAGAGCAAGGGGCTGGCGATCCTCGGGGTCAGAGGTCTGAGCGCGGTCATTTTCGAGCTGGGAATTAGGAATTCCGAGCTCAGCAAGAACCCTGGAGAAGCACCGGAAATGCTTCCAACCGCTTCAATGGGAAATCTATTGGGAAATCTATTTGCAAATCAAAGTTGCAGGAACTCCGGGCGCCCAGCCTACTCGAGCGGGTTACTAGGGAACACCCAACAAGTTTGGCCACCGGGGGCTCGGCGTGACAGCTCCGCGCCGCAAGACTGCTCGCAACTTGTCGCTCGGGAGCCGAGCCAGAGCCCCAAGCTGTCTCCGCTCCCCGAGCTCCAGAGAGGACCTGAGACTCGGCGCAGGGAAGGAGCACGTCCGTGCCTCCGGAGACAAATCCCTTCATTGAAGGCGCCGCGGGTTCTCATCTGGACCGCGCGGCTTCCAGAGGCTTCCCCGCAACAGTGAGCCCTTTCACCACCAACGCTTCACCTGCCTACCACCCCCAGTCGGCGAGAAATTAACAAAAGAGTCAGTAATCGGGGGCGGTGCGGAAAAGGGACCCGGGGCAAAGTATAGTTAGGAGGGAAGGGAAGGCAGCTCAGGTTGCGGCGCAGAAAGAATGGAAAAGGCAGAACTGAGATGGGTTATACCCCCAGGCACCTGGCTCCGGGAAGAAAATAAGGAAAGAGCGCACGAGAAGGGGGAATGGGTTCTTTACCCTGTTTCCCATCACTCTCTCACACACACACCCCTCTCTTTTTCCTTACCCAACATGGAAAAGATGAAATCCTTAGCTGTGTGAATCTCCAGTGCTCTCTGGTCGTCATATTCCCGCTGGTCGTGCTTCGTAAATTCTTGGATGAGTTTGTTCAATTCCTCCACCCGAGCTCCCGACCTGAAATCCAGCTCCGGGAACGCAGGCTTGTTGTTACAGCCCAGGGAGGCTGCCTTGCTGGCGGTGGGAGCCGCCATCTTCATACAAAACGCGCCGAGTAGCAGCTCCGCGGCGGCGGCAGCACCCACCCCCGCCCCCCCACCCAGCCCCCCTGGGCCTCCTCCCCTCGTCGGCTCCTTGGCTGTGACCCCGGCCCGTGGGCGGGCTGGCGGGCCGGCGTCTAGGCGGGCGGTCCCGGCTGGGTGCGCTCCGGGCGTACGGGCTTCAGGAGGATCTGGACTGCAGCGAGAGTGCGTGTGTGGCCCCGACACCCTTTCCTGCGGCCCCAAGCCGGCCCAGATGCAGTAGGTCCCTGCCCTCCCCTGGCCCTCGCTGGCCCGGACTATAGCGGTTGTAGAGCCAACCTAAGCCTCCCCCGGGCGAGGAAAGTGAAGTGGAAACAATGTGAAATTCACCAGCTCTGAAATCAACAAGCTGCCGGCTCCGGTGTTACGGAGCCAGCACCAGCGTCCCCCATTTAAAGGGACAGCGCACCCAGTGGAAAGAAAAATAAATAAATGACAGAGGTCTGCGCTCCATACCACTTGCCAATCTGTACTCGGGCAGACGTGAGAGATGTAGATGTATTCTTTTCTGCCTCCACTCCCTTAGGGGGCAGGGATTGTCAAGCGCCTTCAAGGAGAAAGAAGTCTTCCTCTGTCTGATTTTAAGGGCGGTGTCCTGGGCGAGGGCATCCCTATGCGAGGTTTCCGTCTCAAGAATTCCAGCGCCTTTAGATGGTGAAGGAGCCCGCCTTAAGGAATGTAAAAACCAACCTTCTGCCCTCTTCTGCACAGACTGCCAAAAATATTAGGATTAAACATATAAAATAGAGTGTCCTCCCTGTCCCGTACAGACATTCCCATTAGCCACTATAGTATTCCTACTTTTGCCCTAGGTAATCAAATTTTCCTGGATAACAGCTTATTAAACTTAATATAGTGTCTTAATGAAGTTCAGCCCGTTCCAATATTAAGATAGGAAAACCAAAGTGTAGGCGTGAGGAAGGGGAACATAATTAATTGCCCCACGTTCTAGTGAATGTTCAATGACGTGGTGAAAATTCTCATTCAAACAGATAAAATTTGAGCTCCTACTATTTGCCAGGCAGAGTGCTAGAATCTCTGTGGACAGTGATAAGACAAAAGACAAGGTTCCTGAGATGGAGTCATACTCAACAAGGCAGATTCTACCTAAGTCCAAGGTCCTTCAGATGTTTTTACCATTTATGAGGTTTTTGACTCAGACACTTAGGAGGCCTCCTACTCCTTGTTCAGTTGCTAAGCAGTGTCCGACTCGGCGATCTTAGAAAAGGTTTATCTTCCTCGCTAGCTCTCCAAAATCCAACTTGTCTCTATCCCATAGGCTGGATATAAGAGCTTTTTCTTACCTGGGTTCTCATAGCCAAGAATACAAACTCTTCTGTTAATTCAGGCTCTGTCTTTTCCTATAAAATAGAGGTGATAATTCCTATCTCATAGGTTGTTTTGAAGATTACATGAAATAAAGTGGGCCAAGCACTTAGTGAAATACCTGACACAATAAGTGCTTAATTAAATGTTAGCTACTACAATCCCTGGGTCTGGAAGATCCCCTGGAGAAGGAAATGGCAACCCACTCCAGTAGTTTTGCCTGGGAAACCCCATGGACAGAGGAGCCTAGCCAGGGTTTCTGTCCAAGCAAAAGAGTCAGACACAACTTTTAGCAACTAAAACAAGGACAACAACAAACCATGGAGGAGAAGGGTAAAAAAGTTTTTGTTAAGTGAATTGGTAATTTCTTTTTTTCTTTACAAATTAAATGACTGAGTCCATTCTTTCTATGCTTTTTTCTATAAGCTTTCCCTAAGACCCTCCCCCAAGCTGGTGGCAACATCTTTCTCCTTAGAACCTCCACTGCACCCTTTCAGAAACTTTCATATGCCGCTGATGAATTCTGACCTACTTTTATCATTGTTAATGCAAGTTTCAAACTATGAACTTCCCTAGGATGACTGCATCTTACTCATCTTCAGATTGGTCCCTGCACAAAGGTCCTCAGTGTTTATTGCATCAGGTGTTGAATGAGAACTTTGGCATAACCAGTTAATTTCTTTTTGGGTTTTCTTCTCTTTGAAACAAGCTTTCTCACCCAGCTGATATTAAAGAGGGAATATACATGCCCAGCTGAATGCTGGTTCGCTGATGAGGGAGTTACTTAAAACTCTGGCTTTTGCAGGTCTGCTGTGCTGCCCTGATTTCTCACCTGTGAGAGTATTGCCATTATTTGTGCAGTGGAATAAACTATGTAAGCGGTTGGAACCACGATACAAATCGATCCACTCCCATCTGTCAGTTCTTCTCTCAGGATCAATGATAGCCATCAGCAAGACAGCTGGTTGAGGCACAATCATTTCATGGATCAGAATAATACTAGTTCACCCATTCAAGCAACAACCTCCAACCTAATAGAGTTTGAAAGAATTCAGGCAAAAATTCAAGACACTCTTTCTTTGTTAATTTTCCAAAGTGTGAATGATCCAATGCTCCTCCTTGTGATACTTATAGTCATAGAGATAAAATAGGTAGTAGGAATTATGCCTTGTCCCTCAGCCATGAGTCTTGGATGTTTTGAATAAGGAAGTCAACAAATGGTCTCCCTGTTCTTCGACACTATCTGCTCACTTTCCATCAGCCAGATCAGAATTCTATGAGTTATTGACCTTCAGTGAGTCTGTGTGTTTGAATAATGTCCTGAACAGTAAACTAAATACCTTTTAAATGCTCTTATACAGCTACAATATGATGATACAAATATCCTTTGTCCAACTGGCAAAACAGGGAGAGGATCAGATCATAATTTCCTGAACTGGTCTTTTGGGAAACTTAAACCTCTGAGTTCCTGTAGACTGAGCTCCTCAAGGTAAGTGCTGTCTCTTTACCTTCCTAAACACCACATTTAATACATTTCTTGGCTCACCTTATGACTTAATTAATGTGTTTAATGAATGAACCGGAGAAGGCAATGGCACCCCACTCCAGCACTCTTGCCTGGAAAATCCCACGGACGGAGGAGCCTGGTGGGCCACAGTCCATGGGGTCGCTAAGAGTTGGACACGACTGAGCGACTTCACTTTCACTTTTCACTTTCATGCATTGGAGAAGGAAATGGCAACCCACTCCAGTGTTCTTGCCTGGAGAATCCCAGGGACAGGGGAGCCTCGTGGGCTGCCGTCTATGGGGTCGCACAGAGTCGGACACGACTGAAGCGACTTAGCAGCAGCAGTAGCATGAATGAACAAATTAATATCATCTCTCAAAGACCAGGAAGTCAACATTTAGGTGATTTGCGTGCTACAATAAAATATCTCAGTGTAAACTATCTATGGGCTTTCCCACTGGTGCAGTGGTAAAGAATCCATCTGCCAGTGCAGGAGATGCAAGAGACACAGGTTCAATCTCTGGGTCAGGAAGATCCCCTGGAGTAGGAAATGGCAACCCACTATAGTATGCTTGCCTGGGAAATTCCACAGAGGAGCTCGGCGAGCTACAGTCTACAGTGTCGCAAACAGTCAGACATGCACATACAACAACAACAAAAGCTATCTATGGTTTCCCAACAATCACTTGAGTTATTATAAATGTAGGTATTTTTGCTTCTATTTGTGTAGGCTTTTATTTTTCCCTGTGTGTTATATGGCCTAAGAGAAAGAATGGAAATGGAGAGGAAGGTGAAGAGAAACATAATAATTATAGAAGATATTTAAGAGTGTTTTGGGAGATCCACTGGTGGCTTAGACGTTAAAGAATCTGCCTGCAATGGAGACTTGGATTTGATGCCTGGGTCAGGAAGATCCCCTGGAAAGGGAAATGGCAGCCCACTCCAGTATTCTTACCTGGGAAACCCCATGGACAGAGGAGCCTGGCAGGAGACAGTTCATGGACTTGCAAAGAGTCAGACAGGACTGAGCGACTAACAACAACAACAAAGAGTATCTTAGACTTGTAATAAAAGCGCAGGTTTCTAGAGTGTGTCAGATGACTCAGGAAAGATCAATAGAGACTACCATCTAAATAAGCACTAAGGCAGGTCATTCCTTTGGGCTTCCCAGGTGGCTCAGTGGTAAAGAATCTGCCTGCAATGCAGAGATGTAGGCTCAATCCCTCAGTTGGGAAGATCCCCTGGAAAAGGAAATGGCAACCCACTCTAATATTCTTGCCCAGGAAATCCGTGGTAGAACTGGAGCCCCTGGAAGGCTACAGTTCATGGGGTGGCAAAGAGTCAGACATGATTTAGGGACTAAAACAAAAACAAAAAACAGGTCATTCCTTTACTTGCGTGTGCAGCATCAAACAGATCAAAGAAACTCCCAGTCTTTCCAAACTGCTGTCCCACTTAGAGGCAGCTGCTGCTGCTAAGTCGCTTCAGTCGTGTCCAACTCTGTGCGACCCCATGGACTGCAGCCTACCAGGCTCCTCCGTCCATGGGATTTTCCAGGCAAGAGTACTGGAATGGGGTCCCATCGCCTTCTCTGACTTAGAGGCAGAAGCTAGCCTGTTACTTTCCCGCTACAAAAATACATTAGTTTGTGAAAGAAGCCTTCTGCTTACTTCTCTGGGGCTTGTTTGTTTTTAAATACAACTCTCAAGTTCTGTGGCAAACTCTTAGCCATGAATAACTGGGCTGTATTAAAAACAAAAAGTTCCACATCTACATGATGAATTAACAAGATATCATTTTAAACTAAGATTCTCTGATCTGGCAGAGTTTAAAGAGCAGTCCAAGCCACATGATCTGGCCTTCTTAGGCAGTTGAATATTTAATAAAAGTCTAACCAAGGAAGGTAGCCAGAGCTTCTTATGATTTGTAAACGTAGGCAGGAAAAAGAGGCAAACACCATAGACATGTGGAATGTTGATGGCAGAAGGTACGTGAGAGATAAATTCCATCCACCACCTTCACTTTGAGATAGAACTGGGACACAGTAAGGGAAAGGACACTTGCCTACATAGCAGAGACAGTGCTGTTCTATTCCTCATACTAACTTCAAATTTTAGTAAATATTACTTGTTTCCAGACCACCAGAGAGGATGTGGAAAATGCTAGGAAACTGGATTAGAATCATAATAAAAACAAGAGTTGAGTGGCCCTTGGGCAAAATGGACTGATTGATCTTGAAAGTTCAAATCTTGATAAACCAGGGATTGCTGACATTTTGAGTTACTTAGCTACAGTTTGTATTTTTTGTCCTGCCAATAGGTAGCGGTCAGGGCTAGAGCTGAATTTTGAGGCGCACGTGACTTCATCTGGGGCAAGTTGGTAATTTTACCTCTGGCAAGATTAGGCCACTGAATTGTTAGTGAGGTCCCCAGAGCAGGGTGGATAAGTCTTGACAGTCTATTTGGTTCTAACAAGGTGACCCCAGGGTGAAGCCCCACCCCTCTGACACAGTTTCACGGGGGCTGCTTTCAGTCTCTCCTTGAATCCTATGCCCTAAGAGCCCCCGGGGACCTGGGTGGTCTAACTTCCTTTGCAGAAACTGAAGCAATACAAATCACCCAACTCTGTCCTTTTATTCTCTGCTCCTGCTAAGCTCCAGAAAGCCAAATCTGTACCTGTGGAAAGAAGAAAATGGACTCTAGGATGGGGAATAACAATATCCAATAACAATTATTAACCATTGTCTTCCTTACAATGATGGAGCACTTTCTGGTTCAAAGAACTTTGCACATAAAGCTGTTTATCAGATCCTCATAACCTCCTACAGAATAAAGCAGATTGATCAGGATTGTTATAATTATTCCAATAATAACAAGTGCTGCTCAGAGAGATGGCAGTGTTTGTGAGGTCATCTGACTAACAGTCATCCATCAGCTCTCTATTTACATATCATCTCCAGCAAAGGGCTTTTCCTGAACCTCCTCTGCTCCCTCCCCACCCACCTAAAACCCATATAGGTCATGGAGACTCCTTACAGACTCACAATTTTGAGCCCTAGCACTGCTGTTTCTCACACTTCACTGTAGCTGCCTCATAACTTGTCTGTCTCCCTCACAAAAGTGTATGTTCTATGTGGACAGAGACCTTGTCTCTCTTGACTACCAACATGTCTGGCACTTAGTAAGTATTCAATACAAGTCTGATAAATGAAAAAGTAAATTAATGAACTAGGTGGCTGGCTCAAGCCCCAAACTCAGGTCTTTGATTTATGGCCCAGGTTCTTTCCATCAGACGTCCCTAACTCTGTTGTTAGCAACTACTGAGTCTTCAGAAAAACACTGACAATCTCTTGTTTTCAAAAGCTTTACACCTTACCTAGCATTTCATACACAAAATCTGCTCCCAAAGCTTGAGTTGAGTTCCATGATGACAAACAAAACCTTTCCTTTCTCTTCTCTGTCTTTTAAGTGCAATTGAATAAATTTTATGACAAAATAACTTACAAAACATTAAGTCTAAATATTCAGCACGTCCTTTTTAAAAACATTGTTGTTATTTATTTATTGGTTGCGCTGTGTCTTTGCTGCTGCATGTGGGCCTTCTCTAGTTGTGGTGTGCAGGCTTCTTGTTGCAGTGGCTTCCCTTATTGTGGAGCACAAACTCTAGGGCGACAGGCTTCAGTAGCTGTGGCACACAGGCGTAGTTGCCCTGTGGATGTGGAAGCTTCCCAGACCAGGGACTGAGCCAGTGTCCCCAGCATTGCAAGGCAGATGCTCAACCACTGGACCACCAGGCAAGCCCAATATGTCCTTTTTAGGGAAAACTCAGTTTACTTCACCTCTATACATCAGGTAGAAAAAGCAAATTTCTACCCTAGAAATCTTTTTATTTACGAATGCCTTAACCTGATCTGCCTCTTCAGAAATTTGTATGCAGGTCAGGAAGCAACAGTTAGAACTGGACATGAAACAACAGACTGGTTCCAAATAGGAAAAGGAGTTTGTCAAGGCTGTATATTGTCACCCTGTTTATTTAACTTATATGCAGAGTACATCATGAGAAACGCTGGACTGGAAGAAACACAAACTGGAATCAAGATTGCCGGGAGAAATATCAATAACCTCAGGTATGCAGATGACACCACCCTGATGGCAGAAAGTGAAGAGGAACTAAAATGCCTCTTGATGAAAGTGAAAGTGGAGAGTGAAAAAGTTGGCTTAAAGCTCAACATTCAGAAAACGAAGATCATGGCATCCAATCCCACCACTTCATGGGAAAGAGATGGGGAAACAGTGGAAACAGTGTCAGACTTTATTTTTCTGGGCTCCAAAATCACTACAGACGGTGACTGCAGCCATGAAATTAAAAGACACTTACTCCTTGGAAGGAAAGTTATGACCAACCTACATAGAATATTCAAAAGCAGAGACATTACTTTGCCAACAAAGGTTCGTCTAGTCAAGGCTATGGTTTTTCCTATGGTCATGTATGGATGTGAGAGTTGGACTGTGAAGAAGGCTGAGTGCCGAAGAACTGATGCCTTTGAACTGTGGTGTTGGAGAAGACTCTTGAGAGTCCCTTGGACTGCAGGGAGATCCAACCAGTCCATTCTGAAGGAGATCAGCCCTGGGATTTCTTTGGAAGGAATGATGCTAAAGCTGAAACTCCAGTACTTTGGCCACCTCATGCGAAGAGTTGACTCATTGGAAAAGACTCTGATGCTGGGAGGGATTGGGGGCAGGAGGAGAAGGGGACGACAGAGGATGAGATGGCTGGATGGCATCACTGACTCGATGGACGTGAGTCTGAGTGAACTCTGGGAGTTGGTGATGGACAGGGAGGCCTGGCGTGCTGCCATTCATGGGGTCGCAAAGAGTCGGACATGACTGAGTGACTGATCTGATCTGATCTAACCTGATTGACTGTTCTGGGGAAACCATGGGGCCCCTCTTACCAATCCCTGGACACTGCAGCATCCCCATCTAGCCCTTGAACTTGCCACAAGACCAGGCTCTGGGTCCTCTGCACTAATCCATATCCTGTCTCATATGTACCTTGGGTGCTGGGTCAAGTAGTGAGGAGGTGTGTGTGTGGGGAGGTTGGGGGGGCAGGTGGTGCGGGGGTGGTGGTGCACAATACCTTATCAGTAAAGACTGGAGATGTTCAGTTTGGTTTGCTGTGAGCAATTAAATGAATTGCATAACAGGGGAAATTATATTATTTCTGGGTGGCTACAGAGGATGGTGCTGGGAGAGATGAAATGGGTGGCAGGAATGTAGGCTTCAGCTCAGGGTACAGAAGCATTTTCTATCCACAGGAGCCTCTCTGCACAGAATATGCTGCCTTCTGAGGTAGTAAACTCTCCCCATCACAGTGGTGTTCAGAGCCCTGTTACCCTCTGTCAGAGGTACACCAGAAGAGGTTCCACAGAAGTTGATAAGGAGCAGAGGCTTTGACCCCCGAGGTGCCTTTCAGTCCTGGACAAGCTAAGTCTTTTTCAGTTACTATAATAACTGAGAACTAGTTTCCTATAAGAGACCTCCTCAAAACCGAACTGTATATGCACTCTGAACACAAGGTGTTTTATATCCATTTTCACATAAGTTCCCAGGATCAAGGACTGTGTCTTTCTTTCTCTTAACTTAAAATACCTATGGATTTCATTGTTTCTGGCTTGCCTACTGTCCAATCTAGCAGGCAATTTCATTCCACTGCCTACAAAGAAATTCTGTTGGTATAGACACCTGCCACACACATCACACACAAATTCTACATCCAAATTCACATTCAGAGAAGCTCTCAGGAGTAAGAAAAGGAAAGGATTTCCTCAAACATATTTATTTACACATATATTTTATAATGATAGAAGCTGGCTCTCTGAGCAGGCCTATACAATTGAGCAGGGAATGATAGTGATGCCTGTTTTGTTTTCTAAAGCTTGTCAAAAAATGATTCTCTCAGCCCTGTACTATAACAAGTTTATTTGCAAACCTTGGCTTTTCCCCCCACAACTTTGCCCGGTACTGTACATGAATAGACGGAGTTGTTTCCCTGATCCGAAACCTGGTGTGTTGCGTTGTGGTCCAAAGCTCATTTTAAATTCCAAGCTGTGAAACCTGCAGAGAGGGCATTTGAGAAAAATGCTGACGCTCCTTCAGTTCTGACAACATTATCACCCACAATCATAAATATACTCCTCCATGTCTCCTCAGTCTACTTTTCCTGTTAGTAGTTTCTAAGTAGGAAAAAAAGACCCCCAAACCTCTTAAATAATTCTCTGTGCTTCTACACTGTCTAGTGGAAAAACAAAGAAAAAAGAGAAAAAAAGAGGGAAATACAGAAAAGAAAGGAGGAAAGAAAAAACTTCCACAGTCCACTTACTCTAATTTCCGATGATTCATGTCTATTTAAACTTATTGTGCCTCCAGATTTTTGTTAGGGAGAGGTAGGGGCATATAGATATGCATTATGGATAAATAAATTCAGTTAAAAGCAAAGGATCAGAGGCAGGAGATGGGCTTGTATCTGGATTTTGCCATTATTTAGTTCCATGTGCATGCGTGCTCAGTCATGTCCGACTCTTTGTAACCACATGGGCTGTAGACCACGAGGTTCCTCTGTCCATGAAATTTTCCAAGTAAGAATACTGGAGTGGGTTGCCATTTCCTACTCGAGGGGATTCTCCAAGCTGAGGGACTGAAGCTACATCTCCTGTGTCTCTTGCAATGGCAGGCCAATTCTTTTACCACTGAGCCACCTGGGAAGCCCAAAGGAAAATCTTCTTCTTCTCTGAAACTCCTTTTCCTCAAATGTAAATGAACAGAATTAAAGTGCCATCCAGGTGTGATGTTCTGAGACTGTGAGTCTGACAGGAAAAGACAAAGCAGTTTTGAACCGGTTACAGTTTCTATCACATTGCGTTTATTAGTTTATTTTCCCCCAGTCTTTTCCTGCACAGTTGAACACTCCATAGTTGAACACGCTAAGAAATTTTTTTAGGTTCTTAGCTTTAAAAGAATTAGCCTGAAATCAGGAGAGGAGAATCTGTAAGTGCATTAAGACCCCCTCCTTGGTGCATCTTGGCTAATAGCCTTTTACTCGCCGCTGGCAGGGGATGGAGAAAAGCTGCTGTGGAAACTCATTCAGCAGCTTGGCCCTGGCGCATGGATGGATGGCCTCTGTGCTCACAGGGAGCAGCCAGGGCTCAGCAGGTATATTCAGACTCCAGAAATCTTCCCCTCAGGAAGAGAGGGAACAAAGGTACCCAAAGAAATTACCCCAGCAAGTATTTACAAGAGGCTGCAAAACAGTGATAAAATAATTTTCTGGCCCTAAAATTAGAAGCAAAGGTTTGATGTTCTGAAGCCCAGGTGCAGAATGAATGTATATATGGACCTTTATAGCCGGTTTATAAAACACAAGGAATTGTGGTTTTGACCAAAATGTCTTAAGGAGTCTTTTTATTTCTTTACAACAAAGTTATAAAAGGAGTCTGGTCCCAGAAATCTGAGGCTGAAGTTCTCTTTAAGTACTCTGGAGAAGAGCAAATTTCTAAATCTCAGGTAGTAACTGATGATAGCATGAAGAATCATGAAAGGAATAACAATCATCACACAATAAATAATATTCGAATGTATAGGATGACAAAACTGAATGCAAAATTAACGATATTATGGCCAGGCAGGCAAATCACAGATATTAAGGAAGGGTAGGAGGGAGTTTAGATTTCTGCCAGATCAAAAACTAATCATTTGGATAAAAAAAATGAAGTGAAAGAATGCATGTGACTTGCCTACGGGAACACAATGAATGGCAGGTCTGGAATTTTTTCCTGCCATATATATCAGTGCAAGAGCCAAAGTACATAAGGGCAAGTTTAAGCCTGCTACATAGCCAAAAGTGGTATTTTCTTTAAAACTGTATTTTTATTCGTTCATTCTTTCAGCAAATATTTCTCGAACTTTTATTATGTGTCAGGCATTGTTCTAGGAAATACAGCAGAAATACAGAATACCAGAAATACAGCAGTGAAGAAAGCCAAAATTTGTGTCCCCTTGGAGCTTATAGTTCATGTAAGTCTGTTCCATTTTTTTTCCCAGGTTGAGTAGAACATTTTATTTGGAGAATAATTGTCTATACAGATATTGATGAGATTCTTGTTCTAAGTCACTTAATTTAAATGATAAACTGTATATATTGTGCTACAAGAAACCTCTCCATCTGTATCAGCCAGGGCTTACTAGAGAAACAGAACCAATATGTACATAAGAGATTTATTTCAATGAATTGGCTTATATGATTGTGAGGGCTGACAAACCCCAAATCTGTAGAGCAGGCAAGTCTTAAGTCTATAGGGCAGGCTGGAAGCTCAAGCAAAAGTTGATCCTGCAGTCTTGAGGCAAAATTTCTTCTAGAAAATTTCATTTTTGTTCTTTAGACCATTCAGCTAATTCAAGAAAGCCCACCTGTATTATTGAGTGTAATCTCCTTTATTTAAATTCAGTTGATTATAAACATTAACCATTTTTACAAAACACTTTCTGAGCAATAGCTATAAGTGTTTGATAAAAACTAGGTACTATGGCCCAGCCAACTTGACACATAACACTAACCATCACAAACCTTCTCTATAAATTTATTAAGTGCTTATTACATGCCAAGTTCTAGGTAAATCATGCACAACCCCTGTTCTCTGAAGGAAAGGTGTAAGTCATTTACTTCAAAAAAATACATAAAAGTATGAAGCTCTGTAAATCCACAATAGAGATGTAAAGAGCAAGAGATGCAAACAACAGTAAAGATCAACCCCAACTTTCCCAAAGGAGAAAGAAACAGTGCTTTTAAGTAAAGAAATCAGGAAAAGCTGAAAACACAAATGACAGTTGACCTTGTCCTTGGAGAATGGGTAAAATTAGAACGAGGAAAACGGGAAGGTTACTTCCTACTATAAGAAATGCCGAAAGTGTAGAGTCAGGAAAATGTGTGATGTATATAGAAACATGAAGTGGCTCAGGCGGGCTGGAAATATAGAGCATTCATCAAAACCTCTTTTATTTTGCTAGTGATTACTCAGTGCTTGTTCAAGTACTCATTCCAAAGATATTAAAACATTTGCAGATGAAACAGAGAGGTCAAGAGACTTCTCCAAAGTCACACAGAAAACCATTCATATACAAGTCAATGCCATTTTTTTTCAGAAGCTACTGTTGACTCTTCAAAAATGAATTTTACCTTCCCTGAGAAAGGACACTATGTTTTATCTTTGTTATTTCAATTTAGCTATCTTTGGAAAAGTCATGTCATTCTTTGACAAATAAAAAAATTTACTAGGTCCTAGTTTTCAGTTGGCAACCCACTCCAGCATTCTTGCCTGGAGAATTCCATGGACAAAGAATCCATGGTCCATGGGGTCCCAAAGAGTTGTACACAACTGAGTGACTGAGCACACACACATAGCTTTCAATGAGCATATAGGTATCGGTGCCCCAAACAAGATGTTTAGGGATTTATATATCATAAAATGAAAACCTATTACTTTTGCCACTCAACTGAGAACATTTCTTGGTTTGGTACTATAAATAAATTGCCGTGGTCAGGGGAATGGTACGCAGAAAGAAGGTATATATAGGAGCCACAGAGTTCACAAGAAAGTCAAGTTCACCCAGGACTCCTGTTATTTCACAGTTGTGTGCTTTGTGTGTTCCACTTACTATAGTTCCTATTAGCCATCATGTTTCCAGGCCCCAAGTCCCTCTCTCATTTCAAGGAATAGGTGTTGGTCTAGCGAGTCACTATGAAACAAACGTGACCTGTGCCTTACTCTACTGACAGCCTCCCCTATCCCTGCATTACAGTCAATCATCCTTTTGCTTACCTAGGAACTCATGTTTTCTACTAATGACCTAACCAGCCGTGGGTTTGTTCCCCAAACTGATGATTTTATGGCACTCAAAACAATACACCTGGTTTTGGGGCTAATGTAACATCTTTTAAAAACTAAGATAATTATTGGAATTAGAGGATTCCAGACACTCGCTGAGCAAGTCTTTGCTCAACTCATACCCTGGGTGATTGAGCAGAAACAAAGTAGACCTGTCTTCTGCCTCTGTCTCCTACCTTCCACTTTATGAAAGGGAAGCTGAGGACCCCAACCAGGAAGTGATATCATCGAGTGTCTGGTTTCATATCTCCATAAGGTACATTACTTTAATTAAACCTATCAAAGAGGCTAGTAAAAGGGAGGGTGGGGAGAAATGAAGTTATTGATCAAAGGAATTAAATGAATGGACATCACCAAGAAGTGGATATTCACAGATGTGTAGACCACTCAAGGGCAATCAAAGTTCAACTTTCTCAGTGGATAGCTGGACATTTGCCCCATGATGATGTTCTATTATTTCCAAAGGTGGGGAGAATTACAAGTGTCTAAAGGTTTAGAATCATATTATTTTAAATTTGCATAATACTTAAGACTTATTGTGTAAAACCTCATCTTATTGCCAATAGCCACAACAATCTTATAGGACAGGCAAACTGTAGACTCACAGAGTGTTGGGTTACATTTTGGAGGGCATAGTTCAACCCTTCACAGTGGGGAAATAACTTGGGTAGCCGTGTGTCTAGGAAGCTGTCTGTGTTTCTTTCAGAAGGGCAAGTGTGGAGTGATAGACATGGAGCACCTTGGTGAAGATAAATGGTAATCACATCGACTAATGATCTTTATTAAATAAAATTTCCCCTTCAACAGTGGGTATTAATCTACTATAATAGGTTTAAGGTATTGTTTTTCATTCTAGCCTCACATTCCTTCAGATAAGGTCTGAATGTGGTATGGTCACATTCCTTCAGATAGAGAGCAGAGTCTCCCCTAAAAAGAGTGGAATCCTCTGGACTGCCCTGGTGGTCCAGTGGTTCAGACTCCATGCTTCCACTGCAGGGAGCATGGGTTCAATCCTTGATTGTGGAATGGAGATCTAGCATGCTGCTTGGCACTGAAAAAAAAAAAAAGTGAACATCCTCAGAAACAATCATTAGGGTAAAGACAGGGCTCAGAAAAGTACAAATGGCAGGTCTGAGGCAGGTAGAAAGAAGAGCCCTCACTTGCTTGCAATTGGAACTAGAAGAGCTTGAAAAGTCAAAAGTCACTTCCAGGTGGGTCAGGCTCCCATCTGCAGAGGGGGTAGAGCGTATAACAGTAGTGGAGAAGCATCTGTTTCTTTCAGGGCTTGAGTGCACACAAAGCTGGGTGAAAAAAGCTGCCGATGTAGCTGATCATTAAATGAGAGAGTGGTCTTGTGTGGAGAGTACACAAGTGCTTTAGCAAGAAATTCCCTTGGGAACAGGAAGTTTCAGGTGGCATGGCCTTGATGGGGACCCAGCCACTTCACTGTGGATTGTAATCCTGCCATTGCCTTCCTTGAGGGACTTTACTCTGAGTTTGCTCAGACGAATTCTTTTGCATATTCTTTGAGGACTAATATTTCAATAATAAATTCATGGAAAGAGGAGGTGAATACCAGAAATTTCTTCTTGAGGTTCTCCAAAGAGGGAGCATTTCCCACAGTAGCCGTCCCTCTCGGTGTATTACACTGTCACAATATCTAGTCTGTTTCATCTAGTGTTAGTCACTCAGTTGTGCCCAGCTCTTTGCGACCCCATGGACTGTAGCCCACCAGGCTCCTCTGTCCATGGAATTCTCCAGGCAAGAATACTGGTGTGGGTAGCTATTCCCTTCCTCAGGGGATCTTCCTGACCTAGGAATCAAACCCAGGTCTCCTGCATTGCAGGCAGACTCTTTACTATCTATCACAACTGGTTCATTTCATCTAATTGGAGATCAAATTACAGTTTTCAGGCCCGTGGTAACCATTCCTTTTACCTGCCTGACTAAAGCTGCAGTCCATGGGGTCGCTGAGGGTCGGACACGACTGAGCGGCTTCACTTTCACTTTTCACTTTCATGCATTGGCGAAGGAAATGGCAACCCACTCCAGTGTTCTTGCCTGGAGAATCCCAGGAATGGGGGAGCCCGGTGGGCTGCCACCTATGGGGACATGAATGAAGTGACTTGGCAGCAGCAGCAGCAGCAGCAGCAGAGATTTCCAAGCTTACATCGAGTCTGAGACAGCATGTCATTCATGCCTTAGTTCAGTTCAGTTCAGTCATTCAGTTGTGTCCGACTTTTTGGGACTCCATGAACGGCAGCACACCAGGCTTCCTTGTCCATCACCAATCCTGGAGCTTGCACAAACTCATGTCCATCGAGTCAATAATGCCATCCAACCATCTCAATCTTGCCTTCAATTTTTCCCAGCATCGGAGTCTTTTCCAATGAGTCAGTTCTTCACATCAGGTGGCCAAAGTATTGGAGTTTCAGCTTCAAATCTGAATTCAAGACTCACAATCTCCACAAAAGACTGTGGGATTATTCCCATTTTTCAAAGTAGAAAACTGAGGTTTGAACTGATGGTATAACTTGTCCACAAGGTAGTCAGAAGCATACCTAGACTTTTACCTGTGTCTACTTCAGTCTAGCTCTAGGGTTTTGACCACCACACTGGCGACCTTCCTGGTTGCCTCCCAAAACACATGGTGATTCAGTGGTCAGGGTACTGGATGGGAAGTGATGTGGCTGCCACAGTAGGCCTGATACCTTGGGTCTGTTGATTACTAGCTCTATGACCTTTAGGACCTCTGAGCCTCAGTTTTCTCCTCTGCAAAATAGGTACTATTCTTCCATCCTAGTTACAGTGTTTTTATGGAGGACATGTATAAAGATATAAAACCTCTAAAAATACTTAAAAATTTGAGGAACTGTTATACCTTAACTTTATACTTTTCTAGTATTTTTCAAGAATTAATGTGATTTGAGTTTGTGGAGGGAGGAACCTGATGGAAGGAGGATATCACTTATTCATCCAACAAATACTATACACCACGATGCATTAGGAATAATGAAGAACAGGTATTCAACAGCTTCAGGATAGCTGATCTGTGAAAAACTTGATTTCTTTTTTCATACTTAAAAGAGAAGACCACTTATATCAGTTACTGGGAAACCCTCTCTGAATTGCTGTCTGAGATATAACTCTGTTAAAAATGAAACAAAGAAAAAGATCACCCTAACGCTAACCTCCAAGAAAGCTTTGGCCAATTCAGCACCTTTTTCAAGCTGTACATTTCCTCCCCAAATTGTCTACTTAGAAAATTATCTCCCTCTCAGAAGGAAAAAAAAGTGTAGACTGTTCAAAATTTTCAATTCTGCTTCCCAAATAAATATCACTATTGAAAAGTAGATCAGCAAATATTTGCTGAGCGTTTTATGGGTTCTGTACCACATTAAGAATTGAAAGTGCTGCAAGTGATAAGGGTATGTATGGTGAGGCTGACTACCATTGTCTGGGAGACATGGTCCCTGATGTCAAAGCAATAATAATTTCCATGGAAGCTGTGCTATCAAGTGGAATTTTAGGGGTTGACACAGATTAAGACATCTGACGAAAACCAGATGTCAATGAGAGAGAGATGCTTGGGCATTCTAAGGTTTATGTTCTTGGATTAGGAAGGTGAACCCTTTTTGTGCAAGATTCTGCAAATGAAGCAGAGGAGACTTAATTGGCTTTGTGGGCAATTAATGAGCCCATTAAAGGTTTTAGAATAGTAACATGATGAAAAGATATGAAAAATCCAAACCAAGTGTCATAGTAAGGAGACTTTTAATTTTGAAAGTTTTATTATCAGAAATAAATCAACTAAGCCAGGTGAAAAAATGTGTAAGTAGAGAAATGTATTGGTCACATAACTAGAACATTCAAGTAGTGGACTTCAGTCATGTTTGTCCAGGCATTCAAATAATGTCATCAGCTCTCTTGATTGGCTTTATTCTTAGTCTCCATGTAATATTAAAATGGCTCTCTATGATGACCTAGAGGGGCAGGATGGGGGTGGGGTAGGGAGGCTCACAAGGGAGGGGATATATGATACTTAGAGCTGATTCACAGCTCTAAGAGCTGATTCCTGTTGTTGTACAGCAGGAACCAATACAATGTTGTAAAACAATTGTCCTTCAATTAAAAAAACATTCTATGATAAACCATAATGGAAAAGAATATTAAAAAAAGAATATGTGTATATATATGTGTGTGTGTGTGTGTATGGGGAGTGTGTGTGTAAAGAAATGGCTCTCAGGCTTACATGGTTTTAGAGATTATGGCCTAGAGAAAGAGCCTCTGTAGAAGAAGCACCAGAATGCACTCTGATTGGTCCAACTTAGGTCATGGGCTCATTTTTTGAAAATTCACTGTGACCAGAAGAATGAAGTTGCTTAATTGGATGGGACTGGTTCACACTCAAACTCTGAGGTAGAGGAAGTGACTCTGGTCAGGCCTTACCACTGCTTTAAGTGCAATAAATGAGTAAGATATTTACACAATGGGGGTGGAGTCACTTCTCAAAGGAAGAGATACTCGGTGTATGTGCGCGCGCACACGCACACACACACACGTATCACCCAAGCTTGACTTTAACACATTTGCAATCCGAAATAGAGCACCTCTCTTTTCTATAAACTGTAGTTTGTTTCTTTAAAAATTACTTTTATTCATTTTATAGGCACTCAGTGCTGTGAGTCATAGCTCTTGCTTTTGAGTACCTACCACAGAAGTTTCCTATTTCTCCACACGCAGATAGATTGAGTTCTGAAAGTTAGTTGTAAATCCTTTTGCCCAAAACTGAATCAGAGATGTATCAAAGCTGGATAATTGACCCTCAAATCCTTCGTAGTGAGGGATTGTTGTTAGGAAGGGATGCCCAGCCTGGAATTATATTTCCTGCTGTTTCTCCTGTGCGTCTGGAGTGGGAGGCATCTGGTTAGTTCTTATCAATGAGAAGTGTGAGAAAGGAATGTCTCTAATGGGAGGGATGGTTAAGGGGTGGGCATGCCTTCTCTAGAACCTCTTCCTCTATCTGTGAGGTGAATAGAGAAGCTTGTCTCTAGGATCTAAAGGAGAGCTTTGTCATGAGACACAGAGTTCCTGGCTCTCTGCCAGGATGTCATCTGACAAGCATTACCTACATTGAATTTGTACATGAATGCAAAATATACATCTATGTGTTAAGTCATCTGACCTTAACAAGTACAGAAGGGTTTAATCTTATCATCCACAACCTCATTTCCACCACATACAATCATGAGAGTGATCTTCAAAATTTAAAAACGAGTATTCGCTTCTTACAAATATACTTTTCCTCCAACATTGTTCCCCAAAATAACCAATTTATTTCACATGCTGGAAATCTGTGGTCAGGCCAATCAGTTCAGTCACTCAGTTGTGTCTGGCTCTTTGCAACTCCATGAACTGCAGCATGCCAGGCCTCCCTGTCCATCACCAACTCCCAGAGCTTGCTGAGACTCATGTCCATTGAGTTGGATGCCATCCACCCATTTCATCCTCTGTCAACCCCTTCTCCTCCCACCTTCAATCTTTCCCAGCATCAGGGTCTTTTCAAATGAGTCAGTTCTTTGCACCAGGTGGCCAAAATATTGGAGTTTCAGCTTCAGCATCAGTCCTTCCAATGAATATTTAGAACTGATTTCCTTTAGGATGAACAGGTTGGATCTCCTTGCTGTCCAAGGGACTCTCAAGAGTCTTCTCCAACACCACAGTTGAAAAGCATCAATTCTCTGGCTCTCAGCTTTCTTTGTAGTCCAACTCTCACGTCCATGCATGACTACTGGAAAAACCATAGCCTTGACTAGACGGACCTTTTTTGGCAAAGTAATGTCTCTGCTTTTTAATATGCTATCTAGGTTGGACATAACTTTTCTTCCAAGAAGCAAATGGCTTTTAATTTCATGGCTGCAGTCACCATCTGCAGTGATTTTGGAGTCCCCCAAAATAAAGTCTATCACTGTTTCCACTGTTTCTCCACGTATTTGCCATGAAGTGATGGAACCAGATACCATGATCTTAGTTTTCTGAACCTTGAGTTTTAAACCAACTTTTTCACTCTCCTCTTTCACTGCCATCAAGAGGCTCTTTAGTTCTTCTCCACTTTCTGCCATAAGGGTAGTGTTGTCTGTGTATCTGAGGTTATTGATATTTCTCCTGGCAATCTTGATTCCAGCTTGTGCTTCATCCAGTCCAACCTTTCTCATGATGTACTCTGCATACAAGTTAAATAAGCAGAGTGGCAATATACAGCCTTGATGTACTCCTTTCCTGATTTGGAGCCAGTCTGTAGTTCCATGTCCAGTTCTAACTGTTGCTTCTTGACCTGCATCAGATATCTCAGGAGGCAGGTCAGGTGGTCTGGTATTCCCATCTCTTGAAGAATTTTCCATAGTTTGTTGTGATCCACACAGTCAAAGGCTTTCGCATAGTCAATAAAGCAGAAATAGATGTTTTCCTGGAATTCTCTTGCTTTTTCCATGATCCAATGGATGTTGGCAACTTGATCTCTGGTTCCTCTGCCTTTTCTAAATTCAGCTTAAACATCTGGAAGTTCACAGTTCACATACTGTTGAAGCCTGGCTTGGAGAATTTTGAGCATTACTTTCCTAGCATGTGACATGAGTGCAATCGTGTGATAGTTTGAGCATTCTTTGGCATTGCCTGTCTTTGGGATTGGAATGAAAACTGACCTTTTCCAGTCCTGTGGCCACTGCTGAGTAGTCCAAATTTGTTGACATATTGAGTGCAGCACTTTCACAACATCATCTTTCAGGATTTGGAATAGTTCAACTGGAATTCCATCACCTCCACTAGCGTTCATAGTGATGCTTTCTAAGGCCCACTTGATTTCACATTCCAGGATATCTGGCTCTAGGTGAGTGATCACACCATCGTGATTATCTGGGCTGTGAAGATCTTTTTGGTATAGTTCTTCTGTGTATTCTTGCCACCTCTTCTTAATATCTTCTTCTTCTGTTAGGTCCATACCATTTTTGTCCTTTGTTGAGCGCATCTTTGCATGAAAAGTTCCCTTGGTATCTCTAATTTTCTTGAAGAGATCTCTAGTCTTTCCCATTCTATTGTTTTCCTCTATTTCTTTGCATTGATCACTGAGGAAGGCTTTCTTATCTCTCCTTGCTATTCTTTGGAACTCTGCATTCAAATGGGTATATCTTTCCTTATCTCCTTTGCCTTTGGCTTCTCTTCTTTTCATAGCTGTTTGTAAGGCCTCCTCAGACAACCATTTTGCCTTTTTGCATTTTTTTTTCTTGGGGATGGTCTTGATCCCTGTCTCCTGTACAATGTCATGAACCTCTGTCCATAGTTCTTCAGATCTAATCTGATAGACAGAGTCAGGCCACCTCCCTCCTTATCCATTCCTCTAAGTATGGGGAATCTTTTAGTAGTGGCAGTGCCTACACTCCTCTTCATACACTATTCACAGCCTGTGACAGATCGCACTAGCAGGGTTACCCTGCTTCCCCTTTAAATTCTTTAACAAACTCATGGGCTTCTCTGTTCTGAATGAACACATGCCGCTAAAGCTAAGTCATTCACTCAGGTGGTATTTTGGTTCCTCAGTCACTTTTTGTTGCTCTTAATGATTCTTGCTGATTGCCCAGGTAGAGAGAGATCCTTGCACCTGCTTTGTGAATAGCTCTTTGTTTTGAGAAAATTTCCTGCAGTCCCGTGAATTATGCCACTTAAAAATTTTAAATATACCATGCCTCATTTACATAATTTCACATACCTCTGCTTATTAGCACTTGCAATACTTTCCTTGCTCTTGCATTTATTAAATATCATGGATTAATAATCTTTGCCAAACAACTTGAAACCTAAACACATAAGGCAAATATGCAATAGAATATAAAAAAGAAGGTACTGACCACACCCCAAAGATACCAACTGATGTCCTCTGTAAATGGTGAGCCCAACTGATGTATTTTGACATTGTTTTAGCCCAACTACCAGTTGTGAATGCTCTTAAATTGTACAATCTTGGAATGTCAAACCTAGAAGCTTATGTCATTTAGTTAAATACTTACATTTTACACATGGAAAAGAAGTAAGAGGTTGCAGGGAGTAATGGATTATGATCACGTGACTAAAACTTTAATGCTAATAACAAGCAGAATTTAATAGTATGTGAAGATTTTCTAGAGGCCCTCCAGCCTGCCCCACCAACTTTTCATAATGACATTTTATTTTCTCCAGCACAGCTGCTTCTCCAAGTCCTCTAAGAAAATTCTATGTTTGCCTCATTCACAGGAGAAAGTGTAGAGAGCTATTCACCTGGAGACACATTGGATGTGATGTGCGTTTATGAATGTTTCATCAATTCTTAGGCTCTAGGTAATGGGGAAGAAAGAGAGAAGCTGAACAGGTCTACATGAACAAGATCCCTGAAAGAGAAAAGAGGAAAATGTTGGCGTAGGGTTAGAGATGGAAGGACACTAAAGAAGCTGATGCTTTTCAAAGAATTCAGAAAGTGAAAGCTATTATCAATACTTCCTGTTTGCTCTCAGAATCCAATGCTGATTCATTTGACAGATAGCCATGTCTGAGTTAGCACCAATTTTTCCCACCATTACTGAATAGTCCAAAAATCACTGAATAGATTACACTGTGAAAAATGCTCATTTCAAACTTTTATATGAAATATTCCTAATGTCAATGGAGAGAGAAGTATTATTCCTGGGCATGAGGATAAAGCCCAACAAAAAAAAATTTCTGTTACTTTTAAAATGTGTGAGATTAAACCATATGCAGTTGCTATTTTTATAGGCCTAAATGGTTGAATATTGGCAATTGCATAAAGTTAAATATAAAAATTTCACTTTCTATTCACAACATACATGTGTTTATTTCAATATAAGGATAGAATTTTAAATTTCTTACCATTGAGTAGAATTTGTGGACCAGGAAGGTAAACCATGTTTGGCCAGTAATTTGAGTATCCTCTGGCAGTTTGAAGGTGGAAGAAAAGCAACAAACATCTCAGAGATGCTAAGCTAGGCAGGGTAAGAACCACGAGGGAGGGACTGGACTGGCTGGATTCAAAGTCAACTTGGTGATGGGGTTTGTAGAATAGTTAGAGATCTAGGTATAAGAATGAACAGAATAAACTCCCTCCAGATAATCTGATCCCCAAGTTATTTTAGTCTTGTCACCTCCACAGTGCTGAGTACACCCTGTGTCAACCATTTCTAGGAAAATTTAGAGACTCTCCATCTGGAGTTTTCAGAGACAGAAGGTATATTCATAACAGGCAGGAACATCTATTTTGTCTTGACTCCTTTGTGTGTGTGTGTGTGTGTGTGTGGGTGGGTGGGTGGGTGGCTGTGTGGGTGTGGGTGTGTGTGCGCGTGCTAGGGGAGTTTCCTGGGGTGGAAACTGGATTGTGATTTACTGGAATAGTGAAAGCAGAGGATAGAAAGCAAAAGGTTAGAAACCAACACTAACTCTGGACAGTGGCTCTACTTATTTTGTTAGATGCCAGAAACTTTCCATTTTTCCCATTTAATTTCTGTTTGCTAATATCCGTTCCCTAGTCTCCTTAGTTGTAAAACATTTAAAATTAGAGCTTTGCTGTCTTGTCCAAGGGATAGACTGGGAAGCGGTGGGAACTTTTAGACAGGGAGAAACAGTAGGTTAAGTTCTGTGAGGTCTAAGGCAATGAAGGTAAAAGAGGAGAGTGAAAAAGTTGGCTTAAAATTCAACATTCAGAAAACTAAGATCATGGCATCCAGTCCCATCACTTCTTGGCAAATAGGTGGGGAAACAATGGAAACAGTGACAGACTTTATTTCTGGGGGCTCCAAAATCACTGCAGATGGTGACTGCAGCCATGAAATTAAAAGAGGCTTACTCCTTGGAAGGAAAGTTATGTCCAACCTAGACAGAATATTAAAAAGCAGAGCATTACTTTGCCGACAAAAGTCTATCTAGTCAAAGTTACAGTTTTTCCAGTAGTCATGTATAGACGTGAGAGTTGGACTATAAAGAAAGCTGAGTGCTGAAGAATTGATACTTTTAAACTGTGGTGTTGGAGAAGACTCTTGAGAGTAGTCCCTTGGACAGCAAGGAGATCCAACCTGTCCATCCTAAAGGAAATCATTTCTAAATATTCATTGGAAGGACTGATGCTGAAGCTGAAACTCCAATACTTTGGCCACCTGATACAAAGAACTGACTCATTGGGAAAGACCCTGATGCTGGGAAAGATTGAAGGTGGGAGGAGAAGGGGACAACAGAGGATGAGATGGTTTGATGGCATCACCGACTCGATGGACATGAGTTTGAGCAAGCTTCAGGAGTTGGTGATGGACAGGGAAGCCTGGTGTACTGTAGCCCATGGAGTCACAGAGAGTCGGACACAACTGAGCGACTGAACTGAACTGAAGGCAATGAAGATAAAAAAGATCCTGGGTCTGAGGACTTACTGTTATAAAGATATATGTAGCAGGAGGAAGGGAAGTGAAGTTGCTCAGTTGTGTCCGACTCTTTGCGACCCCATGGACTGTAGCCTACCAGGCTCCATCCATGAGATTTTCCAGGCAAAAATACTGGAGTGGATTGCCATTTCCTTCTCCAGAGGATCTTCCCAACCCAGGATCAAATCCGGGTCTCCCGCATTGCAGGCAGACATTTTACCGTCTGAGCCACCAGGGAAGTCCAAGGAGCAGGAGGGTTCCTCAAAAGCCCTATAAGGGTATGGATGCTTTGACCAGACACTCTGGTCATAAAAGTGAAAGTTCACCAATCTTTTCAGGTTCCACATAAATGCATCACTATATAATAGTTGTTTTCTCTTTCTGAGTTACTTCACTCTGTATAACAGTCTCTAGGTCCATCTACATCTCTACAAAAAGCCCAATTTATTTCCTTTTTATGGCTAAGTAATATTTCATTGTATATATATACCACATCTTCTTTATCCATTCTTCTAGAGGCATAGACATAGAGAATAAACATATGGACAGCAAGGGAGAATGAGGAGGGGTTATGATAAATTGGGAGATTGGGGTTGACATATATACACTACTATGTGTAAAACAGATAACTAATGAGAACCTATTGTATAGCACAGGGAACTCTACTCAGTGCTCTGTGGTGACCTAAACGGGAAGGAAATACAAACAAGAGGTGATACATATATATATATATATATATATATATATATATATATATCAGATCAGATCAGTCGCTCAGTCATGTCTGACTCTTTGTGACCCCATGAGTCACAGCATGCCAGGCCTCCCTGTCCATTACCAACTCCCGGAATTCACTGAGACTCATGTCTATCGAGTCAGTGATGCCATCCAGCCATCTCATCCTCTGTCGTCCCCTTCTCCTCTTGCCCCCAATCCCTCCCAGCATCAGACTCTTTTCCAATGAGTCAACTCTTTGCATGAGGTGGCCAAAGTACTGGAGTTTCAGCCTTAGCATCATTCCTTCCAAATAAATCCCAGGGCTGATCTCCTTCAGAATGGACTGGTTGGATCTCCTTGCAGTCCAGGGGACTCTCAAGAGTCTTCTCCAACACCACAGTTCAAAAGCATCAATTCTTCGGCACTCAGCCTTCTTCACAGTCCAATTCTCACATCCATACATGACCACAGGAAAAACCATAGCCTTGACTAGATGAACCTTTGTTGGCAAAGTAATGTCTCTGCTTTTGAATATGCTATGTAGGTTGGTCATAACTTTCCTTCCAAGGAGTAAGCGTCTTTTAGTTTCATGGCTGCAGTCACCATCTGCAGTGATTTTGGAGCCCCCCAAAATAAAGTCTGACACTGTTTCCACTGTTTCCCCATCTATTTGCCATGAAGTGATGGGACCAGATGCCATGATCTTTGTTTTCTGAATGTTGAGCTTTAAGCCAATTTTTTCACTCTCCTCTTTCACTTTCATCAAGAGGCTTTTTAGTTCCTCTTCACTTTCTGCCATAAGGGTGGTGTCATCTGCATATCTGAGGTTATTGTTATTTCTCCCGGCAATCTTGATTCCAGCTTGTGCTTCTTCCAGCCCAGCATTTCTCATGATGTACTCTGCATATCAGTTAAATAAGCAGGGTGACAACATACAGCCTTGACAAACTCCTTTTCCTATTTGGAACCAGTCTGTTGTTCCATGTGCAGTTCTAACTGTTGCTTCCTGACCTGCATACAAATTTCTGAAGAGGCAGATCAGGTGGTCTGGTATTCCCATCTCTTTCAGAATTTTCCACAGTTTATTGTGATCCACGCAGTCAAAGGCTTTGGCATAGTCAATAAAGCAGAAATAGATGTTTATATATACACATACCTATATATGTGTGTGTGTATATATATATATATATGATTTACTTTGCTGTTCAGTGGAAACTAACACAACATTGTAAAGCAACTATACTCCAATAAAAATTAAAACAAACTAACAAAAAGATCAAATGGGAAAGAAAAGTGAAAGTCCATAGGCATGTGAATATTGCCAGCTGTGTGAGTAAGAGCCTGGGGCCAATGAGTCAAATCTTTACAGAAAAGAGAAGAGCATGCTTACACAGACTCTTGGCTCCTACAACCACATGTGTTGATGCCAACAGAAGAGTAGCAAAGGGCAGCCTCATGAAAGGAGAAAAAAATCATTTGAAACCCAGCTAAGAAGAGAAGAAATCAGTCTGGTTTCCTTTTAAGATCCAAATTAATTCAGAATGTGGTTTTTCCATTTCTCAGAGTCATCTCTCAATTTTTCTCCACTCAACTCTTAAAGAAGGGGACCACATCAAGACAATATTTGATCTACTCCATAATCAGACCAAATGTTAAGTATTCAAGTCCTTATTTTATTTCAAAATGAGTGTTTCTTGATACCTGGGCAAAATCTGATACTTTTCCTTTAATACATTTTCTTGGTCAGTACCAGGACTTTAGAAAGAGCTCTCATTTGATTTTTAAAAGATAATTAGCAAACTGGATATCTATACAAAAGTAATTTTGTACCTCAGCAAAAGAGTGTAGTCAGCAGATAATTCACTCCTGTGGCTTTTCATTAGCCAACTCTCCCTTGGGGCAATTTAGAGGTTAAGGCCCTTCTCATCTATTCTCTCAGCAGCTGTTAGAATTACAGCTGCATTTCACCAGGCAAGGGGAAAAAAGGATAACTCTCACCAGAACTAACCTTTATAATTAAGGTAGATGTCATTTATTACGTGTCTCATATGTTATTCATTTTAGGTCTATTATTTAATCCTCTCAACAACCCTATGAGTTAGAGCTCATTTCTATGTTAAAGGGGGAGGGGGGGGGAGACAAAAAAAACAGGTTTGAGGATATTAAGTAGTTTCCCTGACTCACACAGTTAATAAATGGCAGACTGGTCATGGTCTTTGTGACTCCAAAGTCTACTACCTTTCTGCTCTGGCCTTATAGCATCCCTCCCCTTTAATTCCACACACAGGATTAAAAAAAATCTCAGCGATCATCAAGGCTCCTGGGAATAAGAGTATCTAAGAGGAGAAGGCAATGGCACCCCACTCCAGTACTCTTGCCTGGAAAATCCCATGGATGGAGGAGCCTGGTGGGCTGCAGTCCATGGGGTCTCGAAGAGTCGGACACAACTGAGTGACTTCACTTTCACTTTTTACTTTCATGCATTGGAGAAGGAAATGGCAACCCACTCCAGTGTTCTTGCCTGGAGAATCCCAGGGACAGCGGAGCCTGGTGGGCTGCCATCTATGGGGTTGCACAGAGTCGGACACGACTGAAGTGGCTTAGCAAGAGGAAATGCAAGTACCTCATCTCCCAAAGGTGATACATAACCCCACTGCTATAGTGGTTTTCATAATTTTTTAAATGCAAAAAACTTACCCAGAACCTACTTGGAAAGTAGAAACACACTTTATTAATGTATGTTTACATGGTAAGATCAAATGTGCTACATTTGCTTAGTATAAAGAAGTAAGCTATTTTTATAAATATGAAAATCTGAAATTAGGAGTAAAATTAGCATTTTAATTTTTTATCAGCTTGACTATCAATTAAATACAGAATATTTACACAACCCCCTAAAGCAGCTTCTGAAAATTATTACTGTAGAATCTTTCCTTCATCTCTTCAAAATGTACCATCTCCTAAGAACCAGAAACGGAGGGAATAAGGAAGAGTTCCTGCTCTTAAGAGCTCATGTTTTAATCAAAAGAGAAATAGCATGATGACCAATAATGTAAGGATGAAATGTCAACTGAAGTACAAAATAGTATTGGGGTTTGGAGCAGGATGCTGACTAGGTGTGAGGTGGGGATATTGGTTGGAGAAGAGGTAGCTTTTCAAGAGTGATGGGAATAATCCATCTTGTGATCAAGAAAACAGCTTTCAGATGGAGAGGAAGGCATGATGATGAGGAAAAGGGTAGATAACAGAGCTAAAAGACAATCTGTGTTGTGCGTGGGGGAGAGTTGTGATGTTATGACTAGACAGGAGAGTTGGCATCGGGTGGTAAAGTCTGTGAATGCCCTCCTGAAGAAGTGCAGCTCCTGAGCTATAGGTAAAGGAAACCATCAGAAAGATTTTGAGCAAGGAAATGAAGATAACTAAACTGTCCTTTCCATGAGGTTAGTCTGACAGCAAGCTCCAGTGAAACATGGAGAGAAGAAGGGACAGGCTATTATAAAGGAGAACAATGAATATGATTATCATGACCCCAGTGAGTGGGGTCATTACAAAGAAGGATTCTTCATGAGGAAGCAAGGAGACAAGTCCAAAACTATGGGATGGGACGAGTAAGGATACAGAGATGTCCTGGGATGCTGGGTTTAATAGTGCTTCTCCAAAAGTCACATCCACATGGAAACCATAATTGTGAACTTATTTGGAATAAGGTCTTTGCAGATATAATCAAGTTATAATGAGGTCATAACTGGATTAGGCAGGGTCCTAAATCCAATGACTGCTGCCCTTGCAAGGACAAGAGAGATTTGGAGACATGAAAAGACAGACCCACAGGTAAGAAGGCCATGTAATGATGGACACAGAAGTTAAGATGATATTGTTGCATGCCAAAGAACACTGAGGCCTGCTAGCAACCAATAGTAGCTAGGAGGAGGCAAGGAAGGAGCCTTCCCTAAACCTTTTAGAGAACAGTGCTCTGTGAACACCTTGATTTTGGACTTCTAGCCCCTAGCCCATGAGATAATACATTTCTGTTGTTTTAAGCCAACAAGTGTGTGGCAATTTGTTACAGCAGCTCCCAGAAACTAATCCACCTGGTAAAACTTAGAATAATAGAGATCACCTCAGGGTCAAGGAAAGATTTATAAACAGGGTTTCCTGATAGTTCAGTTAGTAAAGAATCTGCCTGCAATGCAGGAGACCCTCGTTCAATTCCTGGGTTGGGAAGATCCTCTAGAGAAGTGATAGGCTACCCACTCCAGTACTCTTGGGCTTCCCTTGTGGCTCAGCTGGTAAAGAATCTCCCTGCAATACAGGAGACCCCGGTTCAATTCCTGGGTTGGGAAGATCCCCTGGAGACGAGAAAGTCTACCCACTTCAGTATTCTGGCCTGGAGAATTCCATGGACTGTATAGTCCATGGAGGTGCAAAGAGTCAGAGATGACTGAGTGACTTTCACTTTCAATATACTAACAAGAAGAGAGCACCTTTCTATGAAAAATTCCACGATGGGCCTTTGTTGGGGGCACAGAGGTAAACAAAGCATTGCATCTAATTCAAGAATCTTACATACTAATTCATAAAGATCATGATAATCAATAAAGGGACTGTAGCAGATGAAAAAGTTGACCCTCAGCAGAGAGAACAGACGTACTAAAATCCACAGGGCTATCAAGTGGCAGAAATGGATTTGAACCCATCTTTCCTGCCTCCTAATTGAGTTCTAAAGAAAGATTTTCACAGGATAGAAAAGTGAAAAGGAGGAGCATGGCAGGGTGGACGAAGAGGCTTCGAAAAAGGAGCCTGGGGCTCTTCAAGAATCAGCTCCTATTTTCTTTTCTAAAAATCTGTTCCTAGATGGAAGTGTGATCATCTGCTTGCAGATTCCCAGTCCCCAGGTTCTGACTCCCCTAATGTCTGAGAGTGCTGTTCTATTTCTTTTAAATCTTCAAAGAATGACAACAATGACTTCATTGCTTTGACCATTTTAATCTCAGCTGCTACAATAATGAAACTTGGAATAGGTAGGTCACCACAAGTTCAGAACAAATGTGTCAAGTGTTTCAGAAGCTGTGAACTTAGAGAAAAACTAGATGTGCCTGCCAATAGAGATAACCACTGCCTTGAGAAAGGCATTTGATGTGTGTTTTCATCACACATTAATATTACAAATTGTTTGGATTTGAGGGGAAAAAAATCACCACGCTGGTTGTTTAAGTTATTCTCTCTTTCTTTTAGGAAGAACTAAAATATGAACCAGCCAGAAAGAAGAGATTTGGTTGACCAAGACATGTCTTAGAGTTTGGTCAAGGACCCTGTTCACAGGTTTCTACATGTGTATAAATGCTGAAGATGGAAAGGCCTTTCCTGATTTGTTTGGAGAATTGAAATAGAACTTTAGTAGGTACTGTCTCACTTAATTCTTAGAACAACCTTAGAGATCTCAGTCGACCTTTTCATGTGAGAGATGTTAAGGCTGATTCCCCAGAGAGGGGAAATGACTCGCTAAAAGTAAATTAACACAAGAGGAAATGACATGACAAACACTTGCAGAGATGTTTGGCTTATTTAGTCACTGGAAAAATAGAAAACAAAGCAAACTCATGACACTACTTTACATCCATTGAGTCAACAAAAATTCAATATTTTATATATAATTTTATTTTATCTCAATTAATGATCAGGCAAGGAAAGAGACACATTCATCCATGGAAGACATAGTAATTGCATTAAACTGGTAAGTTTCTTTTCAAAGGCAATATGCTAATTTAAACCACGAGTCATAAACACAGTCCTACCCTGTGACTCAGTAGTCTAATCCTTACATCCTAAGGATTTGTAGTTCTGTTCAAAGACTTTTAGAAGGGTGTGATTCAGAATTTGAGACCTTTAAGATCTTATCGCCTGAGCTTTTTCAAAAGCATATGAACAAATGGAGAGCCACAGAGAAATGATTTTCCAAGTTTCTGAGCCAGGGTTGGAATCTAAGATTCCTGCCCAAGCATAAGATTCCTGCTCTGAAGTAGTTTAGTGAAAAGATAAATACAACCCAGATCTCCTCCAATCAAAGAGCTAGTTTAGCATATTGTTAAGAGCCTGACTTCCTTGGATCAGACTGTGGCTCTACCAGTTACTAGCTAAGTGGTTTACAGCAGGTACTTAATTTTTGTGTTCTATCAGCCAAACCAGTGTGCTAAGAGAATCTTTTGTATATTTCCACTATTGCTGCCACACCCAGTTTACGTGGGCTCTGACTGACTCTGTGACCTTGTGCAGGCACACTATAGGGTACTTCGCCTCTAGCCCTGACGCCTGCCTCTTGTCACCAACCCTGAGGCTTCCCTGCTGATACTCAGGTGTGATATGTGCCAAGTCCAAAGTGTGTCGGAGTAAAAGATCTCATGGAGCAGATGGGAACTCGTGGATAAACAGTTCCTCTTTCCTCCCCTTATATAACTATTTGAGATGAGTTTTTACAGCTTTCTTGCAGGATGGTCTCCAGAGGGGATAGTCTCATGAGATGGAGCAATTGATCACATTTGATGGTTACCAGCTGGATAACGCACCTTCAAATGGACTTTCCCCACTTCCTTGCCTCGTTTTACTATTGCCTGCTTCCTTGAGGTTGAACCCTGAATAAAGCAATTCATGGTACTCTTGGCTGTGGACTCCACTTTTTAAAAAATTTTTTTATTTATTTTTGGCTGAGCTGGTCTTCATTGCTGTGCAAGGGCTTTCTCTAGTTGCAGTGAGTAGGGGCTACTCGTTGTGGTGCGTGGGCTTCTCACTGTGGCGGATGCTCTTGTTGCAGAGCACAGGCTGTAGGGTGCAAGGGCTTCAGTAGTTTCGGCACATGGGCTCAGTAGTCGTGGCCCCCAGGCTCTAGACCACAGGCTCAGTGGTTGTGGTCCATGGGCTTAGTTGCCCTCAACGTATGTGATCTTAGTTCCTGGACCAGGGATTAAACCCATGTCGCCTGCATTGGTAGGTGGATCCTTAATCACTGGACAACCAGGGAGGTCCCTCCACTTTCTTTCCTCTGAAGCCAAACAAAGGCAGATGGTACCTAGCTATATATGGTTATAGGGAAGAAACATTTAATGAGTAAAAATAGATAATGTGCTCAGAACTGTGTCTGACATATAGTAATTATTTTGTAAGCATGAGCTATTTTTATCTATCATAACACTATGTATCACTGTGTACTGAAAATGGAAACTATTTAGATGCTACATGGAGAACTGTATGTGAAATAATAGTAACCAAAAACAGCACTAAGAAACAGGCATCACATAGATTATAACTCCATAAAAATTATATATACCCCCTGGTGGTAGAGGGATGCTATGGAGCTGGAATTGTGACTCTATAATGGGGAAGAGGTGCTATGCTTATGTTTCCCCAAAGGTGGTTATTTATCCAAAGTGGAATTTAAATAAATGGATTGGATACAGTCTCTTGGAGACTCTGCACACATTTCTGCTGAGAAATTCGATCCAGTGCTCCTCCTAGATGGGAAAGCCTTCCAAGCGGGACTTTTAGTTTTTGTATTATAGTTTTAAGCCACTTTCCTATAATTCACTGTTTATAAAGACTGGAAACCAAGAGGCAGTAGTTGTGATGAAACAATTTGCTTTACCTGTGTGCAGGGATCTCTGTTTCTACTTCTGTGGGGCTGTGACATGGCAGACACCTCTCCCCGACTTGGGGACCAATCTCCTTTTCATTAAGTCCTCAGCATGCCACTAATTCAGTAAGGCAATGAGACCGGCTTCTCCCTTCTCCTCTAAGGCCTTTTGGAGTGCAGGCTAGGAAAAGGTGATATGCTAATTACAAGGACCCAAACCTTGACCTTGACTTCTTTAGAATCTCATGTACATCACTCTTGTCAGAGAATGGGTTAATGTGAACAGGAAGCTTCTTTCTTTGGAGATGGGACCCATTTACTTGTCTGGGAGCCCTGGTCTGTCTTTGGTCACACGGCCCATGTTGGTTTAAACTCTCTAATGGCTTCCCTAGGCACTTAAGAGTTAAATCCAACTTCTCATCTCCATTACAAAACTTCTTCAACCTGCTCCTGTTATCTCTCAGTCCTTATTTTATACTGCTCTCCTGGCTCACTCTTCTCTAGCTATATCAGTTTTTTGTTGTTGTTGTTTCTTAAATGTTTCAAGCTTGGCTTCACCTAAGGCTCTACAGACTTACAGCCCAGAACACTTATTCCCTTGACGTTCACTCATCCAATTTCTTGTCGTCACCCAGATCCCTTCAGAGAAGCATTCCCTGGCCATGTGGGCTAAGATCCCTGAGTCACTCTATTGCATATTACCCAACTGCAGTTCTCTGGAGGATAGCTATCCAGTTTTGTTTCTGTGTTTAGTTGTTATTTGTTCACCATGAGGCATAAACCTCACAGGGGAAAGAACCATGTGTATTCTATTCTCCTGTTCTTCCTCAGAGCCTATAATGGGGCCCAACACAGCACGCTCAGTAAGCATACGGGGGCTTCTCTGGTGGCTCAGTGGTAAAGAATCCACCTATCAATGTAGAAGACTCATGTTTGATCCCTGATCTGGGAAGATCCCCCATGCCGCAGAGCAACTAAGCCCATGTACCATAACTTATTGAGCCTGTGCTCCAGAGTCTGGGAACTGAAGCTACTGAGCCCATGTGCCCCAGAGCCCATGCTCCACAAGAGAAGCCACTGTGAGGAGAAGCCTGTGCACTGCAACTGGAGAGTAGCATCTGCTCCCTGCAACTAAAGTCTGTGTCCAGTAACGAAGATCCCGCACAGACAAAAGAAATAAATAAAAATGAAAAAAACTATATGGCATGAATGTATACTATATATCAATAATAAGTATGTGTAGCAGATATTTCCAGGTGGCTCAGGCAGAGAAAAAGCTGCAAATGATAGCCTTTCTTCTCTCTCTTAAAGTAGAAAGTAGGTCAGTTACATTGCTTTTCTACCCCTTTGTACACCAAAAAATATGTTATTAATACCTTTCAAGCAGTGAAGGAAAAAGAGGGCTCAGAGGCTGATCTACCTGTGCCTTGTAGCTTGTTGTCTCAGAATAGGAACTGGTTGAAGAATCACACACAGCTCCAGATTTAAAGATTTACCGTAAAACTGTAGTCATCGAGACAGTGTGGTACATACTGGTGACAGGATAGGCACATAGATCAGTGGAACAGACAAGAGAGCCCAGAAACACCCATACAGATATGGTCAGTTGATTTTGGCAAAGTTCCTAAGGCAATTCAGTGAAGAAAGAATGGTCTTTTCAACAAATGATGTTGACATGATTGGATATCCATGAACCAAAACATGAATTTTTACCTAAATCTCATACCTTCTATGAAAGAAAACTCAAAATGAGTCATAGAGCTAAATGTAAAACAGAGAACAATAAAACCTTTAGGAGAAGTCATAGATACATATATGTTTCTGACCTGGAGTTAGTAGAGTCTTTTTTGTGTTGTTGAAAATAACACAAATTTGTTATCTTAATGTTTCTGGAGATCAGAAATCTGGGTTTTGTTGGGCTAAAATCAGGGTGTTAGTAGGGCTGCAATCCTTCTGGAAGTTCAAGGGGAGAAAGTATTTCCATGCCTTGTTCAGCTTCCAGAAGATTCCTTGGCTCAGGACCCTTTACTCCATCCTCAAAGCCAATGGCACCCCATTCTAGTACTCTTGCCTGGAAAATCCCATGGACAGAGGAGCCTGGAAGGCTGCAGTCCATGGAGTCGCTGAGGGTCGGACACGACTGAGCGACTTCACTTTCACTTTTCCCTTTCATGCATTGGAGAAGGAAATGGCAACCCACTCCAGTGTTCTTGCCTAGAGAATCCCAGGGACGGGGGAGCCTGGTGGGCTGCCGTCTATGGGGTCGCACAGAGTCGGACACGACTGAAGCGACTTAGCAGCTGCAGCAGCAGCAAAGCCAATACTAGCATATTCTTGTCTCTCTCTCCTTCTCTCTTACCCTGTCCCTCAGTCGGAGAGGTCTTCAACATGACACCAAATACCTGATCCATAAAAAATTGATATATTACGTAAATTGGACTTCATAAAAATTAAAAGCTCATACTTGGTGAAAGACACTATTAAGATAATGAAAAGCAAATGAATAAATGAAAATACTTGTAAGTCCCATTTGATTGAATAAAAATATTTGTAAATCTTATTCCTGACAAAATACTCTTATTTCTATTATGTAAACTCAATTTTAAGAAAATAAACAATTTAATTTAAAAAATGGGCAAAAATATTGAACCAATTTGCTAGAGAGGAAATAAGAGTGACAAATAAGCACATAAAAGGATACAATAGGAAAATGAAACTTAAACCACCATGAGTTACCATCGTACACCTATGAGAATGGCTACAATTTTAAAAATTTAGAAAATCAATGACTAACTTTACCAAGTCTTGATGAGTTTGTGGAAAAACCAAAATTCTCTTGCACTTTTGCAGAGGAGGCAAAAATTTTACAGCCATTTTGGAAAACAGTTTGGCAGTTTCTTATAATATTAAGCAAACACTTGCCATATGACTCAACAGCCCACTCCTATGTGTTTACTCTGAGAAGATGAAAACTTATGCTCACGTGAAAACCTGTACATAAATGTTTAGAGCAACTTTACTCATAACCACGTCCAACCGAAAACAATCCAAATTACTTTCAATAGATGAATGGATAAACAAATGCAGTACATCCATATGATGGAAAACGATTCAGCAGTAAAAAGGAACAGAAAGGGAAACATGGATAGAACTCAAAGGCATTATACTGAGAGATGCCTCTTTGAAAGGTTCTATGTTGCATGATTTCATTTACATCACATTCTCAAAAAGACAAGACTATAGTGACCGAGACCAGGTCAGGAAGTGCAGAGGTTGGTGAGGGACGAAGGTGTGGCTGCGAACATGAGGGAGTTTTTCAGGGCAATGGAACTGTTCTGTATACCAGTCATAATAGTGGTGATAGGAATGTATTCATATGTTAGAATTCATGGGACTGTACACCAAGGTCAGTTTTGTTACATGTAATTTAAAAAATAAAATTAAGAAAAATATGACTGATACTGAGACCTTGAATCCAGATTCCATTGTTTTCTGGGCATGCCATATTGGACTAGGTACTTTCTTTACATACCAGTTTTCTTATAACCTCAAATACATATGAGTATCCACGTTTCAGTGGGATATTTGGTTAACTGAATGGGGCAATGTATGTAAAGTTGTATGTGCAGTGGTGTATAGTAAACACACAATAAACATTAGCTGTCAATAACAGGGTCTCAATTTTCAGGAAAAAAAAATCTTTAGTGGAGGCTGTATAGCATGGTAAAAAGAACATGAGCTTTGTGAACAGTCAGACTTAGCTTTGAAGTACTTATCATCTTGAACAAGTTAATCACCCTCTCGGAATTCAGTTTCCTAATCCTAAAAACATGTATAATAATAGTCACTTTATAATATTGTGGTGAGCATAGCAATTACATATGGAATACCTGGCACTTAGTTGGTGCTCAATAAATGATAGCTGTAATTATGATTTAGAGTGTTTCAATAAATAAAACATAATTTCTCCTGACAGTGAAAAATTATGCTTACAAATGGATAATCCCCAATGATTAATTACACAGCCAAAGAAAGGGCTGATGTTATGCAAATGTTTTAGTTTGTACTGGACTGGCCATTCACACATATTTTCCTATTCATAGCCAAAATATTAATTGGTTGAAATGAGTGTTGTTGCATTCTAATGAGCTCTTAAAAGGGCAAAAGGTTTTTTTCTAGCACAATGCAGAATACATTTTCTATGATAGTGTGTGTTTTTCCATTTTGCTATTTTGTTTTGTAAATCTAGTCCACAGTTCTATAAGGTGACCTTCATTTTATAATACTTTCCATCTCTCATCTCAAGGGTATGTTTCAGAGTAAATTAAAGTGGGCGCCAAAGGAACCTTGACTCATCAGCCAGAGAGGCCTAGTTATCTCCATGGACTAGATGTTCAGAGAGAAGCTGAAACTCTTCTGGATTGACGGTTTTCTGGGTTACTCTCGTAGTCATTATCACTGCCGGCATCACTGTCATATCATCATCATCGTCATCCACCAGGCTCAGGTTATTAAAAAAGCACTCTTTGCTTCTATAGCACCTCTGATCTTCCTGAATATTATTTCTCTTTCTTTTTTTTTTTAACCTGCTTTGTTCATTGATCCACGAAAAGGGTAACAGTTGTGTTAAGATGGTAATGCCTGTACATTTAAAGAAACGATGTCACTCTTTCAGCCAGGTATATAAAAACACACCTTCAGCCAAAGACATTTCTTGTAAGTTAGGTTATTCTTCAGTGTTAATAAAAATGTTCTGAAATGGGTGATATGATTTTATTGTTGCTTATGATATTATAGAGATTATTGATTGGAAAGGAAGAACAGAGTACTTGAAGCACAAAGCTGGAAAAGAATTTAGAAATCTTTCTAAGATTCCAGATCTAGAAATTCTAAGGTTCTAGGAGATCTATAGAAGAGCATCCTGGACAAGTGTGATGGGCAAGTGGGAGGCCAAATCAGACTGTGAGCCCAGGTGTCCTGCCCACAGGATAGGCTTGTGCTTGTGCTCAGTTGTGTCTGGCTCTTAGGAGCCCCATGGACCAGGTTCCTCTGTCCATTTGATCATCCCTGCAGGAATATTGGAGTGGGTTGCCATGCCCTCCTCCAGGGTTTTTTCCTGACCCAGGGATGGAAACTGCATCTTCTGCATTGGCAGGTGGATTCTTTACCATTAAGTCACCTGGGAAGCCTGACCATGGCCTGGTAGTCCAGAGTATTAGCTACATTTTACTTATCTATTCCCCTGGTGGCTAAGACGGTGAAGAATCTGCCTGCAATGTGGGAGACCTGGGTCAGGAAGATCCTCTGGAGAAGCAAATGGCAACCCATTGCAGTATTCTTGCATGGAGAATCCCACGGACAGAGGAGCCTGGGGTCACAAAGAGTTGGACATGGCAGAGCGACTAACACCTCTGTGGATACTAGGTAACAGATTTTGATACTGCAAACAATGCAACAGTTAACATCGTTTCATGTATCCCCCTGATGAACTCATGGGAGAAATTCTCTGAGTACACCCATTAGTGGGATTGTTGGGTCATGGGATACACCGATCTTAATTTGACTCAGCATTACCAGATTCCTTTCCACAAGGTTGTATGTTTTACACTAAAACCAGCAGTGCCTGATTGTTCCCATGTGCTCAAATCTTTGCCAACGTTTGGTATTATCTTCCTCTCTTATTTTGCCATTTTGGTATGTGTAAAGTGGGACTGCATTGCTATAGCTTGCATTCTTCTGATTATTAACATCTCTTCCTTTCATTCTTAAATTACCTACTTAAGGTCTTTCTTTCTTACCAATTACCTTTTCACACCCTTTGAATAGTTTTCTATTTGTTTTTCTGTTTCTTTTTTGTTGATTTTGTAGGAGTTCTTACATAGTCTAGATACTCATCTCTTGACTGTTGCAGATGTCACCAATACATTTTTGCAGTCTGCCCTCTGCTGTTGTGTCTTTTACTGAGCAGGAATCCTTAACTTTGATGGCGTCAAATCCATCAGCTTTTAACTTTATGGTTTGTACTTTGGGATGTTCCTTTGGAAGATTTTCTTTATCTTTCACAAATATATCTTACGTACTCTTTTAATAACCGTATAGTTGTATTGTTAGCATTTAGATCCTTAATCTCTCTGGAGCCCAGGTTTGAATATGGTATAAGGTTGGGCTACAGCTTTGTATTTCCTCACTCATAGTAATATTGCACCTTCCCTAGTGCCATCTAAGCAATCTACCGTTTCACTTCGATTCCATTCCAGTCCCATTTGAAATGCTTTAGGATATAAATATTTTCTACTAAATCCAGTAAGATTTCCTGGATCATAGATACATATGCTAAATCCTGAGAAGAACAGTGCTGGTTGGCTAGCTTATTGGCAACTGAAGCCAAGACCAGGATGCATGAGATAGGATGCAGGGTTTAAAATCTTTAGAGCCTATTCATAGCATTGTAAGACTCAGCTTACTGCAATAATGAAGTCTGCAATTCAACAGGAAAACACAACCTTTCCTGTTGTGTCAAGATAAGAAGACTAGACCTAATGAACTCCATGAACTGGTTTGGACTTGCAGGCCAGTCTAATCCCCTCTGGACATCAACTGTTTCAATTAGGAAATGACTTTCATTTGATGTAGCAGACTACCAATTAAATTTTTATGTGAAGAGTTTTTGAAGCTAAAGAAAATTTTAGAAAAACCACTGGTGTAGATGGTCTCCCAATTTTCTGTAAATTTTCTTGTTAGAGTTCCACATTTTCATTGAATTTTAGTTATCATCCATTATTAATATGAACTCATCTTTAATTTTTATCTCTAAGTTGGCTATTCAGAACAATGGGTAAGAACTACTATAGTATCTTTGCTCTGCACAATGAGGGTCAATAAATATTTGATGAGCAAAAGGAGGTTGGTGATACCAGGTGAATGGAAAGGGTCATTTTCATTTTTATGTCAATAAACCATGGAGGAGAAGGGAAAAACATTTTTAAGTGAATTGGTAATTTGTCTTTTTTCTTTGCAAATTAAATAAGACTGAGATACTTTCTGAGAATGTTTCATTAAATGAAGTCAATTTTATGAATGTTAATAATAGAAATGTTTTCCATGGTTATCCAAAGATGCATGTGGTACCCGCCTTCTTCAATTTACTTACAAGTGTCACTTGAGTCAGGCTGGGATGCAGCTTTTTCTGGAACAGATGATGGTGTGTGTATGTGTGTGTGTGTGTGTGTGTGTGTGTGTGTGTGTTCTTTGGAGGAAAGGAGCTCTATTTAGCAGTCATATGGTCATGGGAAGTTGGAAAGAAATGTAACTTCAAGGGAGCAGGGGCAGCAAAATCTCCCAGGGGGAAATGAGGGAGGTTGTTGAGAAAACATAGTTTCAGTTCATGCAAAACCTGATGCAAACTCTCCATTTCCTGGCAACAAGCCAAGCTTTATTCTTTAGCAAAATACCTTGGGATCTTGAGAATACTCAGTAGCTATCTGTCAGAGGCCAGATTTAAATCCAGATCTGTCTGGCTCCCAAACCTTGTTCACTTCTCTGTACGACTCTTCACTTGAATAAATCTGTAATTTGTTCAGGTCAGTATCTGTAAGATTAAAATTTCATTAATTTGTTTAAAAAAAAATACCTTGGGATCTTGAATCTTCATCAAATTCTTAATGAAATCTTTAGCCAACAGGGTAGCTCAGTAGAAGAGCCCAGTTCTGTCCTTCGACATCTGTGGGGCGAAGCCATCAAAGGCAGGAAAATGTGTTTAATTCTTGGGATAAAATCGTTGCAAAAGGAAGGCCTGTGGAGGAAGGGCTTCTTTAGAGACTTTCTCAAGTCCAATTCTTGGACATACTGTGTCTCCAGTCACTGAGGACTATTTCCCTTGAACGAGTTTTGCAAATGTTTGGCATCTCAGTTACTATGGCAGATGGAGAAATGGAACCCACCAGAAGGCACTGAATGGGCCATGGACCATTCAGAGCCTGTAGTGAAGGCTCCTTACAGAGATCTGAAACTGGTGCAGGGGAGGGCAGGTTAAATATTTCCTATCTGATGATTTGTATGAGGTATGGGAAGAAGGGCTTCAGTTTCACCATCTCAGAGCCAGTGGATCTAGAAGGGTTAAGGCTTCTTCTGAAGCGATCTTGACCAGATATAGGAGCCAAGTCAGGCATGATTCCTCTGCTTCCCATTCCTTACTCAAATCCAACAAATATTTTCTACCTAAAGCACCGCCTCATTGTGCTTAATTGTTCATTCATTTATTCAATGTGTATTGAATACCTGCTATGTGTCAGGTGCTGTGGCAGGAGCTTGACAATCACTGGGGACATAGGCTGTGTCCTCAAGAGACTCACGTGGGTTAGAGAGGCAGATAAGAAAACTTGTCATTCACAGACACAGAGAACAAACTTATGGACTCAGTGATTACAGCAAGGGGAAGGAGTGTGTGAGGCGAATGGAGAGAGTAGCATGGAAACACATATACTACCATATATAAAATAGATAGCCAGTGGGAACTTGCTGTATGACTCAGGGAACTCAAATCAGAGCTCTGAGACAACCTGGAGGGGTGGGATGGGGTAGGAAGTGGGAGGCAGGTTCGAGAGGGGACATATGTATACCTATGGCTGATTTATATTGATGTATGGCAGAAACCAACACAATATTGTAAAGAAATTATTCGTCGATTAAAAATAAATAAATTAAGAAAAAAAGAAAATGTCATTGAAAGATTTCTATGCAACAGGGGAATAAGTGACAAAGCAGGTTGGGAGGCGGTTTCATATACTGTTCACATGCATGAAACTGGCAGCCTCAGTTCAAATCTTAGCTCTGCCACTTTTTGCTGTGCCGGGAGCCGGCATATTGCATATTGAGTGCATATTGCATATTGAGTGCAGCACTTTCCACAGCATCATCTTTCAGGATCTGAAATAGCTCAACTGGAATTCTATCACTGCCGGGAGCCAGCGTGAGGAATTCCGCCCATGACAAAGGTCATGAGGAAGGAGGCTCGGCATACGCAAAGGCGGGATCGAGCCTCAGGAGTCCCCCTGGAAATTCTCGAGCATCTACTCCGAAAACCAGAGTCTGCCTACTTTCTGCTTTGTGCTTTCACCCACACCTCTGACTTTACGGGGGGCTGTCCCCCACTACCTCTCTCTGAAAAGAGAGTTAGCTTACAGCTCCAGTTAATAATTCCTGGGTGTGACAGTGTTTCAACCTACAAACTCCTTTGGAAATCCTCTAGCCTGCCTGAATGGGTTTTTCCGGCCACATGTGATTGTTCAGAGCCTCCCAACTGTGAGAGGCAGGAGATGTTCTAAACTGCCTAAACACAGATTCCTTTGAGTAGTTAAAAGATTGATTAGAAATTGTATTGGTGAAGGGTTTTTCACTTGTTGGGCCAATGTTTGCTGCTAAGTCTCCATACTCCTTACCTACTGTGTCCTTGGCAGTGTATTGATTGATATAATGGGTGTATAGAAATGTAAAATGCAGCTTTGTCCAATGCTTTTTGGAAGGCTGGCGCCTGACTTTGGAATAATCACCTTTAGAGAAAGATAAGTTTCTTAAAATGTTAACAGGCCTCCTGGCCAGAAGATGATGTCTATCACCTGAACTTTTGCATATGATAAGTTTACAGGAAAAAAGCCTGGCTTGCTGCATGACTCTACCCCTTCCCCCATTATCCTCTATGCATAACTTAAGGTATAAAAACTACTTTGGAAAATAAAGTGCGGGCCTTGTTCACTGAAACTTGGTCTCCCCATGTCACTATCTCTCCCAAATTCTAGCTGAGTCTCCATCTGGAGCGCGGAACCCACCATGCTTGCTAATTATGCCTGGGCTTCTAAGATCCGACCGGGGAGGCCTCAGTGTCTCCTCTCCTTCGGGAGAACGGAAGGACGCCTGCGGCCTACGTAAGTGGTGCAAACTTCTTGTCTTGAAGTTTTATTGGTCTCCCGCGTAAACCAAGCTACTCAGCCTCTTTTCTCCACTGAATTTTCTTACTGAGCTATCCTCATTCTATTATTCTTTATATCTTTGATGAATAAATAATTAAATAGGTCGCCGACGCCGTCCCCGCTTCAAATACCCTGGATCAGCCGGGGCTGGACCCCGGCATTGCTGTGTAATTTGGAGCAAGTTAATTCGACCTGTTGCATCAGTCTCCTCATCTGTCAAATGAGGGTAACACCAACCTCATAGATTTGTGTATGAATTTAATTAGTTGACACGTGAAGTATTTAGAACCCAGCACCTAGCATGCAGTACGTGCTCAACCACGGTTAGTAATATTGTGATTTAAGTATTACGGGAGCACAGAAGAGGAGCAGTAAGTCATCTTGGGAGCAGGTGGCACCCTACGTTTCTTAACAAAATCGAGATATATAGAAATAGCTTCTCTTGCAGGCGATATCTTTCTTGCAGGTGATATCTTTCTTGCAGGCGATATCTTTCTTGCAGGCGATATCTTTCTTGCAGATACTCCGAGCTCTTTACCAGACCACAGTATGTTCTTTCCTGAGAATGATCAGGAGCAGCCCTCAGAGAGCTGAAAAGCCAAGGATTGTTTTTGTTTTTTTCAGCTGAACCTCAGACCATTGCTCTCTAGTCTTCAGTTCTCAGCTGAGTCCAGCAGTTTCTGCGCAGAATGAGGAAGAAACAGTGACTATCATTTCCCCACCAAACCAAAGGGAAATGAATGATTCACCCCAGCATCATGGAATCTGAAAGGGGATTTCTCTTTTCATGAAAAAAATTTGGTCAGGAAAATAGGCTAAAAGTATTTCCCAATCTAGGCAGTTCTTGTCAAATAATTTACTCATTTCATATTTCTACACGCTTTATTAAATACTTACTGCATGCAGGAAACTGTGGGTTATGGGATAAGAGCTTATATTTATTAATTGCTCCTCTATGTGCCAAGCACTATAGTAAGTACCTTATAAATGAGCTAGGTTTATTTTCATTTACAGGAAGAAACTGAAATCTAAGGAGGTTAACTAATAGCATATCCACATTTATAAAGCAAGACAAGAAAGCGTGGAGAAGCGATTTGAATTTGGGCAGAATGAGCTGAGCACCCAAATGCCTAACTGTTATATTTCTCTGTCTTAACAAGATGTAATCACAGTCCATGAGGAGCTCTCACTTTTGTGAAGGAGACAGAAAAGCGAACAGATAATTAATATACAGTGTAATCTCTGCTCCATAAAGGTGTGAACAGAGCACTGTAAGAACTCAGAAGAAGGAGTGAATTACTCTGCCTGCAAGAATCAGTTTCAGCTGTAATCACAAAGTACTTAAGACTGTACAGAAGTTCCAAAATATGTGCAAACCTGGAATGATGAAAATCTGTCACAGTGAAAAAGAAAGAAAAGCTCAAATTCGAAGATGACTTAAGATTGAAAGCAGACTAGATACTCAGCCTCTAAATGAGCAAGAGTCAAACTTAAATTTTTGTCTATGATGTCAGGTATTGTATGCTTACTACTGTTTTGCTATACCACGCTTGACCTTGCCAACTGTAAGGCCCAGCTCAAATTCTATCTTTTGGAGGATAGTGGCCACGATTTATCTTTATTTATAATTTAGCATCCCCTGTCCCATCCACTCCAGGGGTCTAGGTCACTGATTGGCTCAAGATAGGAGCTCAAAAATGTTCATGTTGAGTCTTTTAGACATTGATTATTCTACTTGTGGTTAAACCAAAGCTTATTGCTTTTTCTTTTATTTTTCTCCTTTCTCATTTCACACCTCATTTATATTTCTCAGATGTTGCAAAGAAAGAAAACTCTAAAATTCATCCCTTTTAACATTTGGGAAAGAGTGCATCAAAATGAAAGCCTGAGATAAATTCTGGTGGTAACTTTTGGGTTTTCTGTTTGGAGAGGTGGTTTCTTTTATCCGTTATCATAGATATATCTTCATCAATTATCAGAGATAACTAAAAATTATCTTATACTTGGTAGGAAAAAAACTGGTTCTATGTTGTTTAAGACCTGTCCTGACTCCCTACTCGAGTTCTGATTTTGTGAACAGTGGGTACCAACTGGAACATATCCTTCTTCCATCCTTGGCATCAGAACTCTGTTTAGGGGCTTCCCTGGTGGTCCAGTGACTAAGACTCTGCTCCCAGTGCAGGGGATCTGGCTTAGATCCCTGGTCAGGGATCCATCATGCCACAACCAAAAAAGAAGAAGAAGAAAAAAAGATTCCACCTGCCCAACTAATGAACCAGCACTCCTCAACAAAGATCTAAGATCCCACTAGCCACAACAAAGACCTGGCATGAATGAATGAATGAAAGAATATTTTAAAAATTAGTTGAACTAGAGAGAGAAGAAGAAAGGGGAAGAAGAAAGTGAAAGGGATTGAAAGTAATGGAAAAGATTCTCTTGGTCTAAGCTCAAAAATAAAGGGGAGGCTAGGAGGTTCTGCAGAATGCTGCTGATCATGTTATATCACCACTTCTGATGCAGCCAAGTACACAGCATCCTCGCAAACAGTGAGGAACTGAGGAAGAATATCAATCTTCAGTGAATTTCACTCTGTTGAGTTCAGATCAGTGGGTATCATTATCCACCAGCCTAGGGGTAGCTGTCGCACAGTCGGACACAGCTGAAGCGACTTAGCAGCAGCAGCAGCAGCAGCTACTACCTATCACCCTGAAGCAACAGGTATATTGGTTACTCTACTCAGGGGCCCAGTCATTGCAGAGCTGCTCCCAGTAACACAGACTTTGACTTTGATATATTTTAGACACACTTCAGGACATCCAAAAGGCCTCTATTAATTTAGATTTCTCATCATGCTCATAGCAGTTCTCTGCTACCAAATGTGGCCCTGCACCATCTGTTGTCATAGATTTTTCTGAGTTTTTCATAGTTTTGTAATAATTTATGTCTTCCAGTTAAAGTAAGGTCTCAGTTTATCTCAGTATTTCATACTAAGTTGTCAGCTTATTTTTAAACATTTTCACAGCATTTATTAAGAAGAAAGGGAACTGTTTAACCTGCAATTTCAAAAATCCAAATTAACATACCTTTATTTTTGTTTGAAAATATTTCTTACAGTTCTATAATGCTAGAACTTTTATTTCCAACAGCTCAGATCATGCATCAAATAACAAGCAATTTTGTTTAAAGAGAAGCATTCTTTTTTGTTTTGAATGTTAGTTTTTTAAAACCAGTGATTAAATAGGGACTCATAAAAATGTAATTGAGATTTGAGAGTGAGGGCCCCAGATATTTTTCAATTGAGGTGAAATTCATATAATATAAAATTAACTTTATCTTATTTATATTAAATTATTTAATATAAATAACTTTATATTAATTATGTTAAAATTATTTTAAAGGGAACAGTTTATTGGCATTTAGTACATTCATACTGTTGTCCAACCATCACCCCAGAATGAAACTGTGTCCACATTAAGAACTTATTTCCCATTCTCTCCTCATTCCAGCTCCTGGAAACCACCAATATGTTTCTTGACTCTGTGGATTTACCTGCTCAGTATATTTCATATAAATAGAACCACACAACATGTAACAGTTTGGGTCTGGCTTCTTTCACTTTGTGTAATGTTTTTTAGGTTCATTCACATTGTACCATGTACCAGTGTGTTTCATTTCTTTTTATGGCTGAATAATATTCCATTGTGCTTATATACCACAATCTGTTTATCCATTTGTCTGTTGATAGACGTCTGGGTTGTTTATACCTTTTGGCTATTGTAAACAGTGGGTCTTCCCTGGTGGCTTAGCAGTAAAGAGTCTGCCTGCAATGCAGGAGCTGCAGAAGATGCCAGTTCAGGCTCTGAGTCGGGAAGGTCCCCTGGAGGAGGACACGGCAAATCACTCCAGTATTTTGACCTGGAGATTCCCACAGACAGAGAAGACAGTCCATAGTGTTGCAAAGAGCTGGACACGACTGAAGTGACTTAGCATCCACCCACATTGTAAATAGTAATGCTATGAATATGCATGTACATGTATTTGTTTGAGCATCTGTTTCCAGTTCTTTTGGATATATACCTAGGAGTGAAATTGCTGTATCACCAAGGCAATTCTATGTGTACTTTTTGAGGCACTATCAAACTGCTATTGCAGCTGAACCATTTTATACTCCCACTAGCAGTGTATGAGGGTCCCACCAGCAGTGTGTGAGGGTTCTGATTTCTTGACATCTTTGCCAATGCTTGCTATTTTCTGTTGTTATTTTTGTACATTATAGTCCTCTTCGTGGGTATGAAATGGTATCTCATTGTGGTTTTGATTTGCAATTTGCTTGACTAGCAACGTTACAAATCTTTTCGTGAGCCTGTTGGCTGTTTGTATATCTTCTTTTGAGAAATGTCTTTTTAAATCCTTTACCTTTATTTATTTATTTATTTTGCTGGGTTGTCTTATGTTGTTGAGTTGTGAGAGTTCCTTATATATTCTGAATAGTGTACTCATATCAGATATATGATTTGTGGATATCTTTAATGCCCTTTGATGCAAAAAAGTTTTTAATTTAAGAACTAAAATTTATAAATTTTTTGTCTTTAGCTGCTTTTGATGTCATATCTAAGAATTCATTGCCAAATCCAAGATTGTGAAGATCTATTATGTTTTATCCAAAGAGAGTTTTATGGATTTAGCTCTTCTATGTAGGTTGTTGAATCATCTTTAGTTAATTTTTGTAGGCGGTGTAAGTTAGGGGGTCCAACTTTATTCTTTTGCATGTGGATATCTCACCACAGGGATTTGGTTTTGTGTACACATAACTGTTTGGGAGAATTTTAAATGAGGGATTAATGAGCTTTATGGGGATAGATGGAGACTGAGCAGATCAAAACCACAGTCTGGTTCTCACTGATATAATAGGCCTTCCCTTGCCCTCCTCCCCACTCCCCACCAGTTGCTGATTGAACACCTAAGAAGGAACAAATCTGTTCTGAGAGGATGGTGACATCAGCTTGATAAGATATAAACAGTTAAAAGTAAGATCAATGGGTTATAGAGATGATCAACCTACTGTTTTGAGCATGTATCCCAGAACTTTGGAAATTACTAAACAAAACAATAGCTTCCCCGGTAGCTCAGACGGTAAAAGGGTTTGCCTGCAACGTGGAAGATCTGGGTTCGATCCCTGGGTTGGAAAGATCCCCTGGAGAAGGAAATGGCAACCCACTCCAATACTCTTGCCTGGAAAACTCCGTGGATGGAGGAGCCTGGTAGGCTACAGTCCATGGGATCTCAAAGAGTCGGACACGACTAAGCAACTTCACTTCAAACAAAACAATAAACAATGCATTAAATCCTGGGCATAGAGTGATCAGGCCCTTGGGGAGCTTACTGCCTAGTGGAGGAGTATTACATAAATCAACACAGATAGTGTGGACTATAAGGTACGAGGAAGAGAAAGGGAAGGGAAACATGAGATCAAATAATAAGGAACTTCATCTAGTCTGAGGTGAGGGGTTGCAAAGCTCGAAAAGCATTCTCTAAGGAGGTGTCATTTGAGGTAAGATTTGAATGTTTTAAAGGTAAAGATTTTATTTTATTTTTAATTTTTAAGGAAGGGAGTATGCTCTAAGCAGAGAAAATGCCTGAAGAAATCAAGAAACTGGAAGAAGGCCAGTCTATCTAAGACAGGGAAGTGAGGGAAAGAATGATAAGGAATGAAATTAGAGGGGTGGAGGGGAGCCAGATCATGCCTGGGATGGTAAGCCACATAAGGATTCTGACTTTCATTCCAAGAATGGTGTGAAATTATTTGACTGTTAAAGGAGGAGAAATAGAGTTAGAAATAATTTTGTTCCTTTCTCTCCATTTTTCTGTTTAGTCTTTTTTTAAATTAATAAAATGAGTATTTTGTATTTTATGTGTTTTGCTAATATTTTTCTTTTGTTATTTGTTTTTGACCTTCTTAATATAATTTTTTTCCATTCCCAGAAATTTTAATTTTTATGTACTTAAATTTGTCACTCTTTTATGATTCTGGGATTTGTTTTCTGCTTAAAAAGAATGTTTTCATCTCAAAATTATCTTTTCTGTCAGCTCACCATGTTTTTTTCCCAGTACCTATATAAGGATAAGGAGCTTGAAACACAATGAAATATAAATTTTCACCTCTAGAAAAGGCAAAGATTGGGCTTCCTTGGTGGCTCAATGGTAAAGATTCCACCTACCAATGCAGAAGACCCAGTTTTGATTTCTGATCCAGGAAGATCCCACATGCCTCAGAGCAACTAAGTCCATGCACCACAGCTACTGAGCCCAGGGACTGCAACTACTGAGCCGTGTACCACAACTGCTGAAGCATGCATTTCTTAGTGCTCATGCTCAGCTACAAGACAAGCCACTGCAATAAGAAGCCCATGCACTGCAACTGGAGAGTAGCCCCACTCACCGTAACTAGAGAAAAGCTCACACAGAAAGGAAGACCCAGCCCAGCCATAAATAAATAATTTTTTTTTTAGAAAGGAAAAGGCAAAGATCAAAAAATATGGTAATACATTGCATTAGTGGATGGTGGAAGGGAGTAGACATTCCCATATTTTTAGTGGGTTCATAAATTGAATTGTAGCATTTGGTAGATGGGCTCTAGGGGTGAGGGCAGGGTTTTATGGTGTCCCAATTGGCCTCCTCTTGGCCTGCATCTGATCTTTAGGTACACCCATGGGTAATTTCTTTTTATTCTATTTTACCTTTTCACTGAAGTATAGTTGATCTATAATGTTGTGTTAATTTCTGCTGTACAGCAAAGTGACCCAGTTACACACACACACACACATATATTCTTTTTAATATTCTTTTCCATTACAGTTTATCCCAGGATATTGGATATAGTTCCCTGTGCTATAGAGTGAGACATTGCTGTTTATCCACCCTATATATTATAATTTGCATCTGCTGCTGCTGCTAAGTCACTTCAGTCGTGTCCGACTCTGTGCGACCCCATAGACGGCAGCCCACCAGGCTTTCCCGTCCCTGGGATTCTCCAGGCAAGAACACTGGAGTGGGTTGCCATTTCCTTCTCCAATGCATGAAAGTGAAAAGTGAAAGTGAAGTCGCTCAGTCATGTCCGACCCTTAGCGACCCCATGGACTGCAGCCTACCAGGCTCCTCTGTCCATGGGATTTTCCAGGTAAGAGTACTGGAGTGGCGTGCCATTGCCTTCTCTGAATTTGTATCTACCAACACCCAACTCTCAGTCCATCCCTCCTCCTCCCTCCCCCTTGGCAACCACAAGTCTGTTCTCTGCGTCTGTGAGTCTTTTTCTGTTTTATAGATTTGTTCATTTGTGCTGTAATTTCTTCTTCAATCCATTCACACCAGAGCCATTTCACTCAGAGGGACTGACTGTTGAACAAACACACAAGAAATTCCATTCAGATTCTTCTTTTGTTAATGATTCCACATAATAATTTATTAATGAACTCATAGCTTCTGTTAATTTATTAATAACATTAGAGGTTCTCTCCATTGTTTTGGATACCTACAGGCTGTGGCAAAAAGAAGAAAGGCTCTCCTTCCTGACCTCATTTCCTCCTAATTGGGGTGCAAGGCCCCCTCCATCCAGTCAGGAGCATACCCCACCCTGTGGACCAGCACCTCACATCTCAAGCTCAGCACATGTTGGGGTTTCAGAGCAGATTTGAGCCTCAGTACTGATCCTGCAGAAGAAGAAGATATTAAGAAGAGATGGCAAGAATACACAGAAGAACTGTACAAAAAAGATCTTCATGACCCAGATAGTCACAATGGTGTGATCACTGACCTAGAGCCAGACACCCTGGAATGTGAAGTCAAGTGGGCCTTAGAAAGCATCACTACGAACAAAGCTAGTGGAGGTGATGGAATTCCAATTGAGCTATTCCAAATCCTGAAAGATGATGCTGTGAAAGTGCTGCACTCAATATGCCAGCAAATTTGGACTACTCAGCAGTGGCCACAGGACTGGAAAAGGTCAGTTTTCATTCCAATCCCAAAGAAAGGCAATGCAAAAGAATGCTCAAACTACTGCACAATTGCACTCATCTCACATGCTAGTAAAGTAATGCTCAAAATTCTCCAAGCCAGGCTTCGGCAATATGTGAACCGTGAATTTCCTGATGTTCAAGCTGGTTTTAGAAAAGGCAGAGGAACCAGAGATCAAATTGCTAACATCCGCTGGATCATGGAAAAAGCAAGAGAGTTCCAGAAAAACATCTATTTCTGCTTTATTGACTATGCCAAAGCCTTTGACTGTGTGGATCACAAGAAACTGTGGAAAATTCTGAAAGAGATGGGAATACCAGACCACCTGATCTGCCTTTTGAGAAATCTGTATGCAGGTCAGGAAGCAATAGTTAGAACTGGACATGGAACAACAGACTGGTTCCAAATAGGAAAAGGAGTACGTCAAGGCTGTATATTGTCACCCTGTTTATTTAACTTATATGAAGAGTACATCATGAGAAACGCTGGACTGGAAGAAACACAAACTGGAATCAAGATTGCCGGGAGAAATATCAAAAACCTCAGATATGCAGATGACACCACCCTTACGGCAGAAAGTGGAGAGGAACTAAAAAGCCTCTTGATGAAAGGGGAGAGTGAAAAAGTTGGCTTAGAGCTCAGCATTCAGAAAACTAAGATCATGGCATCTGGTCCCATCATTTCATGGGAAATAGATGGGGAAACAGTGGAAACAGTGTCCGACTTTATTTTTCTGGCTCCAAAATCATTGCAGATGGTGACTGCAGCCATGACATTAAAAGACGGCTTACTCCTTGGAAGGAAAGTTATGACCAACCTACATAGCATATTCAAAAGCGGAGACATTACTTTGCCAACAAAGATTCGTCTAGTCAAGGCTATGGTTTTTCCAGTGGTCATGTATGGATGTGAGAATTGGACTGTGAAGAAGGCTGAGTGCCGAAGAATTGATGCTTTTGAACTGTGGTGTTGGAGAAGACTCTTGAGAGTCCCTTGGACTGCAAGGAGATCCAACCAGTCCATTCTGAAGGAGATCAGCCCTGGGATTTCTTTGGAAGGAATGATGCTGAAGCTGAAACTCCAGTACTTTGGCCACCTCATGGGAAGAGTTGATTCATTGGAAAAGACTCTGATGCTGGGAGGGATTGGGGGCAAGAGGAGAAGGGGACGGCAGAGGATGAGATGGCTGGATGGCATCACTGACTCGATGGACGTGAGTCTGAGTGAACTCTGGGAGTTGGTGATGGACAGGGAGGCCTGGCATGCTGCGATTTGTGGGGTCGCAAAGAGTCGGACACAACTGAGCGACTGATCTGATCTGATCTGAGCTGATCCTGCATAGGCCCTGTGATGGGAGTTATATAGAGCATTCTACAAGATACTTCCATGAATTTTCCTAGAACTAACATCTCACTCCCTTAGTTTGCTTTTTCCAAATCAGAAGGCATTTGTGGCTTGGCATCCCTCCTCAATCTTTTCTGGTTTGTGGGAATGGGGCAGTGAGAAACCATACCATTCTCTGCCAGAAACTTGCTTCTTCCTTGGTTGTCATTTCCTGAATTAATGGCCTGAAGTTAGTTTCCCTCCTTTGTTTCATGGCTGGTTATGAACAATTTTCTGATAATAAAAAAAATGATTAAAAAGTGATTGGGTAAGAGAACATTTGTTAGTTGGCTTCATTCGGCCACCTTTATAGGCAAGTTTGTTCCTCATTTGTAAAATAAAGATGTACCACATACATCAGAGACTAAATAAATACTCTTTTTCCTCATCTCTTTCTTTCCTTTTAGTCTTCTTATATTTCATATATTAGATATGCTTTAGGATAAAGTTAGCTGTTTTATATTATGGCTTCCCTGGTGGCTTAGCCGGTATAGAGTCTGCAATGAAGGCGTCCTGGGTTCACTTCCTGGTGGGGAAGATCCCCTGGAGAAGGAAACGGCAACATACTCCAGTATTTTTGCCTGGGAAATCTCATGGATTAAGGAGCCTGGCGGGCTACAGTCCACAGGGTTGCAAAGAGTCAGACACAACTGAAGTGATTAAGCACACATATATTAGAAAACAACATATCCCTACATTTAAAATATTAAATGCATTTTATATGGTAATCTATTGTATATGTGGAGGATTATTTTTAAGAGTCTAATTAACAAAGTGGGTTATTTATTAGATTCAGAGACATGGTTTACCAAATTTTATAATGAAGTTTTAATGCAATGTTGGAAAAATATACATTGGCTACATTCCGAGTTTTATAAATCAAGAGTACAGAGAATCCAATAAAAATAAAAAGAAATGCCATTTGATGATAATTGAAAGATTGACATGTAATAAAGTTGAAAAGAAAAGCAGAAAAGGCAGAGAAATCCCATTAGAACATTAACTGCATCCCATTTTCTACCCCAGAGCAAAGGTCGGAAAGGCTCTGTTAGGACTGGTAAGGGACCTCTCTGGGGAAACCAGTTCTCTAGGTTCTTCTCTTTGAAGCTGTTAGCCCTGATTTTCATTTCCCTTCACACACTGCGGAGATGTATTTTAACAATCTTTAAATGTATGTGAGGGTAAAAGCCCTATAAGCAAGTTAAAGTGTTGGTACTGTCTAGCAATTCCACAACTTTCTCTGGTCTATCCTGCTTCTTCCAGGGACTGAAAACTTCTATTCCTTCTCTGTTCCTGTCTAGACCGATCCTGCCTCTGCTCTGGCCCTTGACCACTGGAGGAGGGAAAGAGTAATTCTCCCAGAGTCAGATGACTGTCCTTTTCTATCTTGAGTTTCAAGGTAACGATTCGTGCTTCCTTTCTTACGTAGATTATATGATAAGGGCATAAAAATCGAATTGCAACTATGTCTATTAAACTCTAGCCATAGATGAGAAACTCAGTTAATCAGCCTGGTTCATTTTCCTTAAAGGTCTGTGGTTGAGAAAGCATTTCTCAGTGAAAGTCAAGGAAGTTCATTCAGAGTAGTATAAAATAAGATTTCTATAAAATTATTTGAGGGCATAGTTTATAATATACTGAATGATTAGTTTTTTAAAACATTAAAAGGTAGAGATTCTTAAGTTCTTTAATCTTATTACATTAATAGGCAAGATGTAGTATTCAAAATATTCTATTAGATAGGTATAAAATATACCTTACAGTTCTTGGCAAAACTTAACTTTATACTTCCCTGAAGGCTTAAATCTAAGCAATTTACTTGGAAAAAACAGTCAGTTGAATTTAATGAGTATTATTGCCTGAATAATATCCTGCTGACTGCTGTAATCATAGGTCTTTTTCCTTTTAATTTTTTTTAGTAGAAAGACAGTTATGGTACTTGTAAAACAAACCAAGAAGGCTGTAAACCCATAAAAAATGTGACCTGTTAAAACAATAAGTATGGTAATTATTGTGATGCATCATAATTGAAGGGAAGAAGGACATGGACCTTCTGGAAAATGCTCTGGCTTTTGACTTGTAAGACCCAAGTTATAGGACAGATCCTAACAATGTAATGGCTATGTGAACTTGTATGTGAACTTTTATGAATAGTTTTCACATCTTTAAAATAATGCCCATAAGACCTTCTAAATTCTGACATGGTAAGAAATTAGATTAAGAATTATAGGTAATAAAATATATGAAAGCATTTTGCATACTGTAAAGTACTATATGAGGCTTCCCAGGTGACTCAGTGGTAAAGAAACAGCCGGAGATGTGGATTTGATCCCTGGGTCAGGAAGATCCCCTGGAGAAGGAACTGGCAACCCACTCCACTATTCTTGCCTGGAAAATCCCATGGACAGAGAAGCCGGGCAGGCTACAGTCCATGGGGTCACATAAGAGGCAGACACGACTTAGCAGCTTAACAACAATAACAACAATGTTGGAGGATTTGAATCAGTTTTTAATCTACAGAAAATAAATGTTTTCTCAACTTTAATTCAATTAAGATAAGACATAAAATCAGAGTTCTAACTTGTTATACAAGGTGGAAAGATGATTGGTTGATATAATGGCGATGAAAGTGTTTTGCAAACTACAGCATCCCTTGAAAACTATAAGGATTTTCACATCTCTGAATTGTTTTAATTTGAAAAAAAATTCTCAGTAAATAGAGTTATTCATACTAGCATTCTCTGCAATGTCTTATTATTTGCAAAATGAGAAATTCAAATAGAAAACCTCGCTGTAAAACTCCATAATTCTTAGATACCTAATCCTTGGTGAGATATATGTCAATACACAATTATAAAAGAATTTAGATACGCTGATTTGTAAATCATCTTTCTGAAAAACAACTTTTTAATCAATCAGTGTATTTTCCAGGGATAATATTTGCATTTACTTATTTTTTCCAAAGCATCTATGATTATAGAGGTAATTTACAAACTTTGTCTCCTCTACCACTCTCACTGACTGTATGAAGCATTATCCTCATTCTTCCATAGGAGGAAACTGGGGCTCAGAAAAGTGAGATTACTTTCCAAGTTCATATAGCTAGAGAGTGGCAGAGGCAAGACGCAACACTGGACCTAAACCAGTGCTTCCTCCCTGCTCCCACAGTGTCAGTACTGCCTCTACCCAGTATATTACCAAGCCCCATCCTTACCATCCAAAGCCCCAGGAAAAATGTGAAGGCATCTAGCAGGAAGATGTACAGTACCTGGTGTGGATTGAATTGGTAAAGGAGGAAGATGTATTTTTGAGAATCAAGAGATTCTCAATTTGTGCATATCATCTGACTCCCACAACAGAACACAAGTTCCACCAACGATCTTTGTCTGCTCCATTCACAATGTATCCCAAGGACCTGGGTGTTCCTATTTCAAACATCTCGTGGACGTGAACCAATAGTCAGTGAGTACAGCCTTGGGTCCAGTACTTTGCAAGGTACTGTGCTGATCCTCACAACACCCCAGTTAGGTGGGAATTATTCTCCCCATTTTATAGATAAGAAAACATGACTTAAACATATGCTAATTGTTCAGAATAGGTGGCAGATCCGGTGGTTATTCAATTAGTCTTTCAAAATACTTATTGAGCACTCCAGGTCCTTGGGATACATTGTAAATGGAGCAGACAAAGATCGTTGGTGGAACTTGCATTCTGGTGTGGGAGTCAGGTGATATGCACAAACCTTAATAAAAAGTCATATGGTAAGTTAAAAAGTCCTGTGTCCTATGGGGAAAAGAAGTAGAGCAGTGTAAAGGAGGATAGGAAGCAAAAGGGGAGAACTTGAAAATTGAATTTATTTGTTTCTGGCTGTGCCAGGTCTTGTTGTGGTGCCCCTCAGTATGTGGGGTCTTACTTCCCCAGTTCAGTTCAGTTCAGTTCAGTTGGTCAGCTGGATCCGACTCTTTGTAACCCCATGGACTGCAGCACGCCAAGCCTCCCTGTCCATCACCAACTCCCAGAGTTTACTCAAACTCATGTCCATTGAGTCAGTGATGCCATCCAATCGTCTCATCCTCTGTCGTCCCCTTCTCCTTTTGCCTTCAATCTTTCCCAGCATCAGGGTCTTTTCAATGAGTCCATTCTTTGCATCAGGTGGCCAAAGTATTGCAGTTTCAGCTTCAGCATCAGTCCTTCCAATGAATATTCAGGACTAATTTCCTTTAGGATGGACTGGTTGGATCTCCTTGTAGTCCATGGGACTCTCAAGAGTCTTCTCCAACACCACCGTTTAAAAACATCAATTCTTCAGCACTGAGCTTTCTTTATAGTCCAACTCTCATATACATACACGACTACTGGAAAAACCATAGCTTTGACTAGACAGACCTTTGTTGGCAAAGTAATGTCTCTGCTTATTAATAAGTTGTCCAGGTTAGTCATAACTTTTCTTCCAAGGAGCAAGTGTCTTTTAATTTCATGGCTGCAGTCATCATCTGTAGTGATTTGGGAGCCCAAAAAACCAAAGTCTGACACTGTTTCCACTGTTTCCCAATCTACTTGACATGAAGTGATGGGATCGGATGCCATGATCTGTTTTCTGAATATTGAGTTATAAGTGAACTTTTTCACTCTCCTCTTTCACTTTCATCAAGAGGCTCTTTAGTTCTTTGCTTTCTGCCATAAGTGTCATGTCATCTGCATATCTGAAGTTATTGATAGAGTTTCCCAACCAGGGATTGAACCCGTGTTCCCTGCATCGGAAAGGCAGATTCTTAGTTAGTGGTCCACCTGGGAAGTCCTTGGATTTTTAAATAGAATGGTTTTATGACAATATCCAGAGGTCGAGAAATTGATTCATCAAGGGATAATCTAAATTATGTTACAGGATCAGCAAAGTTAAGGTCTTCCTCAACTTTATGGTAACAGCTAGTGATGTGTGCTCAGTCGTGTTCGACTCTTTGTGACCCTTTGGACTGTAGCCTGATAGGCTCCTCTGTCCATGGGATTTTTCAAGCAAGAATACGGGACGGGGTAGTAACAGATAGTTGACTGGCAGGATTGGAGAGTCTTTTTCATGAGCAGGCATAAATTCCCTTACAGCATGGGAATTTTGAGGAACTAGAGACACCGCTCTCATACCCGGCTTCATCATTACTAACTACCACACTGATCTTGAAGATTGCCTGGAATTTCTTCTTTGATTCAACAAACAACAATGTGAGAGGCCATCTGATGAACAACTGGAATGAGCATTTGCCTTGAAGCTGGGAAACCTGGAGTTTAATCCAAAGGGACTCATTAATGAAAATTTGACCTTGAAAAATTTCTTTCTTCACTCGATTGAGTTTCCTGTCTGACAAATGAAAGTGTTGGCACCTAAGGGCAACTCTGGGTCTAAGACTTGTGGCTATAAATTTCTGCTAAAAAATTTCTCAATGCCCTAGTTTAAAATCTTAATTTTGTTTTAATAGAGAGATTGAGGCTCAGTGAGACACGTCTTTTCATATTTCCTGATGAAATATCAGCATCAAACTTTTCTTTTAAAATCACCCAGGAATGTTGACCTGCACACATGAAGATCCTGCCTTGTTTTGGGTGAATATTGGGAGCACATGCTCTGCTGTGGATTGGGCAGCCTAATAGCACTGCCAGTTCATTTTCAAGGGTAGCTCAAGGTGTTGGAATGTCTCTGCAAAGCCCCATATGGCTTGGGACCTGGTTACCTTAGCAATCACTTCTCTCCCCATGCAGAGTCAATTAATAGGCAATTAAAACTCTCAACTGCTCCAGCTAATGCATCCCAGATCGGAGCACCAGAAAATGAGAAGCAGGAGGTTTTCATTCCTTTTACCTCCTATCTTTCTTTGGTTATATTTTAAAATTTCTAATATACCCTTGCCTCTGGAAACAGTCTCATTTAAGTCTTCTAGGATAGATATATACTTGGTTACTTTTACTTGTTATTTGGTTTGTATATTACTTATTGACTCCCCACCCCCACAAAGTCTTTAATGGCATCCAGACATTCAAGAAAACAAATATGAAATTTTCTGCCTAGCTTCCTCTAAACCCTCCTTAATATAGTCCAACTCTTACCAACCAAACACATTTTCCACACATCCTTTCGAACACGCATTATTTGCTTTCCTTCTACCCTTTTTCCCCCTCAAAATCTGCCCACTTTGTAAATTTCAGCTTGAAGCCAGTATCATGATCACTCCACTTCTCAATTATGGTTCTGAATGTTAGGTCTAACTAGACTTAGAATAATTTTATTTTTCACTTATTCATGCTAGTTATCCTTCTCAGTTTTTCTCTCCATGCATAGATCACAACACCTGGAGGGCAGGACCCATGTTTTATATTTCTCTTCGTATCTTCAGACCCTGCCTAGTACAGTGAGAGTCATCACTGAGGGCCCCTTAGGAGGGAGTTTAGAAATTGTTGCTATTATACACAGTTTGACATAATTGGACATTTGGATATTTTGAATAATAAGCTTAGTCATGCAATCATAGAACTTTATTTTTTTTTATTTTATTTTATTTTTAAACTTTACATAATGGTATTAGTTTTGTCAAACATCAAAATGAATCCGCCACAGGTATACATGTGTTCCACATCCTGAACCCTCCTCCCTCCTCCCTCCCCATTCCATCCCTCCGGGTCGTCCCAGTGCACCAGCCCCAAGCATCCAGCATCGTGCATCGAACCTGGACTGGCAACTCGTTTCATACATGATATTTTACATGTTTCAATGCCATTCTCCCAAATCTTCCCACCCTCTCCCTCTCCCACAGAGTCCATAAGACTGTTCTATACATCAGTGTCTCTTTAAAGCATTAGAGACATTAAAGATTAATATACCAAAATTTTAATTTTACAGATGAAAAAAAACAAGATTTACATGGAAGCGTTGAGCTGCCCAAAGTTAAACTGTAAGCACATGTAAAATTTGAGTCTAATCTCAAGTGTTGTGTCTTGAAGTCCATGCTCCTTCCCCTCTCCCAGTAGTCTGAAAGCTTCTCCCCACTATGACATGTTTCATAGATGATGTTCATCTGAATGAGGCTCTCCCACGGGCATAGCCAGGGTTGTCTACAGGGCTATAGAGAGCAATACAGCAACATCTATCTCTACGGCTCCACAATGATGTCATAATGCAAGTGAGAGTCACATTCATTTATCATCTTGCCTCCTCTTTGATTTTTGAAAAGTTGCAAATTTCAGCACTTTAAATACTGCTAGTATCAAGCTGGTGGCTCAGCTGGTAAAGAGTTTGCCTACAATGAAGGAGACCTGGGTTCGATTCCTGGGTGGGACAAGTCCCCTGGAGAAGGGAGTGCCAACCCATTTCAGTATTCTTGCCTGGGAAATATCATGGATGGAGGAACCTGGTAGGCTACATTCCACGGGGTTACAAAGAGTCAGACATGACTGAAGCAACTAACACACACACACAGTATTAGGAGACTCATATAAAACTGTCACTCTGCACACGTTGCTGTCTAAAACTGCTGTCTTTTGACCACCATTCAATAGTACATTTACGAATCCACATTGATAAAATTCTACTTGATGCTGTCAGATAAGTTGGAAAGGTTTAGATCAGGTCAAACCTGGTGCTTACAGTTCTTTCATATAACACTTTCAAAGCGCAGAAGCAATGTATAGAAGTAAGAATGGCTGGGACAGGGAGGTGGAGAGAGGGAATTTGTGGTAGCAGGAAAGGGGAGCCCTGGGGATCAATTACAGAGCTGTGGTGGCAGATCCAGCAGCAGTGGGGTGGTCACAGCCTGAGTAGATAAATGGACTCTGAAAGTAGTTGGGGGTGGGGAGAGGTGAAGAGGAGAGTAGAATCTCGTGATACAGGTACATAGACAGTTTGGGAGGCGGGCAGAACACGCAATCGCTTTTGTGTAGGAACTGGTTAGCAATGCAGGAAAGAACATCACTGCAAAAGTGGTCGGATTGAGGACTTCCCTGGTGGCACCATGGATAGGAGATCTGCCTGCCAATGCAGGGGACATGGGTTCGATCCCTGGTCTGAGAAGATTCCACATGCCATGGGGCAACTAACCCCATGCGCCACAACTACTGAGCCCAGGAGACTAGTGTCCGGCTTTGCAACAAGAGAAGCCACCGCAATGAGAAGCCAGCTCACCACAACGAAGGGTAGCCTCCATTCTCCACAACTAGAGAAAGCCTGGGTGCAGCGGAGGAAGACCCAGTACAACTCCCCCCAAAAAAGTGGTGGGGTTGAAAGGCTGAGTGTGAGAGGAGGAGGGAGGAAAGGAAAGAGGGAAAGGGGTTACTTTTTAGCGTAAAATGAGATGGTTTCTGGTAGGCACTTTCACATACTTTCTCTCATTCCAGAGAGGGAGAAAATGCAGTTGCTGAGGGACAGAAAGGACAAGAGGCTCCCCACTGGCTGCTCCACTGTGTTTGTGACTGACTAACAGTCTCATTGCCCCACCATCTCTGCTGGATGACTACAGTTGTTCAAAAAGTAGGAGATGTAACTGACAACCTAATTGTACCTGGAATGAAATTTCAAAGACTGCTTATAAATCACTCAGCAAAGCATAAGTAAAAAATTCCAAGTGTTTTGAGAATAAAATAAATCTTAAATATTTGAAAGTGACTCTACCTCAGTTTCACCATCTGTAAAAGGGGATAATAATATCCCTTTTATTTTAGTATAAGGTTAATACGCTTATATGATTGGGGATGATATTAGAGGATAATAGTAGTACCTGCATAATATTGTTATGAGGAATAAGCACGTTACTATTTGCAAAGTGCCTGGCATATTGTCCTAAATAATGTTTGTTGAATAAATAAAAATTAAACAGCAGTAGACTCACACATTGTTAGCACTGGAAGAGAACATAGGACAAGGGGCCAAAGCATTCCTCTTAAAAATTTTTTTTAAATTGGTGAATAATTGCTTTACAATGTTGTGTTTGTTTCTGCCACACAACAGTGTGCATCAGCTATAAGTATACCTATGTCTCCTGCCTCGTGAACTCCCTCCCAGCCCCTCACTCCTTCCCATGCCTCTAGGTGGTCACAGAGCACTGGGTCGAGCTCCCTGCATCATACAGCAACTGCCCACTAGCTATCTATTTCACATATAGTAATGTATGTTTCAATGCTACTCTCTCAATCTGGCCCACCCTCTCCTTACCCTGCTGTGTCCGCAGGTCTTTTCTCTATGTCTGGGTTTTGATTCCTGCCCTGCAAATAGCTCCGTCAATACCATTTTTCTAGTTTCCATATATATATATGTTAATAAATAATATTTGTTTTTCTCTCTCTGACTTACTTCATTCTGTATAACAGGCTCTAGGTTCATCCACCTCACTAGAACTGACTCAAATTTATTCATTTTTACAGTTGAGTAACATTTCATTGCACGTAGGCACCATAACTTCTTTATCCATTCATCTGTTGATGAAGATTGAGGTTGATTCTATTGTCTGGCTATTGTGAATAGTGCAAAGCATTCTTTTTAAAAGATGCAGTTGGGTTTCAAAAAGGGGAAGTGACTTGCCTGTAGTTTTCATAGTTAAATCAATGGCAGAGAGAGTAGGAATGAAGCCTTCTGATTTCCATTTAAGTGTCCTTTTTAGTAAGAACTGCGTGATAAGCAGCAATATAGTGCAGGTTTGGTAAACACTAACTGTAATATTTAACCAGACTATTAGCTCCTGCAGGGCTTGTCTTGTCTAGCTCTGCATTCACAGTTATAGTCTGGACCTCCCGTATGCGGTAGAATTCTATAAATGTTCACTAAACTTAGCTATTCCAAGGAATTCTTTCACATTTGAGTCACTACTCATCAAGTCTTAGAACTGATAAAATAGAAATAATTCGAATGAAGCAGAACCTTTTCGGGTATGGCAATTTTTCTAGCCCTTTTCAAATGTTGTGTGTAAAATCCATAGCCCAGCACAATACAGCAACTCAATACATGCTAGCTATTATTTTTAGGCACTTGCTTACAAGGCCAAGATATGATGGTATAACTTGGCCGCCAGAACAGACACTCTGCCAAGTCGGATTCTCTTTCCTTTACAGGTGTTGGCAGAGAGCAGTTGCCGGTGGGGGGCGAGGGGGATGTCTACCATGGCAGAAAGAGGTGCAAGGAGGGAATAAACTGTTGCCCAAATGTTGGTCACTGTTCCATTTAACAGTAATTGAGTACTTTGATAGCAATGAAAGGTAATCAGTCCTCTAGATTTCTCAATCCAGATCGTCCTCTACCCTCTTTGAGTAGTTTGCTTCCTGTCAGCACTATTTTTACTTAATGGGATCCTGTAGGGGATTTTCATGTACTTTTCCTGTTTACTTTTCTTCCTGTTTCTCAAAAACAGGAATTAAAAGATAAAGATGAACAATCATAAAGCACTTTGTAATGACCTTTACAAATTCTTATTAAATCTTTCAAGGTTTCCAGCCTTGCCAAGCCCTCATCACACAATACAGAGTGGACAAATGAGAGGAAACCAGAAGGGGCTCTGTGACACTTGGGCTGCTACAAAAATTTGCTCTTGCGTGGTCTGAATCCTTCAGCACTATTATTTCCTTCAGCACTATTTTTTCCTTCACAGGAGGCATTTCTGTCTTGATTCTGGCATCCAACTCTTTGGCATCTGTCTTATCTTACCTCTTGGGTAAAAAACGATTCCATTTTCTAGCTGTTTTTTGATCTTAGACAATGTCTCTTAGCCTCTCTGAGCCTCAGCTTCCTGTGATAAATGTAGGACGTGTTCTGTGATGAGGAAATTAGGAGACAAGGGGTAATGGGAGGGAAAATGAAGGCCAGAAGGCAGAGAAGATATTAGCATTAATGGCTCCACCAGGAGGTTTTGAGGATTGCCAAGTCCTTGCAATCAGACTGGCTCGTCCACTCACCAGATCTAAGGTGAATTACTTCACTTACGCCTATTCCTAATCATAATTCTTGATTTCAATATCTCATATACATTTCGCTCTCTGATTTAACCTACCCTGGGGACTACTCTGAAACTCCTCTGCCCTCATTTCTTCTCTGTTGATATTCACTTTCAAGGTGATATCATTCAGTTTCAGGGCTTTAAGCACCATCTATGAGCTGACAATTCCAAAGTCTCTATCTCCAGCAGAGTCTCCTGCATGAACTCAATGTTCATTTAGCCAACTGCCCTCTCAATGTCCACTTGGATGTCTGAACAGTATCTCGGGCTTAACGTGTCCTCAACTGGACTCTTAGTTCCCTTCACCTCACTGAACTGCCTCTCTTCTAGTCTTGCCCATTGTAGTACCTGCAAACTCTGCCTTTCTAGTTGCTCATCATTAAGTCCCCTCTCTTTCTCATCCCTCATATCCAATCAATTGGCACAACTTGTCAGTTCTTTTTTCAAAATAAATCCAAAATTTGACTGCCTGCTCACTATCACTCTGCTTTCCTAGCACCTTCTCAACACAATAGACAGGCATGAGATTATGTTACTTCTAGTCTTTAAGCCTTTGAATGGATTTCCATTTGACTCAGGTGTGTTACTCACTCAGCCATGTCTGACTCTTCACGACCCCACAGACTGTAATCTGCCAGGCTCCTCTGTCCATGGGATTTTCCAGGCAAGAATACTGGAGTGGGTTGCCACTTCCTTCTCCAGGGGATCTTCTTGACCCAGGGATCAAATCTGGGTCTCCCACATTTCAGGCAGATTCTTTACCATCTGAATCACCAGGGAAGCCCATTTTACTCAGAGTAAAAGCCAAAGTCCTCAAAGTGCCCAAGGCCATGCATCGTCTGACTTCTCTCACCTCAGGGACATCATCTCTTGACACTCTTTCTCTTATTCTCTGATAGAGTCATTTCAACCTCTTGGCTATTTCTCGAACACTCAAGGCACATCTCAGCCTGAGGGATTATTTTTCCTTCAGTGGTTTTTTTTTTTTTTTTTTTTTTTTGCACTTGCTGTATTTCTGCCAGGAATGCTCTTACCTCATAGCCTCATGACTTGCTCTATTTCTCCAAAATTCAACTCAAATATTCTCTTCTACATGAGGCCTTACCCATCAATGCTTCATAAAATTGTATGTATGTGCACATATACTCACCCCCATCCTTATTCCTGTTTTATTTTTCCCATGGCATTTCCCCCTATCTGATGCACAGTATATTTCCTTGTTTATACTTTTTTCTGTCTTTTTTGCTTATTTTGCTCACTGCTATATCCCTATTATCTGAGACAGGAGGTAGAAAGCAGCAGTGTTCAATAAATATTTAATGAATAAATGAATGAATGGGGCTGCTGTGAATGTTAAATTAATTCCTGTGTATGTTCTGGAATCAATAATATTTTATCTAAGCATGTCTCAGATTTTCCTGGAGTGCCCTCTGCATCCCGATAGTTACTCTGGGAGTAGCTGTGTTGTACAGTGTGGTTCTGAGCCCCTGGCTTCTGTTGATGGTCTAAGGATGGATATTCTGGGCTGATTGTTTCTTCCTTAGGAATTTGGTACTGGGACCAAGGGACCAGGGCCATTTACTGACTCTGTAACATAACTTTCCACAGCTGTTGCAGATCTTGTTTTCAGCCGAGAGGACCAGATGCAGAGGTGTCTAGTGAAAAGAATGAAACAATGATGAGAGGGAAACAGAGATGGCAGATGGCAAGAAAAGCTCTTCTGTGCACTAGTCCCCATCACCAGGTGTTCCTCAGGCCCAAACAGATCCCTAAACTTCCTGCTACATTAAGGAAAACACCATCTCAATGTCTGCCCATGTAATAGGTGGTTAATAAATACAAACTGAATCTTGAGAGGGAGGAATCATAACTACATCTGTTTTACCTTTAAATCTTCACAAGTCAAATCGAGCTAAGGTGTAAAAGTAAATATGGACTTCCCTGGTGGTTCAGAGGTTAATAATCATCTTGACAATGCAGGGGACATGGGTTTGGTCCCTGGTCTGGGAAGATTCCACAGGCTTTGGGTTATGAAACCTGCAAGCCACAACTGCTGAAGGCTGTGCATACTAGAGCCTGTGCCCAGCGACAAGAGAAGCTGCTGCAATGCAAAGCCCGCACACCGCAACTAGAGAGTAGCCCCCCTCCCTTGCTCCACCTAGAGAAAACCCACATGCAGCAACAAAGACCCAGCGCAGCCAAAAATACATAAGTAAATAAAAATGTTTTATAAACATTTGTCATTGCATCTAATCTGAGAGAGAAGGGACTCTGTTCTTTGTCTTGGAAGGCAGCCTGAATCACTGGAAAGATAATTGGTCCCCAAATAGGAAACCTGAGTTCTGATCCAGCTGTGAACTTGGGCTGGTTACTGTCCCACTCCACAGCCTTGCTTTCTCATCTGGAGAACAAAAGGGGCTGCATGAGGTGGGCTGCAGTCTGTTTTTCAGGCCTAGGTTTTATGAATAGAAGTTGGAGTCCTAAATGATTTCAGGCTGTCTATGGAGACATGTTCTTTTTTTTTTTTTAATTTTTTTAAAATTTTATTTTTAAACTTTACATAATTGTATTAGTTTTCCCAAATATCAAAATGAATCCGCCACAGGTACACATGTGTTCCCCATCCTGAACCCTCCTCCCTCCTCCCTCCCCATTCCATCCCTCTGGGTCGTCCCAGTGCACCAGCCCCTAGCATCCAGTATCGTGCATCGAACCTGGACTGGCAACTCGTTTCATACATGATATTTTACATGTTTCAATGCCATTCTCCCAAATCTTCCCACCCTCTCCCTCTCTCACAGAGTCCATAAGACTGTTCTATACATCAGTGTCTCTTTTGCTGTCTCGTACACAAGGTTACTGTTACCATCTTTCTAAATTCCATATATATGCGTTAGTATAGTGTATTGGTGTTTTTCTTTCTGGCTTACTTCACTCTGTATAATAGGCTCCAGTTTCATCCACCTCATTAGAACTGATTCAAATGTATTCTTTTTAATGGCTGAGTAATACTCCATTGTGTATATGTACCACCGCTTTCTTATCCATTCATCTGCTGATGGACATCTAGGTTGCTTCCATGTCCTGGCTATTATAAACAGTGCTGTTCTTTTCCTACTGATAAATCCTTCAGATGTTTCAACCACTTATTTGTTTGTGTGTGACTGCAACATATCAGAACCCCTGCAACTGTGGGAGAGTTTTTCAGTTCACAAATCTTGAGAGAGGGAACCTGTCTTCTACTACAGACACTGAAAAATCCAAATATTCACTTTCCCGTTTCTCCTGGGCCTAGAACTAGGTTACTGATAGAAGCAACGACCATTTATCCCATCTACGGAGACCAAATTGGGAGCTTGTGACTGCCTTGGTTCAGGCCCAGCCATGGGTCTGCTCCAGAGGCAGGTGATGGCAGCAGCTGCCGAAGCTTCCAGGGTTGACCAGTGTACTCTCCTGTGTCAGGGCTGAAGAGAACGGTGGTGCCCGCTTGGCAGCCAGTGGTCACAGAGGCATTGTGGGGACCCCAGGGCATCAGAGGGGTAAGTTGATGGCTGTGGTTCTGGCTGGTCCCAGGCCCCACATTCCCTCCTGCTTCTTCAGGCTTCCTTTGATTCTGTGAGGTACTCACTAGCCTTTGCGTGAGCTCCTTTTTAACTTAAATCTGTCACAGGTGGTGCCCCACCCCCAATTCTGCCAATAAGAACCTTGACTGGAAAAACTAGACTAAGCGAAATCAGGAGAGTCCTAAGTCCTAACTTCTCAGTGAGGTTAAGGTGATTAATGCAGTCAAAGGCTCTCTCTGACTTCTGCTCTGTGATTTTCACAGAAAGAATTTAAGTTTCATTTCTGGAACAGCAGAACCAGAGAGGAACTGAGAGATTATTTCATCCAAGTTTCTCATTTTTCCCCCCAGAAGATCAAACCCAGTTATAATGGGAAAGAACTTGTACAGAATCACACAATGAGGTCCAGAGGTGGAACCCATCTTTCTGTGACACTCTTCAAGATTTTTCTTACCACCCAAATTGCCACTTGGTTCACACATTCTTTTGTTTACATTTTTTTTCCCATTTGAATCTGTCTTTTGCACCCACGAATCTAGGGTTCTTACTTACCTCCTATCCCACCACCAATATTCCTATCCCTGTAGGTGGCACTTGTCTAGGAAAGGCATTTTGCCTTCAGGTTTCATGAAAAAGTCGGTTTCCTCCGGAAAGCCTCAAGGATGCAAGGCGTGAGCAAGCCCCCCTATTATCAATAACACTGAGGCTCCTCTTCATGGATTTGTGATTACTTTGGCCTCAGTACTGTCATTATTTTTGTTTTTTAATTTCAACATTTTAAAATTCAAGTTTTTATTTATTTATTAAAGTATCATTGGTTTACAATGTTGTGTTAGTTTCAGGTGTAGGTATATAGAAATAGATGCAAAGACATAGAAAACAAACTTATGGTTACCAAAGGGGAAAGGGAGAGGGAGGGATAAATTAGGAGTTTGGGATTAACAAATACACACTACTGTATGTAAACTAGATAAGCAACAAGGACCTACTGTACAGCACAGAGAACTCTACTGAATATCTTGTAATAACCTATAAGGGAAGAGAATGTATACACACACACACACACACAGACACACATATGTAACTGAATGCTGTCATTATTTAAATGCACAGGAGAAGATCCACAAACTGCGAGCCCTTCGAGGAAAAACACAGAGTCATCAAAATTCTCTAGCTGTGCCTAGAGTTATGCTCCTTGGCTGCTCCTTCAGAAATGCCAACCCCGTCTGCTCTTCTGAGGGGAAGGGAAAGAACATCCTTAATAAGACAGCAGTGAAATTATTACCTGTGAAACCACGAGGGGAAAGAGCTCAAAGTTAGATTCAGACATATGCAGGCAGGCAAGATACAATTCCTTCCAGTAATTTAGACTCTGCGCCTACTCGAGGAAAGCTGTCCTCATCCGTCCGGCCCAATTTCATCTGTGTTCATTACCTAATCAGCATTGCCCTCTGAGATGCATTGTACTGGAAATAATAAAAACATCAATACCTTTCTATTTCTGAGTTGGTAGTGTTTCTGTGTCATTTTTTTTAAGAGTTCTGTAAAACAGGCAGGGTAGGAATTATCCTCCTTTTAATGTTCCATTCATCAATTTCAACAAATAGATTTTGAGTTCTTAGGGCCTGCACATACTCATCTTGGCACAGGAGTACAGAAAAATCTGATAAGGTTCCTGCCCTCAGAAAGTTTGTATGCTGTTAAAAATGGTAACTTTTATGTTGTGTATATTTTACCATAAAAACATTTGATCTAATATTCATGTACTTTTAAAAAAGTTTATATGCTGTAGGAAGTAGACAGTACGTAAGCAATAAAAAATGATAATTACAGATTGTGATGAACTTTTAGGAAAGGAAAAGCGATTATGTAATAGTATTTGGAGCTGCAATAGGATGAAATGGGGAAGTGACTTCATCTATGAGGATCTAGGAAGGCTTCTCTGAGGAGGTGACCTGAAATGAAAGGAGGGGTCAGTCATGTGAAAGGTAAACTATCTAAGACAGAGGAAACTATAGGTTTAAAAGCACTGAGGCAGGAATGAACTCAGTGCATATTATTTAGTTTCCAAATACTTGGAGGATTTCCAGAGTTTTATGCTATTGATTTTTAATTTAATTACAATATAGACAACACATTTTCTATGATTAAACTATAATTATGGGTGTGTCTATTTCTTTTTATCAGTTTATAGTTCTATCAGTTTTTCAGCTCTGCTATAGGTTGGTCCCTTTATCATTGTGAAATGATCTTTTTTATCCCTGGTAATATTCTTTGCTTTGAAATCTTCCTGGTCTCCTATTAATCAATCCACACCATCTTTTTTTTTCTCCATTTAATGTTGCCATGGTTTACCTTTTCCATGCTTTTACTTTCAATGTATTTATGTTTCCATTTTGTTCCTTGCATGCAACATATGTTTGGGTCTTGCTTTTTAAATCCAAGATGGCAATTTCTGACTTCTAGTTGGGCTGTTTAGATCATTTACATTTGATATGATATTGACATGTTTGGATTTAAATCTACCTTGCTATTTCACGTCTATTTGTCCTGTCCTTTGTTTCTGTTCTCCTCTTTTTCTGTCTTCTTTTGGGTTACATGAATATTTTTTTAGGATTCCATTTTATTATATGATTTCTTGCCAAATTAGTTATAACTTGTCATTTTATTTAATGGCTTCTTTAGGGTTTATATTATTCATCTTAAACTTTCTCTGGCTTGTCTTCAAATGATATTATACTCTTTCTTAGCAGGTATTAAGCTTTATAATAGTATATCTCCATTCTCCCTGGCCTTTGTGCTACTGTTATCATACATTTAATTTCTGCATATGTTATAGGTCCCACAGTTTGTTATTATTTTTGTTTTAAAATGTGAATTATCTTTACAGAGATTTAAACAACAATACAAATGTTTTTATATTTACTCCTGGTGTTATCATTTACCCTGTTCAGAACCCTCTCTTCTCACCACCTCCTTAAAGCAGTCTTAGAAGGAGTGGAATTTATAAACCATGGTTAGAACCTTCTCTTCTTGCTGTAGCCAAAGCTGACTTATCAGTGATCAGTCATCCCTCGTCAGTTTCGCTGCCTTGTCAGTGAAACTTGGGGGCAGCTGACTATTCAAAGCACACTGGGAATTGTTAATAACTTGGTATTGTAGAAGCAATAAAAGGACATCATCCCTCCCGATAATTACTGAGCTCTTCATAATTTGCTGAATCATTTTGTGTCCCTTCTCTTTGTTGAAATACATGGTTTATAAAATACAATGCACCTGGAAAAGCTTTCAGCTTTCCTTCAGCACCAGAGTGTTGGAAACTCCAGGAGGAGGTGATGAGATACTCTGGCCATTCATTACCCTCTCAGCTCTTGGCATTGTTAGTATACCCTGGGAGTTTCAAGATCTTGGCAACCTCTGTATTTTGTTGTCTGAGTTGCAGGTGTTGTAGACAGCCCAACAGATGACCATTACGAACCTGGCAGCCACAGACCAGCTTCTGGAGAGGAGAGAAGATATAGTCACTCCGACTCTCATCATAGGCCTTGATACAAAATGTGAAGCTGGCACAGAAGGCTGACTTAAGTGGGCCATGCACCTGGTACCATCTTTTCTACATTTGCCAGCTGTTTTTTCTTGGCTGGCATCATCAGAAAAGCTTTCTCTGATCCCATCATACACACAGAGCTATACAGACATGGTGAGACTCTGGCACAAGTAACACACCTCAGCTGGCACGGGTGTAGGTCAGGGTGCCCTTTCCCAGTCTTACATGCACAATGAAAGTCATCAGGATTCTGGCTGACAATTCTAATACCATAGTTTCCAAAGAGGATGCCTATAGCCATGTAGACACTGACTAATGTGGAGCGTAGTTGAAGCTGAAAGAGAAGTTACACCAAGCCCAGTTAACATTGCAAGGCATCATGCCAGGAGCTAAGAGTAGATCAAAGAAATATGATCCATGTGCTCATCCACAAGGTATTCAATCTGATTGGTGAGATAGGACATAAAGAGCAAAAGATGATCAAGGGATAAATGACAACATTGAAAGTAATGACTTAATGAGGCAACACAATCTTTGCCAGTGAAAATTATAGATGGATGAGTTTATGGAGATCAGAGCAAATACAGACTAGCTCTATCTTGGTGGTTTTTAGAAGGCAGAGACAGGTTTATTTTTAAATGGGATTAAGTCTTCAGAAATGGTCAGTGAGTTCAGAAACAGTGAACCAAATTGATGGAGTTGAAATTATGTATATAGGATGAGAAAACAAGTGTATGAGGCAGAGGAGGCCAAGAAGGAAGCTAAGGGTGGCCATATTGGTTTTGGTACCTGAGACATTATTGGGGTACCATAGGTGTGAAAAGCTTGAGTGCTGAAGCTCTGTCCCTGACTGGCTGATGTAACCTTGGCCAAGTTATTTCACTCTTTAAATCCAAGTTTCTATAAAATATCTGTCAAATAGGGTGAATAATATTACTAAATTCTTTCAAAGTGTTAAGTGAATTTATCCACAGTGTATAAGTACAGAGTGTCTGAAAAAGAGTAAATATTTTGCAAATATTGGGTAATAATGGTGGCTGCGTCAATGGTAGTAAAATTTGTTGGGACCATACCTTAAAATGAAGCTTGTGAACTGCAAGGTCTTAGCAATATCTTCTTCTTTTTAAAAAAACAATTGGGGTGTAATTGTTTTACAACGCTGTGTTAGTTTCTGCTGTATAAGAAGTGAATCAGCCACACAAATACACCACATTTTCTTTTCACACCAGGCACTCGAAGCTGAAAGATTAGAAAACTAGTTAGTGACAGTGCATGTGGGCCAACTGAGGGGCTCTGATCCCCCGTCTTATGCCTCCTCCCCACCGCACTGCATTACAGCCTATACTTAAAGAGACAGGCATGGTTAATGTGGCCAGTTAGCAGCTGGAAGGGGCAGATTTGAACTCAATTTCACCTTAATTTGTTATCAATCTTTTGATTCTGGGTAAACTGTGATATTCTGTTCAGGGTTCTTTATGTAGTTGCCAGCGTCTGATAACCAGCTGGAGGGGCAGCACTGAAAGTCTGGCATTTGACAGTGAAAATCTCCTGATACATCCCACAAGGTTCTGGCAGGCAGCCCACACCTCGGCCAGGGCCAAGCACTCCCTGGCCATGCGTCAGGTCAGCAGAAAATGATTCATTTTTGTTATGTATTTGAAGAAAACTGGAGAATCACAGAGCTTTGATGAACATATTTAATTGGGGCTTTCTCTCAGGAGGAGAGAACATGTCCTCCTGATGTCTGTTGTATGAGGAGGGAAGATGAGAGTCCTAATGACCCGAGCACAGCAGGGCTCCGTTTTCACCACAGAAGACAGAGCTGTGGCCCAGTGCCAGGCTGTCAGGAGGAGACATTTCCAAGAGAAAGGTTGCCTGAGGAAGAAGGGCCCTATCCTCCCAGGAAGCTGGAGCTGCTGCTGCTGCTGCTGCTAAGTCGCTTCAGTCGTGTCTGACTCTGTGTGACCCCAGAGACGGCAGCCCACCAGGCTCCCCTGTCCCTGGGATTCTCCAGGCAAGAACACTGGAGTGGGTTGCCATTTCCTTCTCCAATGCATGAAAGTGAAAAGTGAAAGTGAAGTCGCTCAGTCGTGTCTGACTCCTAGCAACGCTGGAGAGAGAAGCACAATTCAGACAGCTTTTCTTGGAGCCAAGATGTATGTGTTACTTACGTATGAGCCCGGTTGCATTACTTGAGTATGGTGTATGTTTTCCAAGTGACCAAAAAGATCTCTTTTTTGTTCTTTGGATCCCATTGTGTTCTCAGCTTGGGTTGGTATGCCTGGGTCAAGAAGAAATGGCAGGTCTAATACATTCAATTCCAGGGAAGTTCATGAGGCTAGGAAGGTGTTTGAAAATACTGGATAAAGGTGAAATCGACAGTCCTTGGGTAATAGAAACTCACAATCTGCTTAAAAAGCGACATAGTGGAAAGTAATATGAGCTTCTTGGGACAGCTGTTCTGCTCACAGTGGTTCTAGATTCTTTATTTAGAGCCCCTCATGCCCAGGGAAAGAGGTCTCAAGTGGAGTTACACAAAGCAGGTAACCTTCCATCTCTCACAAATTGGTCCATGGGTGGACACTGGACCAAGCTGGGCCCACCTAGTCTCTCTCTGTCTGTATGTCTCTCGGTCTCATTTAAAGCTAAGGACAATAAAGATAGACTGGCCGTCACTGCAATCACATTGCATTAGTGGCAGTACTCTAGACAGAATGTCCATGAACCCCAGAAGTTTCTGTACTTTCCAAAGTCAACACTTCCTTAAGTTCTGAAAGTCTTTTGCCAGTCTTCCTAATAATTTTCATTTACCTTAATTAGTTTGAATTGGTTTTATTTTGCCTGCATTCAAAGAGGCCCAATTCATTTAAGTTCTAGACATCCTCCCAGAGCAGAGTTCAGAAATGGCAAAGATGTTGCGCCTTTATGTACTTCTCTGTAACTAAGGAATCCTAACTTGGGGGTCAGAAATAATTTTTTTTGGTTCTAGTCCTAATAAAAACCCAGATGGCCTTGGTCATATTATTCTCTTTAAGTCTTAGCTTCAATATACATAAGTTATAGAAAAGAGACTTAATCTTCAAGACCTTTTCAACTCTATGACCATTTACTGGTAGTAGTCATAGCTTATGATATCCATCTGCACAAACAATAGTGAAATAGGCCAAGTGTCCCAAAGAATATGGAAGAGCACTATGTTATACACAAGAGTTCAGGAGCCAGACTAAAATAGAGTCCCTGCCAACAATTAGAGGTTTTCTATTGTTAGCTCTCCCAACAGATGATTTCTGTCCATCTCCTTGTAGAGGATATGCCTGATAGTTTTTCAGTCAGAGAGAGAATTGGCAGAAATAATTATTGATGGTAATATTAATAATAACTAAATACTTTGAGAGCTTAATGTCACCACTGAACTGAGTGTATGGCTTTATGATACCATTTAATTTTCTCAACACTGTAAGGTCATAGCTATTCTTAACATATTTTATGGGTGAAGAAATTGAGGCTTACAGAACAATTTAACCCAGGTTACACTTCACCTCAGCTCTCAACATCCATGATCTTAATATGCTCTAGTGAACTGCTTCAGGATGATACTCATGTCAGATTTAATACTTACATTAATATTATTATTAACATACTTGCATGCTAAGTTGCTTCAGTCATGTCCGATCCTTTGCAACCCTATGAACTGCAGCCCACCAGGTTCATGGGATTCTTCAGGCAAGAATACTGGAGTGGGTTGCCATTTCTTTCTCCAGGGAATCTTCCTGAGGATGGAACCTGGATCTCCTGTAGCTCCTGCATTGCAGGTAGATTCTTTACCACTGAGCTACCTGGGAAGCTCCATTAATACACTCAATATTTATCAAGTATTCACATTGTGTGATGAGGTAGGCTAAGAGTTTATAACTTAAGGTAAACTTTTGGAACCTAGGTAGGGAGACAGATTTTGGACTCGGGCTTCTTAATAACTTTCTGACTTTTGAAGCCGTCCAAAAAACAAAAGCTATTGACTGAAGAGTCATGAGTTCCCTGCCACTTAAATATATTCTCCTAAGTTGGATGATGCTCAGAGAAGTTTTAAGAAAGTGTGAAAAGTTGTGCTGGGGAAAGAGAATGAATGTGGGTAACCATTGAATATATCTTGAATTCCTAAACTCTGGTGAAAAGGCTGAGGTTGGCTATAAAAGATATGGCTTGGGAAGGAAAAATTGCTCCTAGGTCTATCAGCAGCCTGTCAATGAACATGGAATATCACTAGGGTTTTCCATTCAACCCCATGACTATTATCTTGCCCAGACTGTGCTGCTGCTGCTGCTGAGTCACTTCAGTCGTGTCCGACTCTGTGTGACCCCATAGACGGCAGCCCACCAGGCTCCCCTGTCCCTGGGATTCTCCAGGCAAGAACACTGGAGTGGGTTGCCATTTCCTTCTCCAATGCATGAAAGTGAAAAGTGAAAGTGAAGTCGCTCAGTCACGTCCAACCCTCAGCGACCCCATGGACTACAGCCTTCCAGGCTCCTCCATCCATGGGATTTTCCAGGCAAGACTGTAAATCAATGAAATTAATGCAATGAATTTGAGCTTAACTTCTCACTGAGAGAAGGGTAGAATTTATCACATATATAGATGTGCCCTGGATAGACCTCCTGCAGCTCAAATCAGGGATTGGTTTTTGCTACTTTGTAATGCAACCCTTGGAGAAGGCAATGGCACCCCACTCCAGTACTCTTTCCTGGAAAATCCCATGGATGGAGGAGCCTGGTGGGCTGCAGTCCATGGGGTCGCGAAGAGTCGGACATGACTGAGCGACTTCACTTTCACTTTTCCCTTTCATGCACTGGAGAAGGAAATGGCAACCCACTCCAGTGTTCTTGCTTGGAGAATCCCAGGGACAGCGGAGCCTGGTGGGCTGCCGTCTCTGGGGTCGGACACGACTGAAGCGACTTAGCAGCAGCAGTAGCAGCAGCAATGCAACCCTAGCTCTATTATTCCTTTTGCAACATGAGTTTCCCTGAGTGTCGGATAAACCCCAGTGCTTCAGTGTATTTCTTCAGCCAAGGAAACATCATGGCTTACAAGAAATTGTTCCTTGGCTACTGAATTTCTACCACAAGTTTAATATTCCACCAGCAACAACAAATGTCGCTCCTGAGTTGGTTGGTTCTCAGCCCTGACTTTGTCTTAGTGCTGTAGGTGAGCATGCAGCAAGCCATTTTCTTTTCTTAAATGGATATACACAGGACTGTTGACATTAGTATTTTGGGGTTTGTATCATCTTAAATGGGCTCAAACATGGAATACATGATTGAGCATGAGATTATCTAAGTTCTGTCCAATTGATCAAATGAGATGAAACTAGAACCAGATAATTGTTGTTGTTCTTGTTGATTTTCAGTCGCTCAGTCATGTCCAACTCTTTGCGACCCCATGAACTGCAGCACGCCAGGCTTCCCAGTCCATCACCACCTCCTGGAGCTTGCTCAAACTCATGTCCATTGAGTTGGTGATCCATCCAACCATCTCACCCTTTGTCGCCCCCTTCTCCTCCTGCCTTCTGTCTTTCTCAGTAACAGGATCTTTCTAACGAGTCGGCTGTTTGCATCAGGTGGCCAAAGTATTGGAGCTTCAGCTTCAGCATCAGTCCTTCCAATGAATATTCAGGACTGATTTCCTTTAGGATGGACTGGTTGGATCTCCTTGCAGTCTAAGGGACTCTCAAGAGTCTTCTCCAATGCCACAGTTCAAAAGCATCAGTTCTTTGGCACTCAGTCTTCTTTATGGTTCAACTCTCACATCCATACATGACTACAGGAAAAACCATAGCTTTGAATATATGGACATTTGTTGGCAAAGTAATGTCTCTGCTTGTTAATATGCTGTCTAGGCTTGTCACAGCTTTTCTTTCAAGAAGTAAGTGTCTCTTCATTTCATGGCTGCAGTCACCATCTGCAGTGATTTTGGAGCCCAAGAAAATAGAGTCTGTCACTATTTCCACTGTTTCCCCATCTATATGCCACGAAGTGATTGGACCGGAGGCCATGATCTTAGCTTTCTGAATGTTGAGTTTTAAGCCAGCTTTTTCACTCTCCTCTTTCACTTTCATCAAGAGGTTCTTTAGTTCTTCTTTGCTTTCTGCCATAAGGGTGGTGTTGTCTGCATATCTGAGGTTATTGATATTTCTCCCAGCAATCTTAATTCCAGCTTGTGCTTTATCCAGCCCAGCATTTCACATGATGTACTCTGCAAACAGGATGACAATATACAGCCTTGATGCACTCCTTTCACAATTTTGAACCAGTTTGTTGTTCTATGTTCTTGACCTGTATACAGGTTTCTCAGGAGGCAGGTAAGGTGCCAAAAATTAATATTTAGTACTTCTATTGGATAAGCTGTCATTTATTCTTACTGCTGCTGCTGCTGCTAAGTCTCTTCAGTTGTGTCCGACCCTGTGCAACCCCATAGACAGCAGCCCACCAGGCTCCACTGTGCCTGGGATTCTCCAGGCAAGAACACTGGAGTGGGTTGCCATTTCCTTCTCCAATGCAGAAAAGTGAAAAGTCAAAGTGAAGTCGTTCAGTCGTGTCCGACTCTTAGTGACCCCATGGACTGCAGCCTACCAGGCTCCTCCATCCATGGGATTTTCCAGGTAAGAGTACTGGAGTGGGATGCCATTGCATTCTTACTATGTCTACATGATTACCAAGTTCAACAAACTTATACACAGATAGGAACACTGAGGAACAAGTGAAGGGAGTTATTTATTTTTCCAGCACAACTGGAACAAGAGTGAGGGACCATGGAGTTCACAGACAAGCAGGTCTCTTTCAATATTCTCCCACTTCTTCATCAAGTCTCGCTCCATGTGGCAGAGCCAGAACTGTGGATGCAGCAGGATGACTTGCCCACATGAACACTGAGAGGGGACTGGAAAGAGTAAGATCCTCAGTCTCTAGGCTCAGAGTCCTTTGGGATGACTTCTCAGAGGGTTTTGAGGCTTTATGCTGATCCTCAGGTGCTGCAATGGTAAAGAATCTGCCTGCCAATGCATGAGACTCAGGTTCAATCTCTGGGTCAGGAGGATCCCCTGCAGAAGGAAATGGCAACCCACTCCAATATTTTTGCCTGGAAAATCCCATGGACAGAGGAGTCTGGTGGGCTACACTCCATGGCATTGAAAAGAGTCGTACACGACAGAGCAAGCAAGTGCTGCTTCTTTAGCCAGTCACTGTGGGATGAGGCAGGACCTAAAGCAACAAATGACTGATGTAGGGAGAGGTCCTGTTTAAGAGCTTTTGGGCATAGCTGAGGTAAGAGCATGTTCTCCAAGCATGACTTTTCTTAAGGGATTATTCTTCTGAAAGAGAATGGAAGAAGTGGTCTGCACATGCATCTAGCAGATGGAGGGATGAAGGGAAATGTTAGGACTCCACATAGAAACAGAAGGAACTATTTTTTTTGAAGTTCTTCAGGAGACCAATGCATGAGACCTTTTTTTGAACTCGAGTAATGTGATGTGGTGACTGAGCAACTTCACTTTCACTTTTGCCTTTCATTCATTGCAGAAGGCAATGGCACCCCACTCCAGTACTCTTGCCTGGAAAATCCCATGGATGGAGGAGCCTGGTAGGCTGCAATCCATGGGGTCGCTAAGGGTCGGACACGACTGAGCGACTTCACTTTCACTTTTCGCTTTCATGCATTGGAGAAGGAAATGGCAACCCACTCCAATGTTCTTGCCTGGAGAATCCCAGGGATGGGGGAACCTGGTGGGCTGTGGTCTATGGGGTTGCACAGAGTTGGACACGACTGAAATGACTTAGCAGCAGCAGCAGCAGCAATGTGGTGTGGAGAAATGAGGCAAGTTCTTTAGCATCTATGAGGACCTGTTATCTCTCTCTTTTTAAATATTATATTTGGCTGCACTGCTTGGTATGTGGGATCTTAGTTCCCCAAGGAGGGATGGAATCTGTGCCCCCTGCATTGGGAGCGCAGAGTCTTAACCACTGGTCTGCCAGGGAAGACCCTTGTTGTCTCTTTATGCATCTGGTAGCTTGAAAATGCAGCTTTGGGAGCCTGAAGAGAAAGGGCTTAGGAGCGGTGGTGGAGGACTGAAGCAATTATGGCAGAGAAGAGGTACCGCATCACACCAAGGAGCTTTGTGGCCAGTGGACTACATTGATAGGGATGTTTATGTGCACATGTTCAGTTGCTCTGTTGTGTCCAACTCTTTGTGATCCTGTGGACTGAGGCCCACAGGCTCATCCATGGAATTTTCCAGCAAGAATACTGGAGTGGGTTGCCATTTCCTAGTTCAGGGAATCTTCTCAACCTACGGGTTGAACCCACGTCTCTTTGGTCTCCTGCATTGGCAGGTGGCTTTTTTTTACCACTTCACTATCTGGAAAGCCCCCAGAATGTTTACAAGTTCACCTGAGATGCCCATTTGGGAATAGTGATGGGAAGGGGAAGACTTTGTAAGGAGGTGGGTTTCTGTATCTGTGTGTAGATGCAAAAGCCTGAAAAATATGGGTTATTCAGGTTAAGAAATAGTGAAAAACACGATATAACATGGAGGCACTGCCCCTCTCTCTTTCTGCCTTTCTCAACAGTCCAAGGCTGCTCTTTAGAAATTTATCCTTTTCAGGACTGTCCTTGATGTCCATTGATTTTCAAATATGTAATTAAATGGCTATGGAGAAGATAAGTACATGATATGATTTGCCATCAACTCTAAGCCTTTTGGTTTACAATCTGCTTGCTTTTAAACATTTTCAAATTGCATTTCCTTACTATCTACAAATTTCAGATCTCTACAATAGATGCTGCAAAACACACAACCATGAATAAGATAAGGATCCTGGGCTGCAGAAACTAACACCAGGTGTGGGAGAGAAGACATATTCACAGTTGCCACCACAGAAGACTGCAAGTGGCTTGAATGATACAAAGGATGCATTTTAGGAACTCAGGCAGGAGAAAGCATGTAGGAATCATATCTTGCTGGTGACAGCAAGGAAGACTTGATGGGTGAGCTGATATATTTCTTAGACTTAAAAGCCATCCAGGCAGTGAAATTTATTTTCGTTGCAATAAAACTATTTTAATTACATTAAGTGCATACAAATTTCTAATAACCGAATGTTTATTTCTGCAGTGACATTTGTTCAATAAACCCGAAAACATATGCTGATTGTCTTCTGACTTGAACACTTTTTGGTAGAAGGTGTCAAGCAGTTATGACCCTACAAATTCCCAAGAAAATTCTTCCTCAGTTTACTATTAAGTCCTTATACCTTCAGTCTTCACTTAGTGAGTAGTTATAAAGAGAGGCATCGTCTCTCAGGATGTAATGGGGAGGGAAGTGGGTCTTTATTTTTCTTTAATTAATTTTGGGCTGGGTCTTCCTTGCTGCTTGCAGACTTTCTCTAGTTGTGGTGAGAGGGGGCTGCTCTCCAGCTGTGGTGTCCAGGCCTCTCATTGAGGTGGCTTCTCTTGTTAAAGAGCTCAGGCTCCAGAGCGCGGGGGCTTCCGTAGTTGCTGCTCGCAGGCGTAGCTGTGACATGTTACTTGCAACATGTGGGTTCCTCTCAGACCAGGGATTGAATTTTTGTCTCCTGCCCCGGCAGGTGGATTCCAAGGAATCTGGGACCATTAGGGAATTCCCAAAAGTAGGTCTTTAGAGTCAGTTATTTCCTTAGGATATATGACTAGTCCATCAATTTACCCCAAACTGTTAGATTCTCTTTCTATCTGGTGTACATGTCATTCCAGGTTCTGATCAGTTCTTCCTGTTCTGGTGGATTTTCTACTTATTCAAGAACTTTATGGCTTACTCTAAATTCCTTAGATCCATCCCTTCTTACCTCTATAGCTAGAGAGAAATATACATCTATTCTTGTTACGTAGAATATAGGCAAACATTTAGTCCTCAAAATCCATACCTTACAGATAGACATATGCTTATTAAGGGAAACTGAACCTGCTCATGTGCTAACAAAACATACTAACATGTTGTGATGGATAAATTTTTGTCCCCACCACCCCAATTAACATGCTAAAATCCTAACCCCTCATGTGATGGTATTAGGAGGTGGAGGTGCTTGAGAGGTGGTTAGGTCATGAGAGCAGAGTCTTCATCAATGTGGTCAGTGCCTTTATAAACAAGACCCCAGGGAGCTTGCTAGTCCTCTTTCCTCCATGTGAGGATACAATGAAAATTTGGCAGTCTACATCTGGAAAGACGTGCTGCCACAGAAACTGACCTTGCTGGCAGTCTGATTTTAGACTTCCAGTCTCCAGAACTGTGAGAAATAAATGTCTGATGTTTATAAGCCACCTATTCTATGGTGTTATGTTATAGCAGCCTGACAGACTGAGCTGACTGGGACACAGTTAATGTCTCTATCAGGTAAGCAGTCTAGTCTAGTTTAGTCCAGTTTAGCAGGAAACCGGAGCTCAACCTCAACCAGCTGTTCTTCAACTTTTCTGGTCCTTGTTCCACTCTTCTATAAAATAAAGGAGGGTTCTTGCTGTTGTTGTTTAGTCACTAAGTCATGCCCGACTTTTTGTGACCCCATGGACTGTCGCCTGCCAGGCTCCTCTGTCCACAGGATTTCCCAGGCAAGAATATTGGAATGGGTTGCCATTTCCTTCTCCAGGGGATCTTCCTGACCCAGGAATCGAACCCACATCTCCTGTTTTGAAGGTGGATTCTTTACCACTGTGCTACCTGGGAAGCCCTAGAAATAAGGGAGTAGCATTCATTTATTCTTGAAGTCAATGGGTAGGACTTACTGGGTTGAGTATTATTTAAAACATTAAAATTACGTATTATATATATACTTTGGTAAAAACTCAAGCCATGTTTAAGTAGAATGAAAAGCCCAAGTTTGATTCCCCACTCACCTCCTCTTCTCCACATTACATGTAATTTTATGTGGTAAAGTCTTTATAGATTTGATTACATATGTATTTATCTTTGTACAAGACCACTAAATTTCTCATAAATGATATCATATTATATGTAATTCTATACTTGACTTCTTTTTACTAGAAAGTATAGTACTGTGATCTTCTCATTTCACAACACTAGAGCTCTCCATCAGTTTGTGTCAGAGACTTTATATTATAGAAGTACTGCAGCTTGTAAAGCACTCCTTTGTTTTTATGAATACTTAAATTGATCTCAGTTTTTGCTATCACAGTGTTACAATACATATCTTGGCACACACGTCTTTGTACATATATGTCAGTATTTCCTAGAGAAGTGGAACTTTTGCCCTACAGATATAAACATTTACATCTAGATAGGGAACTGAATGGGTGGGGTTTCATCAGAGGTGATTGGAACTCATCCTCTGCTTTATGATCCATATTCATGAAAACCACCCCTTGACATTTACACTTGGGTGTTCAACAGATATTACAATGTCCAACTTTATTCCTATTTCTCTCTCCGTCTCTTTCTTTCCCAGGTTTCCCCATTTCATGACTTGGTGCCATCATCATTTCTGTTTTCAAGTCTCCAAACCAAAGTCATTCTTTTGCCTCTTTTGCCCTTTTGTCTTTCATGACCACTCCTTCTGTGAGTGTTGATTCTGCCTTCAAATTAGTATTAGAATCCATTTACTTTATTCAACCTCCACCATAATCACCTTGATTCAAGGCACCATTCTCTCTTACCTGGTCTATGGTGATAACTTCCTAGTAGATCTTCCTTTTCCTATTTCCCCTCCCCTGCCCCAAATTTAAATGCTTTCTCTTTACTGAAGCCAGAGTAATATTTTTAAAATATAAATTTGATAATATTATTCTTATGCTTTGAATTCTTTAATGACTTTCAATCTCATTAAAAATAAAACAAACTCCTTTGCATGGCCTTATAGATGCTACATGAGCTTATATAATCTTACCTCTTGGACCTCACTTGGGATCCCTTATTATACTTTGGCCATTTTTGTTTCAATTCAATCACCTAAATTTACCAGTTCGGCTCCCACCACAGAGTCACCACATTTTCTCTGCTTGTGCCTGGGAAGCTCTATTCTTGTTCTTTGCATGGCAGCCTCCTTTTAATTCATCCATTCTCTGTTTAATGTCATCTTTTCAGAAGTGCCTTCCCTGAGGCCCTGCCTTTCTGCCCCAGCTACTCTCTATCACATTGCTCTGTTGATTTCCTTGACAGCTCTTATCAGAATCCGAAATTATTTTGTTTAATTATTTGTTTATTATCTGTTTACTCCACTTACAGTTAAGAGCTATCAAGGGGTGGCCATGATCTTTTTCTCTGCTTTGGGCAGATAGCAGACACTCAACAAAAGGATGCTGAGGGAGTGAGGAAGCCTTTCCAGCAGAGGTACTACCTGCTCTGGGAGAGGCATGGAGAAGGGGGAGCCCTGGGTGAGCTCTGGACCACAGAGAATCAAGGGTAATTGAGTGAGGAGAGCTGGACAGGAGAGAACAAGAAAAGTCCCTGCCAGGTTGCAGAAGATCTCCAGTGACAGAGTTGATCCTCTGGGTACTCTGAGCTTGGCTTCCCATCACATCACATTATATTGCTGTCAGCAAGAGACTCAGGTACTAAAGGCTGTCCATGTATCCTAGCATTTGAAATTTGGCCCAGCATTTCATTTTTTGAAAGTAGCTCTTGGCACATCTACTTTATATTTCACTTCCAGGAAGACTCAGTACCTCTTTAAATTCACGACTTGTTTTTCTAGATTTGTGATGATTTGACTTCATTTGATCACTTTTAGTTGGAAGAACATAATAAAGTGGTTTCCAATAACCTAGTGGGCCATTACCCATTTTCTTTAGTCAGCAAAGGTACAGATTTCCCTAACAATTAAAAAAAAAGTCCACAGTGATTTGAGAACCATTAAGGTATGTGATAATCTCATTAAATTTCTTAGTATAATTAGCTACTTCTTTTTCCTTAAGGGATATTCAGATGCGTTTCAATTAAAAGATATTTTTAGGCTTTCTGAAGTATGTGATTTCTTTTGTAAAAAGAAAAAGCTCTGTTTCCTTTTTGTTGTTTGAACAAAACTCACTTATCCCTTTAAATTATTTTAGATATATGTTTCTTATTTACTTAAAACCATACACTAGGACATTTAAAGATCAAAGAATGATTATTGACAGCACTTACAGAGAAAATGCTGAACTTTCTGAGTTTCAGTATTTGTCTATGGTCAAGAACAGGGGATCCTTACATTGGGGTCTAGGTGCAGACTGAGGCCTGAGCCTGTTGCCAATCTTTGGGGAAATATCTAATGGCCCCTCTTCTCACTGGCATGAACTGCTAGAGAAACATAGTTTATTGCTAACATGGAAATCAAAAGAAAAAATGTGATTTGCTTTATAGGTAATTTCTCAAGAGGACTTAGCTACAAGAGAGGTGTCTATCTTTACTGAATATATTAGTAATTAGTATAAGCATTCTCTCTATATTTTTTATATGAACAGATTTTTCACAAAACATGTTTTAAATATCAACCAATTATCACCTTTATAAATATATGAATATTCTAAGCTCTATGATTTAAGCTGGATTTTCTATTCTCATCCCCAAAGTTTATTCTTTGTTATTACCATTAGATTAAAAAAAATTAAAGTGATTGCAATTGAGATGGGATTTGGTTCTTATTTTAGCCCAAAGTTAGCATATTAGTAAAGCAGCATATGAGTGTCCTGCTGTATAAACTATAACTAAATTTTCAGAATGGGCTTGTAACAACTGAGACTAACTTTTCTCTATCATTTATGACCTTCGTTATTGTTTTTCTTATTTCTGTTGTTTGGAATAATCTTGAAATGCATTTTTCTAGATGTAATTTTGGGAAAGGAGAGAAAAAGAAGAGGAAGTATGAAAACAGAAGGGGAAAGAAGGAAAATAAAGAGGAAGGACAGAGAAATAGAGTAAAGGAATAAAAAGAACCAAAGTGAGCTTTATTTTTCTTTTCAAGGTCCTATACTGTCTTCTAGAATCATAGTAGTATTAGAATTATGGGATTTCTTTTGTAACAACCTAATTTGGTTTCTTATTTCATTAAAAAAAAAAACTTTTCATTTTGAGATAATTATGGATTAACCAGAAGATACAACAACAGTATGAATAGGTCCAGCGCATTCTTCATCAGTTTCCTTCATTGGTTCCATCTTAACTAGAGTACACGACAAAACCAGGACGTCGATGTTGGTACCACGTTAGTGTGTATTTTGGTGCCATTTTATAACATAGGAGATTGGTATATAACTTCTGCAATTGAGATACAGAACTAATCCATCACCACAATGATCTCTGTCTTTCGACATGCTCCTGCCCATCCTTAATCCCTGGAAACCACTAATCTGTTATCTATTTGTATAATTCTGTCATTTCAAGAATGTTATATAAATGGCATCCCATGGTATAGAATATATTGAGACTGACTTTTTCCACTCAACATAATTTCCTTGTGATCTATCCTTCTGTGTGTTTATCATTAGTTGTGACCTTTTTGTTGCTGCAAGTTATTTTAAGAATTGTGTTTAAATCACTTGATGAGTGCTAAAATGTTCTCTATTCAAGAAGGTATTGTTTAGATAATTCTATGCTAATTCTGAGAAAATCAAAGTTATATGATATAGTCAGTTTCTACTGGGTTCTGATCCTCTGCACGGGCCACATCATCTCCTAGAAGTGCCCTTCTCACCTTGGCCCCAGTTCAAATCTTCCCTTCTCAAAACCCCTTGCTCAATCTCACAGTGATCTGATTCCTGTTTCCCCTGTCTTGTCAAATAATGACACATTTTCCTTCCTCAATGTTCTCACTGCCTGTTCTTTCCTTTAATGACCATGTGTTACTATGTTTTTCTCCTTCAGGACATGGAGTGCCTATTGAAGGTAGGGAGTGGCTCTCTGTAGCTCCTGGTAATAAATGGTCTGTACTCAATAATTGCTGGTCATAACCTATTCTAAGTGAATTAGGTTAGGAGTTCTTGTTTTGTTAGTGTATGGAAGTCACATGGAGAAATTTTTTGTAAAAAAATCTGGTCCCTAGGTCTCACTTTCAGAGATTTTAGCTTAATGGATCCAATGAGCAGCTAGGGCATTAGGGTTTTAAAACCTCCTTAGTTGGTTCGAGGCTTCCCAAATGGCTCAGTGGTGAAGAATCCGCCTGTCAATGCAGGAGACACCGATTTGATCGCTGGGTCAGGAATCTCCTGCAGAAGGAGATGGCAACCCACTCCAGTATTCTTGTCTGGGAGACCCCATGGACAGAGGAGCCTGATGGGCTACAGTCTATGTGGTGATGAAAAAGTTCGATGTGATTTAGAAGCTAAACAACAATAACAAGTTGGTGCTAATGTGCCATCGAAATCTAGAACCACTACAAGAACTGATTCTTAGAGGGGATTTAATCTCTAAAGGAGATACTGTCGACATCCGTTTTTGTTGTTGTCGAAGTCCGTTTTTCTTTTTAACCTATCCCCAATACTTTTTTGTTAAAAATAAGCATTAACTCACATTTTGATGTTTAGATACCTCCTGTGTATGTGTGCGTGCTAAGTTGATTCAGTTGTGTCTGACTCTTTGTGACCCTATAGACTGTAGCCCGCCAGGCTCCTCTGCCCATGGAATTCTCCAGGCAAGAATACTGAAGTGGTTTGCTGTGCTCTTCTCAGGTGAGATACCTCCTGTAGGTTTACAAAAAAGTTTGTGTGTAAATCAAAATATGATTTTGTGAATTTTGCCTGTCATGTTGGTTTTATGGAATACGTTTTGCAAACAGGAAAAGTATGTTCTCTGTTCTCCATAAAATTTAAATCAATTCACGTTTCTGAGGCTTCTAAAGAAGTCACTAGCCAGAGTCACTCAACCTTGGCTGCACATTAGAGTCAGCTGGGAAGTTTTAAAAATCCCAGTTCCTGGGCTGCACAACACACATATTAAATGAGAATCTCAAGTTATGAGACCCAGGCATCAGCACTTTGTAAAGCTTCCTGGGTGATTCCAGTGTGCAGTCAAGATTGAAGAGCATTGTCATAAATCGATAGAGTTCCTTTTGGACATATCTGATTTATCTTTGTAAACATATATGTTAATTCCTTTGGTTTGCATGAGTTAACTTTTACACTAATTGGGTGAAAAGTAAAAAGTATCACTTATTCTACACTCATGCTTTCAAAAACCTTAGCTATCACTGATATATGCATAGCATTTACTGTTGACAAAGTGCTTTCGTGTCTATTAGTTCAGCTGTTTCTTAGTAAACAAAGCAAAACAAAGAAAGTGATATAGAAAAGAGTATTGTTAACTTTGCACTCCAGTTTTGCAGAAGAGAAAACCAAAGCATAGATAAAGTGATGTAAGTCCCATAGGTAGGTAAGTGTTCCAGGGCCTGTGATGAGGCAAACAAGGTGCCTAGAGTCTGAAGGAGGCCCTCATTCTTAGGGTTGTACGAGCGCTGGTTGGCACCTGTGTGTGGGCATACCTAATGTGCTCCCCAGGGGCCTCAGCTCATCCTCCTCCCAGCTCTGAAAGTGAGGTGCCGTCAAGCACACAAGCAGTGGGAGGAGAGATGCGAAGATCAAAATCTAGGGCACTTGTGATTTCCTCACTCCAGCATCTTTATACACACATATTAGGAAGTGCAGAATTGCCTCTGCTTTAGCTTAGTATAGTTGGCTGAATAATACCCCTCACCTGCCACCCCAAAGAAGTCTATATCCTAATCCTCGAAACCTGTGAGTATATTGTTTAACATTTGCAAATGTACATGTAAGGGACTTTGCAAATATGATTAAGTTAAGCACTTTGAGATGAGGAGACTCATCTAGATTGTTAAAGTCCTCAAAAGAGGGAGGCTGGACAGACCAGAGTCAAAGAAGGAGACGCAATGACAGACATGGAGGCCAAGGTGGAGGTTGAAATGACACATTGTTGAAAGGAGGCCATGAGCCAAGGAGTGCAGACTGCCTCTAGAAGCTGGAGAAAACAGGGGATGATTCTCCCCTAGAACCTCCAGAATGAATGAAGTCCGGCAGCCACTGATTTTAGTTCATAAGACCCATATTCAAACTCCTAAATCTCCAGAACTATGAGATTATAAATTTGTGTTAAGCACAGAATTGGACACAACTGAAGCAACTTAGCAGCAGCAGCGGCAGCAGCATTACGCTTATAGTAATTTGTTATAGCAGCAATAGAAAACAAATGCACTTAGTTTAAAATTATTTTTTGCCTGCTGAATATTAGTAGTTTACCAGAGGAAAAAGTTGGCTCATGTTTAGAAGCTATATCAAAAAAAGTCATCTTAAATAATTAAAGCCCGTTCACTGTGCTAAGTTGTCTCTGCTGCGGGAGACACCTGGGAACTGAGCCAACATTGAAAATAGATTCTCAGATTATCTTGGGGTGTGCACTCGCTGGGGCAAATGGCAGACAAAATCACTGACTCTATTTAGGACAGTAAATTCTTCGCGCTTTCTATTCTGGTTTACTCACTCAGTCTCCTCTCTCTCTCTGCCACTATCTCTGTTCTGCCTCTCTCACTCTATGTCTCTCTCTGTCTGTCTCTCTTTCTGATAAGCACATGCAATTAAATTTGAGAAAAATTTAAAATTCAGTATGAGCATGATGCTGCTCCTTCATAAAATTAATTTTCCATCCGGACCAGCACAGCATTAGAGATATTTGTTGTTTGTGCTTTCATTGGTGGCAGGCAGAGCCTAGAGTAGCAGTCCCCAGCCTTTTTGGTACCAGGGACTGATTTCATGGAAGACAGTTTTTCCATGGATGAGGGGTGGGGGGGATAATTTCAAGATGATTCAAGTGCATTACATTTATTGTGCACTTTATTTATAATCTAATGCTGCCGCTGATCTGACAGGAGGTACCAGTCTGCAGCCCAGAGGTTGAGGATCTCTGGCCTAGAGAGATGAAGTGCTGGGAAGATGATGTGTGTGTGTTAGTTGCTCAGACATGTCTGACTCTTTGCTACCCCATGGACTGTACCCCACCAGGCTCCTCTGTCCATGGAATTCTCCAGGCAAGAATATTGGAGTGGATTGTGATGCCCATCTCCAGGGGATCCTCTTGACCCAGGGATTGAACTCAGGTCTCCTTCACTGCAAGCAGATTCTTTACTGGCTGAGCCACCAGAGAAGATGATGATTGAGACATATTCTGTGAGCCAGACTTAGACCCAGGACCAGGAGGTGGGAATTGAAGACGTGTATAATATCACAATGTGTAATAACTTTCTAATATGTCAAGTATTTCAGAAAAAAAAGAATAGAGATGATGATCTCCTCAGAACCCCTAAGTATTCAAGCAGAGTTCAACCAGCTACAATGTGGGGAAGAGATTAAAGCTCTGAACAGAAGATATGAAGGGTGTTAGATGCCTTCAATCCTGAAATTCTCCATCACGAGATTTACACTGTACCATTTCTCTTTGAGATTTCAAAGAGATAGAGTACCCACAAGTAGATTACATGTTAATTCTTTAAGTCTTATTCTCCTGATAAGATTCCTTGCTCATCTTAGACATTCCAAAATGCTGTAGCACAGGCTTTTTCTCACATAAGATACGATGCCTTGTTAAGTAATAGTTTTCCTATAGAATGGAGTTTAGTACTAGATGTTTCTTTGTTGGCCCATCCAACAAAATCCTTTTGTTTTGAAGTCTAAATTCTAATAAGTGAGAAGCGAAGGAAAGTGTTCTGGTATGACTTTTGAAGTGGTTCCTATTTTTCTTTTCCTGTAATGCGGTTGCCACAACATTTTCCAACCATTGGCTTTTGTGTTTAAGAGACCGTGAAGGAGGAACCTTCTCCAGACCCTTCTGGGGCTGGCTGCAGTCCATGTCTCTCAGGGTCCTGCTGTGTGTAAATCATGTACTCAGATACATCCAGAGAAAGCCATCCATCACAGGCTAGCAGTGACATGGGCCGTGCTGTCTGTAAATCTGGTGAAAATAATGTATTTGTGCTGTGAGATGACATCCCATAATGAGATTGTGATATTCTATAGCATGTGATTTGCTCTTTGTGACAAAGATGAATTTCACAGGAGTACAGCTGCAGCTAGGCTGCTGAGCTGGGTGGATGCGTGTAATGGAAAGGCCCGTCTCAGCCCATTCAGTCATAGTTCTTCTCTACTGGAAATAATTTCTTGGGACTGCCAGGAGTGAGTTGCCAAACTGAAATTTCTCTAAAGGGTTGCTGAATATTTAGGCAAAGAAAAATCTCTAATGGGAAAAAGTGTATGGAAAATGTTCATCAATATTCTGTTTATTGCATTAATAGTTTATGGTAACAGAAGCCAATAGTCCACAACTGAGGTTATGTGTCCGACTTGTGCCTTCAACACCTGCAATTCGTGCAAAGTAAACCCTGCCTTTCTGTTCAAAACAGAATAAATAACCTAAGATGTTCAGATCCTAATTACCAGAGCCATGTGTGGAAGTATTTTAAACATACATCACTTTTAAGGATCCTAAATTATCCTGAGTTCTTGCAACGTAAAGTATGGTTCCCAGACCAGCAGTACTGGTATCTCTTGGGAGCTTATTAGAGCTACAGACTCTTGGGTCCCTTCCCAGACCTACCGAAGTAGAATCTGCATTTTAACAAGCTTTCCAAGTGATTCTTAGACAATTGAAGTGTGCTGATCAGCATCCGTAATAAAGATGATTTGTTGTGGTTCAGTCATTCAGTTGTGTCCGACTCTTTGTGACCACATGGACTATAGCAAGCCAGGTTTCCCTGTTCTTCACCATCTCCCGGAGCTTGCTCAAACTCTTGTCCCTTGAGTCGGTAATGCCATCCAACCATTTCATCCTCTGTCATCCCTTTCTTCTCTTGCCTTCAATCCTTCCCAGCATCAGGATCTTTTCCAATGAGTCAACTCTTCATGTCTGGTGGCCAAACTATTGGGGCTTCAGTTTCAGCATCAGTCCCTTCAGTGAATATTCAGGATTGATTTCCTTTAGGATTGACTGGTTTGATCTTCTTGTTGTCCGAGGGACTCTCAAGAGTCTGCTCCAAAACCACAGTTTAAAAGCATCAATTCTTTGGTGCTCAGCCTTCTTTATGGTCGAACTCTCATATCCATACATGACTACTGGAAAAACTGTATCTTTGACCCTAATGGACATTTGTCAGCAAAATGATGTCTCTGCTTTTTAATATGCTGTCTAGGTTTGTCATAGCTTTTCTTCCAAGGAGTAAGCATTTTTAAATTTCACAGCTACAGTCACTGTCTGCAGTGATTTTGGAGCCGAAGAAAATAAAATCTTTCACTGTTTCCATTGTTTCTCTACCTATTTGCCATGAAGTGATGGAACTGGATGACATGATCTTCGTTTTTTGAATGTTGAGTTTTAAGCCAGCTTTTTCACGCTCCTCTTTTACTTTCGTCAAGAGGCTCCTTAGTTCCTCTTTGCTTTCTGCCATAAGAGTGGTGTTATCTGCTTATCTGAGGTTACTGATATTTCTCCTAGCAATTTTGATTCCAGCTTGTGCTTCATTCACCATGGCACTTTGCATGATGTACTCTATACTTAAGTTAGGTGAGCAGGGTGACAATATACAGCCTTGACGTACTCCTTTCCCAATTTAGAGCCAGTCCATTGTTCCATGTCCAGTTCTAACTGTTGCTTCTTGACCTACATACAGGTTTCTCAGGAGGCAGGTAAGGTGGTCAGGTATTCCTATCTCTTTAAGAATTTTCCACAGTTTGATGTGATCTACATAAAGGCCTTAGCATAGTCAATGAAGCAGAAGTAGATGTTTTTCTGGAATTCTCTTGCTTTTTCTATGATCCAATGTATGTTTGACAATTTGATCTCTGGTTCCTCTGCCTTTTCAAAATCCAGCTTGTACATCTGGAAGTTCTCAGTTCAAATACTGTTGAAGCCTAGCTTGGAGGATTTTGAGCATTACCTCGCCCCACTATAGAACTGCTGAGCAAGTGACCCACAAACTAGAGAACAGTTATACCGAAGAAGTTCTTGCACTGTTGCACAAGTTCTCAGGCTCATAACAGATTTCCCAACTTGGGGATTCAGCAAAGGCACTGAGAACCCCCAGGGAATTTGACTTTAAACAGCCAGTAGTATTTGATTACAGAACTTCCACAGGACTGGAGAAACAGAGACTCTTTGAGGGCACAAAGAAAACTTTGTGTGCACCAGGACCCAGGAGAAAGGAGCAATAACCTCACAAGAGACTGAGCCAGACTTGCCTATGAGTGTTTGGGAGTCTCCAGCGGAGGTATGAGTTGATAGTGCCCTGCTGTGGGGTCAGGGACACTGACTGCAGCAATCCTGCAACTTATGCTGGCTTAAGTCCTTTGGAGGAGGTTGCCTTTATCCCTACAATAGTTTGGCCTTATGTCAAACTACAGGGAGGGAACACAGCTCCACCCATCAGCAGAAAATTGGATTAAAGACTTACTAAGCATGGCCTTGCCCACCAGAGCAAAACTCAGTTTTCCCCACAGCCAGTCCCTCCCATCAGGAAGCTTCCACAAGTCTCTTAACCTTATGCATCAGAGAGCAGACAGATTGAAAACCACAATCACAGAAAACTAACCAAACCAATCACATGGATCACAGCTTTGTCTAACTCAATGAAATTATGAGCCACGCCATGTAGGGCCACCCAAGACAGACGTGTCATGGTGGAGAGTTCTGACAAAATGTGGTCCACTGGAGAAGGGAATGGCAAAGCTCTTCAGCATTCTTGCCTTGTGAACCCCATGAACAGCATGAAATAAAGATGATAATAAGACACAAATAATTCCAAGTAAGTGTATATAATTTTTTGCATCTGATGAGAACCATTTTCACAGTGATTGTCAAGCTTGAGCTTTCCAACAACCTTGTTTAGTAGGAAGTTATCATTATTTTCATCTTATAGTTGAAGCAATTGAAGTTCATTGTGATTAATAGTGCTACCCATGATATATACAGGTCAGTAGGAAGCCTAAACTCAAGCTCATGTCTTCCCTCAAAGCCCGGTTATTCCTTTCTTACTACTGGTAGAGCACATGCTATGAGTTTGTTTGCTTCTGTCTTCAGAAGTGAGGGGAGACTCCGTGAAGCCATTCATACACTCTTGGTTATGCCCAATGTGAGCAAGAAGAGGCAACTGTAAATGACTGCCTGGACCTAGTGTAACTGCAGGGGTGAGTCTGTGCAGAAGTTTTCCGATTCCAACAGGATCAGACTTGACCTTTATCATATTAGTTTTGGATTTGAACAGGTCCAGCATCAGCCACTCTGCTTTATGGCTGGACTCAGGATTGGTCGCAGCGATCAGCTTGGTGATACACATCTGTGACAATCTATTACCTCTACAAGTCTTTTGAGGACCCTACTGCTCCAGAAAAATTTCCCAAGCCAGCCATTGAACTACAGACCCTGTAGCGAGCACTCTGTATCACATACCGCCTCCTGCAAGAGTCGCTCAAAAATGCTTTTGATGGTGATGGCATGACTTATTAGCCGCTAAGTGTAATGTATAATGTAACTGTTGCTCTGGAGGACTTTCATGCTTTGACCCTGGCATTCTCACAAAGGAACTTATGATAGGATGAAGCCAGGAGTCAAGAATGCTAATGAGACTCGGGCTGAAAGAGTTCTCCAGCCTCTCTTGGAACCCAGTATTCTCTGAGGAGCCTGAGGCTATTGGAGGCCCTCCTAGGCTTCTGAACCCAGAGGCAGTGGAAAAAAGAGGAAAAGTTTCAGGGCAGGTGTGCAAGGATAGACTAAGTGTATTAGACACAGACCTTTTGTTACTCTAGTGCATAATATGTTATTTTTTAATAAGAACTTGATACGAAAATTTTAACAAAGGTTTAGTGTCAAAAAGAACAACCTGGTTTATGTATTTGAGGGATTTTGAGAAAGAAAAGTAAACTCATTCAGTTCTTCATTTAATACTCTCCATTAACATCTTTGAAAGTTAATCAACTGTATATTAATACATAACAGGTTGGAGGGACCCTTAAGGGGATTTTAAACTTAAAAAGAAGTTGTGTAGAGCACTGAATTTTTTCCTGAATCTAGAAGTGGATGTTTCAGAATATATAAGAGCTGTAATGGGAAAAATAAACTACGATGCTAACTGAGAACTTAACCTGTGTTCTTATAGATCAGTGAATCTCCCATTTAGATTGTGGAAGATTCAATTCCAACATGCATAATTCATGGAAGGAACTTTCTTAATTGTATACAATCTGTATGGGTTTTTCTAAACATAAAGAATTCCCTTGGGAGATTGAACAGTTATTTTTATGCTCCACTGGCTCACCATTTCTTTCCTGTAATTCTGAGATGATAAAAATCAAATTCTGACTGCATTTCTATCGCCTTCCATTTTCATTCTCCCAAAGCCTAATCATGCAAAAACTCAAAGGCACAGCCTTTCTGGTTTATGGGATCACATTTTGTAATGATGTTATTTATGCTTGCATTCTTGTTAAAATATTAAACATGGTGACTGACTTCTGTCTCACCTACAGCCATGCTGGGGAGGTCTGCCTTCATTTCTGAGAATGATTTTGATTTTTTTTTTTCTTGGAGAACTGATTTGCCTTACGAATTCTCATTTATCCTTCTCACCATTTCTTTCACAGAGGAGAGAAAGGGCTCGATCTATAACAAATCAGAGAGAAAAGAAATGCTGTGGAAGCTTCTTTACAGTGTTTCCCGTGGCTGGTCTCCTGCATGAAAGGAACAGCCCTGCTCAGTGCAGTGTTTGTATGTTTAGTGCAGATTCTAAACCAGACCTTGCTCACTGCCATCCCACCACATAGCATCTGAAGGAAAGAGGTCATCAAAGATATTATTCATATTAAAGACAATAATGATTTCCAAGATAGAAAACTGGAAAACACAGGATTTTCATATGGAGGGAAAAAGTATCCAAAATTTCAAAGTAGACTAGAAAAAGTTAGAATACCCTAAAAGAGGTATCCCCCAAAAGAGGAATCCCCCAAAAGACATGCTGTGCTCCAAATTTTCCTCTCCTTTATTGTTTTTCCAGTTAGGATGTTGCCATAGATCAGGTACTTTTATTGGTCCAGTTTAAGAGATGAGAAAACCTAAGCTCACTGGGGTTGAGAACCTTGCCCATGGTTACACAGCTAGCTAGTGGCAGAGCTGGGATCCAAATCCAGAACGGATGTTTTTTAATTTTTTTCTAATTTTTTAATTGAAGTATAGTTGATTTATAATGTTAGGTTAATTTCTGCTATGCAGCAAAATGACTCCATTATACATACATATACATTCATTTTATATTCTTTTCCATTATGGTTACAGAAAGATATTACAGGATTTTGAATATAGCAGATTTGATGTTTTTCTAGATTAGAGTGCCACTCATACGAGACACTGGGTGAAATGTGCTTTGTAAACTATCAATTTGCGCAGTATGAGTCGGGAACTGGGAAAACTTCAGGCTCCTTCGTGTGTATGCTCCCACACCTTTCCTCAGGGCTTTTCTTCCATTCTGAAATGGTTTGCCACTTGTCTCCACCTGTTGAAAACCTCCTCTTCTTTCAAACAGCTGTTCTAAGAAATTACTCTCCTCCATTTCCCCCCCTTTTTTTTTCATTGGTATTAAACCTCTTGCAAATGACACATCAATATACATTGCTAAAAAAATTCTAAGAATACTGAAAAAACCTAAATCCCTTCCTATGTCTAATCCCAGTCTCTTTCCCTGAGGTACCCACATCAATTTTTGCTAGGCGTTTACTTGCATTCATGTACATAGAAATGCGTGTTTTTTAAAAACATGGATATTTTGATTTTATTCTACAGCTTCCTTTTTTCTTTAGTGCTCTGTGATAACCTAGATGGGTGGGGTGGGAGGGAGGCTCATGAGGGAGGGGATATATGTATACATATAGCTGGTTCACTTTGTTGTACAGCAGAAAATAACAGAGCTTTGTAAACCAATTATAAAAAAAATTACTATTAAAAAAAGTCTTAAACATTTTCACGTCGGTATTCATGGAACTAACTGCTTCATTCTTCTAAATGTCATCAGAACTTCTCGTTGACATTGAATTTTCCCTCCCACAAATACTTATTCTCTCTCCATTTATTCAGGTCTTTTTAAAATGCATTTTAATATATCACATAGTGCTCACATTTCTAACAATTTTATAGTTTTTATTGCTATTGTAATTTTTATTTCATATTTTCTAATTGGTTTTGCTAATGCTTAGGAAAGCTACTGATATTACATATAACCACATCGTTGAACTTTCATAATCTTCATAATTTAAACATTGATTCTCATGAATTTTCTGGATAGATGATCATATTATCTGCAAATAAGGAGACCTTTTTTGATTTCTTTTTCCAAAGTTAATGCATTGACTTGTTCCTCTATTTTGTCTTGTGCCATTGGGTAAGATCTCTATAGGGTGCTGAATAAGAGTGGGCTGGGGTGTGCATTTGTTTTTAATTGGGAATGTTTCTAATGTTACTATAACATTTATTTTTGGTTCCTGGCATATGGCTTTTTTCTAGCTTGGGAAGTTTTTCTGGGGTATTTTCTGATAACTTTTAATCAGGAATAGCTGTTGAATTTTATCAATCTTTTCCCTCTGAACTATGTTCTTCCCTGTTCAGATTCTTATTCTTATGCTTTAACTTCTTTTCTCTGTTAGTGTAATGAATTACCTGTACATTGTCTCTGCTTGGACCATTTTGCTCTCCTTCTATAAACTTCTCAGTTTTATCCTTTTTTATGTTATTTTTTTGCATCCTGGCCACACTCCTGTTCTCCTCAAACAACCTGAAGGGTCCTTGAAAATCATATCACGTTCTCATTGTGGACTCTCAATTAATGTTGAATTATAGAAAAATCACCTTTACCATCATCTTCATGTTAATAAGATGATGTTAATAAGGCTTCCCTGGTGGCAATGCGAGAGATCAGGGTTCGATCCCTGGGTCGGGAAGATCCCCTGGAGAAGGAAGTGTTAACCCACTCCAGTATTCTTGCATGGAGAATCCCATGGACGGAGAAGCCTGGTAGGCTACAGTCCATGGGGTCGCAAAGAGTCGGACACGACTGAGCGACTGAGCGACTTCACTTTCACTTTCACGCTAATAACATAATAAATCGTCATAAAAAATCAATCTCATCTATTTTGCCACCTGAGTGAGGAACACTGGAGCCAGTGCAGTTAGATGTTATTCTTAAATTTTAAATATGTGTAAAACTGAAGCTCAGGTTCAATAACTCAAAACAAGTTAGGACCAAAGCTATGTCTCAAATTGGAGCTCTGTCACTCTAGGGCAACTGTTCTTTTTGCTGACCTGTGGATGACAATTGTCCTTGCTTGGTGACATCTATCATCAGAGGCAGCATACATATTTCCTATATTTGTTGGAGAATCTGGGCAGTTCAGAAATGGGATTTCCACTACCTGAATGGTGCTTCCTAACTGGATGGGGAAAGGTTTGATCTGATGATGGTCAAGTCTTCATGTTCAGTCCCAGTATTGACCAATGATCAGTCAACCAACTTAATTCAGGTGCTGATATAAATACGTCCAGCAAGAAGGATTGCATGGAAAAGACTTGCTGCTCCTTGCTGGGGCCTGATACTAAAACCAGGCCAACTACCAGAACTTGACCCCTCCCAGAATCACAGAAGTTCAGAGCAGGGACCTCAAAGATAGTCTATGCCATCTCCTTTTTGTGCAGATGGACAAAATAAAATTCAGGAGAAAGAAATGACTTTCAAAAGTCAACCCGTGCATTAGCAAGTGTCTCAGGTGGTCTAGAACCACCTCTTTCCATATGGTTTACTTATTTGTTTAGTTTCACAATCAAGAGAAATGCATGGCTAGATAAATCGTTGGTCCTTATTTTACAATAGCAGGTCACTTAAATTGGATCTTGGGCAAAAAGCAGAAACATTTTTATATTTATTTATTTGGCTGTGGCATGTGGGATCTAGTTCCCTGACCAGTGGTCGAACCTGGGCCAACTGAATTGGGAATGCAGAATCTTAGCCACTGGACCACTAAGCCACTGGACCACTAAGGAAGTCCCCAGATACATTTTAAAACAAGTTTGGAAATGAAAACAACTGCAATAGTAACTATAAACTCCATGGGTTAGAAACATTTTAAAGACTTGGATATTTCCTAGAATTGAACCATGAATGAGGTCTATGTTTTTCCCTAATGAAACCAAATCTAACATACTGTCAACTTTAGATGCATAGGCACAAGACTATGTGCTTCATGCCACTTGGTAAATAATTCCTAAAATTAAAAATGTCTTTCATTGTCTCAATGTTTGATTTAAAAAAAGCATCAAGCAGATTGTACTTCATAGTCAGTTTGGGTTAATGTTGTACTATCACCGTTGTCAGGATGAAAAGCAAAACTAAGGGTGGGGAACACTGGTTATCCAAGTGGAGTATTGGAAAGACTTTTTTTTGAAAAAGATATTCCTTGGTTTAACATATATTAAATGCTACAATATCATCAAAGTTACCTGCCACAAAGCTATTTTGTTTTACGAGACATATGATAGAGATATTTAGACAGATCTTCTCTGTTTTCTGAAGCCCTAGTTCTTCACTGTATCCATACAATTGTCTTATATCATTGTTAGAAACAATGAGAAATAATACATTTTAACAACATCAAAGGGCTTCCCTGGTGGCTCAGTGGTAAGGAAGCTGTCTGCCAATGCAAGACATGTGGGTTTGATCCCTGGGTTGGGAAGATCTCCTGGAGGAGGAAATAGCAACCCATTCCAGTGTTCTTGCCTGGAGAATCCCAGGGACAGGGGAGCCTGGTAGGCTGCCATCTATGGGGTTGCACAGAGTTGGACACAACTGAAGCGACTTAGCAGCAGCAGCAGCCAGTATTCTTGACTGTCCCATGGATAGAGGAGCCTGGAAGGCTACAGTCCAAGAGTTTGCAAAGAGTCAGACATGACTGAACAATTAAGCAACAACAATATCAAATGAAAATATGATTCTAAAAATATACTCCATATGCATAAATAGAACATTTGGGAGAATAGTGGTGTGCAGGGTGCATTGGGTTTGTTTGGAGTATGTGTGGTGTGGGATAGGTTTAGACCCACCACGAAAAATTTTTGCTTTGAAATCACACATAGACCATGTTTATTCCAGAAGCCTAATCACCTTTCTCACAGAACTATACAACAAAGATCTTCACAACCCAGATAATTATGATGGTATGATTACACACCTAGGGCCAGACATCCTGCAATGCAAAGTCAGGTGGACCTTAGGAAGCATCACTACGAACAAAGCTGGTGGAGTGATGGAATTCCAGTTGAGCTATTTCAAATCCTGGAAGATGATGCTGTGAAAGTGCTGCACTCAATATGTCAGCAAATTTGGAAAACTCAGCAGTGGCCCCAGGACTGGAAAAGTTCGGTTTTCATTCCAATCCCAAAGAAAGGCAATGCCAAAGAATGCTCTAACTACTGCACAATTGCACTCATCTCACATGTTAGTAAAGTAATGCTCAAAATACTCCAAGCCAGGCTTCAACAGGACATGAACCATGAACTTCTACATGTTCAAGGTGGATTTAGATAAGGCAGAGGAACCAGAGATCAAATTGCCAACATCCATTAGATTATCAAGAAAGCAAGAGAGTTCCAGAAAAAATATCTATTTCTGTTTTGTGCATAGTCAACAAAGCAGAAATAGATATTTGTGGATCACCACAAATTGCGGAAAATTCTTCAGGAGATGGGAATACCAGACCACCTGACCTGCCTCTTGAGAAATCTATATACAGGTCAGGAAGCAATAGTTAGAACTGGACATGGAACTACAGACTGGTTCCAAATAGGAAAAGGAGTGTGTTAAGGCTGTATATTGTCACCCTACTTATTTAACTTACATGCAGAATACATCATAAGAAACGCTGAGCTGGATGAAGCACAAGCTGGAATCAAGATTGCTGGGAGAAATATCAATAACCTCAGATATGCAGATGACACCCTTATGGCAGAAAGCGAAGAAGAACTAAAGAGCCTCTTGATGAAAGTAAAAAAAGAGTGTGAAAAAGTTGGTTTAAAGCTCAACATTCAGAAAACTAAGATCATGGCATCTGGTCCCACCACTTCATGGAAAATAGATGGGCAAACAGTGGAAACAGTGTTAGACTTTATTTTTTTGGGCTCCAAAATCACTGAAATTAAAAGACACTTACTCCTTGGAAGAAAAGTTATGACCAACCTAGATGGCATATTAAAAAGCAGAGACATTACGTTGCCAACAAAGGTCTGTCTAATCAAGGCCATGGCTTTTCCAGTGGTCATGTATGGATATGAGAGTTGGACTAGACAGAAAGCTGAGCACCGAAGAATTGATGCTTTTGAACTGTGGTGTTGGAGAAGACTCTTGAGAGTCCCTTGGACTGCAAGAAGATCCAACCAGTCCATCCTAAAAGAAATCAGTCCTGAATATTCATTGGAAGGACTGATGAAGAAGCTGAAACTCCAATATTTTGGCCACCTGATGTGAAGAACTGACTCATTGGAAAAGACCCTGATGCTGGGAAAGATTGAAGGTGGGAGGAGAAGGGGACAACAGAGGATGAGATGGTTGGATGGCATCACTGACTCAATGGACATGAGCTTGAGCAATCTCAGGGAGTTGGTGATGGACAGGGAGACCTGGTGTGCAGTCCATAAGGTTGCAAAGAGTTGGACACGACTGAGCGACTGAACTGGACTGACCATCACCTTTCTCACTTTGACCATTTCTGTATTTGCAAGGCCTCTAGTATTCAGCCAGTAGCATCTTTGTTCATGTTGCTATTTTATTTTGTAACTATTAATATTTCAAATCCTTTTATGTTTGATCTTCCCAATAAGACTATGAGATCTTGAAGGATATGGCCATTTTTGAAACCTTCTGCAGGTCTTTTTTGCAGCCAGAAAGTGTTCTGTTGAAACATGTGAGTGTGTTGATGTGGCTTAAATCGTAGGAAATAAGAAAACCAAACAAAAGCATTAATCAGATCCATAAACCCAAAGCACAAGTCTATGCTTCAAGCACCAGGCAGCAATGATGGTGTTCAAGAGTACAAACAAATGTGAGGCTTGTAATGTTTCATCCCTTGCAGGATGGGGCCAGAGAACAAATACTTTCTCCTTACTGAGTATTTAGGAATTTTCTTCTTGTAACTTTTCTATGTATTAGTCCCCCTATAATCTAAAAGAAACCAAAATAAGACAAAAACGAAGAATCAAACTCATAGGTCTTCCCATGAGATTTCCAAGGTTGCCTGAAGAAGTCTTGAAAAAACTTACCCCCTAGGGTTAAAAGAGAGAATATGCCTAGCAAACAACATGCTGCCACCTTCTGGTAAAACAGTGGTTTCCACTAAAAGAGCAAACAAAGAATTATTACAACAACAATAAAAGTTGCATTAGCTTTTTAGTTAATACTTTCACATGCATTATTGCCTATAATGCTTGCAAGATCTTTTTAGATGTAGGTATCTTTGCCCAAATTAGAGAAAAAATGGAGATTCAGAGAAGGTATGTAACTTTCAGAAAATCACACAGCATTTGGCAGACACCGGCCTTCAGCCTTATAAAGATGCATTATTCATTAACAGAAGTAAAGAGGGAACTGTTACTTCATCCCTTGACAAACATTAGTCATAGCTGCCGGAGAAGGCAATGGCACCCCACTCCAGTACTCTTGCCTGGAAAAATCCCATGGACGGAGGAGCCTGGTAGGTGCGGTCCATGGGGTTGCTAAGAGTCGGACATGACTGAGCGCCTTCACTTTCACTTTTCCCTTTCATGCATTGGAGAAGGAAATGGCAACCCACTCCAGTGTTCTTGCCTGGAGAATCCCAGGGACGGGGGAGCCTGGTGGGCTGCCGTCTATGGGGTCGCAGAGTCGGACACGACTGAAGCGACTTAGCAGCAGCAGCAGTGCAGAAGCAATACTGTTTAGAAACATTTTTCTTATAGAACATCCTTTCACGCCCATCCCTACTTTTGTACAAATTGTCAAATGCCTGCTAACAGAAAGTGTTTATGTTAGGGTCCCTGTTTGACTAACGTGTTTGCAATCAGCATATTGATCTACAATAAGGCTTGTCTGGTTTTGTGTCTAAATAATACTGGTTGCAGAATAATATTCATATAAATATTCTAGAGCTATTCTAGCCTTGTTTTGTGCTCTTTCCACTCTCTCTCTCTCCTTTCTTTTAACTTTTTCTTAAAAAAAAAAAACTTTTAGCACAAAAAAGTTGTAAAAATAGTACAAAGAATCCCCATAGTTTATTCCTATTAATTTATACTACAGTATTTTGGAGGGTATTTTGCATCTAAAAAATGATTTGCCAAAATGCAAATATATCAGAAGATGTCTAAATATGACTTCAATACTACAAGTTAGAGAATTTACAGTGATATAAAAATGATAAATCTGTAGCCATTAAAAATCAAAGTCCTTAAGAATATTTAAAGGAACAACACAGTGTATTAGTTTACTAGGGCTGCCATACAAAATACTACAGACTGGGTGGTTTAAACAACAGATTTTTTCTCCTGGTTCTGGCCTTGGCTTGCATATGGCTGCCTTCCCCTGTGTCCTCATGTGGCCTTTTCTCTGTGGGCACACCCCTGGTGTCTCTTTCTCTTTTTATAAAAGACACCGGTCATCCCTGGATTAGGGCTCCACTTTTATGCCCTCATTTAACCTTAATTACCTCTTTAAAGGGTCTTTTTCCATAATCACATTGTGGATTAGGGCTTCAACATAGGATTTTGAGGGAACATATTTCAGTCTATAATAATCAAATATCTTAAGTAAGAAAAGTACATCCATAAAAGCATGTTTATAATATGGCTTCAATATTTGCAGGGAAAAAATGTGAAAGTTTACATGTCAAAATTTTAACAGGTAATGTTTCTGAATTGTGAAATGAGAATTGCATTATATTACAGCTTTGCAATTTTCCATAATAAACTACCATTACTTTTATAATTAGAAAAATCTATTAGAAGTTACACAAAAAACTTGAATAGCTTATAGGTTCTTTCATGTAGATTAATATATTTGAGCTCTGCAACTATACTTGAGGCAGGAAAAGGAATTATGTTTTTCAATCTATAAATGTCAAAATTGAGGCTCAGAGGGGTTAAGTCAAAATACTCAGCCTAATAATCTGAAATGGATCTTTTGAGTATTAATTCAACAATTGCTCCATTATACTACAATTCTCCAAAATACTTCCTGTAGTTAAAGAAGAGTCTAACAATACTCTATGATTATCCCAAACAGTTTATTAATGATACTTATAAAGGCAGAGAGAATAATAACAACAACAACAGCAGCAGTGGCAGCAGCAGTATCAGAGAACAAGTATATCACAGGAATCATTCGAGCTGTTTTAGTCTTCTGGGGAAAGACTTGGGTTGTAAATAAATGTAAATAAACAGTTATGGGTTGGAAATTGTCACTACTTGCTTTTTTCTACACCCTATTCTTAGGATTGTTGTACATTTAGGAAAATAAAATGTCATTGTAGGAACAGAGACTCCACCAACTGTTTCAACAGAGACTGTTACCTGTGAGAATGCACACCTGTACACATCCTCCTGGTCAGAGGCTTCTGATCTGTGAGATGGTTGGAGGAGGTGGACGGGGAATTGAAGAGGCTGAGGGTTGTGACACAGATTTCAGAGACCTGTAAGAATATAAAGGTCTTGCTATTTCAGGAATGTTAAGCATGACCACAGCTCTAGGTGAAGAGGTTTCCGAATATGAGGTATCCTTTAACTAAAAAAAAAAAGAAGAAGTGAATTATTGTTCTAGGTCAATAATATAAAAAAAATCCATTTTAGATATATTATCTTCCATTTAAGTCTCCATTCCTATGATAAAGTCAATGATCACAATAATCACCATGTAAACTTATATTTTCTGAAATTAATTCTTTGTTAGATTTCTGAGTATGTCACAATCCATTAAGACATTGAACAACTTGAACCCACAAGATGTAGAACAACTGACTGTATTGGGCATCACTCTTGGAAGTGGGGAGGTGGGGAAGGAGGCTCTCTATTAGAGCTTCTTCTTCAAGAAGTGACATCTTTCAAACACCTAACATGGACCCAGGATTTTATGTGGTGAACTTTTTTTGCATGTATCCTGTGGACAGACATGAGTACTTGGTTTAGTGGACAGTGCCTCCTTGCTCTGGGCCAAATGAACTTCATCCAGACATTGTAGAACTCTGTCGATTTGCGGAACAACAGGCAACTGGAATAAAAAGGATGACAAAATGTATTTTAAGATGTTCAAAGGTTCCATTACTTGGAGCTGATTGTCTGGAGACAAGCATCTGGGCATTACCATTCAAGGAGGCTCCTGAGGAGCTGTCAGGCCTAATCGGTGTGAGAGATGAAAGAGTGACCCAGGGTTAAAGGCTCCACGTCTGCTGCAAATCCCCTGAGTTATCTAATCTGTCCAGTGGCACAGACTTTCTGCAAAGGAAGCATTATTTTATAGCTGACCCTTTAACAAAGGGGAAATAGCAACTGTTCGTAACTAAGTAGTTGTTCTGGGATCATGCTGCCTGGATTAATCCTTACAGAGGTTTTTTTCCTTTAACTTTGGAAGGATAGACAAACATCTGGAAAGCTCACACAAACTATGCACTAAGAAGCATTGCACTACAGTGTGGATTACTGCTGGGTTCCGAAGGGGACACGCACACACGGAAGGATACCACAAGCCTCAGGTTCTACACACTGGTCAGCTGCCTCCAGCCAGAGTCCTGCCTGGGAGAATTAGAGTCTCTGCCACACTTGTAGAAATTTGGGTAAATCTTTCTCTGGGCTTCAGTGTTCTCATCTGTTAAACAAAACAAACTGTCAAAAGAGGCAGTTTGGACTGGTTGGTAAATCCTTGGCAGACCATCATTTCCCCTTCTTGTACCGATAACATGTGTCATGGCATTTCCACCGGTCTTTGCACAGCCTCAGAATTCTCAACAGCAATTGGTCTGAATTAGCAGATGAGAGGAAGGCCTTTTGACCTACTTGATATTTAGTGATGCCTCTGGTCCTGAAAAGGACCAGCAGTCAAAGCTTAGTGGCATTGACTCAGGGTGGCATTTCTGGCACAACATGGGTTCACTGCCATCAGCAGGACAGAGTGGGGACAATCATGCCATGACAGTTTTTGGAGGAAGCCTGGGGTTTCAGACAGGGCATGTGCGTCACTCCAGGAAAGAGGAGTGCACATCAGAGCCAGAACCTGAGAGCAGAAAACACAGCAACTGAAATGGGGTGTTCATGAGTATATGCCTCATTCAACCCAAAATATACCAGCAAAGAGGGTGATGGAGTCTTGGCAATAGTAGGAGGAGGGAGAGTTAGAGAAAAATCTTTATAGTGATACCCTCCCACAATGCCCCCTTTAAAATCTAGGCTGCTACTTTCTGACAAGATTTCATTTATATGACTATCTGTATTATTACTACATAATAATCAATGAACAAAATTCTGAAGTGAAATTCCAAGTGCTGAAGCAGACCATAGAGATCATCTCCCCCAATGAGTCCCAAATGCTTTTACCTGCACCAGGACCAGACTGGTTTCATTAGATCCTTTGAGAGTTTTTTAAAAATAGGATTCATGGGCCCAGTTCTCAAAGATTCCAATTTAAGAGGTTGGCCTGGTTTTAACAAGTTACTAGTGGTAAAAAACCTGCCTGCCAGTGCAGGAGATATAAAAGACATGGGCCTTATCCCTAGGAGGGGAAGATCCCATCGAGGAGGAGATGGCAACCCTCTCCGGTATTCTTGCCTGGAAAATCCGATGATCAGAGGGACCTGGTGGGCTGTAGTCCATAGGATTGCAGGGTCAGACTCGACTAAAGTGACTGAGCACAAGTGATTGCCATGATCGTCCGTAGTCTTTCTTTGTCACTTACTATGCCTGAAGCTTGTCATTGATGGCCCCTCTCAGTTCTAGGCTGTGATTTTTAAAGAGACAAGGAGACAGCTTGATCTCATCCTGCTGGCATTCTGTACACAGTTGTCTTAGGATGGGTTCCCCAGAAGGAGACCCTGAGACATGGAGTGTGTGTAAGTGAGTCATTAAGACAGTGGTCCCAGGAGAACCTAACAAGGTAGCGAGGGAAACCAGATGTGGAAGGGGAAGAAGCCAAGCAATTTCTGGCCATGTCCAACCCCAGCCTGACTTCACAGGCACACTGGAGTGTAACATACATCAGACTGTCCTGCTGGAGGCAAGGCACCTGTCTTTCATACTTCCTCTCCAGTCTGGCTTTGACCAAGGGCCATCCCAGCAGGATGTAAACTCTAGATGGCCAGCTTTCTGCATGAGTAAACAGTGCATCTAAAAAGGGTCACAGGTGGGACCCTTTAGAAGTCAAAGCATGGTGGGACTGGGGAAAAGTGTGCTGAGACAGTAAAAGGAATCTGAGGGAATCTGCCAGAGCAACAACAGTGTCTAGCATGGCCAGTCTAGGATTTATAGAAAAAGAAGAAGGGTTTTGTACCTTTTGTTGTTGTTTGGTCGCTAAGTCCTGTCCAACTCTTTTAACCCCATGGACTGTAGCCTGCTAGGCTCCTCTGTCATTGGGATTTTCCAGGCAAGAATACTGGAGTGGGTTGCCACTTCCTCCTCCAGGGGATCTTCCCGACCGAGGGATCTAACTTGGGTCTCCTGCATTGGCACATGGTTTCTCTTTACCACTGAGGCGCCAGCAAAGCCCCTTTGTACATTTTTGTTCAGTCTCCCCAGTTGTGTCCAACTCTTTGTGACCCCATGGATTGCAGCCAGGCTTCCTTGTCCTTCACTATGTCCTGGAGTTTGCTCAAACTCATGTGCATTAAGTCGGTGATGCTATCTAACCATCTCATCCTCTGCTACCCTGTTCTCCTTTTGCCTTCAATCTTTCCCAGCATCAGGGTTTTTTTTTTTTTCCAATGAGCTGTCTGTTCACATTAGGTGACCAAAGTATTGGAGCTTCAGCTTCAGCATCAGTCCTTCCAGTGAATATTCAGGGTTGGTTTTCCTTAGCATTGACTGGTTTGCTCTCCTTACTCTCCAAGGGACTCTCAAGAGTCTTCTCCAGCATCACAGTTTGAAAGCATCAATTCTTTGGCACTCAGCCTTCTTTATGGTTCAACTCTCTTTGAGCCTCTTACATGACTCCTGGAAAAACCATAGCTTTGACTATATGGGCCTTTGTAGGCAAAGTAATGTCTTTGTTTTTTAATTTGTTGTCTAGGTTTGTACATTGTAGGACATTATAAATCACCATGAGGATCTGAGGCAAGTATCAGACTAATACCTCAAAAATGCAAGTGCTTATACCAGTGAGGATCCATAGGTCTCCAAACCCATGAGGCCTGTGTTAAAAATAGCAGTTCTAGTGTATCTGGGAGGCTTTGATAAGGTTGTCTAACTAAGACTAACTTCCTAGGCCTCCCTTCCCACAATTCTGGTCTCCAAAGAAATGCCATATGCTAGAAAGAGAAATTAAGGAAACAATTCCATTCACCATTGCAACGGAAAGAATAAAATACTTAGGAATATATCTACCTAAAGAATCTAAAGACCTATATATAGAAAACTATAAAACACTGGTGAAAGAAATCAAAGAGGACACTAACAGATGGAGAAATATACCATGTTCATGGATTGGAAGAATCAATGTAGTGAAAATGAGTATACTACCCAAAGCAATCTATAGATTCAATGCAATCCCTATCAAGCTACCAACAGCATTCTTCACAGAGCTAGAACAAATAATTTCACAATTTGTATGGAAAAACAAAAAACCTCGAATAGCCAAAGCGATCTTGAGAAAGAAGAATGGAACTGGAGGAATCAACCTACCTGACTTCAGGCTCTACTATAAAGCCACAGTTATCAAGACAGTATGGTACTGGCACAAAGACAGAAATATAGATCAATGGAACAAAATAGAAAGCCCAGAGATAAATCCACGCACATATGGACACCTTATCTTCGACAAAGGAGGCAAGAATATACAATGGATTAAAGACAATCTCTTTAACAAGTGGTGCTGGGAACTCTGGTCAACCACTTGTAAAAGAATGAAACTAGAACACTTTCTAACACCATACACAAAAATAAACTCAAAATGGATTAAAGATCTAAACGTAAGACCAGAAACTATAAAACTCCTAGAGGAGAACATAGGCAAAACACTCTCTGACATACATCACAGCAGGATCCTCTATGACCCACCTCCCAGAATATTGGAAATAAAAGCAAAAATAAACAAATGGGACCTAATTAACCTTAAAAGCTTCTGCACATCAAAGGAAACTATTAGCAAGGTGAAAAGACAGCCTTCAGAATGGGAGAAGATAATAGCAAATGAAGCAACTGACAAACAACTAATCTCGAGAATATACAAGCAACTCCTACAGCTCAACTCCAGAAAAATAAATGACCCAATCAAAAAATGGGCCAAAGAACTAAATAGACATTTCTCCAAAGAAGACATACAGATGGCTAACAAACACATGAAAAGATGCTCAACATCACTCATTATCAGAGAAATGCAAATCAAAACCACTATGAGGTACCATTTCACACCAGTCAGAATGGCTGCGATCCAAAAGTCTACAAGCAATAAATGCTGGAGAGGGTGTGGAGAAAAGGGAACCCTCTTACCCTGTTGGTGGGAATGCAAACTAGTACAGCCACTATGGAGAACAGTGTGGAGATTCCTTAAAAAACTGGAAATAGACATGCCTTATGATCCAGCAATCCCACTGCTGGGCATACACACTGAGAAAACCAGAAGGGAAAGAGACACGAGTACCCCAGTGTTCATCGCAGCACTGTTTATAATAGCCAGGACATGGAAGCAACCTAGATGTCCATCAGCAGATGAATGGATAAGAAAGCGGTGGTACATATACACAATGGAGTATTATTCAGCCATTAAAAAGAATACATTTGAATCAGTTCTAATGAGGTGGATGAAACTGGAGCCTATTATACAGAGTGAAGTAAGCCAGAAAGAAAAGCACCAATACAGTATACTAACGCATATATATGGAATTTAGAAAGATGGTAACAATAACCCTGTGTACGAGACAGCAAAAGAGACACCGATGTATAGAACAGTCTTATGGACTCTGTGGGAGAGGGAGAGGGTGGGAAGATTTGGGAGAATGGCATTGAAACATGTAAAATATCATGTATGAAATGAGTTGCCAGTCCAGGTTTGATGCACGATGCTGGATGCTTGGGGCTGGTGCACTGGGACGACCCAGAGGGATGGAATGGGGAAGGGGGAGGGAGGAGGGTTCGGGATGGGGAACACATGTGTACCTGTGGCGGATTCATTTTGATATTTGGCAAATCTAATACAGTTATGTAAAGTTTAAAAATAAAATAAAATTTAAAAAAAAAAAAAGAAATGCCATATGCTGAGCTACATTAATCTTATGTTACTTCATTAGTATTAGAAGAGGAAGGCGTTTTTCCAACCTTCCTGGTTCAAAGATGGAAAGCACTGCCATATGACCTCAGGAAAGCCTCAGTCCTATTAGCTAGAATGACATGAGGATAATGAATAATAACCTCTGTTAACCGAGAAGCCTCCTTTGGGAGAGAAGGCACGTAGACTTGAGACCCAGAGAATATGGATCACAGGTCTCCTTGGAAAGTGAGGGTAAACTCAGAAAATCAACATCCAGCCTGCAGGGTCTGCTGCAGGGTCTGGCACATATGTGGCAGCTTTTCACCAGTCGCCTCTTTGTGGTTCACTTATGAAGTCCCTGGGCACCACATCTATTTAATTAACAACACAGGCAACTTCTGCCTTCCTCATTGTGGAGACATTCCTGGAGCCTTGTCTTGACAGGTCAGACTCAAAATGACAGATGGGGCTGGAGTCTCACTCCCCTTCCTCCACCCCATCAGAATTCCTCTGTTGCCCTCTCTCCAGACCTTGGAGGACACAGCCCTGTTACTAGGCTGCTGCTTTTAGGAGTTGTGGGCTCCACCTGATTGGAATCTCAATAGCAGCTAAAGGAAAAGACTCTACCTCATCATTTGTGTTTAAACTTCTAGGATTATTTGTATCTAAATTGATTATTTTCCCTTTATTGTTTGAAAATTTTATGAGCTTATATTGCTTTACTATTGTAAAAAAAAAAAACTACTGATATTAGAAATAAAAAATATATACAAAACAGAATGCAGAATATGGTTCCATTCATGGAGAAATATGTTTTTAAGTATCCTTATATATGGGGCTTCCCAGCTGGCTCAGTGGTAAAGAATCTGCCTGCAGTGCAGGAGATGCAGGTTTGATTCTGGGTTTGGAAGACCTCCTGGAGAAGGGAATGGCAATCCACTTCAGTATTCTTGCCTGGGAAATCCCATAATCAGAGGCGCCTGCTGGGCTACAGTCCATAGGGTCACAAAATAGTCTTTTTTTTTTAATTTTTATTTTTTTTACTTTACAATATTGTGTTGGTTTTGCCATACATCAACATGAGACACGTGTACCCCAGTATTCCTCGCAGCACTGTTTATAATAGCCAGGACATGGAAGCAACCTAGATGTCCATCAGCAGATGAATAGATAAGAAAGCTGTGGTACATATACACAATGGAGTATTACTCAGCCATTAAAAAGAATACATTTGAATCAGTTCTAATGAGGTGGATGGAACTGGAGCCTATTATACAGAGTGAAGTAAGCCAGAAAGGAAAACGCCAATACAGTATACTAACGCATATATATGGAATTTAGAAAGATGGTAACGATAACCCTGTATGCGAGACAGCAAAAGAGACACTGATGTATAGAACAGTCTTTTGGACTCTGTGGGAGAGAGAGAGGGTGGGATGATTTGGGAGAATGGCATTGAAACATGTATAATATCATATATGAAATGAGTCGCCAGTCCAGGTTCAATGCATGATACTGGATGCTTGGGGCTGGTGCACTGGGACGACCCAGAGGGATAGTACAGGGAGGGAGGAGGGAGGAGGGTTCAGGGTGGGGAACACATGTATACCTGTGGCGGATTCATGTTGATATATGGCAAAACCAATATAATATTGTAAAGTTAAAAAAAAAAATCTTTCCATGTGTAACCACTATAGTAATTATAGAGTGCATAGAATAATTTTTGATTTTTCCACTTAATGTTATTCCATTTATACTTTTCTAAGAACATAGTCTGCATATTTTTATTAATGGGTGCTTAATTGTCCATTGATTCAATATCTATTTTTATGGCATAATTCGCTTTGGAAATTACACAGTACCTTCTTGGCAATGATATGACAGAAGAGTAGCTGATGGAAGAAAAAGTCTCAAATCTCAAGCAAGGCCCCTGAATTGTCACAACCATAAAAAGAGGTGATAAATCATTTGGAAAATGCCCTTAGCTTGTTTCAAGCATGTCTTTCTTGATCTCCAGTAGGTATTTTCTGGCCACCTACTACATAGCAGTGTTGTGCTTCATCTATATGTATTGAATTTTCTAGTCATTATTCTAGTCCTCTCCTGGAAATCTGATGGGTGGAGTTCATCTGAGTCCATGCAGCCGATCAACCAGCTCTAAGAACTACCCTGAATTCAAAGACTTCCATGGAAACCATGTAAGTGAAAGAAAAGGCAAGAATATAGTTCCCTGAAGAGTGGGGACAAGATGAATAACAAGCACTAGCCTCTCATGGCTCTGGGCAGGTTCTTCCCAGAATCTGGCCTTTCTCTGGGCTTGTTGAAGAGTTCCACCGTCTCTCAGCTTTACAAAGTCCACCTTACCCTCCCTTTGCAATAGAAGTTCAGGAATGTATAAGAGATCTCTCCTATCTCCCCTGAACTGCTTCTCCGTTTGGCAACCATTCTTCTCAGAATCTGAATATAGAGCCAGAGCATGCAATCTTACGTTGGTCTTATGGACCATTCCCTTCAGTTTATAGGTGAGGACACAGAATATAATTTACTCAAGGACACACAGCATCCGCCAGTGCTGTGTATGGTGGAAGCCTGGGGAACCTTCTAAAACATGTAGTTGTGTGGTGGTATCCATGCTTGCCTGTCAATATGTACCTCCATTTTTACATTTTTATCAGGCTATATCTGGCCAGTATTACAAAGATTCTCTGATCTCCCTAGCTGAAAGTTAATTCCTTAACAAACCATCTCTTCTGTTACTTCTTTTGTGATACTTACTACTTTTTGCTGGGTTGTGATTACTTTTGCATTTGTGTAGTCTCTACCTCTAGATCCCAAGTTCCTTGAAGAAAGGATCTGTGTCTTACATATGCATGCCCTAGAAAGCCTAATAAAATAACTTATTTATTTAACACTGATTGAAGGTAACTGCATAGCTTTTCTTCTTGAAGGATTCACAATTTGTGTGTGTGTGTATGGAGCAAATGATATAAAGACTTAGGAAACTGCTCTATTATGTTACATTTATTAAACCTTTGAATCTCAAACACCCATATTGGGATGACTGTTCCACAGTCATATTTAGATGTCATATTTAGACATACTTAGATGTCATATTATCTTAGGCAAGCTACTTAACTCTATCCTCAATGACCTTATCTGAACATTAGCAGAAGTGACACCTACTTCACTGGAGTTACCAATGTTTTAGATAAAGTTATATATGTAAAACAATTGGCATGGTTGTTTCATATGCTACTGTGCTGCTCAGTCACTCAGTCAAGTCCTACTCTTTGCGATCCCATGGTCTGTAGCCTGCCAGGATTCTCTGTCGGTGAGATTTTCCAGGCAAGAATACTGGAGTGGGTTGCAATTTCCTTCCCCAGGGGATCTTGCTGATGATCAAAACTGCGTCACCTGCATCTCCTGAATTGCACACGGATTCTTTACCACTGAGATATCAGAGAAGCTTTGTTTCATATGATATGCACCTATTGAAATTTACTATTATTAATTACTATTAGGGTGTGGTAGTGTTAATGACATGGTTTTCTAGCAAAGACCACTGGACTCAAAGGTTTCAAATAGAGAAAAAAAAATAAAAGGAAGCAAGTGAGTCCTTCTGACTTAACTGCAGTCACTTGCTCTGGCCAATCCCTTTGATTCCAATTCTATTCTAGAAGCTAACACCTAAATGCTGACCATAGATATTAAAGCAGTGGTAACAGATGACACCTGGAGAAGGTGATGGCACCCCACTCCAGTACTTTTCCTGGCAAATCCCATGGATGGAGGAGCCTGGTAGGCTGCAGTCCATGGGGTCGCTGAGTCAGACATGACTGAGCGACTTAACTTTCACTTTTCACTTTCATGCATTGGAGAAGGAAATGGCAACCCACTCCAGTGTTTTTGCCTGGAGAATCCCAGGGACGGGGGAGCTTGGTGGGCTGACGTCTATGAGATTGCACAGAGTCGGACATGACTGAAGCGACTTAGCAGCAGCAGCAGCAGCAGATGACACCACCCTTATGGCAGAAAGGGAAGAGGAACTAAAAAGCCTCTTGATGAAAGTGAAAGAGGAGAGTGAAAAAGTTGGCTTAAAGCTCAACATTCAGAAAACTAAGATCATGGCATCTAGTCCCATCACTTCATGGGAAATAGATGGGGAAACAGTGGAAACAGTGTCAGACTTTATTTTGGGGGGCTTCAAAATCACTGCAGATGGTGATTGCAGCCATGACATTAAAAGATGCTTACTCCTTGGAAGGAAAGTTATGACCAACCTAGATAGCATATTCAAAAGCAGAGACATTACTTTGCCAACAAAGGTCCACCTAGTCAAGGTTATGGTTTTCCCAGTGGTCATGTATGGATGTGAGAGTTGGACTGTGAAGAAAGCTGAGCGCCTAAGAATTGATGCTTTTGAAGTGTGGTGTTGGAGAAGACTCTTGAGAGTCCCTTGGACTACAAGGAGATCCAACCAGTCCATCCTAAAGGAGACCAGTCCTGGGTGTTCATTGGAAGAACTGATGCTGAAGCTGAAACTCCAATACTTTGGCTACCTCATGGGAAGAGTTGACTCTTTGGAAAAGACTCTGATGCTGGGAAAGATTGGGGGCAGGAGGAGAAGGGGACAACAGAGGATGAGATGGCTGGATGGCATCACTGACTCGATGGACATGAGTTTGAGTGAACTCCGGGAGTTGGTGATGGACAGGGAGGCCTGGCATGCTGTGATTCATACGGTTGCAAAGAGTTGGACACAACTGAGCGACTGAACTGAACTGAACTGAAGACCAAGAACTAGATTAGTCACCTGACAAGAGAAATAAGTATCTTTTTTTTTTACTCTTTATTCTGACACTTAAAAGGTGTTCAGCCTAGAGTGTGGTACGATGGACAGAAATGAAATGGTCCCTGGCAGTTGGTCCAAATGCCGGAAAACTTCTTATAAGAAGTGAAAATGGACAGCAGGATCTTTTTCTTTGCTTTCCTTTGCTTCTCTATTTTATAGTGTTAGAAGACAGACTGCCTAATTAATGATAAATGAGCTTGCCCCTCCTCACTCCAGTGTGAGAGAAGCATACAATTAATCCTAAAAATACAGGCAAATTACCAGAGAAAATGTATTCCCTGGAGGAATAGAGATAAGAATGCTGATGCTTACTGAAGTACTGTTGCTTGTTGAATTTGTAAGGTTGATGGAATACTGATGCTTACATTAAAAAGAACTTGCAATTGTATTGGAAACAAATGCTTACCCTTGCGTTACTGGAATGAAGACATATGCAGTAAAAATATTTTGCTTAGAAATATACAGATGAATAACAATTATTATCATTGTGAGAATTTAACTGCATGATTACAAAATTCCAAGTTTCAATAGACAATGAGAGTAGAAAGCATTGTCATTATTTAAATTGTAATAAGCAATAACATTGGATATTAAAACATGAGATTAAAAAAGACTTTAATTTAGTTAGCATAAAATGCTACATAAGCTTCCATAGTGTAACAAGTTTAAAAAAATACTGCTATTTATAAACAAAATTTAAAATTATTCTGACCTCCTACAGCTCTTGCTCCCATCTTCTCCACTTTCTCTGAAGAGGTTCCCAGCTGCTGCTGCTAAGTCACTTCAGTCATGTCCGACTCTGTGCAACCCTATAGACGGCAGCCCAGCAGGCTCCCCCGTCCCTGGGATTCTCTAGGCAAGAACACTGGAGTGGGTAGCCATTTCCTTCTCCAGTGCTTGAAAGTGAAAAATGAAAGTGAAGTCGCTCAGTCCTGTCCGACTCTTAGTGACCATGGACTGCAGCCCACCAGGCTCCTCCGCCCATGGGATTTTCCAGGCAAGAGTCCTGGAGTGGGGTGGCATTGCCTTAGGCAGCTGCATATGCGTGTGCGCCCAGTTGCGTCTGACTCTTTGTGACCCTATGAACTGTAGCCCTCCAAGCTCCTCTGTCCATAGGATTTCCCAGGCAAGAACACTGGAGTGGGTTACCATGCCCTCCTCAAGGGGATCTTCGTGACCCAGGGATCAAATCCACATCTCCTCCATCTTCGGCATTGCAGACAGATTCTTTACCACTGAAGCCCTGTGGAAATCCCAGATGTCTGCAGGCAGAGGTCAAAGTCACCTGCTTTATTACCAGGACTGTTTTATTCCAAACATCTATGTAATTCCTGGTGATTTTGTTTACCCAAACTTGAAGTAGAATGAAACTGTGTCTTTTTCACATTAACATCAGTAAGCTTTTATGGGAATGCTGACATAGCATTCCATAAACATCTTTTCAATAAGGTAGTTCAGTTCAGTTCCGTCGCTCAGTCTTGTCCGACTCTTTGAGACCCCATGGACTGCTGCACACCAGGCCTCCCTGTCCATCACCAACTCCCGGAGCTTACTCAAACTCATGTCCATTGAGTCGGTGATGCCATCCAACCATTTCATCCTCTGTCATCCCCTTCTTCTCCCACCTTCAATCGTTCCCAGCATCAGGGTGTGTTCTAGTGAGTCAGTTCTTTGCATCAGTTGGCCAAAGTATTGGAGTTTCAGCCTCAGCATCAGTCCTTCCAATAAATATTCAGGACTGATTTCCTTTAGGATGGACTGGTTGGATCTCCTTGTAGTCCAAGGGACTCTCAAGAGTCCTTTCCAACACCACAGTTCAAAACCATAAATTCTTTAGCGCTCAGCTTTCTTTATAGCCCAACTCTCACATCCATACATGATTACCAGAAAAACCAAAGCTTTGACTAGATGGACCTTTGTTGGCAAAGTAATGTCTCTGCTTTTTAATATGCTGTTTAGATTGGTCATAACTTTTCTTCCAAGGAGCAAGCATCTTTTAATTTCATGGCTGCAATCACCATCTGCAGTGATTTTGGAGCCCCCCAAAATAAAGTCTGTCACTGTTTCCATTGCTTCCCCATCTCTTTGCTGTGAAGTCAATAAGGTAAATAATACATAAACTATAATAACTAAAAATTACTAATTACTGGTTCATATTTGTATCAGTATAATGGACAGCATAGTTTTCTATCTTTCACCAAAGTATCAGTGCATGGATGCCTGGCTCTATGGTAAACATACCTTGAACTGCTGGTCACATTTCACATCTACTTGATTTGTATTCTTAATTATTTTACAAAATGAAAATAGAAAATCCTAATTTACAATTATATGTCATCAGAAATGGGAGCAAGTTTTTAATGAGTCTGTCAGATAATTTATGGATATTGGGGTCAGTGAAGAGCCCAGCAAGATGGAGACATATTTCACTGAAGCCTAGTTTCAACATTCTGTCATGTACTAACTTGGAATATCATGTCCCAAACTGGAAGGCTGAATGTTTTAACTTGGGAGATGGCAGGAAGTAAATGAATGATTCACTCTCCAGTTGCTTTAACTGTTTTTTTTTCTTACAGTTTTATAGAAATGTAATTGACATGCAGCACTGTATAAGCTTCAAGTATACAGCGTATTGATTTGATTTACATACATCATGAAGCATCTACCACAATAAGTTTAGTGAATATCCATCATCTCATATAAATATGACATTATAAAAATAAAAATAATTTTTCCCTTTATGATGAGCACTCTTAGATTTACTCTCTTAACAACTTTCGTATATAATATACAGTGGTGTTAATTATTATTTTAATTATTAATGTAATTATAGTCTTCTGCTGTGGCATTTGGATGTGTTTTTAAAACATGCTCACTATACATTATTAATTTTTTGCTGGGAGGAAAAAAGAATAAATTCTGGGAAAGACCCAAATCCCTGATGGCAAAGCTGGCTTCATCTTAATTCAGTCTTTTTCATAAATGTGATATATTTTCCTAAACATTAAAAATTATATTTTATCTCTAGAATAATAGATTCAAGGTACTAGGTTATTGTATATAATGTTTTGACCAAGTCATTTAAAATTACAGAGATAGTCTTCTCTGATTTTAAAATCGCCATAAAAAAAAATGTTTCATACCTCATTCAACCACTTATTGTAAGCACCTACTCCTCAAAAATCAGCAGACATGTTCATGGAGAGAGTCTCATTCTTACTGCTATTTCTTTAAACAGCAGATTGAAGACATGTATACTCAAGGCCTAGAGTTGAATTATAGTCACAGGTTTCACTATTTCTTTCAACATGAAATCAAGATCAGGAGGTGTATTGTTGACAGCCATTGTTCTCTGTGAACAAACAAATATATGAACTGGCACCTCAGAGCAGTTTCTTTTATCCTTATGGTAAGGCCCTTCTTTGCTGCCACATGGCTGATGTCTCTTCAATTCTGACCCTAATGTGTGATTTCCAGTCTACGCCTGGCTCCCACATCAGGTGTTATCTCAACGAGAAATCTGTCTTCTGGACAGTGTGTTTATGGATAATCAGAATAAAAAGCTATTGGGGACTACTCCTTATTTAAAGTACATTTACCAAAAAGCTGATCTACACTCGACAAAAAAAAGTTTTCAACTCACTGTAAAGCATGGGATCCCCTAGCACGCCCCTGGGGTACCGATTGCTCAGTCACATCGTATGCCATTGACTGTATGGAATGTCTAAAAGTTTCCATAAGTTTGCCTAGAACTCATTCTGCTTTCTCTCCAAATAAAATAAGGTTAATGACTTTGTCTCTGGTTCTACATACGTCTTGGAAATAGAATGACATATGTATTTTTTGCTATCGGTAGTGAAAATTACTTATTTTGATGTCAGAGTAGTTTAGATGCTTGAGTAATATTGTCTCATATCCAACTCTGATAATGAAATTGATCGATGGGCTTGCTATTCCAAACCATTATTTTGTGTTCATTCTTGGAAAATGTTTCATTGGTATACTAGAAAGGCTGCTATTCCATTTTAGAATGATGTGAAATCCCATTGCTTCATGCCACTAAAGGACGGTTTCATAGACAGCAAAACTGGAGACAGAGAGCAAATGGATCACTTGTCTAATAATATCTGATTTTCAAATATTCACTCTTTACTTCCTACCTGGATTTTCCTTTTTCTGGTAGCTTGTGTAAAATCATCACATCTTCACAGTCACTACAGTTTCATTTACATGCTTTTTTAAATGACTGATTTAATGCTTCAATGACCACTTTTGAACTATTTTAAAGAATGTAATGCAACATTTAATTAACAGCATTAATTTTATTGAAACATTAAATGACATGCAAATGAAGGAAAACTATTTTCTTTAAACAAACTGCTCACTGTTGATTGAGATCAACAGCGAAATTTGCCATTAAAGCACATTGTGCAGAGGTTAACAATGGAATTTGAAGTCTATAACGTGATTCCTTGTAAAACTAATAATTTCAGATATGTGAAAAGTATATTTCTTCATCTGTTTTTCCTTTGAAACTGTCAGCTTGATAGATCTAAAGAACTAGAGACCACCAGTGGTTGGAGGATTACATTTAGTGCTGCTTTATGTCCACTCTGCTTACCGTTCCTCCATGAGGAGGAAAAGTTAAAAAAAAAACAAACAAACAAGTCAAGGAAGAGGATTTCTGTCTAAGTTCCAGAGCAGGACTGGGCTCAGGGAATAGTCAATCTGCCCCTTCCAGTTCAGGAGTAGTATTTGGTTACAGACATTGTTTAGAATTGCTGGTGTATGGTAATAAACAGATTGAAGTTGTTCTTATTATTGCTTTTAAATTCTCTGCTGCTGCTGCTGCTGCTAAGTCGCTTCAGTCGTGTCCGACTCTGCGAACCCATAGAGGGCAGCCCACCAGGCTCCGCCGACCCTGGGATTCTCCCGGCAAGAGTAGTGGAGTGGGTTGCCATTTCCTTCTCCAAAATTCACTGCAGATGATTCATACTCTTATTGTCTGGATCTGGAGTAGCCCATGCTCACCTCCAGCCCTTGGCAAGCTACTTAGGCAGACCTAATAGAAGCACTGCAGGCTCATTAGGACAGGAAGCACTGAAATGGGAGTAATTCCAGGCCTATCTCACTTTGGTAGCCTAGAAAATGAAGAAACAGAGAAACTACCAAGAGGAAGAACATATACACACAGGAGAAAGATAAAATCCTGATAAGCATAGGAACTGACAGATAACCTTGATCTGAATCATTTCTACACTATTTCTTTTTTGAGAGTGGAGTGGGACATCAAGAACTGAAGGATTGGGACTTCCCTGGTGGTACAGTGGCTAGGACTCCATGCTGTCAATGCAGAGGGCCCAGGTTCGATCCCTGGTCAGGGAACTAGATCCCACATACTGCAATGAAGATGAAAGATCCAGGGTGCCACAACTAAGACCTGGTGCAGCTAAATAAATATTAAACAAAACAAACAAACAAACAAAAAACAAACCTGAAGAGTCCAGAAGAAGACAGGGAGCAAAGAAGAACTTGGAGATTTTTGGAAAGATAGCAGGAGGATGTTCCGTGTACTCTGAGTTCAATATGATTCCCAAATAAAGCATAAGGACTGATATATTTTACACATGATTTCAGAGAGGAAATGCCAACTTCACTAAAGTTTATGGTGGTAAGTATGGGCTTAGTCAAGAGAGTGTGTCAAAATCCTGAGCTTAGATGACACAGGGAAGTCAGAACACTGGAGCTAACTTGAAGCAGGGGCCAGACTTCGTGTCCAGGAAAGAAGCCATAGTATACATGGGTTCACATAGGCACTCCCCCTGTCTTATCAAGCTGTTCCTTCCACCTAACACAATGGACATGGCCAGGATGATTGGTGGATAACTCATAATCCACCAGAAATCCAACCCAGGAAATTCCTATTTTTAAAAATCTTTTCTATCTCATCATTTTCACATCACGTTTTCCTAAAGTGAAGTTCACTCATACACTCACAGCATCCACCAGCAAGTGAAGCTATTAATAAAGTCACTTGTACTTTTTGTATTTTCTTCGGGAAAACTGATGACCTGGGAAATTGCTCAGTGATTAATGGCTAGGTGTTTTACCTCCTCTGTGGAAGTGCTCCAACCCTGTGGTGAGCAGACATTAAATCAGAGCTTCTGAACACCAAGTATCATCTCCCCACCAGCACTCTGTTTCTAGTTAAGGAAATTCGACTAATTCAATAAATATTCACCGAGCATCTAACGAGCCAGACCCTAGGCCAGGAACTGGAGTTATTAAAATGTATTTCATAGTCTCTGCAACAGATGTACACAGTTAAATATATTAGGAGGCAGAAGTCTACCAGTGCAATAAGAAAGATATAAACAAAAGCTACTAGATGAAGGGCTGTATGGGAGGGACTGTATCATTTTCTAACTTGACCTCTCTGTGAATGCCTTTATAAGTAATGCTGGTGAGTTTAATGACTTCTACGAAGCTTACCTAAGGTACCAGTGCTTGGAAGTCACAGGTTCTTCATTTCTTCGTTTTAGGCTGTGCCGGGTCCTCGTTGCCGCGTGCAGGCTTTCTCCAGCTGCAGTGTGCGGGCTTCTCGTTTCTGTGGCTTCTCTTGTGGCACATGGGCTCAAGCGTGCCCTAGCATGCAGCTTTAGTTGCTCTGTAGCATGTGGATTTTCCTGGAGCAGGGATCAAACCCATATCCCTGGCATTGGCAGGTGGATGCTTAACCTCTGGACCACCAGGGAAATCCTACAGGTTCTTTAAGAATAATGTTCCCTCCTTGTTCCTCTATCCCTTCCTTCCTCGATATAAACATATTGCAGGCAAGAACTGAGTCTTGCTGTCACAGTGTCCTGTGCTTTGCCTTAATTATGTTAAATAACTATGGATGGGATAGTTGGCTTATTTTATGAGAAAAAGACCAAAATTACCAAAAAAGGGAAAAAAATAGGAATAAAAAAGAGTTGACCTAAGCCTTTTGGGCCAAAGACAACCACTCTAGTACATAGGCCCAAGGGAGGCATATAAGCAGATGGAAAAAGATAGATTCAACAAAAGTACAAGACAATTATAAGTTATCACTGTGAGATAATACTGTCCACTTTTCTCCTGTCTGTGTTTGGCCAGGTGGTGCTACCAAAAGCACCTTAATAATTTATATTCAGAAATGACATTTTACAGTAGCTCTGAAATTGAAAGCATACATTCTACCATATTTATCAGTGACACTCTGTACTTTTAATTCTCATCTCCTTCCCCTGAGATATGAAATGTCTCATTCATTTAATGTGAGATTCCCTAATGTCACCAGATTATGCATATAGAAAAATCTGCAAAAGTTGAAAAGGAAATTTTGAGTCTGACAGTTATTGTTTGTTTTTTTTATCTATGATAGCAAACAGTGAATCTGACTGGCTTTACCTCCAGAGTAAACTCAAGTAATAGAATAAGCAAGTTTGTCAGTGTTGTGACAACCTGGTTTAAGAAGATGATTATCTCTTAGCAAATACTGCAGCCATCACCAAGCCCACACCTGCCTGGATTACCCACACCGATCCTGATGAAAAACAAGTCAAAACAGCTCCAAACAGAAAAGGCAGACTATAATTCATCTTTATGCCTAGTATTCTAATTCTTTTTGAGGCCAATGCTTAACACTTTCAAGTTGCATTTTTATGAAATGGAGCGGACACAAAAAAATCTTAGCAGGACTTCCCTGGTGGTCCAGTGATTAAGAATCCACCTTCCAGTACTGAGGAAGGGGATTCTATCCCTGATCGGAGAACAAAGATCCCGCATGCCGTGGGGCAACTAAGCCCATGTGCTGCAATTGTAGAGCCTGTGGGCCACAACTAGAGAGAAGCCCACCCCAGTGAAGATCCTGAATTCTTCAACGAAGACCCGATGCTGCCAAAAATGAACACATAAATATTTTAAAAAAAGAAAAAAATTCTTGCTGACAAGACCAGAGCCTGACTCCAGGGCCTTTGGGGTTCAGTATCCATTTGGTCTGGAATCCTGTCCCAAACCTGGGTAGACTCTCTAACACCCATCAGGTCTAGAGCAGCACCCTCGCTTCCTTCCTGCCCACCCTCCTTTACCCTTGTTCCAAACTTGAGTTTGTTCAGTTTCATTGGTGGCAGTTCTGACCCCAAGTCTGCTGTTCCACTGGTGGCCATTTAGCACATCCCTTGCCCAGCTGCCTTGAATAATTTATGACTTTGTATTTCTGACCAGACAGTAAGTTCTTTGGAAGGCAGAGACCACATCTCACTCACCTATATATTTCCCAATTGCCTTTGGCACAGAAAATTTGAAATAAGCATTTGCTAAACAACTATTCAGTAAAATAGGCAAATTATTTATCATGAACATTCCAACTACAGAACACAGGATTCATTGTCAACTATCTTGCTATTCAAAAATTAATCCTAATTAGAGTTGGTATTATAATTTGAAAAACACTCAGAATAAAAATTAATGTGATAATATATATAGGTATATATATGCTATGCTATGCTAAGTCACTTCAGTCGTGTCCGACTCTGTGCGACCCCATAGATGGCAGCCCACCAGGCTCCCCCGTCCCTGGGATTCTCCAGGCAAGAACACTGGAGTGGGCTGCCATTTCCTTCTCCAATGCATGAAAGTGAAAAGTGAAAGTGAAGTCGCTCAGTTGTGTCCGACTCTTAGCAACCCCATAGACTGTAGCCTACCAGGCTCCTCCGTCCATGAGATTTTCCAAGCAAGAGTACTGGAGTGGAGTGCCATTGCCTTCTCCGAGGTATATATATATGTATATATAAAATTGTTGAATGGGGCTTTTCCTGGTTCAGTGTTCATGTGTTCAAGTTGATGTTAAAAGAAAAGACATTTGAAAAGAATTTGGTATTTGCAATATGTATTAAGATGGTAACAGTGAACTGCTGCGAGCAAATTTTATTAGATAGGAGTAAATCCTTAATTAGCTTAAAACTGCAACATATTAAACAAATTATGATATTTACATTGCCAGATAACATCATACTGAAGAAAAATTACCCATATTAGCCAGATAAAAGCACAACGTATATTACTCAACTGCAGGGATTTGAGATATGAGACTGAAAATACCCTTTAGCATTAAACTAGTACAGGAATCAGAAGATCAAATGCCTATCCAAGCCAGGCAGGAAGCCTAAAAACTTCTAAGTAGGTCAGCAGAATATGATGGGGAGGAGTGAGCCTCCTCTAAGTGGAACAGCTGATGGCAGGTTTAGGTTATGGTTGCTGCTGCTAAGTCGCTTCAGTCATGTCCTACTCTGTGCGACCCCATGGACTGCAGCCTACCAGGCTTCTCCGTCCATGGGATTCTCCAGGCAAGAACACTGGAGTGGGTTGCCATTTCCTTCTCCAATGCATGACAGTGGAAAGTGAAAGTGAAGTCGTTCAGTCGTGTCCGATTCTTAGCGACCTCATGGACTGCAGCCTACCAGGCTTCTCCACCCATGGGATTTTCCAAACAAGAGTACTGGAGTGGGGTGCCATTGCCTTCTCCAGGTTATGGTTGCTACAGGGAGAGAAAGGCCTGTATTGTCATCAATCCTGAATATTTGTTGGAGAGACTGATGCTGAGGCTGAAACTCTAATACTCTGGCCACCTGATATGAAGAGTCAACTCATTGGAAAAGACCCTGGTGATGGGAAAGACTGAAGGCAGGAAGATAAGGGGGCGACAGAGGATGAGATAGTTGGATGGCATCACCACCTGAATGGACATGAGTTTGAGCAAGTTCTGGGAGATGGTGATGGACAGGGAAGCCTGGAGTGCTGCACTCCACAGGGTCGAAAGAGTCAGACACGACTGAGTAACTGAACAACAGCAACAAAAGGACATCGAAGAAAAGAGGATCAAGTTTAGCATTTGTGTGGAAAATATTTTTAGTTTTAAATGGCTTCAGATTTCATTTTGGCAGGGAGGGGTGAAAAACAAGTATAGATTAAAGAAAACCTATCAGCAAGTTAGATTTAATTCGATAGGTCTCAATTCCTAGAGAAACAAGAGATTTTGATCCTGTTGCCTAGTATATAATTTAGTTAACAAGAATTTTTCTGTATTTTCTGCCAAATGTTAACTGCCTTATTCAAATTATTAAGTTTTTGTGTAAACAATAAATTTTAAGCTTTTATGAAGGAGAAGGAGGAGGAGGCCCAGGAGGAGGAGAAAATATTCCAGAGTGAACAAGTGATGGGCTTAATCAACCATGTAAAAACCCTGCCAAATCTCAAGCACCTCCATGGGGTCATTCATAGATTTTTATCTCAGCATTTCATGTCTTTTCTGGGCTAAATCCATTCATTGTGAATGTTAAGCAGCATTTTGAAGAGAAGAAAAAAAAATACAAACATGAAATGGTATCTTTTATATTATTTAGACCTCATGTTTTCTTGGGCTCTTTGTCAAAGATGTCATAGCTATAAATACACACCAGGAGAAGGCCTGTGGGTTTGACACAAGAATCATTGATTTGTTGGGACTCAGACACATTCACTTCTATGCTTATATTGACAACACTATATCTGAAAGCAGATGTTAATGACTGATTAATGTCTTTAAATGCAATTACATTCTAAAGCCACATAACATCTTACCACTTTTATAACCATTAATTTTTAGATATATATGTAAAATAATAGCAAGTATTTGTACCTCTGAATCCCCTTCACCTCTAATATTTGGCACAGGAAATAGACCCATATACAATCTATTAAAATATTGAATCACTATGTTGTATACCTGACACTAAAATACTGTTTTAAGTCAACTCTACTTTAGTAGGACTTCCCAGGTAGCACAGTGGTAAAGAATCCACCACCTCTAATGCAGGAGATGCAGAAGACTCAGGTTTGATCCTTGGGTCAGGAAAATCCCCTGGAGAAGGAAACAGCAGCCCACTCCAGTATTCTTGCCTGGTAAATCCCACAGACAGAGGACCCCAGAGGGCTACAGGGTCGCAAAGAGTTGGACATGAGAGAGAGACTGAGCACACACACATAAACACATACTTCAGTGAAAAAGTAAAATAAAATGAAAAAACATAGAGAAAGAAAAACATGGCAAGTTGTTTTTTTTTTTTTTTTTTTTTTATATCTTGGGAAGCTAGAGTCCAGTAAAGAAACCCTGGGACTAGATCTGATAACATGAGTTAGTCTAAGTGTTATGAATGACTTGACTATATTTTGGAAAATAGCTAGATGTCAAAACTGTCTTCAGTATTTCTTCAAATTATTCAAATCATTCTTCCTGACATATCTCCAACAATGCAGCAGCCTCTCATAGCATATCTATGCTTTCCATACCTTTCCATTAAATCGATGTAATGCAGTCATTAAGTAATTCAGCATTCTTTTAGCAAACAGTCTCCAGGTATCTACTCATGAAAAGCTCTGCACTCGGCACTGAGGAGAATGAGGCAGATATGACACTTGTCTTCAAGCATCCTAGAGTGACAGGAGATTCCTGGAATGGAATGCAAGGCCCTTGATGGCCCGCACATTTCTTCATTCAAGAGGCTTACCATGGACTCTGATGCAGGAGACAGCATGGTCTTTCCTTGTAAGACATAAAATGTCCAAAAAATTCTAATATATATAAAATTAAATAACAAAGTTGTTTTCAGTTCTATAAAGGACTACAGGAAATGCTTCATCTCTTGTCATTACCTCCTAACATTTTATGTTCTGTCAAATTAGGACTGCTTATAGGTCTTTGGGGAGAAGGCAATGGCACCCCACTCCAGTACTTTTGCCTGGAAAATCCCATGGGCCGAGGAGCCTGGTAGGCTGCAGTCCATGGGGTCGCTAAGAGTCAGACATGACTGAGCAATTTCACTTTCACTTTTCACTTTCATGCATTGGAGAAGGAAATGGCACCCCACTCCAGTGTTCTTGCCTGGAGAATCCCAGGGACGGGAGAGCCTGGTGGGCTGCCGTCTATGGGGTCGCACAGAGTCGGATGAAGCGACTTAGCAGCAGCAGCATAGGTCTTTAAGCACAACCCATTGTTCCATGCTTTAATTTCTTTCCAGATGTTCATCTCTCTATTTGGAGTCTCCCAACCTGCCACAACTTACATGACAGGGCAGTTTCTTGTCAGTTTACCTCCTATTCATCTCTTCAAAGCCATCTGTATCGGCCTCTCTTGTGCATGACTTCAAAATCTCTTGGCCTCACCAGTCTCTCATGTCAGTTGCTGCAGTGGTTCTGTGCAGGCTTTTACCAACTTCCTGTAGAGCCAAGCTGACAGTGCCTTGCCCCAGGTCCTTGCCTGTGGCTCAGGTCCTCACTTCCCATGCTTATTGCCCACATAGGCAGAATCCATAGGTGCAGGAATTAATGACCTGAGGAGCAAATCCTGGACGATCCTGAGACAGTTTATACAACTCCTAGGGGATCTTCTGAGGAAAAAATAAAGAAAATGAATGAGAGGAAAGAAGGGAGTTAGGAGGAAAAAAGGGAGGGAGAGGGAAAAAGGGGGTAGGAAGGAAGAAAAGATATGCACACAAATAACTGTAAGTTGAGATGCCATAAAAAAGTTTCCAACACAGGACGTATACTGAGCATTTAGAAAAAATATTAAAGAGTGAATCCAATGTGATAACAGATGTTAATCAAACATTACAGTAAAATAAAAGTGATAAATCAGATCAGATCAGTAGCTCAGTCATGTCCAACTCTTTGCGACCCCATGAATCGCAGCAGGCCAGGCCTCCCTGTCCATCACCAACTCCCAGAGTTCACTCAGACTCACGTCCATCGAGTCAGTGATGCCATCCAGCCATCTCAATCCTCTGTTGTCCCCTTCTCCTTTTGCCCCCAATCCCTCCCGGCATCAGAGTCTTTTCCAATGAGTCAACTCTTCGCATGAGGTGGCCAAAGTACTGGAGTTTCAGCTTTAGCATCATTCCTTCCAAAGAAATCCCAGGGCTGATCTCCTTCAGAATGGACTGGTTGGATCTCCTTGCAGTCCAAGGGACTCTCAAGAGTCTTCTCCAACACCACAGTTCAAAAGCATCAATTCTTAGGCGCTCAGCCTTCTTCACAGTCCAACTCTCACATCCATACATGACCACAGGGAAAACCATAGCCTTGACTAGACTTGACTTTGTTGGCAAAGTAATGTCTCTGCTTTTGAATATGCTATCTAGGTTGGTCATAACTTTCCTTCCAAAGTGATAAATAGTAATTAGTAAATGTTATTGACTGATTAGAAATTCTAGGTCTGAGAGAAAGCTATCATCCCATGGAGTGAATACTTTCAATCTGGCCTAGAGATCAGTGAGCGGGGATAGACAAGAAAGCATCCGTTCTCAGGATTTGCATGAAGTGGAGAAATCCTGTATTCTGCCTCCTAGGGTGCTATTTCAAAGATGGTGTAGTGGTGGAAGGTATGAGCCAGTGACAGGTGTGTGGGGACTGGCCAAGGTGACTTAAGACTTTATCTCAAGTGGTGTCATAATGCTATAAAGTGGGGTTAAATTTTCACAATACAAGTGCTCTTAGTATACTGGTAAAAAGTGTGATTCTTTTTGCATTTTTTCAGATCTTGATTTTTGTTTACATTAAAAAACATACTTGACTGTTTTAGTTCTGAGCATTTACAAGTGAAAAAGCTGTGAATTTTTTAAGTGATAAATGTCCAGTACATGGAGAAGCCTCTGGCAGTGAGTCTCAAAATTATTGACAATATAAATGCCAAGGAGTTTGTTAAAATGCAGATTTCTGAGCCCTAGATTAGACCTTCTGAGTCGGAATTTCTGGGGGTATGAGCCATGAATCTGTATTGTCAATATATGTTGCATGTTATGATGATGCAATCTAAATCCTTGGAATTTTGAAAAACATTGGCTTAAAATAAGCAAGCAAAATTATTGTTAACCTAAAGTACATTTGTGTATGAGTTTGCATGAATTAGTCTGCTACAGGTAGATAAGTATAAAGGCCAACAGCTAATAACTTTTGCTATCCATCATGGTAATGGTAGTGTGTCAGTAGCTCAGTTGTGTCTGGCTCTTTGAGACCCCATGGACTGTAGCCCGCCAGGCTCCTCTGTCATGGAATTCTCTAGGCAAGAATACTGGAGTGGGTAGCCATTCTCTTCTTCAAGGGATCTTCTTGACCCAGGGATCAAACCCATGTCTCCTGCATTGTAGGCAGATTCTTTACCATCTGAGCCACTAGGGAAGCCCAAACAATAAAGAGCTTATGAGCAATGCAGCTCAGATTGGTCAAAGAATGACCGTTTGTAATTCCAGACAGAAAAAAAAGTATCTTCTTTAACTCTAACATTAAAGAACCACTATTTGTTTTAAAATATTAGTCTAATCAGAATGTAAATCTGAAAAAAAATTATCTTTAACTTAAACATAAAAATAGATACTTGTGTTGCAAAAGAAAAAAAGCTGAAACAATAAAACCTCCCCAAAGCATCATTAAAAAAATGAAAAGCATGGAGTAATTTTCTGGTTTATTTTTACTCTGTACTTTGCGGTTTAACTGTGAAAGCTTTTCTGTTACTTTCTTTAAATATACAAGAATTCTCCATCTGGCAGCTCCCCAAATCACTCTATCAAGGGTCTCTGTTATCTTTATCTGTAGGAAGTCCATAATAACAAACCTATCCATCCCATGAAGTTCTGGAACACCCCAGGGAGTGTTTAGGTGTTCCTACTCCAACCAGGTTGCTGTCCATCACCCCAGCTTTTACTTTGAAATGTTGCTTCCTGCAGTCCTGAGAAATCTTTGCTCAGCTGTCCAGGTGATTACTATCCCAGCGTCACTTCAACCAGACCATGGACCCACACTTCACGAGGTGAGAGCTGAAACCGCACTAGAACAACTAGAGGACTTTACTAAAGGCTTGCCAATCATTGGAGGAAATTATAGCACAGATAACTTAAATGTGGATATGCTGCTCTGAGATAGGGACCCTCATCACTGACCCTCTGCTATGCAGCTTCTTGTCTTGCTGTCTGTGGTCTCCTTGTTTTAAAGTTCAGCTGGGCTATGTAATCTCTGAATTGCAGCTGTGATGCAGTGCAGACTGCTCTCTCCCCAGAGTCCCTCTAATCACGCTCTCTTCTCCTGAATCCTAGCTCCATTTCCTTGAATTCCAGAAAGCAAATAGTGATCCCCTTCCCCAAGTCGAAGTCCCACCTCCTATAATCATTAATATCTCATCCAGTAAAACTGTCAATGGGAATGTCATTTCTCTTGAGAGGGAATTTCAACTTTATGCACAGCAATATGATCTTAGCCCTTTGGACCCAAAATAGAACAGACCATAGGATTTCTTAAAATTTTCATCAATCTATTCTCACATGTGCTTATTCAGCATCAGTGTAATCCTCGACATCTAGGTTATTTAATCTTGAATGACCCCATCTCTAAGACTTCAGTCATTTCAATAAAGTTCAGCAATAATACTCTTGAGAGTCCCTTGGACTGCAAGGAGATCCAACCAGTCCATCCTAAAGGAAATCAGTCCTGAGTATTCATTGGAAGGACTGATGCTGAAGCTGAAACTCCAGTACTTTGGCCACCTGATGTGAAGAACCGACTCATTTGAAAAGACCCTGATGTTAGGAAAGATTGAAGGCTGGAGGAGAAGGGGACAACAGAAGGTGAGAGGATTGGATGGCATTACCGACTCAATGGACACGAGTTTGAGTAGGCTCTGGGAGTTGGTGATGGACAGGGAGGCCTGGTGTGCTGCAGTCTATGGGGTAGCAAAGAGTTGGACACGACTGAGTGACTGAACTGAACGTTTTCATGTCAAGACTATCTTCCAGTATATGGTTATGACCAGGCCAATGTACAAGTCTTTTTTTTTTTTTTTTTTTTAATGTACAAGTCTTGTAGAGATTTATCCTGATCTCTTGTGAGCAACAGTTTGAATAACAACATTTAGATCTATCAGGATCCATAAATTATATATAAGCATTAAGCAAACTAGCATAATCTGGAATGACAAAGATCTGCAAAAAAATTAATCCTGTTTATATACTAAGCAGAACCTTAATTTCTCAATCTGAAGCATCTGTACTTAGGTTACTATATTGCATACAAAAAGTGTTCCCAATAATGATGCATGGATATTTGTCCTGTCTAGTGGCAGATTCTCCAGGTACCCCCTCTCCACAACTAAGGAGACCAGATCTCCCTGGAAGTTCAAGCTTCAATTCCTTGGAAAATGAAAATAGTCTGCATCTTATGAATAACATTTTTTCCAGTCTCTCTCTGTTGAGTGTTAAAAAAAGATCTATAAAGTTTTAATAAGATGAGCTATTTTGTTTGTTTATTTACTTCATTGATTGGCTGACTTGATGGTTTGATTTAGTTTTTGCCCAGGAAGTACATTCAAGAGTGGGATAATTATCCATGCAAATTTCTACTTTACTACTACTAATTCTTCTCTCCAGATTAATCTTTCTTTGTCTCCATTTTCCCACTTGTGAATAGAGAACAAGATAATACTTGCCAAGTAAGGATTAATCTATGTAAAGCACTAGTCAAGTCCTAAGTAGTTTTGCTCTTGCTACTTATTGTCAATCAGAAATTATCTTAATGCTGTATAGGTGACAGTAATTTATTAAAGTCTAATGAGAATTAGCATAATAACACATGAAACTGACATTAGCAATAATAGAACAGCAGGAATCATTATTTATAGACTGCATATTTGGATTGTGCATATGTTGGAACTCTCTGATAGTATGCTGAGAATAGTTTGACACCTAATTAATGTGCTAATTAATTGGCTAATAAAGAGGTTTCTTGAAAGTTTGGTAAATTTCCATTCCTGGTGGGATAATGGGTAGAAATTTGAAATATACTTCTTTTAAGCTTCAGTTCATATCGCTCTTTAGCCATCTATCTATCATCTATCTGTTTTTAGCATAGTACCCTGGTGGTGCAGAAACAGCAATACTAAAGTAAAATAAGGCCCTGGACTCCAAAAATTTGTGCTCATCTAAGCACAGCTACCTTATTTCCAATTTTTCTCTTGTTTTATGATAGCTACATGAGGTGAGTGTATTGAAGACTTCCTTCCTTATTTTAGTCTAAAGTTATTTTTTAGCCTCCCTTTTTAATCTATATGGCATTCAATAAAATATAATTAAAGAGTAAATGTACAGTTTTGAAACCAAACATGGAGCAGCTGCTCAGAGGCTAAAGTGGTATCAGAGCATCTGGAATTCTTACTAAGTTGGGGAGCACTGAAGACCTATCTCCTCAAGTTTGTGTCTCCTTAAAAATTTGTATGCCACAGCCCTTACTCCAAATGTGATGGTAATTGAAAACGGAGACTTTAAGAGGTAATTCAGGTGAGATTAAGTCAGAAGAGCAGGGCCCTCATGATGGAATTAGTGGTCTCATAAGAAGAGGAAGAGAAAGGAAGAAATCCTTCTGTGTGATGCATTGAGGAAAGGCCATGTGAGGTTGCAGAAGGAAGGTAGGTATCTTGTAAGTCAAGAAGAAAGCCCTCACTTCAACCCAACCATGCTGGTATCCTAATCTCAGATGTCCAGCCTCCACACAGTGAGAAAGTAAAATTCTGTTGTTTAAGCCACCTGGTCTATGGTATTTTTTATGGCAGCCTGAGCTGACTAAGACAGAAAGAGAAAAATGGGAGTTAAGGGTCTGCCAAGTAGAAGGAAAACTGGAATATACATAAGAATTTTGGTTAAGATGACAGAAGGGTATGTCTTAGGTATAAATACAAACCAAGAATAGATAGCAATCAAGAAGCCTGAAACAACCTGAAAATATCTCAAACCCCAATTGAATCATCGTGATTTATTGGTTTTTACTGTATCTGCTCACCACAGAATAAAATTAAGCCTTCTCTGGAGAAAGATAGCATCATTAAAAATGTAAAGATTTTGTATTTTTTAAAAATATATAATATCCAGAACTCACTTAAAAAATTATAAAGCAGGCATACAAGAATGTGAGACCATAAAACACAAAACTCAAAATCAAGTTTCAGGGTCAGGGCAGGAAGAGAAGCAGCAGACCTATAGGTTATTCATATGTTGGAGATGACACGAAGACCTCATTATTATGTAGAAATAAATAGATGGGGAAACAGATAAAGTGACTGAAGAGATGAATAATTTCATTGTTTGAAACATGGGATAAGGAGGAAGAATGGAAAATAGTGAAAAGAATGTAAGCAAAATTTGGGACACAATCAAAAGATAGAATGCACACATAATTGCTGGGCCAGGAATGAGAAGGAGAGAGAATGAAGCAAGATAATATTGGAAGACATCCTAGATAACATCAAGAATTTTTCTAAGTTGATGAAAGACATTAACCCACAGACTGAAGACAGTCTACAGATTCCAAACAGGATGAAAAAAATAGGCAAGAAACCCCACATCTCTACATATCATAGTATAACCACTAGAAAAAAAATTTTTTAATATTTTAAAGAATGACAGAAAAGGAATAACAAAATGGAAGAAATAACAGAAATGAAGGAATAACAAAAATGTTGGCAACTGACCTCTTAACAGAAATAGTGACATCTAGAAGACGATGGTATGATAGCTGAAAAGCACCCAAAGACAATAATGGGGACCTGTACTAGGTTTGTGTTCAGCAAAATTGTTCTTCAAAAGTGAAGGATAAATATATTTAAGAGAAAAATAGACAATTTGCCACCAGCAGTCTCCACTAGAGAGTACAGAAATACAGAACAAAAACAAAAAAAGAATAATGAAAAGAGAAGTTGTGTGGACGAATAAATATTAACTTTACAAAAGACAGTAATGTTCTGTAGGGTTAAAAATACATATGCAAGATTAGAATTTATATAAAAAGTAATGCAAAAGGCAAGAGCAGAAGGAATGAGTTAACATGCTATAAGGTTCTAAAAATACTGGAGAAGTAGTTAAAAGTGATAAATTACATTTGATTATGATAACTTAATGGTATATGCAATAATCTCTACTAAAAGAATAAAGTAAGAAACATATAGTGAACCACTTATTGGGGGAATGATGGAATAATAAAATATTTTGATTAATTTAAAATTTAGCAAGAAAAATAAAAAAGAACATAAGATAAGTGAGTCAAATAGAAAACAGAGAGTAACTGTGGAATTAAATTTAACTACATTTAGTATTTAATTTCATTAAACATACTAATTAAAAACATTAGTTACATTAAATGTAAATGGACTGAATACTCCAATTAAAGAATAATATTGTTAGGGTGATTTAAAAAACCTCAACAGTATACTATTGACAAGATGTATATTATAATACAAGAACATAGACTGACTCAAAGTAAAACAATGAAAAAATATATACCATTTATACAGTAACTAAAAAATCCAGTGTTAAAACGCTAATATCAGATGAAAGTTTTATGGACAAAAGCATTGCTAGAGACAATGACAGACAGTTTACAATGATAAAGAGATAAATTCATCAATATGTTACAATAATTCAAAATTTTAAGTACCTAATACGTGTAACTTCAAAATATGCAGAACAATAATGAACAGAATTCAAATGAGATAAATTTATAATCACAAAGAGAAACTTCAACACCTTTCTCTTAACACATGATAGAAGAAGCAAACAAAGATAAACTCAGTAAAAGTATAGAAGATTTGAAAATAATTACAAACCTGACATAAAGGACACACAGAAAACACACAGAAAGCATTGTACTTAACAAGGACAGCCTAGTCATTCTAAAATACAATAAATTTTAGTCAATACTTAGCATTTACTAAAACGGATTATATTCTAGGTTATAAGGTAAACTTTAAGAAATTTCAAAGGTTTGAAATCATTCAAAATAGTTTCTCTGATCACAACTGAATTACTACCTAAGTCAACCACAAAAAAGACAACACGAAATTTCTAACAACTTGGAAATTAGACAGTACATTTTAAAATACTTTAAGGAATAAAGAAGAAATAAAAATGAAGTAAGAAGGTATTTTTAAGTGAAAGATAACAAATGTTATATGAAATCCTGTAAAATACATCTAAAGCAGTGCTAATAGGAATAGGGCTGCTGATAGTGTTAAAAGGATATATGTGATAGAAAGTTAGGCTCAAAATTAATGTTCTAAGTTTCTATTTTATGATCCTTGAAAACAAAACAACACATTTAATACAAGGGAAATGGAAGAAAAAAGTAATAAAGATAAGAGCAGAAATCAATAAAGTAGAAACCATATACAGAGTAAAGAAAATCATTTGATCCAAACCTTGATTCTTTACAGAAATTAATACCATTAATAACCCACTAAGAAAACTGATCAATAAAAATAGGAGAACTTGCAAAATTATTGATAGAAGTACAAAAGAGGATATCATTTTAGATACTCAGATATTTTAAAAGATGGCAGAAGACTATTATAAACAATTTTGTGCCAAAATTGGACAGTTTAGATGAAATAGATTTCTTGATAAATGCAACTTGTCAAATCTGACCAAGGAAAAAGTAATATACTTAAAAACTCCTATATCTACTAAATAAATTATATCAAATTTTAAAATCCTACCCTAAAAGAAAACTCACAGGTTCAGATGGCTTCATTGCTTAATTTTTCCAAGTGTTTAAAAAAAGAGAAATAACCTCACAAAACTCCTTTAGAGATTTAAAAACTGGTGCATTGTTCTCAATTTTTTATGGGCCAGCATAATGTTGTTTCAAGAATCTGACAAATATATTACCAAGAAGAAAAAAAATTCAGATCATAGACAAAAATTCTGAGAACAAAAATATAGAATATAGACAGAAATCCTAAAGAAAATATTAGCAAATGAAAATTAATCACTATGTAAAAAGGTATACATCATTACAGAGTTTATTCTAGGTATTGAGGGTGATATGACATTAAAAATCAATTAATATAATTTACCATAGCAATAGAAAAAAACAAAATTATATGATCTTATGAGATAAATTTGCTTGATAAAGTTTATCTTCCAGTCATGATGTTTAAAAAAAAATACCTTAGCCAACTAGGAATAGAAAGGAACTTAACTGGAAAAGAATACATTATAAAATACTTATACAAACATCAAATTTAATAATGAAATATTAAAAACTTTTCCCTTGAGTTATTATGGACCAAGACAGGGATGCTGCTCTTGCCACTTTCAGTTACTATTGTACTGAAAGTTTCACCTAAAGAAATGCAAGAAAAAAGAAAAATGTGTATTTACCTAATAAAACAACTTCAAAATATAAAAAGGAAAATTGATACAGTTGATGCTTTTAACATATATTTTTAGTACCTAATAGAAAAAAGCAGATTTTTTTAAAGTAATGATAGTTAGAATAGAAAAGATTTGAACAACATAGTTATTTAATTTGACAAAATTGCTGTTTGTAGAAACTACACCCATAAACTGAAGAATACATAGTATTTTCCCAGCAGAACATGAAACTTTTACTCAAAAGGGACCATGTGTTGACCCAAAAAGCAAGTCTTATGTTGACCCATAAGCAAGTCTTGACAAATTTCAAAGAATTAAAATTAAATAGAGTATGTTTTTAGACAATTAAAGCTGTATTTGTTGTTGTTCAGTTGCTCAGTTGTTTCTGCCTCTTTGAGACCCCATGGACTGCAGCAAACCAGGATTCCCTGTCCTTCACCATCTCCTGGAGCTTGCTCAAACTCATGTCCATCGAGTTGGTGATGCCATCCAACCATCTCATCCTCTGTCATCCCCTTCTCCTCCTGCCTTCGATCTTTACCAGAAAGAGGATCTTTTCTAATGAGTCAGCTCATCACATCAGGTGGCAAAGGTATTGGAGCTTTCGTTTCAGCATCAGTCCTTCCAATGAATATTCAGGACTGATTTCCATTAGGATTGAGTGGTTTGATCTCTTTGTAGTCCAAGGGACTCTAAAGGGTCTTCTTCAACACCACAGCTCAAAAGCATCAATTTTTCGGCATTCATCCTTCTTTATGGTCCAACTCTCACATCCATACATGACTACCGGAAAAACTATAGCTTTGACTATGCAGACCTTTGTCAGCAAAGTGATGTCTCTGCTTTTTAATATGCTGTCTAGGTTTGTCATAGTTTTTCTTCCAAAGAGCAAGCATCTTTTAATTTCATGGCTGCAGTCACCATCTGCAGTGATTTTGGAGTCTAAGAAAATAAAATCTGTCACTGTACCCATCTATTTTCCATGAAGTGATGGGACTGGATTACTTGATCTTTGTTTTTTGAATGTTGAGTTTTAAGCCAGCTTTTTCACTCTCCTCTTTCACCTTCCTCAAGAGACTCTTTAGTTCCTTTTTGCTTTCTGCCATAAGTGTGATGTCATCTGCATATCTGAGAGTATTGATATTTCTCCAAGAAATCTTGTTTCCAGATTGTGCTTCATCCAGCCCAGCTTTTTGCATGACATACTCTTCATATAAGTTAAATAAGCAGGGTGACAATATACAGCCTTGACATACTCCTTTCCCAATTTGGAACCAGTCTGTTATTCCATGTCTTGTTCTATTGCTTCTTGACCTACATACAGGTTTCTCAGGAGGCAGGTCAGGTGGTCTGGTATTCCCATCTCTTTCTGAATTTTCCACTGTTTGTTGTAATCCACACAGTCAAAGACTTTAGTGTAGTCAACAAAACAGAAGTAGATGTTTTTCTGGAATTCTCTTGCTCTTTCTATGATCCAGCGGATGGCAATTTGAACTCTGGTTCTTCTGCTTTTTCTAAATCCAGCTTGAACAGCTGGAAGTTCTTGGTTCATGTATTGTTGAATCCTAGTTTGGAGAATTTTGAGCATTACTCCGCTAGTATGTGAAATGAGTGCAATTGTGTGGTAGTCTGAACATTCTTTGGCATTGCCCTTCTTTGGGATGTCATGTAGTCATGTATGGATGTGAGAGTTGGACTATAAAGAAAGCTGAGCACTGAAGAATTGATGCTTTTGAACTGTGGTGCTAGAGAAGATGCTTGAGAGTCCCTTGGACTGCAAGGAGATCCAACCAGTCAATCCTAAAGAAAATCAGTCTTGAATATTCATTGGAAGTACTGATGCTGAAGCTGAAACTCCAATACTTTGGCCACCTGATGTGAAAAACTGACTCATTTGAAAAGACCCTGATGCTAGGAAAGATTGAAGGCAGGAGGAGAAGGGGATGACAGAGGATGAAATGGTTGGATGGCATCGCCAACTCAAGGGACATGAGTTTGAGTAAGCTCTGAGAGTTGGTGATGGCCTGGCATGTTGCAGTCCATGGGGTCACAAAGAATCAGACATGACTGAGTGACTGAAGTGAACGTCCTGAATTCTTTGGGATTGGAATGAAAATTGACCTTTTCCAGTCCTGTGCCCACTGCTGAATTTTCCAAATTTGCTGGCATATTTAGTGCAGCATTTTCACAGCATCATCTTTTAGGATTTGAAATAGGTCAACCGGAATTCCATCACCTCCACTAACTTTGTTTGTTTTGATGCTTCCTAAGGCCCTCTTGACTTTGCACTCCAAGATGTCTGACTCTAGGTGAGTGATCACACCATCATGGTTATCTGGGTCATGAAGATCTTTTTTGTATAGTTCTTCTGTGTATTCTTGTCCCCTCTTCTTAATATCTTCTTCTTCTGTTAGGTCCATACCATTTCTGTCCTTTATTATGTCCACCTTTTCATGAAATGTTCCCTTGGTATCTAATTTTCTTGAAGAGATCCCTAGTCTTTCCCATTTTTACTGTTTTCCTCTATTTTTTTGCATTGTTCTCCTAGGAAGACTTTCTTATCTCTCCTTGCATTCTTTGGAACTCTGGATTCAGATGGGTATATCTTTCCTTTTCTCCTTTGCCTTTTGCTTCTCTTCTTTTCTCAGCTATTTGTAAGGCTTACTCAGACAGTCATTTTACCTTTTTGCATTTCTTTTTCTTGCAGATGGTTTTGATCACTGCCTCCTGTACTATGTCATGAACCTCCGTCCATAATTCTTCAGGCACTCTGTCTATCAGATCTAATCCCTTGAATCTATTTGTCACTTCCACTGTATAATTGTAAGGAATTTGATTTAGGTCATACCTTGTTGAGACTGGCTCGACAAACAGGGTTTCCGAAAGCATGATACAGTGAGAGAATGAGAAACAAGACACAAGAATTCAGTGAAAAGCAAGGATCAGGGGACCGACACCGCTCCAAGGTGAAGGCTCCGGAACTGAATCCAAGCCAGCTTTATTATACTTTCAACCATGAAGGAAAGAATATGCAAGGAGTTAAACTATAACTCATGTGGCCTTCAGGGCCAAAGAACAAAATGATCATTAACCATCGAGGAATTAAGAAACAGTAATCAATAACAAATCAGTAACTAAGACTAATATTCTTATCTATAGATTTTCTACCAGATACGTAAAGCATGTGACTCTCTGAGATGCCAGTTGAGAAACAGTCTGGGGTCAGTTTTCCAACCCCATGATCATATCTTGTTTTCAGACTATGAACTGTTCCCTCTGGACTTGTTCCAAGAGTCTCATGCCTTATAGCATCCAGTTTATCAATAATTATAAATTTCTTTTGCAGCCCTTGCTGGGCCTGCTTTTCTTTTATTCTTCCTGTCTCCCACAATACCTGAATGGCCTAGTCATTTTCCCTACTTTCTTCAATGTAAGTCTGAATTTGGCAATAAGGAGTTCATGATCTGAGCCCAGTCTTGTTTTTGCTGACTGTATAGAGCCTCTCCATCTTTGGCTGCAAATATAATCAATCTGATTTTGGTGTTGACCATCTGGTGATGTCCATGTGTGGAGTTTTCTCTTGTGTGTTGGAAGAGGGTGTTTGCTATGACCAGTGCCTTCTCTTGGCAAAACTCTGTTAGCCTTTGCCCTGTTTCAGTTTGTACTCCAAAGCCAAACTTGCCTGTTATTCCAGGTATCTCTTGACTTCTTACTTTTGCATTCCAGTCCCTGATGAAAAGGACTCTTTTTGGTGTTAGTTCTAGAAAGTCTTGTAGGTATTTATAGAACCATTCAACCTCAGCTTCTTTAACATTAGTGGTTGGGGCATAAACTTGGATTACTGTAATACTGAATGATTTGCCTTGGAAATGAACAGAGATCATTCTGTTATTTTTCAGATTGCACCCAAGTACTGTATTTCAGACCCTTTTGTTTACTTTGAGGGCTACTCCATTTCTTCTAAGGGATTCTTACCCACAATAGTAGATATAATGATCATCTGAATTACATTCACCCATTTTTGGCCCATTTTAAGTCACTGATTCTTAAAATGTCAATGTTCACTCTTGTCATCTCCTGTTTGATCACTTCCAATTTGCCTTAATTCATGGGCCTAACACTCCAGGTTCCTATGCAATATTGCTCTTTACAGCACTGGACTTTGCTTTCACCACCAGACACATGCACAAGTGGGCATTGTTTCCGCTTTGGCTCAGCCTCTTCATTACTTCTGGAGCTATTTCTCCACTGATCTCCAGTAGCATACTGGGCACCTACTGATCTGGGAAGTTCATCTTTCTGTGTCATATCTTGTTGCCTTTTTGTACTGTTCATGGGGTTCTCGAGGAAAGAATGGTGAAGTTATTTGCCATTCTTCTCTCCAGTGGACCATGATTTGTCAGAACTCTCTACCATGACCCATCTGCCTTGGGTGGCCTTACATGGCATGGTTCATAGTTTCATTAAGTTAGACAAGGTTGTGATCCATGTGATCAGTTTGGTTAGTTTTCTGTGATTGTAAAGCTGTGTATCAATAACAAAAAAATATTTCCCAAATACTTGGAAATTATTCATATACTTTAAAATAACTCATGTCTTAAAGAGAAAATGAATTTTCTAATTTAATAAGCTAAAAAAACAATTGCAAATCATACCTAAAAAAAATAAGAAAGAAAATAATAAAGATAACAGTATTAATCAATGAAGTACAGAAAAAAGCCAAAAGATCTTTAAAAAATTAATGCAAATAATAAACTCTTAGCAAGACTGATCAAGAAAAAGAAAATTCTGGTTAAAATAGTGCTCCCTGAATGTTTCAGTGGTAAATAATCCACTTGCAATGCAGGAGACACTGGAGACCCGGGTTCCATCCCTGGGTTGGAAAGGTCTCCTGGAGGAGGGCATGGCAGTTCAATCCAGTAGTCTTTCCTGGAGAATCTCATGGACAGAGGAACCTGGCAGACTACAGTCCATGGGGTTGCAAAGAGTCGAACACAACTGAAGTGACTGAGCATGGATGTACCATGCAGATGCCTGGGGAACCTCTTCAGAGAGAGTGGGGAAGAAGGGGGTGAGAATGTAGGAGGTCAGAATAATTTTAAGCTTTGTTTATAAATAGCAGACTACTGAAGTGACTAAGCACATATTAGGAATAAAAGTGATGGCATGGCTATAAATTATACAGATATTAAAAGATAGCAAAATTATTATGATCAACTTAATGCCAATTTGATAATTTCATTGAAAGATGAAACTTATCAAACTTGACTCAAGAAGAAAGAGACATTTGAGTTCTTATGCCTATCAAGAAAACTGGGGAGTGTGAGGTGGAAAAGAAGCTCAAGAAGGAGAGGACATGTATATACTTATGACTAATTCCCACTGTTGTATGTCAGAAACCAACAAAACTTTGTAAAGCAATTATCATGCAATTAAAAATAAAACCAGAGAAAAATAAAGAAAGAAAATGGAATCCATTTTCTAAAACCTTCCCACAAAGAAAACTACTGGCCCTAATGGTTACTCTGATAAATCTTCCAAGAATTTATGGAAAAAATAAATAACAATCTTACTAAATATCTTCCAGAGAACTGATATTAGAATAAAGGAAATATACAGGCTAATCTTTCTTATAAACATTGAAACAAAATAATCTTAAATAACTAGACAATTGATTTTTGTAAAAATTATGACCTACCAGGATTTATTTCAGGAATGCAAGCGTAGTTTAACAATAGAAAATCAATCAAAGGCTTCACTGGTGGCTGACTGGTAAGGAATCTGCCTCCAATGTAGAGTACGATCCATGGTGAGGGAAGATTCCACATGCTCTGAAGCAACTAAGCCTGTGCACTCCAACTATTGAGTCTGTGCTCTAGAGCCTGGGGACTGCAAATACTGAGCCCATGTTCCACACCAAGAGAAGCCACTGCAATGAGAAGTTTGCTCACCGCAGAGCATAGCCCAGGGTCACTGCAACTAGAGAAAAGCCTGTGTACCAATGAAGACCCAGCACAGCCAAAAATAAATAAATTTTAAAATTATTAAAAAAAAAAAAAAAAGAAAATCAATGCAATTTACTACATTAATATAATCACAGAGGGAGATTTTAATACATTTTCAGAAGTTGATAGTTCACAGAAATAATAGTAGTAATATGAATAATGCATTTAATTAGCTTAATTCAGCACCTATATAGAATTTAGCATCTGACAAAGAACCTAAATTATTTTCAAGCTTACGCAAAAGACATTCTCTCAAATTGACCTTCTATGATGGCACTGTGGGATTCCCAACAGAGTCCAAAGAATTGATATCATACAGAGTACATTCAGTCACCAAAAACAATGAAGCATTGAAACATTTCAAACAATACATTTATTTGAAAGCAAGACAACATTTAACAACTCGTAAGTTAAAGAGGTAATCTTGATTTTAAAAGTGAAATATTTAGTTTTGAACAAAACAAAGGAATTAAACATAAAAGTTGTGTGATGCTGCTTTCATTTAAAAAGCATAATGAAAATACATGGGATAAGATTTCAAGGAGTTAGAAAAGAAAAAAAAAACAAAGCAAACAGAAAGAATATAGGAAAAGGTTAAAAATCATAAGTAAAGAGAAAGAAATGATCAAATGCAAAAACTGATCATTTGTACAATAAAAGAAACATATCTGACAAAATTAACTGAGAAAGGGAAAGAAATAACAAGTAAATACTAAAAGAAATATGAAAGAGAAAATACTACAAGTACAGTTGAATTTTTAAGATTCAACAAAAGAATACCATGAAAAACTTTGACAATAAGTTTAAAAATTTAAATATGGTAATAAATACAAATTTAAAAGCTGAGCAATGAAAATGTTTAAAACTAACAGATTGAAAACGTTAAAAACTGGGTTAATAGTGAAAATCTAATCAGCTTAAGACAATCATACAACTGAATTTCTCCAAACCTAAAAGCAATAAATAATTCTTGTAATATACAAACTGTATATTTCAGAGAACAGAAAAGGAGGTCAGTAATCTAAATCATTTTTAAAGATTATTATACTCTAATATTACTAATGAACATAAATGTGCAAATCATAAATATTATCATACAAACAGAATGTGACACACAACTACACAAATATATATGTATATACAAATATGTGCGTGCTCAAGTCAGTCAGTCGTATCCAACTCTTTGCAACCCCATGGACGGTAGCTGGCCAGGCTCTTCTGTCTATTGGATTTTTCAGGCAAGAGTACTGGAGTGGGTTGCCATTTCCTCCTCCAGAGGATCTTTCCAACCCAGGATCGAACTTGTGTGTCCTGTGTCTCCTGCATTGGTGGGAGTGTTCTTTGCTACTGAGCCATGTGGGAAGCCCCATGTATGTACAAATAAATCTGAGTAAATAAGATTTATACCAAGGAATAGGAATTCAGCATTAAGACTCTTTGGGCTTTCCTGGTGGCTCAGAGGTTAAAGCATCTGCCTGCAATGCTGGAGACCTGGGTTCAATCCCTGGGTCGGGAAGATCCCCTGGAGAAGGAAATAGCAACCCACTCCAGTATTCTTGCCTGGAGAATCCCATGGATGGAGGAGCCTGGTGGGCTACAGTGGGCTACAGTCCATGGATGGAGGAGCCTGGTGGGCTACAGTCCACGGAGTTGCAAAGAGTCGGACATGACTGAGCGACTTCACACATACTCACAATGTAATTTATCAGATAACAGGTAACAGGACTGTGGGGAAATGGGGGTAAAAAGGGGAATTCAACTTAAAAAGCAGTATTTATTTTATACTTTAAAAATATCTGAAACAATTTTGATAAAATCATATTCAGTCTGGGTAATTCATATATGTGCATTTATTACATTGTTCTCTGTACTTAGTTCTGACTTTTGAAAATTTTCACCTAATTCTCTACTAGGTTACAGCCAAGGTTTTCTGTATTAGCAATAAAGCTATTTTTTACTGTAGAAATCTGGTAAAAATCAACCTCTTACTCCTTTGATTCATTCAATTATAGTGAGGCTTTTTACCTTTGCTTATTAAAAAAAAAAAAGCCATCTGTATTGCTGTAAATAAGAAAATCAGATAAACCTCGAAGGTCATGAGCAACTTTCTCTGAGGTTTCTTTGTTCTTAACTCAGTTCAGGGATCTGAAATGATGCTTTCTCTGAAAAGGAAGAGCTCATTTTCCTTTGGGAAAGTGCTGCTTTCTGTGTGTGAGGAAATAGCAGATCACAGTACCTCAGGCAGGTTGTGAGGTACGGTGCCAGGCTTCATCATGCGGCAACTCCCCAGTGCCTTCTCTTTTAATGTAAGCATTTGATTCCATTCTAGGCCACCGACCTCATATAAGGCTGCCTCTGAGCCAGTGTCACAGATATTCATCTCCACATGATCTTCTTTCTCCCGACACACCATCTGTCCCTTTCCTTAGAGAGACACAGAGAAGCAAAGATGGAATTTAATCACTGGTCTCTAGGCTACTCAACTCCCAACTTCTGAGCATCAGCTAAACTCTCAAATCTCTTTCCTGTGGGAAGGGAAAAAGGAGTCATTTCTGCACTTAACTCAAACTCTACTTATTTTTTAAATGATTGATTCTCCTGTCTGTCATTATCATCATCAAATTCAACTAAAATGATGGTGATGATGATGATGCCAGTTTCAGGAAACAGAAGACTTTTCCCAAGTCTCCATACTCACTGATTTTGTTTGCACGTCTTTGGCTTCTACTGTGGACTGGAGATAGCCTGAGAGGATTGAAGAAGATAATGTATGTAAAAAACTTAGCCCAGTGCTTCACTCAACATAGGTATTCCACAGATGCTTGCCCATTATCTATACCCCTAATCCCATTCGAGTCCTCTTTGATCTGGAGGATTAGAGGACTGGTTCCAGGGTCATTAGGGATTCCGGAGGAAGCAAGCAGACTTTGAATTGGCTCCCTAGCGTTTTTAGAAGTATCTGGGTTATCCTTGGGTAGCACTGTCCTTACATCAGAGTAGGAGGAAACTCTTCCCTGGACCTCAGAATTGGGGTAGGCAAAACTTTCCCGTAAACTGCCAGAGTGTAAATATTTTAGGCTTTGCAGGCTATTTAGGGTCTCTGTCACACATTCTTCTTCTCTTTCTCTCTCTCTTTTTTACAACTCTTTAAAAAAAAATGCAAAAGCTATTCTAAGCTTATAAGCCATACACAGGCTGTGGGCTGGATTTGCCCCACACATGGGCCATAGCTCACTGATCCTGGCCAACCACCTGTGTGAGATTTCCTAGGCCCAAGGAGTGGCCAGGGAATGTTGCTTGAGGGGAGAGGGATGGGTAGAGCTTGTTATGATGGTTGGCTGTCCATACACATGTACAGGAAGCCCCTTGTAGTAGAGGACGGAGGAAGAGATAGAGGGCTGTGCAGGGTCTTGCAGCTAGCTCTTGTATATATGGTGTTTTGTTCTGGTCTGAAACTCCACGGTGTCTGAGAATTTTAATTTTCTTTTTTTTTTTGTCATGCAGGGCAGCTTATGGGATCTTAGTTCCTCGACTAGGGACTGAATCCAGGCCCTTGGCAGTGAAAGCATGGAGTCCTAACTACTGGACTGCCAGGATATTTCCTGCCCCACCTCCCTTTTTTCTTTTTTTTTCTTTTCTGCAAATTTTCAATTTAAAACTGGCCTTCAGGTAATATGTGTACATTTCTCATTGGAATATAGATTCTTATTTTGTTGAGTAGTCTGTTAGCTTAAGTTTGAAACTTCTGAAAACATAGCTGTGGGTACATGGGTCTGTATCGGCATTCTTACTCCAGACCCCACAATGCTGAGAGCAGTCCTGTCTTAGGATTGGTGCTCTCCAGTGCTTGCTCTCGGAAATAAACCCACCAAATCCTAAGTCAGTTTCAGGGTATCTTTAATGAATCTGATGCTGCCATGTATTGCCAACGGTTGTGCTTTGCATAAATTATGTCCAACCAGAGAGTTTAAGAACTGAGCCAGTCTCTAAGCTGTCTCAGATGTTCTACCTTGATATACATAATCTAGGAGTCAATATTCCCAGATCCCCTAATTCAGTGTCACAAACTCAAATGCCTACAAGGGTCTGGGTATTTAAAATGAAAGAAGCAGATCAGGTATCAGAAAAAAACCCACACACTGAAGAGGAAGGCACATTCTAAACGGGGCAACTGCCACTCAGCCCAGTGACTGCAGTCGTAGAAGACTACTGGCCTAGGGCTGCCCAAGTTCCCCTTTCCTAAAAATACACCAAGGGACTCTTCCCCGGTGGTCCAGTGGTTAAGACTCTGCTTCCAGTGCAAGGCTTGTGGGTTCCATCCCTCGTTGGGGAAATAAAATCCTGCATGCTATAAGGCAAAAAAAAAAAGGAACTAAAAAAGTGGGAAATATAAATTTATATATAAAATCTCTGAATTTTAAAAATTTAATGAGTAAAAATGTTAAACAATCCATGTTGGTCAAGCAAACTTGTCTATGGACTAGATTTAGTCCGTGAATGAGGGTATGCCATTTCTACCTAATGTATTTCTAATTGAATAAAAGGTATCCTCGGAGGGGCAGTCCCTCTGCGTGCTTGCTAATCTAATGTGTAACCTTCTTGTATGCACTCTAGGAACTACAGTTATATATATAGTATATATATGTATACTATATGTACATATAAGTTCATAGCATCATTATTCTCCATAGCCAGCAAGAGGAAACAACCCGAATGTCCATCAACTGAGGAATGAATAAACAAAATGTGGTATATCCGTGAATGTATATATATACTATATACTATATATATATTCCCATATATATGGGAAGAGTGCATGACTGTGAGTCAGGAGTCCTGAATAACCTTCACCACCCTTTGAGAATGGAGCAAGCTACTTATCATAGTCTTTTGTTTCCTCAACTAGGGAGATTGACTACATGATATTTTAGTGCCCTATTAATTTCTACATTTTAGATTTTTAAAAAATTTATAGTCAGAGATGTGACCTAAGTCACATTTAGACACTCTAAGCTTTGTTTCATAGCATTGTACCACTGGAAAAGTGATTATAAATCTAAGCTACGTTTATCACATTTTTTCAGATCTATATATGGTAATAGGGATTTATTGAAATTGAGTTTTCAAGTCACTTGCAAGACAGTACTATTTATATCAACTGTCAATAGAAAATATCACCTTTATACTGTCATTTCACACATATGTAATAATAGTTAATATAAACAGTCTCTAATGTCCAGAAAGCCTATCATTATCTTTTTTCCAGTGGAGAAAATGCTACAAGGATACAGAACAGATAAAAGTCCTGACAGCACATTTTTACTTTGTTTCCTGTATTTTGTCCTCGAGACGAAGCCCAGCACAATGCCTCCTGGTTTCTCTGCTCCTAGGATAGATTGTCTAGACTCAAGCAATCTTGCAAATGTAATGGGTGGATTATAATTTATAAAAATGTGATAATGTGCCAGAAGGAATGGTGTCATGCTTTCTATCAACAAAGGAGGAGACAAAGAGAGTGTTTTTAAAAATCCTGAACTAAGTGCCAGGGGACAGCATAGAGCAGGTTTGGGGACAGGAGATTTTGGCAGACACATGCAAGGCCAATCTCTATCAGTGATGAGAAATGTCAGGAGCTTTTCTTTTTTTCCCAAATGGGTTTTTTTTTTTCCTCTTTAAAAGCAATTTATTGAGAAATAACTTATAGAGCATAAAATTCTCCTGTTTTTACATATACATTAAAATCTAATTTTAGAAAATTTCTAGCAGCCTAAGAAAAAACCTCATGCCCATTTACAATTCCTCCCCGTTTCCACCCCCAGCTCCAGGGCGACTGCTTATCTACTTTTTGTGTCTAATTTGTCTTCGCTTGACATTTTATATGAAGAAATCATAGAATATATGTGCTTTTGTGTCTGGCTTCTTTCAGTTAGCCTAATGTTTTTGAGCTTCATCCATTTATGGTACTTTCTTCCTTTTAATTGTTGAGTAGTAGTCATGGATATGGGCTTCCCATGAAGCACTAGTGGTAAATAATCTGCCTGAAATTCAGGACATGTAATGAGATGCAGGTTTGATCCGTGGGTCAAGAAGATCCCCTGGAGGAGAGCCTGGCAACCCACTCCAATATTCTTGCCTGGAGAATCCCATGGACAGAAAAGTCTGGTGAACTATAGTCCATAGTGTCCAAAGAGTCAGACATGACTGAAGCGACTTAGCGCATACACACACACTCACACATTCACGGATATACCACATTTTGTTTATTCATTCATCAGTTGAGGGACATTTGGGTTGTTTCCACTTGTTGGCTATGGAGAATAATGATGCTATGAACTTATATGTACAGATCTTTTTGTGATAGGAGTTATTCATGACTTAATAATTAAAGAATGAAGGTTTGTGGCTAAAGCTGTCTTTTTTTGTTGTATAATAAAATTTGCTGTATAATAAATCAGTGCATATCCATATAACATCATTGTAACTTGTATCTTCTTTTGTAGGAGTGAATTTTCAGAAATCACACTGGCAAGTTGGAATAGCCTTGGGGGCAGTCACAGGAGTTTACCAGCATGTGAACATCATTTGTCAAGTGTGTTGTAGAAGAAAAAGGTTGAGAGTAGTTCTATTCAGTCACTCACTTGGCTGCCCTCATTTCTGCGGGGTTTGTCTGTAAGTGGATAAGAGAATTTTTCAATGGACCTACAAGGGGACTGCCTTGGGTTAAGTCCTACAGGCTGCTTCTTTGTTTCGTTCAAGGCCAGATCTCTTTGCAAGTTACATTTTCTTTTTCTACAGGAGCTGGCATTTTATTGTCTTTTTTTCACAGGTACTACTTGAAGATTTCTCTCTCAACCCTCTGCCCACCCTAATCCAGAGATGGTACTGGATCAGTACACAGTTTCACCATCTTGCCTCCCTTGCCTTTACTTAAGGGTTTTATTATTAACCTCAGTGAGTAAATGGAATGTAAACAAAGCAGTATGGGACAATGGCAAAATTTTCTTATAGCATGACCTCAGAGCATCATTAGTATGTAAAGTCGGAGATTTCTTGGCTCAAATGGATTATTAGGACTAGGGTGAACTCCATTCCTCTGGTTTCCTTGACTCCCCTGCCCATCTCTGCTTACTCTCTAATAAATGTGGGGGAAATCAAATAAAGTCATTCTCTAACTGTAGTCCAAACATCTTTGCCCATCTAACTGTCAGCCTATATTTTGAACATTCAGCCTATACTTTGAATATTACTAACAGTTACAATGGGCTTCCCCAATGGCTCAACAGGTAAAGAATCTGCCTACAATGCAGGAGACACAGGACATGTGGGTTCAATCCCTGGATGGGGAAGATACCCTGGAGGGAGAAAAGGCAACCCACTCCAGTATTCTTGCCTAAAATATCTCATGGACAGAGGACCTGGAAGCTATAGTCCAAAGGGTCAAAAAGAGTTGGACATGACTGAGCACACCAGTTACAATGACTTTTTTTCTACAGTGATTAAAAGTCCTTTATTAAGAAGGCTTTGGACAGATACCAATTACAGCCCTGATAATATTCCATGCTTGGGGTCCTTACCTGTTTTTTCCTTGCTGTAGTTCACCATCATTTTAAATGCAATAGGCAGATCAGAAATTTGTCTTTATTTTTCAAGAGTAGCATCCTGCAAATTTTCTAAAATATAATGACATTAATAGAGACAGAGAAGTCAGTAAGCTAAGAATGTTTGACATGACAGATAAGTTTTTTAAATTTAAACCCAAACTTGGTGAGAGAGATCACAGTGATAGTATCAAGATACACAGACATCAGCAGGGGGTTTTTATGGTCACTCCTCTTTTTCTTATTCATTGAATTAGAGTTCTTTTGGTTCTTTTGTTAGTCAGATCTGAGCTTGAGTCTTGGCTCTGCTTAGCTGCTACATCATCTTTAAGATTCATCAAAAAATAGAGTGGCCAATGCTCCTAACGTGAACAGAGGGGTTTCCTGGGGACATGTGATTTTTTGTGGTGAAAGTGGGAGTCCCAGGCAAACTGGGTGAGTTGGTCACCCTAATAACAACATGAGAATTAAATAGCCACCTGAAGATTGCTGTGAGGATTCTGAGCTAGCAGAAAGCCTAATTAAAATAAATTTTAAATAAATGAAAAACCTTTTTATTCAACTCATTTCAATAGTCTGACTTGGTTTTATCTCCATCTGACATCTGCTTCAGTTGTTGAATCAAGCCTCCCAGACAAACCAGAATCAAATTGGTATGGACGAGCACTTGTTTTTTTAAAGTGAAGATTGTTTTTTGTTATGATAAAATATACATAGCATGAAATATATCATCACAACCATTTTAAGTGTACAGTTCAGTAGTGTTAAGTACACTTACATTGTTGTGCAACCAATTTCTGTAACTCTTTTTATTTTGCAAAATAGAAACTCTGTACTCTTTAAATCACAATTCTCTACGGCCCCTCCCTCTGGCCCTGGCAACCACTGTTCTATTTTTCATTTCTATGAATTTGACTCTACTTATATAAATTATATAGTATTTGTCTTTTTGTGACTAGCTTATTTTACTTAGCATAATGTCTTCAAGTTCAATCTATATTATGGCATGTGTCAGAATTTCCCTCCTTTTAAAGACTGAATAATATTCATTGTATGTATAGATCACCTTTTGTTTATACATTCAACTGCCAATGGATATTTGGGTTGTTTCTACCTTTTGGCTTTGTGGTGAATAATGCTGCTATGAACATGGGCATACAATATCTCTTTGAGATCTTGCTTTTAAAGCTTTTCAGTGTACATCCAGAATTGGATTAGATGGATCCAAACTTTAATGTGCATACAGATAACTTCAAAATTTGTTGAGGTACAGATTCATTTTCAGTTGGTCTGTAATAGAGCTTAACAAGCTCCCAGGTTACGAGCTGCTGGTGGGTTGACCACACTTTGAAGTTCAAGGGCAGAGAAAAACAAAATAGCTTAGAAGTGAAGATACCTGAATTATGTACAATTCTGGCTCTGCCACTAACTGGAAGTATGACCATGGGTAAGTCGTCTAAGCATGGCCTCTCAGGTGCCTCAGTGGCAAGGACTCTGCCTGCCAGTGCAAGAGACACAGGAGATGCAAGTTCAGTACCTTGGAGAAGGAAATGGCAACCCACTCCAGTATTCTTGCCTGAAAAATCCCATGGACAGAAGAGCCTGGTGGGTTACAGTGCATGGGGTCACAAAGAGTTGGACATGACTGACCAACTGAGCACGCATGCATGCAAGTCACCTAAGCTGTCCAAGGCCATTTCATTTATAAAATGAGAGACTTGGGTTAGACAAGTTCTAAAGCTGTTTCTTGCCCTAATATTCTGTGCTATCAGGTCTGCTTTGGATAAGTTTTATTTTCTTCTACATACTTGCAATGAAATACATAGAAAACAATGACTCCTGTGGTCGAGTACTGGAATAATTGCCATCAGGTTTTGAGAGCCATGAAAATTAGATCAGTAGATCTAACAGATCAATAGATCTGTAAATTATTAGACCAGTGAGAAAATGAGAGTTAAATAGACTTGTATAGAAAGTGAGACATTCTTCTCCACTCTGTCAGTTCATATTTATGAATGTATTTATCAAATTCATCCTGGGCAGCCATTTCTATTTAAAAGAAAAGGAAGCAGAAAAATTTCATGGTGAACCATGGGAAAAAAACTTTCATCAGACACAGTATTAAAAAGAGAGTTGAATATAGTTTAGTTGCATATAATTTTATGATTCAAGGTGAAAGGGAAATTAGCTAAAGAGTCTCAACAAAATTCCAAGGCTATTTGTATGTGCAATAAAGTTTCAGCTTTAATCCACCCAGTAATTCCACTTTGGGGTATTATACTGAAATCAGGGAGAAAACTGTACCTTTTACTATTTGCTCATGTGTAAATGCTCCTACATGACCACTTTGAATCTACCAATGTGACATCAAATGGCTAGCAAAACCTGTGAAATTTTAACAATCAGCTTTCATGAGCCACTAGAAACCAACTCTAGCATATCAAGGAAAAGTAGGTTTCCTATCATTATGTTATTGGAATTAGATAGGAGAAACCATTCTAATAACCTGCTTTCTCCCTCTATTGCAGTGGTTCTCAACTCTGGCTGAGTATTAACATCATCAGGGCAACATTTAAAAAGCAATAATAGTCAGTCGACCAATTGGGTTGGTTCATCCCAACCCAATTAAATCAGAAATTCTTGGGATTCTGAGGCACTGGCAAAAATCTCCCTCAGGTTTTAATGTGCTCCCAAGAAAAAAGCAACAGTATTCCTGCCATTAATGCCATGACACCAAACTATCTGGTTATATTCAATATTTCAGTTCCTTCCTCCTGCCAAGAGAGCACTAACAGAGCCAAAGAGTAAAATTTGTAGAAGTGAATGAAGATTTCCCAACCTATCAGATAATTTTGTGTGGACTACAGAGATTTCAAACCCACTGCGAGATGCTAATGTCTTGACTAGGCCACAACTGATCTAATGTGCTTGACCAGACTGTAGGACTTATCCTAAGGCTGAGTAACTAAAAGGAACAAATAGTTTAAAAAGGAAAATAAAAACTGATGAGGCTGGTGGCAGTTATGTCTTTTGAACTACAGTCTTGCTATTCTAAATGCTACTCTTCATAACTGGTCCTGGCAGAACTATATGGAGAGCATGGAAATTGGGATTGAAGAGTGGAAGAGGTGGGAAGACATGAACTTGTAATAAAATATGGTGAAACTAAGTGTAGGCTGCTGGAGAAGAGAGTGACAGATCAGTGGAGTCATGGGGCCATCCAAGGGCAGAAGATCTTAAGGAAAACATGATACATACCATGAGAAGTCACCCCTTAATGATGGCAAAGGGTTGGTGGAGGAAAGAGGGTGAGAAAGAGAACAGTAATACAACTCGTGATATTTACTGAGCATCTATCATGTGCTTGGTATGTCAGGAGGTATTTTGTATGCATTTTCACACTGAAATCTCAAACCAGTCTTATGAGGTAGTGACTATTATTATCACGTCTATTTTATAAATGAGAAATCAGGGCTTAAAGAGCCTGTGTATACTTCCCCAACAGAGACTGTGTGTTGTAGCTGTAACTAGTTTTCAAAGGCAAGATCCTGACTCCAGAACCCACTCTTTCAACCTCTACACTTCTGCCATTTGTTAAATACCTATCATGTCCTTGCCATTGTGCAAGATGAGTTATCTCCTTTAATTCCTACAAAAACTCTGAAATTTTGTTGTCCTAGTTTTTACACACAGACTACTAAGGCAGCAGTTAAATGATTTCTCACGGTTGCAGTAGGTAGAAACAGTAGGGCCAAAATTCAAATTTGATCATAGCACCAATGAATAATTGAATCCAAAAGTCCTGGTGACAGTGTTTTTGAGGATTTGGGGGAAATGTCATGAAGGTTGGTAGGTAACTTGGCTAAAAGTGGGAAAATATCAGATAACTGGATAGTGTGATTTTCAAATAGAGGGAACAGGACTTCTATTTTTGGCTGTGGCAAGAAAACAGGCACCAGATTTGCCATTTTGCTGCAGTTATACAACTGCAAAAAAAAAAAAGTGAGAGAACTGTTTGCAGGCATCTGACCTCTGAAAATAGAATAACATAAGAAAAGAGTCCTTATACAAACTCTTTCAGAAACTAGAGGAGAAAATGCTTACCAATTTATAAGTTGTAAAAGAAAAAAAAGGAAGAAGAATGGAGGTGGGGAGGGAGGCAGAGAGGAATAAAGGAAGGAAATAAATTAGACTTATCAAGATTAAAAATTTATCATGATCTGTGATGGCCTAGAGGAGCGGGATGGGGGTGGGGTGGGAGGGAGGCTCAAGAGGAAGGGAATATATGTATATTTATGCTTGATTCCTGTTTTGTTCATCAGAAACCAACATAACATTACAAAGCAATTATTCTCCAATTCAAAGTAAACTTTTAAAAATGTATGATGAAAAAATATTATTAAGAAAGTGAAAAAGCAAACCATAGGCTGGGAGAAACTATTTGCAATACACATGTCTCACAAAGACATATGTATATGCAAAATATATAGAGGATTCAACATAAAAAGACAAGCAACCCAATAAAAATGGTTTAAAGACAAACAAACACTTTATAAAAGAAGATAAACAAGTGGCCAAAAACACATGGAAAAGGTTATTATCATTAGTTACTATGGAAAGGTACATTAAAATTAGCATGACATACCTTTTTATACTCCCTCAGTTCAGTTCAGTCGCTCTGTTGTGTCTGACTCTGCAACCCCATGGACTGCAGCACACCAGGCCTCCCTGTCCATCACCAACTCCCGGAGGCTACCCAAATTCATGTCCATTGAGGCGGTGATGCCATCCAACCACCTCATCCTTTGTAGTCCCCTTCTCTTCCAGCCTTCAATCTTTCCCAGCCTCAGGGTCTTTTCAAATGAGTCAGTTCTTCATATCAGGTGGCCAAAGTATTGGAGTTTCAGCTTCAACATCAGTCCTTCCAATGAACACTCAAGACTGATCTCCTTTAGGATGGACTGGTTGGATCTCCTTGCAGTCCAAGGGAATCTCAAGAGTCTTCTCCAACACCACAGTTCAAAAGCATCAATTCTTTGATGTTCAGCTTTCTTTATAGTCCAACTCTCACATCCATACATGACTACTGGAAAAACTATAGCCTTGACTAGATGGACCTTAGTTGGCAAAGTAATGTCTCTGCTTTTTAATATGCTGTCTAGGTTGGTCATAACTTTCCTTCTTTTAATTTCATGGCTGCAGTCACCATCTGCAGTGATTTTGGAGCCCAAAAAACTAAAGTCAGTCACTGTTTCTACTGTTTCCACACCTATTTGCCATGAAGTGGTGAGACCAGATGCCATGATCTTAGTTTTCTGAATGTTGAGCTTTAGGCCAACTTTTTCACTCTCCTCTTTCACTTTCATCAAAAGGCTCTTTAGTTCTTCACTTTCTGCCATAAGGGTGGTGTCATCTGCATATCTGAGGTTATTGATATTTCTCCCGGCAATCTTGATTCCAGCTTGTGCTTCATCCAGCCCAGCATTTCTCATGATGTATTCTGCATATAAGTTAAATAAGCAGGGTGACAATATACAGCCTTGACGCACTCCTTTGTTTAAAATAAAATAATTGCTACTTCAAGTATTCGTGATGAAAATGCAAAACTATACAGTTGCTTGGAAAACAATTTGCCAGTTCTTTAGAAGTTATGCATATACCTTTCATATGATCTAGTAATTCCATTTATGTCCATAGAGATACCTATGCATTTGATATATAGCACTCTTTCCATAATAAGCAAAACATGGAACAACTGAAATGTTCATCAAGATGTGAGTGAATAAATAAATGTTGGCATGGTTATGGGATTTCCCAGGTGGCACTAGTGGTGAAGAACTTGCCTACCAATACAGGAGACAAGACATGGGTTTGATCCCTGGGTAGGGAAGATCCCCTGGAGGAGGGCATGGCAATCCAGTCCAGTATTCTTGCCTGGAGAATCCCATGGACAGAAGAGCCTGGTGAGCTACTGTCCATGGGTTGACAAAGAGTTGGACACAACTGCAGTGACTTAGCATGCAAGCATATATATGCATACAATAGAGTATCGTGTGTGTGTGCTTAGTTGCTCAGTCATGTCCGACTCTTTGCGAGGGATAGACCCCAGGGACCAAATTGGGATCTCCTGCATCAGCAGGCAGATTCTTTGTCAGCTGAGCTAACAGGGAAGCCCACAATAGAGTACTATTCAGCAATAAAAATGAATTAACCACTGACAAACTCCCCAGCACAGAAAAATCTCAGAAACATTATATTGAAACAAAATAAGCTTAGCACAAAAGAATACATACTGCATGATTCTAGTGATAAATTCTGACACATAGATATAGATGTATGAAGATTCCCAGGACACGCTCTGAAAGTCTCTTAAATTTTGTTTCTCTATAGCTCTCTCCTCTCTAGTACTGCCTTATGGAATCTAGCAGCTTTAGCCTCTTTAAAAGCCCAGCTCAGGAGTCATGGGCTCCACTCAGGTTCCCCCACCGGTGCCCCAGCCTGGAAACTCTCTCTAAGAGGTAAGAAGGGACCATCACAGGGCTCATCTAATTTGTTTCCATGCTCAAGTATCACTGTCCTTGGTTGCTTGATGGTCAGTGACTTGACCATTGCTTCATATGTTCTGTCTCTTTATTTCCCAAGAGGGAGAATGAACTGGTCCCCACTATTTTATCTTGGCTGGAAGCAAATGTCTCCTCAATATGCCCTGGATCGAAATTCGATCTTCTCTAACTCTGTACCAGAATCTCAGTTAAGCAACCATATGATAGAATTTTTATCCGTGGGAGTCCTTGAAATCTTCCTGTTTGGTTAAAAGTCATTTTGTTACACAAGCTCCCTGTTTCAGTTTAAGTATGTATTGTTTGTGAAGCCATCAACATCTAGACTCGCTGTGTTCTGGCTCCTCACATGTTGCCTATAAAACGTCATGCTTTCTGCTTTTCATTCAGTATACCTCCACGTGGCAGCATGGTCATCTGAGTGCATATTCACAGGAGCTAGTTCCAGCTCTGCCTTTAATAAACAGTCTGACCTTGGGCACTTTCCTTTACCTTCCTCTGCCTCAAATTTCCCTTTTATGAAGTGGTTTGGGAATGGGTGGAGTAAGTAATTATTTCCTTTTCAGAGTTAATATCCTTTACTTCTAACTTGTGTCATGTCGTAATCATTTTGACATAGCTCTGGTCCCCTCAGCACTTTCATCTGCTGTGAACCAAGGCTGAGACATTTTGAAGGACACAGGAGGATTTAATCCATCCTTGTTTCCTCCCTTCTCTTCTACTGTCTGCAAGGAACAGTGGTTTATGGCAGCTTTTCCCTCCATCGTCCTCCAGGGACAGAAACAAGAGGCTAGAATTAGCAGGAGGGATCTCTTTAGTGACCTCCTTCATTCAGAATCACTGGCTCTCCATTTGTCTTGGTTGGAAGAGCCAATCAGCAGACTTGGGAGCCTGGGTTCTTTTGCATTCTTCCTCAGCTGATCAGTGATTCATAGAGTCCATTAAAATGCCTGGATAACCAAAAGCTCAGTTTTCCCAGACGGAGGCTGCTTGGCAATGAAGAGCTTATTTCTCCCTCTTAGCAACCACTGAAGAGTCAGCATTTGTAGCCTTGGAGGAAGTACATCTAAGGACACTTTGTTAATCTCTCTGGCACTGCCTGGTGGCCCCGGTCCAGCCGCTCCCTAGTCAGTGTTAGGGTTTCTGATGGCTCAGGCATTGATGAGCAATTGTGCTGACGATGTAGGGGGAGGGAGCTTATTGCTTCTAGGCTCTCTAGGAGAACATGTCAGAGCTATTTATGGGGAGTCCTTTTCCTACAGTTTGGAAGTTTGGGCAATTACATGCTTTCTTTTTCTAATGTGTAGTTCAAAATATAGTGAAGTGATTTTTAAAACATGAAGGTTACAAATTTATATATCAGTGGGGGTGTTTAGGTTTTTCTATTTTCTAAACAGTGAGATCAAAGGCTATTGATGATGGGTCTCTTTCACCATGAACACATTGCTACAAATGTGCTCTGTATCCTGTAAAACTCCTATGTGAGAGGTTTGTGTCGTTACTGCAGAATTCCCTGATTTACTGTATTCTCTCTTTTCTGATTCTGCTAAAGAAGAATTTTCTTTTCAATGTCTTTCTCAGTTGCCTGGTGCCATGTATGGCTCCATTCTTGATATTGATTTGATTCTTCTTACTCCTACTCTCCTACTCTCTACTTCTTACTTATTTCAGGGATTGTGTCCCAGCCTCTCCTTTCTTCATCCTCCCTGCCTCCACTTTGACAGCTCCATCCACCGGTAAAAGGCTGGCTTCTCAGAGCTCTCCTCTCGAGTGTCCTCTGTTGCCCTCAGCTGCCCTGGGTACTGGATTGAGATCCAGTCACTGCTAACTTGTTACAGCTCATTCCAGCCACATCCTAACAACAACAGCAACCGTGATTGCTCCTGTCACTGTGGACCAGATCTCTGTGAACATTCCCTCTAAACCTTTCAACAACACTATGAGGTAGTTATTGTTTGCATAAACCAGGAAACGAAAACTGAGAGAAGTTAAGCAACTTTCCTCAGTATATGCCTTAGTAAGCAACAGAACCAGAATTGCAACCAGAGTCCACTAGCTCACAGAGCTTCCTGGGTTTCAACAACACTGAAATGTTTCTCTTGAAGTAGACATTTTGTATTTCACAGATCACTAACCAATAAACACTTTGGTGTTGGCCAGGGAGAAGGAATTATAATGAAGGATTTTCTTCGTAATGAAGTAAACCTATTTCTTAAGTACAGAGAAGCACACCCAATCCAGGGGGAGTTTCCGGTCTAGTGGGTGAATGTAGACTGAGATTGGCTTCACTTATTTTCAGTGTTGTTCTGACCTATGTAAACAGTAGGGCTTCTCAAGTGGTGCTAGTAGTAAAGAACCTACCTGCCAATTCAGGAGACATAAGACACACAGGTTCTCTGCCTGGGTTGGGAAGATCTCCTGGAGGAGGGCATGGAAACCCACTCCGATATTCTTGCCTAGAGAATCCCATGGACAGAGGAGCCTGGTGGACTACAGTCCATTGGGTCGCACAGAGTTGGATACAACTGAAGTGACTTAGCACCCATATGTAAACAGTAAGTTTACCTTAACAGAATGTTACTAGCTCCTCTGATCTAGGCACTGTAGGTAGAAACTTTCACATACACGGCAGCATATAACACAGGCACACGATCAGATTAAAAGACTGGTGTATATGGGACACACGGTATCACTCAGTAAGGGCCAATTTCAATCATGCTTCAGTCGAAGGCAAAGAAAGATTTGGATTAAAAATAAACAAATATGGACATGTTTTCATATTTAAATAAATCAGTAAGTGGCTTGGTCAAGACATTTAAACACTGTGACCTTAGGATGGCAAGATGTTTTCTATTCAGTAATTCAACCAGACCTTAACCTCCTGTCTAGATTTTGTGTACATGAAGCATCTTAGAAATATGCTATTAATAGATAGAGCAAGGGCAATGATAATGAAATCTACATAACTGTATTTTTATGACACCTTTCAGAAAGGCACTTTGTTTTCTTAGAGGAGTGATTATTCAGACTATTTTGGGATAGGTCACACTCTCTTGACAGAAGGGCTTTCAGAGGTGAGCTCTTCAGTGGGAAAGTTCCTGACAACTGTGAGTTTCTTTTTGACATTAACTTAACACTATGTTATAACCTTGATTCTGAACTCCACAGGACAAAAGTTGCCGGGGAAGGTAAAAGGTTTAGAGCCTAACATAAGGATGTTTACTTATTTAATGTAAAGTATCTAATGACATAAAGGATTTGCTTTTTCCACTTTATTATCCAACGGACATTTTTTAAAAAGTGGACAATAATATTCAAAGAGCCCCTTTCTGCTATTCTCTGTGTATGCAAAATATATGTTTTGAGTTTTATTACCTAAAGTATTGCTTCATCCTTGGATACAGGGAATAAACAAGCACATTGTTCTTTAACTCCTAACCTACTAGCCTGTTAATTAATCATGTATAATGTGGTGGTGGTGGTTTAGTCTCTAAGTTATGTCCAACTCTTTGTGACCCCATGGACTATATATAGCCTGCCAGGCTCCTCTGTCCATGGGATTCTCCAGGCAAGAATACTGGAGTAGGTTGTCATTTCCTTCTCCAGGGGATCTTCCCAACCCAGGGATCAAACCCAGGTCTCCTGCATTGCAGGCAGATTCTTTACCAACTGAGCTATGAGGGAAGCCCAATCATGTATAATGGTAGTATCCAAATCAGCTATTTTAGAAAAGTTTAGTCATTCTATAAAAATCACCACCATCTTCCTCAAAGCCATCCCAATTGGATTTATAATTCTGGCAAAATAATGTGTTTGCTATACAAATTCAGTATCAAGACTAACAAGCCATTTTGTTATTATGTAAATTCTGGAACTGCGACCAGTCATCTTAGAGGCATTTAAGCTTTCAAAAGATTAAAACATCAATTTAGTAAAAAAAAAAGTACTCTTTATTAATAATCAATGTTTAGAGATGGTAGCAGTGAGAGTAGTCTATACTTAAAAACTAAAATATCCAAAGTAATAAGGCAAAGCTTCAAATTCTTCTCATATACACCTTACCCTGTCACTCAAAGCTGTCCACAGCTAATCCATCTAGTTTCCTTGCAATATCAACCATGTGATCACACATTCCACACTCCAGTCATAATAAACTCATACCTCCTGACCTCTCAGCTTTTGCCACTTCTATTTCTTTTACCTGTAATATCACTTAGTGCCCACTCTCCATCAGTTACTGTTGAACTCTTACCAGTTTTAAGGCTCAGTTCCAAATCTCTGCTAAAAACTACCTAATCCTTTAACTCCCTGTGTCCCAACCCCCACCTCAGTCAGCTGAAATTAGATACTTCCTTCCTTAGATTTTCAGGATCATTCCTATTCCTTGTTTGTAACTTATTAAATTAATTTCTTTGGGACTGAGATTAATATAATTTATTTCATAGCATTTCTGTCTCTATCATTAGATAACAAGTTCACTGAGGTGAAGAAGACTGCACTGAGCATCTCCTTATCCCTCTGGGCTCATATCAGCTGGTTAAACCAAGTTGGATTGATGATACAACTTTTAGTGTGAGCAAATTCCATAAAAAGCATTCTTGAATAATAGCACAAAAGTATTATATAAGAGTTTGGCAGATTACCCTTGGTTTGTTAACCACTTTTCTTTATGTAAATCACAAAATCTGTAAAGTAAGTTTCCATTTCATTTGAAAATTCCACAGTAAATATAATTAGCTAATGCAAAGTGTCCTGTCATTGAAAAGGTCACTTCCAAAAAAGGAAACCCTTATCATAATTAGCCCTAACGAGGCTTTATTTTTAAGGTTATTACCTTTTTCTGACTTGCTCTTTAATTTGTAACACTGTTTAACTATTAAAAATACTTACAATTTTAGCTCTACCAATCTTAGGAGATGAAAACCATTCATTGACAACACTATGCCTTCTCCTAGAGAGAGCTAAGTGGGATTTCCATATTTTAGCATCCTTTTACTAGGTGGTAAGTTGCTTTAGTCTTGTCCTACTCCTTGAGAGCCTATGGAAAGTAGCTTGCCAGACTCCTCTCTCCATGTGATCCTTTAGGCAAGAATACTGGAGTAGGTTGCCATGCTCTCCTCCAGGGGATCTTCCCAACCAAGGGATTGAACCCTCATCTCTTATGTCTACCTGCATTGGCAGGCAGGTTCTTTACCACTAGTGCCACCTGGGAAGCCCCTTTTACTAGGCAGGGCTGTAGTTTCTTGGAGGTTAGGTAACTCATTCTCAGAAATGTTTATTTTCCTTTCTCTGTAACACCATACACAAAAATAAACTCAAAATGGATTAAAGATCTAAACGTAAGACCAGAAACTATAAAACTCCTACAGGAGAACATAGGCAAAACACTCTCTGACATACATCACAGCAGGATCCTCTATGACCCACCTCCCAGAATATTAGAAATAAAAGCAAAAATAAACAAATGGGACCTAATTAACCTTAAAAGCTTCTGCACATCAAAGGAAACTATTAGCAAGGTGAAAAGACAGCCTTCAGAATGGGAGAAAATAATAGCAAATGAAGCAACTGACAAACAACTAATCTCAAAAATATACAAGCAACTCCTACAGCTCAACTCCAGAAAAAGAAATGACCCAATCAAAAAATGGTCCAAAGAACTAAATAGACATTTCTCCAAAGAAGACATACAGATGGCTAACAAACACATGAAAAGATGCTCAACATCACTCATTATCAGAGAAATGCAAATCAAAACCACTATGAGGTACCATTTCACACCAGTCAGAATGGCTGCAATCCAAAAGTCTACAAGTAATAAATGCTGGAGAGGATGTGGAGAAAAGGGAACCCTCTTACACTGTTGGTGGGAATGCAAACTAGTACAGCCACTATGGAGAACAGTGTGGAGATTCCTTAAAAAACTGGAAATAGAACTGTCATATGACCCAGCAATCCCACTGCTGGGCATACACACTGAGGAAACCAGAAGGGAAAGAGACACGTGTACCCCAATGTTCATTGCAGCACTGTTTATAATAGCCAGGACATGGAAGCAACCTAGATGTCCATCAGCAGATGAATGGATAAGAAAGCTGTGGTACATATACACAATGGAGTATTACGCAGCCATTAAAAAGAATACATTTGAATCAGTTCTAATGAGGTGGATGAAACTGGAGCCTATTATACAGAGTGAAGTAAGCCAGAAAGAAAAACACCAATACAGTATACTAACGCATATATATGGAATTTAGAAAGATGGTAACAATAACCCTGTGTATGAGACAGCAAAAGAGACACTGATGTATAGAACAGTCTTATGGACTCTGTGGGAGAGGGAGAGGGTGGGAAGATTTGGGAGAATGGCATTGAAACATGTAAAATATCATGTATGAAATGAGTTGCCAGTCCAGGTTCAATGCACGATACTGGATGCTTGGGGCTAGTGCACTGGGACGACCCAGTGGGATGGTATGGGGAGGGAGGAGGGAGGAGGGTTCAGGGTGGGGAACACATGTATACCTGTGGCGGATTCATTTTGATATTTGGCAAAACTAATACAATTATGTAAAGTTTAAAAAAAAAAAAAAAAAACTACCACGTAGTCGGCAAGGTTCATCTAGTCAAGGCTATGGTTTTTCCTGTGGTCATGTATGGATGTGAGAGTTGGACTGTGAAGAAGGCTGAGTGCCGAAGAATTGATGCTTTTGAACTGTGGTGTTGGAGAAGACTCTTGAGAGTCCCTTGGACTGCAAGGAGGTCCAACCAGTCCATTCTGAAGGAGATCAGCCCTGGGATTTCTTTGGAAGGAATGATGCTGAAGCTGAAACTCCAGTACTTTGGCCACGTCATGGGAAGAGTTGACTCATTGGAAAAGACTCTGATGCTGGGAGGGATTGGGGGCAGGAGGAGAAGGGGACGACAGAGGATGGGATGGCTGGATGGCATCACTGACTCGATGGACGTGAGTCTGAGTGAACTCCGGGAGTTGGTGATGGACAGGGAGGCCTGGCGTGCTGCGATTCATGGGGTCGCAAAAAGTCGGACACGACTGAGCGACTGATCTGATCTGATCTGATCTGTATGATATTTTTAAAAAATATTTAATCATCACCCTCAGCGATTATTCCTTAATTCTCCTGGGTCTTTTCTCTAATTCAGTGGTTCCCAACAGAGAGTAATCGTGCCTGTGTTTTGCCATCTCTGAGATTCTGCTCCAGCCTCTCTTTTCTTCTTCTTCCCTGCATCCATTTTAGCAACTCCATCCACCTACCCACTAGGTGGGTGGTTTCTACAAGTTTTCCACCCTGAGAATATTCTCAGGCACTATTTGGAAGCCATTTTGATGGTCCTGATGAGGGGATATCACTATTGGCATCACATGGAAAAAGTCTAGAGGTGCTACTAAGCATCCTATAATGCACAGTACAGTCCTCCATAACAAAGAATAATTCAGTTCCAAATGTTAATAATCCTGCTCTAGATGATCTTCAGTGATAATAAGAACCAATCAGTCATTTTCTATATACTTTCTTTATAATAACTATCTTAGATGACTATTAGTGTCTGTCTTTCTGTTCACCTGTTTAACGTTCTCCTGGCAATCACTAAATAAAGATGACAGACTCCTCTAATAATTCCCACCTGGAAGTTAAGGCCTTTGTTCTGTTCTTAGTATTTGTATTGTTTTCTTTTTATAAATGTTAAATTTCCCTCCCAACAGGTTCTTTAATTATAGAAGCAACCATCCCAACTATGTTTATGTACCATTACACTTAGGAATTAACAGTAATTGCTACCTAAAGGAATTGCCAGTCAATCCTAAAGGAAATCAATCCTGAATATTCATTGGAAGGAATGATGCTGAAGCTGAAGCTCTAATACTTTGGCCACCTGATGCAAAGAGTGGACTCTTTGGGAAAGACCCTGATGCTGGGAAAGGTTAAGGACAAGAGAAGAAGGGGACAACAGAGGATGAGATGATTGGATGACATCACTGACTCAATGGACATGAATTTGAGCACACTCCAGGAGACAGTGAAGGACAGGGAAGCCTGGCATGCTGCAGTCCATGGGGTCACAAACAGTCATTCACGCCTTAGCGACTGAACAACAGCAACAACCTAAAGGAAATTTGTTTTAGCAAGAAAACCATATGCATAAGCTAATAGGTTCTTGCTGCTGTTCTTTGGAATCAGTGGACTTCCAAAGTAATCCCTCTTTGGCTACATTTGGGACACAATGGCTAGACTTGTTGTAAGTTCTTCCGAAGATGCAATAGGAAACATGTAAGTATAGCAGGAAAAGAATTTCCATGTGTGTTAGGAGGTATACTTCCATACTGGAGCTGCCCTTCCTCAGCCAGAGTAGAAGAAAAAAGTCTTCATGAATTGTTCTACAGATTTAAGTGCTAAGGCGATTCTCCTTCCTCCCAAAGGAAGAGTCAGATCTCTGAGCTCTGCTTCCCCCAGCAGATTTCAGTTCTCCACTGGTTACATTGTTCACTGAACGTTCAGGAAACAGAGGAATGTATAGTTAACGTCTGACACAAATACAATCTTAAACCCAAGTCTGGGTCATCATATTTTAGATTTTAGGACCCACGCCAAGCTTTGTGTTCTGTCCTAGATCAGTTCCTCTACATGGACAACTTGGGCTCTGCATCTAATCTCCAGAGCACAGCCAAAAAGAACTCCATATTTATAGCATTTTTATTCAGGGACTAAAACTACTTTGTATGAATCCATTTTTACAAATTTTTCAGAACTAGCAGTTGACACTCCAAAGGGTCCTGGGATTCTTTCTGAACCCTACTTGTATAATATTAGAAACAGGATTAAGTTGTCTAATTGTTGTTATTTAGTCACTAAGTTGTGTCCAACTCTTGTGTGACTCCATGGATTCTAGTCTACCAGGCTCCCCTGCTCATGGGATTAACCAGGCAAGAATACTGGAGTGGGTTGACTTTTCCTTCTCCAGGGGATATTCCCAACCCAGGGATCGAATCCCAGTCTTCTGTATTGCAGGCAGATTCTTTAGCACTGAGCCTAATAATGAGAAAGGGGAGTCCTTTCTCGTTATTAAGACCCACTTACTAGGATGAAGGCAAAAGGAAGATGGCTCCTGGGATTCATGAAGGGAAATGCCAACCATGTGTGCTATCTGTGTTGGTGTCAATTCTTTTGGAGGAGGATTTGAGTTAATGTGTCTGCTCTTCTTAGGATTACAATGTATAATTAAAAATTTCTCCCAAATCCCCTTAATTAGGGCTTCTCACCCTCCTGTGCCTCATTCAAAATACTCAGCTACCAGAGAACTACAACAAAATATTCAGACTGTTTTCCTTGAATCCAATGATCTATTATTCTTGATGAGTGTGAAGTGGACTTTTGCAAAGTTCTAACTTTCAGGATAAATCCTTTATGATTAAAACTCGATGACCCAATAAACTAGATGCTTGTTCCAAGATCTTATTTATTAATTTTGTTTTCATCTTAGGATATATCTATGATTGAGCTAAAGGATTTTGCTTTTATTTTAGAAAAAAAGCAATGACTCACTTCAGAGGAATTTCAGAGGAAGAAGCATAACTAAGATTGCTGTAAGTTCAACTTAGTCCTTGGTTTCTAAGTCACCCCACTTCCCTGCCAAGTTCACATAACCCACAGACACACTGCTGCTGCTAAGTCGCTTCAGTCATGTCCGACTCTGTGCGACCCCATAGACGGCAGCCCACCAGGCTCCCCCGTCCCTGGGATTCTCCAGGCAAGAACACCGGAGTGGGTTGCCATTTCCTTCTCCAATGAATGAAAGTGAAGAGTGACAGTGAAGTCGCTCAGTCGTGTTGACTCTTAGCGACCCCATGGACTGCAGCCCACCAGGCTCCTCCGTCCATGAGATTTTCCAGGCAAGAGTACTGGAGTGGGGTGCCATTGCCTTCTCCAACAGACACACTAACCGACCGTACTTAAAATTCTATAAGACTAACCTTGTTTTAAGCTTCCTATGAACAGAATCACATAGCATGTATTATTTGTTCCTAGCTTCTCTGACTCAGAAATGAACAGGGAGTTATTCAAGTTGTTGTTGCATATAGCTATAGTTCATTAATTTTTTTTGAGTATAATATTTCATGAAATGAATTTATCACAGTGTATATATTCACTCATTCATAAATGGGCCTTTGGTTTGCTTTTTGTTTCCAGCTATTACACATAAAGCTACTATGGCAACAGGAGATGAAGCTAGAAGACATTATGTTAAGTGCAATCAGTCAATCACAGAAGAGGAAATGCTGGATGATTCTTTATGTGAGGCATTTAAATAGTCAAAAGTGTAGAAGTAGAGAATAGGATCACGGTTACCAAGGGGGTGGGTTGGGGAGTTATGGGGACCTGTTGTTCAATGTGTATAAATTTAAAGAAGAAAAGGTGAAGATTTATATGATATGAAGAGAAAAAAAATAAGTAAGTATGTGAGGCAATAGATTTGCTAATTAGCTTGCTTGTAGCTATTACCCCTGGAGAAGGCAATGGCACCCCACTCCAGTACTCTTGCTTGGCAAATCCCACAGACGGAGGAGGCTGGTAGGCTGCAGTCCCCGGGGTCTCGAAGAGTCAGACACGACTGAGCGACTTCCCTGTCACTTTTCACTTTCATGCATTGCAGAAGGAAATGGCAACCCACTCCAGTGTTCTTGCCTGGAGAATCTCAGGGATGGGGGAGCCTGGTGGGCTGCTGTCTATGGGGTCACACAGAGTCAGACACGACTGAAGCGACTTAGCAGCAGCAGCAACAGCTATTACCCCACAATGTATACATAAATCAGAACATCAAGTCACATACATTAGGTACACATATAATTCCTATTTGTCAATTACCTCAAGAAAGCTGAAAAAACAAGTATTTGAAAGCTAAAAATGTAAATTGTTTTTAAAAAATTGCTATGAACATTACCATACATATCTTTTGAGGTCCATATACTCACTTTTCTATTGAATACACACTTAAAAGTAGAGTTTCTGAATTAAATGGCATGCGTATTTTCAAATTTATTCTTATTTTCAACTTTAAAGAATGGTGCCAAATTGTCTTTTATGGTAGTTGTACAAATTTTCTTTTAAGCTAATATTATCTGAGGGCTCTTTTTGCTCCAGTCTTTCCCATGGTTGGGAGAAGCAGTCTTTAGTTTTAGTCACTCAGCTGGGTGTTTAGTCGTATCCTATTGTGTTTTTCTTTTTGTTTTGGAAAGCTTTAGATTTATAGAAAAGTTTCAAAGATAAGATGGAGAGCTCTATATGCTCTTCATTGGCATTATATCTTCATAATCACAACATGGGTTTACCTGGTGGCTCAGGCAGTAAAGAATCTGCCTGCAGTGCAGGAAACACAGGAGATGTGGGTGTGATCCTTGGGTTGGGAAGGTCCCCTGGAAAAGAGAACGGCTATCCACTTCAGTATTCTTACCTGGAGAATTCCATGGACAGAGGAGTCTGGTGGGCTACAGTCCATGGGATCACAAAATGAGAAATTAATATGGGTACATTACTATGAGCTAAACTCTAGTAAAATTTTTACAAATGTGCAGTTCATCTGCTCTAGAATCCAATCTATGATATGATATTGCATTCGATTATCATAGTCCCTTTGTCTCCTCTGGTCTGTGATACATAGTTTCTTGGTTTTCCTAGTTTTTAATGTCCTTGGCAGTTTTGAAGAGTACTGGTTAGATATTTTGTAAAATGCCCCTTAATTGGGGGTTGTTGATTTTTTTTTTTTTTTCACAATCCTTGGGATTATGAATTTTTAAGGAGAAAATAAAAGAGGTGAAGTGCCTCTCTTAACATCATAATAATGCAGTACAACATATCAAGACTAGTGACATTGTTTTTGAGTCCAAGCTCCTACTGTTTGCCACATGACAGGCCAATAAATCGAGAGACGAGTGGTTAGGGCAAAGAATAATGACTGTATTTGGAAAACTAGCAGACCAGGAAGGTGGTGGTCTAGGTCCCAAAGAGCCATCTTGCCTGGGTTTGGATGCTAACTTCTTTTACAGAACAAAGAAAGGGAGGTGAGGAGGTAAAGTAAAATGGTGGTAAGTTGTTGCAAATATTTCTTAGTTTGGGCCAGACTCTAGAGGGGACATATTAATTACTTTTGCCTGCAACCATTCTCAGGTGGGCCTGATCAGGATGTTTCCTGTGAGCTAAACATGGGTATTTTAGCTTAAGCGCAGGCATGGGAGGCAGGATTCCTGGAGATGTGCCATTGTATATACTTTCAGCTATAAGTGAAGTCGCTCAGTTGTGTCCAACTCTTTGTGACCCCATGGACTGTCTGTCACCTACCAGTCTCTTCCATCTATGGGATTTTCCAAGCAACAGTACTGGAGTGGGTTGCCATTTCCTTCTCCAAGGGATCTTTGCAACCCAGGGATCAAACCCAGGTCTCCTATGTTGCAGGCAGATGCTTTACTTTTACCGTCTGAACCACCAGGGAAGCCCTTTCCGCTACAGGCAAAATCCTTTCAGGGATTAATTTGCAGCAAAAGCAGAATACAAAGGTTAAAGTAAAAGACACAGATCTAATATGGAGTCAGATTTGTCCTTCCTTGTTACAATGCTAACTTTGGTCACTTGGTTAAGGCCGAGTTTGCCTAGTGTCTCCACTCTAGAGTTCCAAGTTTTTTGGCTTCTATCATTCCTATTGACAAGTCCAATATAGCTGTTTTGTAAACCCCTTGAAGGCGATGGTTCCCTTTTTCTCTGAGAATTTTGGAGTATCCCTTTAATTTTCTGCTTTACTTTAATGTATACATGATTAATTTATATTATATTTACCCTGGTTCGGTTTCTTAGTGTTTTTTAATCTAAGGCTTGATTTTTTTTTTTTTAATGAATTTGAAAAATTCTCATTCACTATCTCTTTAAATAGTTTCTTTATTTTTGCTCTATTTTCTTCTGAGACTCTAAAATCACATATATTAGATTTTTTAAAAAAACAAATGATGCATCATATATTCCTCATATTTATTTCTCTATTTTCCTTTTTTTTTTTTTTACTCTGGAGCTTCTGTATGAATAGAATGAATTATAATTTTATTCTAATCTATTAACAATTCATTGAATCTTCAGATCTTTTTAGTTTGTTATTCAATTTTTCAATTTTAGAGTGTTCAAATTTTTAGAAATTTATTTATTTTTAATTGAAGGACAATTGCTTTACAGTATTCTGTTAATTTCTGCCATATATTAAGATGAACCAGCCATAGGTATATGTATGTCCTCTCCGTCTTAAACCTCCCTCCTGCCTCCCAACCCATCCCATTCCTCTAGGCTGCCACAGAGCACTGGATCTGAGCTCCGTGCATGGTACAGAAAATTTCCACTGGCTATCTAATTTTACATATGGTAATGTATATGTTTCAGTGCTATTCCCTCAATTTTTTAAAGTTTTAGTTCTCTGCTGAATTTTTCCATCTTTTTTCATTTACCTGAAAATATTATTCAAATATGGAGAAGGCAATGGCACCCCACTCCAGTACTCTTGCCTGGAAGTTTGTGTCTGATAAATCCAGTCTCTGGATCCTCTGTGGCTCTGTTGCTATTGATCATTGACTCTTGGCTTTTAAATAACACTGTCTTATCTCCTTTAGGTCTGCGTATCACTGATTGAGTGCCAGATGTTGCATATACTTAAACTCCAGTTCCAGTTCAGTTGCTCAATTGTGTCGGACTCTTTGTGACCCCATGAATCGCAGCACGCCGGGACTCACTGTCGATCACCAACTCCCGGAGTTTACTCAAACTCACATCCATCGAGTCTGTGATGCCATCCAGCCATCTCATCCTCTGTTGTCCCCTTCTCCTCCTGCCCCCAATCCCTCCCAGCATCAGAGTCTTTTCCAATGAGTCAACTCTTCCCATGAGGTGGCCAAAGTATTGGAGTTTCAGCTTTAGCATCAGTCCTTCCAAAGAACACTCAGGACTGATCTCCTTTAGAATGGACTGATTGGATCTCCTTGCAGTCTAAGGGACTCTCAAGAGTCTTCTCCAACACCATAGTTCAAAAGCATCAGTTTTTCGGCATTATGGCTTTCTTCACAGTCCAACTCTCACATCCATACATGACCACTGGAAAAACCATAGCCTTGACTAGACGGACCTTTGTTGGCAAAGTAATGTCTCTGCTTTTCAATATGCTATCTAGGTTGATCATAACTTTCTTCCAAGGAGTAAGTGTCTTTTAATTTCATGGCTGCAATCACCATTTGCAGTGATTTTGGAGTCCAGAAAAATAAAGTCTGACACTGTTTCCACTGTTTCCCCATCTATGTCCCATGAAGTGATGGGATCAAATGCCATGATCTTAGTTTGCTGAATGTTGACCTTTAAGCCAACTTTTTCACTTTCCTCTTTCACTTTCATCAAGAGGCTTTTTAGTTCCTCTTCACTTTCTGCCAAAAGGAGTGGTGTCATCTGCATATCTGAGGTTATTGATATTTCTCCCGGCGATCTTGATTCCAGCTTGTGCTTCTTCCAGCCCAGCGTTTCTCATGATGTACTCTGCATAGAAGTTAAATAAGCAAAGTGACAATATACAGCCTTGATGTATCCTTTTCCTATTTGGAACCAGTCTGTTGTTCCATGTCCAGTTCTAACAGTTGCTTCCTGATCTGCATACAGATTTTTCAAGAGGCAGGTCAAGTGGTCTGGTATTCCCATCTCTTTCAGAATTTTCCACAGTTTATTGTGATCCACTCAGTCAAAGGCTTTGGCATAGTCAATAAAGCAGAAATAGATGTTTTTCTGGAACTCTCTGGCTTTTTCCATGATCCAGCAGAAGTTGGCAATTTGATCTCTGGTTCCTCTGCCTTTTGTAAAACCAGCTTGAACATCAGGAAGTTCACAGTTCACATATTGCTGAAGCCTAGCTTGGAGAATTTTGAGCATTACTTTACTAGTGTGTGAGATGAGTGTAATTGTGGGGTAGTGAGCATTCTTTGGGATTGCCTTTCTTTGGGATTGGAATGAAAACTGATCTTTTCCAGTTCTGTGGCCACTGCTGAGTTTTCCAAATTTGCTGGCATATTGAGTGCAGTACTTTCACAGCATTTAAAAAACAAGAGAGTTCCAGAAAAACATCTACTTCTGTTTTATTGACTATGCTAAAGTGTTTGACTGTGTGGATCACAATCAACTGTGGAAAATTCTGAAAGAGATGGGAATACCAGACCACCTGACCTGCCTCTTGACAAACCTATATGCAGGTCAGGAAGCAACAGTTGGAACTGGACATGGAACAACAGACTGGTTCCAAATAGGAAAAGGAGTACGTCAAGGCTGTATATTGTCACCCTGCTTATTTAACTTATATGCAGAGTACATCATGAGAAATGATGGGCTGGAAGAAGTACAAGCTGGAATCAAGATTGCCGGGAGAAATATCAATAACCTCAGATATGCAGATGACACCACCCCTTTTGGCAGAAAGTGAAGAAGAACTAAAGAGCCTCTTGATGAAAGTGAAAGAGGAAAGTGAAAAAGTTGGCTTAAAGGTCAACATTTAGCAAACTAAGATCATGGCATCCGGTCCCATATCTTCATGGTAGATACATGTGGAAACGGTGGAAACAGTGGCTGACTTTATTTTTCTGGACTCCAAAATCACTGCAGATGGTGATTGTAGCCATGAAATTAAAAGACACTTACTCCTTAGAAAGAAAGTTATGACCAACCTAGACAACATATTGAAAAGCAGAGACATTACTTTACCAACAAAGGTCCATCTAGTCAAGGCTATGGTTTTTCTAGTGGTCATGTATGGATGTGAGAGTTGGACTATAAAGAAAGCTAACGTTGAAAAATTGATGCTTTTGAACTGTGGTGTTGGAGAAGACTCTTGAGAGTCCCTTGGACTGCAAGGAGATCCAACCAGTCTATCCTAAAGGAGATCAGTCCTGGGTGTTCACTGGAAGGACTGATGTTGAAGCTGAAACTCCAATACTTTGGCCACCTGATGCAAAGAGCTGACTCATTTGAAAAGACCCTGATGCTGGGAAAGATTGAGGGCAGGAGGAGAAGGGGACAACAGAGGATGAGATGGTTGGATGGCATCACCAACTCGATGGACATGGGTTTTGGTGGACTCCAGGAGTTGGTGATGGACAGAGAGGCCTGGTGTGCTGCAGTTTCAAAGAGGGGTCACAAAGAGTTGGACAGGATTGAGCAACTGAAATGAACTGACAGCCATAAAAGTCTTTCACAATTTCTGTCTAGCTACTCAGACTCCTCTTTGGGAAGCAAAGATACTCCTAGAGAAAAAATAATCAACAAATACTACATCTCAATCATGCTAGTTCTCTATGGCAAGCCAACAGGTTGTCTTTGTTCATCATAATGGTCATTCAAGGATCTGTGATAATGAAAGCTTCATTTTGTTGCATGTTTCCATGGTCTTTTACATTAGGAAATTCTGTGTGCTGTGTGCTAATTCGCTTCAGTTGTGCCCAACTCTTTGCGACCCTATGGACTGTAACCTGCTAGGCTCCTCTGTCCATGGGATTCTCCAGGCAAGAATACTGTAGTGGATTCTCATGCCCTCTTCCAGGGGATCTTCTTGTCTCTGGAATGGAACTCATGACTCTTAGTCTTTATCACTGACACCACCTGGGAAATTCTTCACTGACCTTAAAGGTCCTATCTAGAAGTGACAAATATCACCTATATTGTCTTTCACTGGGAAGAAGCAAGTCATATAACCTTACCATACTTCAATGGATAAGGAAGCACAATCCTAAAATGTGGTTAGAAAGTGAAAAACAGGAAATTATTGAACAGTAGAAATGAATACTGGAGTAAAATATGCTGTGATTGATTTAGCCTAACCCCAAAGACTCAAAACTAGATTTTTGTTGTTCATTTGCTAAGTCATGTCCAAGTCTTTGTGACTCCATTGACTGCAGTGTGCCAGGCTTCCCTGTCCTTCACTATCTCCCTGAGTTTGCTCAATCTCATATTCATTGAGTCAATGTTGCTATTCAACCATCTCATCCTCCATTGCCCTCTTCTCCTCCTGCCCTCAATCTTTTCCAACATCAGGGTCTTTTCCAATGAGTCAGCTCTTTGCATCAGGTGGTAAAAGTGTTGGAGCTTCAGCTTTAGCATCAGTCCTTCTAATATACATTCAGTATTAAATTACTTTAGGATTGACTAATTTGGTCTCCTTGCAGTCCAAGGGACTCTCAAGAGTCTTCTCCAGCACAATTCGAAAGCATTAAGAAATCAAATAGAGATGACTATTTCTAAAAGCTCATTCTAAGATGGGTCCCGTCTTCATCCTTCCTCATTGTTCTCATGAGACTCATGGATGAATCCTTGGCTAACCTGTTCCTAGGCCTCTTTTATCTTCTTTGAGATGATTCTCATTAGTAAATATTCTCCAAAAAAAAGTAGACTGAATAAAATCATCTCCCTAAACGCAAGTGTATTTTGTCTGATGGCTTGGTGCTGTGACTCAGATGGGATTGGAACTCACCTTCAGGTGCTGTTGGCTCCATCTTCACAATGGGGCTTCTCAGAGGCTTTTCTGTTCTGTTCCTGACTGGTGATCTGTGGACCTAAATGTGTGTCTGACTCCTGATCCTGTGTTCTGGACTCCTCTGTATTGGTAGTGTAATAAGATTTACATTTCAATTAATTTTGAGAATTCATTCAATTTCTGGTGCTGCTCCTCTGTTCATCTTCTGACCACTTAGCAATCTCTGTAAATGATTCACAGAGATCTTGTTTCTGTTGTGTGAAAAGCAGCAGAGAATCTGGCTTGTCAATTTCTTTTATTTAACTTGTCTGTGTGTCTATTTTGAGCCCAAATCAACTGAGAATTCACATCTACTGGGAAAAGAATAACTCTTTGAAATGAAATTAAGAGTTTTGCAAGTCTGTATTACTCTTTTTTTTAATTTAAATTTATTTATTTTAATTAGAGGCTAATTAATTTACAATATTGTATTGGTTTTGCCATACATCAACATGAATCCGCCACGAGTGTACACGTGTTCCCATTCCTGAACCCCGCTCCCACCTCCCTCCCCATACCATCCCTCTGGGTCATCCCAGTGCATCAGTCCCAAGCTTCCTGATTCCTACATCAAACCTGGACTGGTGATTCATTTCTTATATGATATTACACATGTTTCAATGCCATTCTCCCAAATCATACCCCACCCTCCCTCTCCCACAGAGTCCAAAAGACTGTTCTATACATCTGTGTCTCTTTTGCTGTCTCGCATACAGGGTTGTCGTTACCATCTTTCTAAATTCCATATATATGTGTTAGTATACTGTATTGGTGTTTTTCTTTCTGGCTTACTTCACTCTGTATAATAGGCTCCAGTTCCATCCACCTCATTAGAACTGATTCAAATGTATTCTTTTTAATGGCTGCGTAATACTCCATTGTGTATATGTACCACAGCTTTCTTATCTATTCATCTGCTGATGGACATCTAGGTTGCTTCCATGTCCTGGCTATTGTAAACAGTGCTGCGATGAACATTGGGATACACGTGTCTCTTTCAGTTCTGGTTTCCTCAGTGTGTATGCCCAGCAGTGGGATTGCTGGGTCGTATGACAGTTCTATTTCCAGTTTTTTAAGGAATCTCCACACTCTTCTCCATAGTGGCTGTACTAGTTTGCATTCCCACCAACAGTGTAAGAGGGTTCCCTTTTCTCCACGTCCTCTCCAGCATTTACTGCTTGTAGACTTTTGGATCACAGCCATTCTGACTGGCGTGAAATGGTACCTCACAGTGGTTTTGATTTGCATTTCTCTGATAATGAGTGATGTTGAGCATCTTTTCATGTGTTTGTTAGCCATCTGTATGTCTTCTTTGGAGAAATGTCTGTTTAGTTCTTTGGCCCATTTTTGATTGGGTCATTTATTTTTCTGGAGTTGAGCTGCAGGAGTTGCTTGTATATTTTTGAGATTAGTTGCTTGTCAGTTGCTTCATTTGTTATTATTTTCTTCCATTCTGAAGGCTGTGTTATTCTTGAGTCAGCGCTGAAATTTTAGAATTGACCTATATGGACTCCATCTCTACTTTTCCATAGGTTGATAAGCCTGAAATTCAGAAATGTCTTTACCTCTTGTTGTATGATTGTGTTATATTTTTTCTAACTCTGGCTGGTGTTAATAAATGAGATTATAAAAATCTCTTGGCTTTTAATGAGTTAATTAGTGCAATAAAATTTGCCTGAAAAATATATTTGCATGCAAAAGAAAAATATATAGTTTGCCTGTAAAATATATATTTAAGCAATAAAAAAATGCTTAAAAGAACTTTATTCTGATTGGCTCAAAAATATATAAATTGAATAAGCCCAAACTTTCCAGAAATTAAGGAAACTGATCTTCCAATAATTTCAGTGTATTAAAAAAAAATCTAACAGAAACTAATGCAAATGTTTTAAGAAATCAAGCTCAGATAATTTGAGGAAATATTTGGCAAATGAAACTAGTTTAATATTTTTAGCTTAACAAAAACTGTCTCTTCTGATTCATCACTGTTAAATATAATATACACATAGATGTTATTCTACTTGGATATGTTCTTCCTAAACTTATATAAGTTTATTGGTCAAATAAGCTAGCATCACCTCTACACTGAGTTTAAAATTACTCTAAATGTAATTTGTGTTTAACCAAATTGAATCATTATTCTGACAAACTTTATTTCAACAGTGATTATGCTTTGTAGCATGTAGTTTGAAGATAGTTTCCAAGTACCTTAGATAATTTAAAACTTTGGACTGTTAACAAAGTCAAATTAACTAATCAACTGGTAACCATTAAATACTTAGAGCATTCCTAGATAAGATGAGATACTTAGATATATTAATTTCTAAGTAAAATTTTAGCTTATACTTTCTGCTGATTATTTTTTGTGCATGTGGCACGGAGAGGTTATATATATTGGAATCTGTTAATGAAAGTGTTCACTTTTACTCCCTTGAGTTCTATAAGGGTTGTGTATGGATATACAAAGCAATAGTTCTAAAGGAAAATGAACTTTGTTATGGTCAAAGCTAAAGTTGGATGAGCTTACAAGATTTTCACAAACAAGATTATCAATCAATCAATTCAGCCCTCAGTCATGTCCGACTCTTTGCGAGCCCATGAACCACAGCACGCCAGGCCTCCCTATCCATCACCAACTCCCGGAGTCCACCCAAATCCATGTCCATTCAGGTGGTGATGCCATCCAACCATCTTATCCTCAGTCTTCCCCTTCTCCTCTTGCCCTCAAATTTTCCCAGCATCAGGGTCTGTTCAAATGAGACAGCTCTTCACATCAGGTGGCCAAAGTATTGGAGTTTCAGCTTCAACATCAGTCCTTCCAGTGAACACCCAGGACTGATCTCCTTTAGAATGGACTGATTGGATCTCCTTGCAATCAAAGGGACTCTCAAGAGTCTTCTCCAACACCACAGTTCAAAAGCATCAATTCTTTGGCACTCAGCTTTCTTTATGGTCCAACTCTCACATCCATACATGACTACTGGAAAAACCATAGCCTTGACTAGACAGACCTTTGTTGGCAAAGTAATGTCTCTGCTTTTTAATATGCTGTCTAGGTTGATTATAACTTCCTTCCAAGGAGTAAGTGTCTGTTAATTTCATGGCTGCAGTCACCATCTGCACTGATTTTGGAGCCCAGAAAAAAAAGTCAGCCACTGTTTCCACTGTTTCCCCATTTATTTGCCATGAAGTGATGGGACCAGATGCCATGATCTTAGTTTTCTGAATGTTGAGCTTTAAGCCAACTTTTTCACTTTCCTCTTTCCTTTCATCAAGAGGCTCTTTAGTTCTTCTTCACTTTCTGCCAAATGGGTGGTGTCATCTGCATATCTGAGGTTATTGATATTTCTCTGAGCAATCTTGATTCCAGCTTGTGCTTCTTCCAGCCCAGCATTTCTCATGATGTACTCTGCATATAAGTTAAATAAGCAGGGTGACAATATACAGCCTTGACGTACTCCTTTTCCTATTTGGAACCAGTCTGTAGTTCCATGTCCAGTTCTAACTGTTGCTTCCTGACCTTAATACAGGTTTCTCTAGAGGACAGTCAGGTAGTCTGGTATTTCGATCTCTTGAAGAATTTTCCACAGTTTATTGTGATCCACTCAGCCAAAGGCTTTGGCATAGTCAATAAAGCAGAAATAGATGTTTTTCTGGAAATCTCTTGGTTTTTCGATGATCCAGCAGAAGTTGGCAATTTGATCTTTGGTTCCTCTGCCTTTTCTAAAACCAGCTTGAACATCAGGAAGTTCACGGTTCACATATTGCTGAAACCTGGCTTGGAGAATTTTGAGCATTACTTTGGTAGTGTGTGAGATGAGTGCAATTGTGCGGTAGTTAGATCATTCTTTGACATTGCCTTTCTTTGGGATTGGAATGAAAACTGACCTTTTCCAGTCCTGTGGCCACTGCTGAGTTTTCCAAATGTGCTGGCATATTGAGTGCAGCACTTTCACAGCATCATCTTTCAGGATTTGAAATAGCTCAACTGGAATTCCATCACCTGCACTAGCTTTGTTCATAGTGATGCTTCCTAAGGCCCACTTGACTTCACATTCCAGGATGTCTGGCTCTAGGTCAGTGATCACACCATCATGATTATCTGGGCTGTGAAGATCTTTTTTGTGCTGTTCTTCTGTGTATTCTTGCCACCTCTTCTTAGTATCTTCTGCTTCTGTTAGGTCCATACCATTTCTGTCCTTTATTGTGCCCATCTTTGCATGAAATGTTCCCTTGGTATCTCTAATTTTCTTGAAGAGATCTCTAGTCTTTCCCATTCTATTGTTTTCCTCTATTTCTTTGCATTGATCACTGAGGAAGGCTTTCTTATCTCTCCTTGCTATTCTTTGGAACTCTGCATTCAAATGGGTATATCATTCCTTTTCTCCTTTGCTTTTCGCTTCCCGTCTTTTCACAGCTATTTGTAAGGCCTCTTCAGACAGTCATTTTACTTTTTTGCATTTCTTTTTCTTGGGGATTGTCTTGATTCCTGTCTCCTGTACAATGTCATGAACCTCCATCCATAGTTCATCAGGCACTCTGTCTATCAGATCTAGTCCCTTAAATCTATTTCTCACTTTCACTATATAGTCATAAAGGATTTGATTTAGGTCATACCTGAATGGACTAGTGGTTTTCTCCACTTTCTTCAATTTAAGTCTGAATTTGGCAATAAGGAGTTCATGATCTGAGCTACAGTCAGCTCCTGATGGTGTTTTTACTGACTTTATAGAGTTTCTCCATCTTTGGCTGAAAAGAATATAATCAATCTGATTTTGGTGTTGAACATCTGGTGATGTCCATGTGTAGAGTCCTCTCTTGTGTTGTTGGAAGATGGTGTTTGCTGTGACCAGTGTGTTCTCTTGGTAGAACTCTATTAACCTTTGCCCTGCTTCATTCTGTACTTGAAGGCCAAATTTATAGAAGACATTATATAGATGTATTACTAGAATTTGGTTTTCTATCTCTTAAAGTGACCCTTTTTCTGGAGTATTGCTCTTGCCAAGAGATTGTAAAAGATTTTTTAAAAATTTTCTGCCTATATAGCAAAGATTCTGTATCTTACCAGAATAACTGCTATGGTCTATGTTGATCTTATTATGTCCTTGAATATTTAAGAAAAAAATTCTCACATATGAATGGGTTAACATTTTTTCATCATGTTACCTCCTAGGTTTACTTTTTAAAATATTTTATTGTCAGTTTAATAGGCAACTAAGTGTTGTCTTAGTCACCCTTGATCCAATCTCTCTTTTTTTAACTTCTGAATTCTTAAATTTTACTGTGGTAAGACCCATGATCCTATCCTAATCAGCTCATATATGCTGACAGTTTTAATAAAATTTGCTTTCCCAAGATTGAATTCTAACTAATGCCTTTTGTACCTAAAATTGTCTTTGAGATTTTACAGAAGTTCCCTGGAAAATCACAGAGGATTTTCTCTTTGATGTCATAAAAAGACAGATGCTAGAAATAATTAGGCTTATTTGATATGTTACTATTGTTGAATTACATGAGAAGAGTTGTCAAATTGAGAAGTATTTAGCCTTCTCTAGGTTAAGTTTGTTGAGGGAAATGTTATTAATATGGATATTTCAGACATTGTATTCTGTTTGGAAGTTCCTAGAGACTTGTCAATGCCCTCACTGTGCATGGTATGCTTCCCTTCATTAGAATCTTGGTGCTGCTTTTCCTGATGTCGGACAAAACAGTATAATATCAGTCGTAATTTTAGTTGTTTTCTAAAGTATTAACTGGATCTCAATTTTATTTCTTTAATTTGAATCTGGCCCCTTCTAGCCCAGTGGTTTTAAATTGGAGATTCACATACTTACCTATGGAGTTTTATTAATGAAGTTTAGGACGGTTCATGGGGTTGCAGAAACAATAAACTTTCCTGGTCAGTTGTCTTATTCTTAAAATGAACACTCATCAGATTTTTTACTTTTGGAAATTGCAGTAAGAAGTTAACCACAGCCATTTAAAGCCTCTTAATATCTTCAGACATTATTTTGTTTTACTCTAATGCTTCCTTAAGATAAATAAAAACTTTGGGGTAAAATATCTCTAAACATAATGATAACTCTATTTTCACAAGAGTGAATGTTACATCTATTTTGTGAATGTTACATTTATTTTATAAAAGTGGATGAATATACTCTTTTGCGAAGAAAAATGTGTTCAGATGTAACATATAATAATCCTGCTGCTACTGTTGCTAAGTCACTTCAGTCGTGTCCAACTCTGTGTGACCCCATAGACGGCAGCCCACCTGGCTCCGCCATCCCTGGGATTTTCCAGGCAAGAACACTGAAGTGGGTTGCCATTTCTTTCTCCAATGTATGAAAGTGGAAAGTGAAAGTGAAGTCACTCAGTCGTGTCCGACTCTTAGCAACCCCATGGACTGCATCCTACTAGGCTCCTCCGTCCATAGGATTTTCCAGGCAAGAGTACTGGAGTGGATTGCCATTGCCTTCTCCGATAATAATCCTGAGACATATAATAATCCTGAGACATACTCTACAATGGCTTTACCAAGTGGCTATATCAAGCCAGAACTGTGTTTGAGTGTCTCCTGTGGAGGTATGGGTCAGCAGTGGACTGCTTCAGGGCATGGGCTCTGGGTGCAGTAGACCTGGGTATGGTATAAGCCCTCTTGGAGGAGGTTGCCATTAACCCCACCATAGAGCTTCCAGAACTTACACAGGACTCGGAAAACAGACTCTTGGAGGACACAAACAAAACCTTGTGCACACTAGGACCCAGGAGAAGGGCAGTGACCCCACAAGAGACAGACCCAGACTTTCCCGTGAGTGTTGAGGAGTCTCTGGTGGAGGCGTGGGTCAGCGGTGGCCTGCTGCAGGGTTGGGGACATTGAATGAGGCAGTGCCTGCACAGGACCTTTTGAAGGAGGTCACCATTATCTTCATTACCCCCACCATAGTTTGGCCTCAGGTCAAACAACAAGGGAGGGAACACAGCCCCACCCATCACCAGAAAATTGGATTAAAGATTTACTGAGAAGGGCCCCACCCATCAGAATAAGACTCAGCTTCCCTGTCAGTCAGTCTCTCCCATCAGGAAGCTTCCATAAGCCTCTTATCCTTCTCCATCAGAGGGCAGACAGACTGAAAACCAAATCACAGGAAACTAACCAATCTGATCACATGGTCCACAGCCTTGTCCAACTGAATGAATTATGAGCCATGCTGTGTAGGGCCACCCAAGATAGACAGGTCATGGTGGAGAGTTCTGACAAAATGTGGTCCACTGGAGAAGGGAATGGCAAACCACTTCAGTATTCTTGCCTTGAGAGCCCCATGAACAGTATGAAAAGGCAAAAAGATAAGATACTGAACGATGAACTCCCCAAGATGGTATGTGCCCAATATGCTACTGGAGATCAGTGAATAAATAACTCCAGAAAGAATGAAGAGATGGAGCCAAAGCAAAAACAATACCCAGTTGTGAATGGAAGTAAAGTCCAATGCTGTAAAGAAACTTGGAATGTTAGGTCCACGAATCAAGGCAAATTGGAAGTGGTCAAACAGGAGATGGCAAGAGTGAAAGTCGACATTTTATGAATCAGCAAACTAAAATGAAATGGAATAGGTGAATTTAACTCAGATGACCATTATATCTACTACTGTGGGCAAGAATCCCTTAGAAGAAATAGAGTAGCCATCGTAGTCAACAAAAGAGTCTGAAATGCAGTACATGGGTGCAATCTCAAAAATGACAGAATGATCTCTGTTTGTTTCCAAGGCAAACCATTCAATATCACAGTAATCCGAGTCTATGCCCTGACCAGTAATGCTGAAGAAGTTGAAGTTGAACGGTTCTATGAAGACCTACAAGACCTTCTAGAACTAACACCCAAAAGAGATGTCCTTTCATTATTGGGGACTGGAATGCAAAAGTAGGAAGTCAAGAAACACCTGGAGAAACATGCAAATTTGGTTTTGGAGTACAAAACAAAGCAGAGCAAAGACTAACAGAGTTTTGCCAAGAGAACGCACTGGTCATAGCAAATGCCCTCTTCCAACAACACAAGAGAAGACTCTATACATGAACATCACCAGATGGTCAAAACCGAAATCAGATTGATTATATTCTTTGCAGCCAAAGATAGAGAAACTTTATATAGTCAGCAAAAACAAGACTAGCAGCTGACTGTGGCTCAGATCAAGAACTCCTAATTGCCAAACTTAAACTGAACAAAGTAGGGAAAACCACTAGACCATTCAGATATGACCTAAATCAAATCCCTTTCAAGTATACAGTGGAAGTGACAAATAGATTCAAGGGATTAGATCTGATAGACAAAGTGCTTGAAGAACTATGGATGGAGGTTCCTGACATTGTATAGGAGGTGGTGATCAAATCCATCCCTAAGGAAAAGAAATGCAAAAACGCAAAATGGTTGTCTGAGGAGGCCTTACAAATAGCTAAGAAAAGAAAAGATGCAAAAGGCAAAGGAGAAAATGAAAGATATACCCATTTGAATGCAAAGAATAGCAAGTTCCAAAGAATAGCAAGGAGAAATAAGAAAGCCTTCCTCAGTGATTAGTGCAAAGAAACAGAGGAAAACAATAGAATGGGAAAGACTAGAGATTTCTTCAAGAAAATTAGAGATACCAAGGGAACAGCTGGGCACAATAAAGGACAGAAATTATATGGACCTAACAGAAGTAGAAGATATTAAGAAGAGGTGGCAAGAATACACAGAAGAACTGTACAAAAAAGATCTTCATGACCCAGATAACCACGATCGTGTGATCATTCACCTAGAGCCAGACATCCTGGAATGTGAAGTCATGTGGGCCTTAGAAGCATCACTACGAACAAAGCTAGTGCAGGTGATGGAATTCCAGTTGAGCTATTTCAAATCCTAAAAGGTGATGCTGTGAAAGTGCTGCACTCAGTATGCCAGCAAATTTGGAAAACTCAGCAGTGGCCACAGGACTGGAAAAGGTCAGTTTTCATTCCAATCCCAAAGAAAGGCAGTGCCAAAGAATGTTCAAACTACCACACAATTGCACTCACCTCACATGCTAACAAAGTAATGCTCAAAATTCTCCAAGCCAGGCTTCAACAGTATGTGAACTGTGAACTTCCAGATGTTCAAGGTGGATTTAGAAAAGGAAGAGGAACCAGAGATCAAATTGCCAACATCTTCTGGATCATCGAAAAAGCAAGAGAGTTCCAGAAAAATGTCTACTTCTGCTTTACTGACTATGCCAAAGCCTTTGATTGTGTGATTTTCCACAACAAACGGTGGAAAATTTTGAAAGAGATGGAAGTACCAGACCACCTGACCTGCCTCCTGAGAAATCTGTATGCAGGTCAAGAAGCAACAGTTAGAACTGGACATGGAACAACAGACTGGTTTCAAATCAGGAAAGGAGTACATCAAGGGTATATATTGTCACTCTGCTTATTTAACTTATATGCAGGATAGTGAAAGTGAAAGTGAAGTCGCTCAGTCGTGTTCGACTCTTTGCGACCCCGTGGACTGTTGCCCACTAGGCTCCTCCATCCATGGGTTTCTCCAGGCAAGAATACTGGAGTGGGTTGCCATTTCCTTCTCCAGGGAATCTTCCCAACCCTGGGATCGAACCCAGGTCTCCCGCATCGCAGGCAGGTGCTTTAACCTCTGAGCCACCTGGGAATGCTGGAGTGGATGAAGCACAAAGTGGAATCAAGATTGCTGGGAGAAATATCAATCACCTCAGATATGCAGATGACACCACCCTTATGGCAGAAAGTGAAGAAGAACTAAAGAGCCTCTTGATGAAAGTGAAGAGGAGAGTGAATAAGTTGGCTCAAAACTCAACATTTAGAAAACTAAGATCATGGCATCCAGTCCCTTCACCTCATGCAAATAAATGGGGAAACAATGGAAACAGTAACAGACTTTCATTTTTGGCTCCAAAATCACTGCAGACAGTGACTGCAGCCATGAAATTAAAAGACGCTTGTTTCTTGGAAGAAAAGTTATGACCCTGGAGTTTGTGACCACGGAGTCACAAAATATCGGACAACCACTGAGCAACTTTCACTGACTCACTCACCCAGTCAGAAGGTTTCTGATTGCCTCTGACTTGTTTGGAAGGGGACTACTGACAATGTTGAACTTTACCTGAGCCTGCTGCTCTAAGAAAACAATGACAATTAAGAAATTTCCCTCCCCTAAACCTTTTATACACAAAGAGAAAGGCTCATCCTAGCCGTCTAACTACAGAAGACTACTAGGTGCTGGCGTTACAGGATATAGCCCACTTCCCCCTTTCCTCAGTGACTCGTTAAGACCAGGTTCCATCCTTCCCATGACCCCCATAAGACTCAGGAACAAACCCCTAGTTTGCGTACTTCTGTAAATCCCCAGATGCCTTTCTTTCTTTTCTCTCTCTTTTTCTTTCTTTTTTTTTGAGATGGTCCCCATTAATGAATGTTCTCCCTATAACAATAGCCTGAATAAAATCTGCTTCTTAATTGTCTGGAACACTTGTCTGATTTTAAATTCTATCTTTGTTTCTGAATGCTGAAAATTATGCTTTCTTTTTTTCAAGTTCAGCTAGAAATTTTAAAAGTTAACCCAGTCCTCCTTGTGATAGGAAACCAATGCCACCTCTGTTTTCTTTCTGTTTTTTTCTTAGTGGATATATTTTGTACTCAACTCCTTTAGGGCTTTGCCTTTTGATTTACAAAAACCTCTTTTTCCCTTTAAAATATAAAGTTTAAAATTTTGGCTTTCATAATTATTGCCTCTGAAGTGGGCATAGAGAACCTTTCTTGGATCTCAAAATCTGAACACCAACTCTCTTTGCATTTCAATTACAGTTATATCAATCATTCCTCCCACACTCCCCCAGCAATGGATGTCTCTGGATAAAAAAAAAAAAAAGAAGATTTTGTATGTGGAAATGAAAAAGAAAAAGCACTTTGTTCACTTAAAAGTATCTCAATACAGTCTCAATCATTTATCCCTATTATGTAGCAGAAAATTCTCCTTGAAGCTGTTGTGCTTACTTTCTAATTCTGTAAAAGAAACTGCAAAACAGGGGCTCTCTGTTACACACACTCACTCCCAAGTCCCAAACCCCTTTTTTTTGACCCTCACTTCAGAATGTTTCTCCTAAGAACTGATTTTGCTAATTCCATTAAGCCTTTTCTTTTTCTTTGGATTTGACTCACTCTGTTGCCTCATGTGTTATGATTTTGACATCTCCCTAATGTTACCCATCTTAGACAACTCAAATAAGACCAGTCTTTGTTGTCCCACCCTTGCACAAAACTCCAAACATTCCCATCAAATTCACCTAATAGGATCTAGACACCTGGGTCCCCCTCAAAAATGTTTAATTAGATTCTTTGTAAGGAACAGATTTTGATTGACAGATGGGAAATGCAAGCTAGGGAGATGGAGTATCATCTCTGAGATGGAAATGGTGGACTACCAGCAGGAGGGAAAAAGAATCCCATGGGAGAAGAAGCCACATGTTAGCAGTTTATAAAGAAAACTTATTACATAAAAAGTACGTGATCAGTGGAGAAAAATTAGGAAGGAAAAAGAAGAAAATATTATTCAGAGATAACCAAAGTTAATATGAAGGACTTTTTAATTTAATTTTTATTTTATATTGGGGTATAGTTGATTTACAATGTTGTGTTAGTCTCATGTGTACAGCAGAGTGGTTCAGTTTTATGCATATGTATATATGAAGACTCTGAAAAAGAATGGAGATATATATGTCCATTCTTTTTCAAATTCTTTTCCCATACAGGTCATTACAGAATACTGAGTAGAATTACCTCTGCTATACAGTAAGTCCTTGTTGATTACCTATAGATGAAGATTTTATTTTCTTGGACATCATCCTAAATTCTGATAATATATCCAAGCATATGTGTGCATACATAATTTTTTGAAGAAATCTTTATATTGAACATTTGGTTCAACATTTTTGGTTGTTATTAGCCTGGTATGCTGCGATTCATGGGGTCGCAAACAGTCGGACATGACTGAATGATTGAACTGAACTGAACTGATAAACAAATGATCATGATTATTCCTGTAGCCAGTTTTTGTATGTTCATTTTGATCCTTTAGTTACATGCTCCTATATTTACCCTATGTAAATACAAAGCAGTTTTGTAGTCATTGCTGCTGCTGCAAGACTAGTCATAAATAAATAATTGATAACATTCTTGAGTACTTTACTGGGGGTTAGGCAATGTTCTCGGAGAAGGCAATGGAAACCCACTCCATACTCTTGCCTGGAAAATCCCATGGGCGGTGGAGCCTGGTAGGCTGCAGTCCATGGCATCGCTAAGAGTCAGACACAACTGAGTGACTTCACTTTCACTTTTCACTTTCATGCATTGGAGAAGGAAATGGCAACCCACTCCAGTGTTCTTGCCTGGAGAATCCCAGGGACGGGGAGGCCTGGTGGGCTGCCGTCTATGGAGTCGCACAGAGTAGGACATGACTGAAGTGACTTAGCAGCAGCTGCAGCAGGCAATGTTCCAAATGTTTTGCACAGATTTCTTGAACAATTAATCCTTCACGCTAATTCCACAGGCCAAGTAAAGGTATTACCACTATTTTATAGATGAGAAAACTGAAACTTCAAAAGGTTAAGAACGTTGTCTAAGGTCATACAACTAGTAAGTGGCAGAACCAAATTAAACTATCTCGTGAGTTCAGAAGCTATATGATTATGTGTAAATGAACATATACACATATACAAAATGTGCTGGATTAAATGGCAAATATTGGCATTCATCTTTTTCTTTTAAAAGCCAAATTTTAACTATGCCAACATTTTGCCTAGAAGGAATGAACTCTGATTAGTATTTAACATTTCACATAATTTTTTGACTTTTAAAACAGTTACATAAAGCAAGCAAAAATATAATTGGGGCTAGTTTAAGATCTTTAAAAATCATTACATTCACAAAGATTAATGTATTCATTCACTCCCCCATCCTCAGGTGGCCTTCGATGTGAAAAAAAAAAAAAGTCTACAAGTTATATATACAAGTTCTATATAAGATTTCTAAGAAATTCTGAATTTTTTCATAATTACATTGATTTTTCTCTATGAAATCAAATATTTACATTTTCATTTCTCTCTCTCCCTATTGGTGTTTTGGAGGATATGAAAGCATTCTTCCTTTGCAATTGGCTCATGTACTTGTCTGTGCATAGGATAATGCAACATCAGGCACAATTACTGCTGTTGTTAATTTGGAGACTATCAGAAACTGGGAAAGATACACACCCTAACTAGAGATGCTCACCTGGCAAGAGCTGGGGCTGGAAGCCTATGTAGCTTCCAGCTCTCCTGCCCAGTGCTGCTCAAAATATGCTCTACAGACCAATGCCAGTAGGCAAGTATTTGTTCCTAGTCCTCAGTGTGTAGGTACAGAAACTGAGAATACACATTTTGAAACCTCAATAGCAATTTGATATTGCTCAACACCCAGGCATGCGATTGTTTGACTCATCTCAGTAAAGACGGAACAGACCAGTTGTCCCACCCAGTGGAGGATCATGTAGTTGTTAGATGCTTCTGGTCACATGTTGTAGTTTCATGGTTACAGGTGTCATTTCGCGATGGTCTGGGGCTAGGAATGAAGTAGTCCTGTAAAATATAGGAAGCCCAGTTAAGTGTGAATTATAGACAACAATGGATAATATTTTAATAGAACTATGTCCCAAGGATTGGATGAGACATATTTCTACTAAAAATTATTTTAGGTTTATCTAAAATTCAAGTTTAATTGGGTGTCTTGTATTTTTACTTGCTGAATCTGAAAACCGTAGGTAAGGGTGTGACTTGGTCCTCCACCACAGCTAATGAGAGAAGCCTGCTCCAGTTTCCTTAAGAACTCTGGGCTCAGAAGGGCTCTAACTCATGGTGGGTGCAGGCTGAGATGACATCTTTGGTACCTTCCTTTGTTTCACTCATTTGTTCTACCACCATTGTGAGTTAAAACCATCCATGCTCTCTTTTGCTAATCTGCCTAATTATTTTTCAAAACTAGATATTCACAGCAATGCTACTTATTTTTCTTGGCCTTCAGGGGTCTTAAGAGAGTAGGTGTTTCTGAATAAAATTTCTGTACTACTTTGAGGATTAATAAGTTAATGCCTCCAAGCACTTTAAGAGATGCATAAATGCTTTTTTCCACAGTTCACTAAACAATAAAATGGTTTCCAGTATACCTTATTGTAATTGTCACCTACGCTGTTTCGCTGTGTTTTCTTCCATTATTCAAATCCATCTTGAAAATTCTCTATTTAAAGATTTATGACAAAATACCTACTGTGCCATGTCCAGTAATTTGAAAACAGGCAAAACGAATATGTTCTACTTAAAAGAATATTTGAGCAGCTCAGAAGGGTGAGTGATCTCAATTTTCTTATTTTTAAAAGTGAGTTGTTGTGCTATGTGGTCTCTGGGGTTCCTCAGCATCTCAAGTGTTCTGTGATTTTAAAAAGGCAGCAGGGAAAGCCAAAGTCTTTGTGGAGATGAAGAGCAGACTGCCTACTTCCTTGCTGAGGGAGAAGAGTCATATGCTGAGGGAGAAGAGTCACAGGCTGATAAATGCCCATGAACACCAGCTGGCAGAGCTACTTTCTTCTCCACTTCCTCTCTAAATCCACTTCCCATAATGAAATTCTCCCATTTATGGGCTCCATCAAGGTGGATTAATGGGGTGGGGAGGTACTGAACTGAGAATCAGGAGGACCTGGTTTGAATCTTGGCTTTGCCACTTGTGAGCCATATGATTTGGGAGCAATTCATAAACCAAATGACCACAGCTACTTTCTACCCTCCACAAGAGTGGCACAGTTTGCATTAGGATGGATAAATTCTATCGAGGAGAACATCTTGAAGATCTTAATAGACTTTTCTGGTTGTGAAAGAATGGGCTGGGGGTGCTAGTTTAGATGACGAGGGTTGCCTCAAAGAGAATGCAATGCTGTGCAAGGCAAAAGACAGAGATGCTAGAGCTTTTGTTGAAGAAAGACATCAGGCCCCTGGAAAAAGAGATAAGGAAATTGTAGAGTGAAATATATAAGCTGTGAGGGCTCCACGCTAGTAATACAACTAGGGGAGCTGGTGTGAGAAGGGCCCACAGTACTTCAGAGGGAAAGGCCAGATGATGCTCTGCTCAGAGAGTAATGCCTAAGTGGAGGTCCAGCACCATCATATCTTCCAGGGTTTCCATAAAATCCAGAAATCTGGAAAAACCTCCTCATTTAAAAATATTGAAAACTAAGTAAAAATGTATTTAGTTACTGTGCTGGCCAACAAAATATATCTGTGGAATATATTTGGCCCATGAACTACCATTTTAGAATATCTTGTTTAGAGAGAAGGAGTTCTAATGAAGAAACAAAAAATTATTTCAGTAGAGTCAAGCCTTTTCTGAGGTGACCTAGTTTGTGTTTGCTATAAGAATCTTAGATTATTTCAAATTTTCAGTAAAAATTTGATATACACAATAGCTTGAATTTGTGATGATTAAGTGAAGAGGAACTAAAACGCCTCTTGATGAAAGTGAAAAAAGAGAGTGAAAAAGTTGGCTTAAAGCTCAACATTCAGAAAACGAAGATCATGGCATCTGGTTCCATCACTTCATGGGAAATAGATGGGGAATCAGTGGAAACAGTGTCAAACTTTATTTTTGGGGCTCCAAAATCACTGCAGATGGTGACTGCAGCCATGAAATTAAAAGACACTTACTCCTTGGAAGGAAAGTTATGACCAACCTAGATAGCATATTCAAAAGCAGAGACATTACTTTGCCAACAAAGGTCCGTCTAGTCAAGGCTATGGTTTTTTCGGTGGTCATGTATGGATGTGAGAGTTGGACTGTGAAGAAAGCTGAGTGCCGAAGAATTGATGCTTTTGAACTGTGGTGTTGGAGAAGACTCTTGAGAGTCCTTTGGACTGCAAGGAGATAAAACCAGTCCATCCTAAAGGAGACCAGTCCTGGGTGTTCTTTGAAAGGAATGATGCTGAAGCTGAAACTCCAGTACTTTGGCCACCTCATGAGAAGAGTTGACTCATTGGAAAAGACTCTGATGCTGGGAGGGATTGGGGACAGGAGGAGAAGGGGACGACAGAGGATGAGATGGTTGGATGGCATCACTGACTCGATGGACGTGAGTTTGAGTGAACTCCGGGAGTTGGTGATGGACAGGGAGGCCTGGTGTGCTGCGATTCATGGGGTCGCAGAGTTGGACACAACTGAGCGGCTGAACTGAACTGACTGAATGGAATGAAAGAAGGGTGCTACCTAGCCAGGGCAAAGAGGTATGAAAAGGAATTGACAATTGCAGGAGATAAAACTGAGAATGAAGAATTCAGTAGAAAAAATTGGAAGAGGTGAAGAAGAGAAAACATCCCAAGAACACTGAGAGAAACATAAAACCCTCTTAACAGCAAGAATATTGGTGTGATGTCTTGGTTTTTCAGAGCAAATAGAACGGGGGTTGAGAATTCCAGGTTTGATGTAAAAAGAGAGTAACACTAGAAAGCTGGAGAACTTAGAAAAATCCAGGCGCAGATACTTAATTTACAAAGAGAATAAAATGATATTAAACCCCTCAAAGAGTCATGTCCTACACAGATAATACCTGTTGCTAGAATGTTCTGAGGGTGCAGTGTACTGGAAATGAAAGGAAACAAGGTTTGCTTCTGAGCAGGGCTGAGACAGGTAAGAAGAACTTTGGTGACACTCCTTCCCCCAAAGCTGGCTGTCAGAGTACAGAGAAAAGGGAGAAAGAGACCTACCCCAATGGAACAAAGAAAGATGCTGAGTCATTCCAGAATTGCATGTCCACAATAGCTCTGAGCAATTAAGGAAAACTTTCAGTGACCAGCAGTGAGATGTGACCAACCTGGAATGGAGGAACCGAGGAGAAGATAAGGAGCCAGATGAAGGCGATGGCACCCTACTCCAGTACTCTTACCTGGAAAATCCCATGGATGGAGGAGCCTGGTAGGCTGCAGTCCACGGGGTCGAGAAGAGTCGGCCACGACTGAGCAACTTCCCTTTCCCTTTCAGATGAAGTCAGGATCTCTGGTTTCAAGGCAAACCATGGATAAGAGGTTTATATATGGAGTTAATGCACAAGTTCATGACCTCCTGGAGAAGTGAAGACAGGGAGTATATGAATATAATGAAAATTTTTTTCTTCAGGATATATTTCAAGTATTGTTTTGAAACTCAGAAGGCAGCTGGTCCTTCTCTTTGCTCTCTACCCTTTTGGGAATTGCACAGACCAATGAATTATAATTAATTGCAAAAAAAAAAAAAGAGATGAATTTTAAGTAGCAAGGGTGATCTTACCCTCTTCTGGAAGAGCCATAGGAGTGCTAGGAAGCAGGTTAGGTGAGAAAGAGGAGGGAAACCAATTTCAGAGAAAAGATTTTTGAAAGTGAAAGTGGAGGGATAGTTAGCTGAAAATAATAGAGGAAAATAAGTACTGTCTTTCTTTAACATACAGAAATGAGCCAATTAAGGGACTATATCTGTCTTCTCTCCTTGGTGTCTCTGAGGACCCTGAAGTCTGAATGGCAACTAGCAATATTCTTGGGGGAATGGGGAAAAGCACAAACTATACTTTTCTGTTTCACCTGGAATACTTTTGTACAGATGGAATAAGGTTAAAGGGAACGGTAAGACTAAAGGAGTCACAAGGAGTGGCAGACCTAAGAAATACGAGACCACTGGACTGTGAGAGCCTTAAAATCCAAGACTGTGATACTGAGATACCCAACACTTCACAGAAGGCTCGGTCCATTATGCAGTAGACACTCCATGAATGAGTGAGTAAGTAATCCCATGAAATTTGCCTTAGGGAGGGTGAGGGAAAGGGAAAATTTGACTATCGTTATATTATGAGTGAAGTATGAATGAGCTAGAGGCTTACAAGCTGGAAGGACTATTTGATCTTAGCCACATACCTTCCAGGATTACCATCCTCCAGTTGGCAATATGGGGTGGGAGGCTAAGGTGGAGAGAGCAGCGGAACAAGGTCTGTGGCATGATGATCATGACAATTCCTCATCCTCTAGACTTCGGTATGCACTGGTTGTTTTCCTAAAGCAATCTGTCAAGCAAATTAGACTTCAGGAGAAATTCAATAATGCTAAAGATTCAGTAGTTATTTCAATAGAGTGTTTGCCTTAAGTCTGAGTCAAGGCCCTCAGACATTTAAATTCTCCTTCTGTGTTTAGTTGCTCAGTTGTGTCAGACTCTTTGTGACCCCATGGACTGTAGCTTTCTAGATGGACTGAAATAGTCATAGGACTTCCCAGAGTAAGTGGAGCTCCAAATCAGTCCTAGGGAACGCATCTAAGATACTCACAGAAGTTTAACAGTCACTTGTTGCTGTTTCCCTCCTTTGTATGTTTACTTTCAGCTCCACTTCAGTAGATGGAGAATGAAGCCTAGATTTGGACCCTGAAGACTGGAATCTCATTGCTTATTAGTTGGTTATCTTTTGGCAAATCTTCAGACATCTCCAAGTTTTCTGATTTGTAAAATAAACATAAAACCTACATGACTTATTACTGTGGGAAACAAAATACCTTAAAATCCAGCAAAGTTATCACAGCAATTAGAATATAATCCTAGCACAGAAGCCTAAAAGACTCCTTTTGATCATGTGCCTGCATATCTGGTCAATATTCTATTTCTTTCCCCTTATTCCTTAAGTTGCAATGTGGACCTTCTCTTTATTGCTCAATATCAGATATCAGATCTCTCCCACCCCAAGGCTATAGTAATCTCCTTGACATTTCCTTCTTATGCTATGCCACCTAGGTCTCAGCTCATATGACATCTTTTCAAAGATACTTCCTTCATCCATTCTATCAAATATTTCACATCTATACATTCCAGTCCCATCATCCACCCACTGGTCATGGCCTATTTCATTCTTCTCTTCCATTTTCTTGTTAGCAATGGTCACCATTTGCATTTATTTTGCTGATTTGTTTCTTAATGTGTTTATTAGTTGCCTCTCTCCAATCAATAATATAAACACAAGAAGAGCAGGAACATTATATTGCTTGTATTTGGAATCATATCTGGCAAACACATAGTAGATGAAAATAAATATTTTAGTTAAAGTTGTAGAGTCAATGGCTTTCCAGGTGGCTCAGTGGTAAAGAATCCTCTTGTCAATGCAAGAGACACAGGAAACTCTGGTTTGATCCCTTGGTCAGGAAGATCCCCTGGAGTAGGAAATGGCAACCTGCCCCAGTATTTTTGCCTGGAAAATTCCATGGACAGAGAAGCCTGGAAGACTATGGTCCATGGGATCCCCAAGAGTCAGACATGACTGAGCATGTACACACAGTAGAGTTAATAAATGTTTGAACCAAAATATTTTAATGAAAGGGATTCATAAACTATGAACCATGATGCACACATAAAGAAGCATTTACTTCAGTCGAGAGGGTACTAGAGGAGAAACAGCAGAAGATGAGAAATACTAGATTTTCATTTTGCCTTGACTGCTTTTCAGTTGTCTGGAGGAGGGCAAGTCACTCCTTTGACTCTCAGTACATTGATTTCCTCATTTGTAAAAGAAGGGAAGTGGGGACTTTCTTGGTGGTCCACTTGTTAAGAATTCCCCTTGCAAAGCAGGGGACGCAGGTTCAATCCCTGTTTGGAGACCTAAAATCCCACGTCTCAAAGCAGCTAAGCCGAAGCACCACAACTACTAAGCCCCTATGCTCTGGAGCCCATGCACCACAACTGAAAAACCCAGGAATTGCAACAAAAGGTCCCACGTGCTGCAGTTAAGACCCTGTGCAGCCAAGTAAATAAATAAATATTTTAAAATATTCAAAGGACAAATTCATGTTGAGGTATGGAAAAAAACCACCACAATATTGTGAAGTAATTAGCCTCCAATTAAAATAAATAAAGTAATTTTAAAAATTTTAAAAAATGAAAGGAGGAAAGTGGTACATGCCTCATAGGTTGTTTTGAGACTTAAATGCAATGTTGACACAAATGTCAGTCATGTAAGTTTTTGTCATTCTCCAACATGTGATTCTAAACTAGAAGTATTAGGAATTTCTTAACACCTTTTTTTTCAAAGAAGCAAGACTTTTGGATACTATTAGTGCAAAATCATAGAGGGAGTTTATTTTATCCGAAATCTTCCCTAAATCATCAAAATTCTGCCATCCATGCCTTCGTTTGCATAAGTATATTTGCATATACTAATTAGAACCTTTAGCAAGAATCCGAAGAAAGGAATTTAGTATTTTGCCCTGAAGGAAGACGATAACTCTTTCCAAAACAGCTACTCTATTTTCACACTGCAGAAGAGAGGTGGCGAAGGCATCAGTGTTACTTATAGAAACGAGACTGAGCAATCGCACTAACATTAATTTATCAATGGAGCAGGACAACCCATTTCAAGTAAAGCACATGACAGTTTATTTAGCAACAATTCCTTGCTTCTTCTGCCTCTGTGTAATGACAGCTGTTCTGATGCTTTCACAAGGAAGACTGTAAAGAAAGAAGATCAGTGTGTTTACATTTGATCCAAGTCTGTCCACTGCACTTCTCTGCTGAAGTCCAGAGATTCTTTGGGAATGGCACGAGTCCAACCCAAACCTTTAGGTCCACTCTTTGACTCTAGAAGAAACTTTGAGCTTGACGGGTTCCCAACCTCCCAGCCCAGGGCTTAGAAAGTCTGGGTTCAGGGAGTTAGTCTGCCATTTACAATTCATGGGTTAACCTTGGGCTAACCTTTTCACATCTTCGTAGGCTTTAATTCCTCTGCAACAAAATGGACATAAAACTGATATCTGCCTCATGGAATTGGTGGGGAGATTAAATAAGACCCTACATGGAGAAAACCCTTTGTAAAGGACAAAGTGCTATACAAACATCCCACATTTTAAATTCCATCCTCATCTGTTCTGACACAAGGAATTACAGCTGTACTCCTCTTGGTAGAGAGGTTTGTAACAGTCAAGGTCCCAAGTGCTCACAGGGAAGGTACATACTTGGTACAGGTGCAGCTTTTTTCCTTCCTATGCCCTCACTGGCATTGCTAATATATCACAACACTTTTGCCTACTGAGTCTGGACCCAGTCTCAAAGCCCCATCTTAACACTCTAGCAGTTATCATTGATGGAGTTGGCATGGGAAATAAAGACTCCTATGAAACCTCTAAAGCCTGTGGCCAAAGTATCTCACTCTCCTCTCTGTTGTCCAGACTGAGGATACACATGGGGTGCCAGACATGTGCATAGCAATGACATCCCAGAGCAACAGAGCTTCAGTCACCGCACACATACACAGCACAATGCTGGCTCAAGCATGTGTTTGTTATGTCTGAGTTAAATTCATCGTGGAAAATAAAACAAATGTTCAGGGAAATGTTGGCAACTGTACAATTTATGATAAACCAAATTGCCTGGAGAGATGTGTAAAAAGGTTTTGGAGAAAACAAAGGCTCTGGAACTGAACAGCAAATGTCAAGTTAGCTATGTAACTGGTGGGAGTGTAGACATCATGTCACTGGATCTATCCCTTAATTGCTCTATGTTTTCCTATCAACTAGGATAATTAGAAAACATTTTGATTCTCCTTTTGGTTCTGGAAGGAATTGAGCATTTTGTGAAAGTGATCAGACATCCTTCTTTGACAATCCAGATGTCAGATGCTGTCCTGAAAGAACAGAAGTTGATCTGCAGCTGTCAGATGTCCTCACTTGCAAACAGGAAACTCTTTTACTCAGTCCTGACACCAGTTTGCCTGACATGAGGTGACCTACTCTGTTACTTTCTACCAAGGTCAAGCAATGGCACATTTTATGGGAAACTGCACTTGCTGGTTACTCAAGCTAGAAGAAGAGAACAGCTCCCTGTTTTGTGTCACTAGGGATATGACCAAAGAAAGACTTACATATAAACAGGTTTTCTTAATTAAAATAATAAATGTGTTTTATATGCATACATAGCCAAAGTCTAATTTTCAAAGAGGTAATTTATAATTTTTATATTAATAAATATTTCTTTAAGTCCTAGAAGCTAAGAAGCTCATAATAATGAAAAGAACAAACGTGGCAATTTTTTTTCTCTGAGCCTAGAGATTGTTACTTCTATTTGCCTCAAAGTCTGCATTAGGGCCCAATTCAAGAAATACGTCTTCAACAAATGTGTCTTTAACTTGGACAAAGGATATTGCAGCTCCTGTTATTCCCTGTTGACTCCCCTTTTAAGCCATTTTTTAATCTTAGTGTTAAATAGTTCACAATTTCCTTAGAGTTTATAAAGCACTTTTTCAGGCTATGTATCTCTGGTCCTCACATTACAGTTTTAGCAATATTAATACCAACTTTCAGAGAAAATGTGGAGACTCAAGAGGGTTAAACCATTTGGCCAAGATCACATAGCTGGAAAATGCAAAAACATAGGACTTGAATCCATATAAGCTGATTCCTAGAATGGTCTTCTTTACTACTACACGCCCACCTAAAGAGTGACTTAAGACAGGATTATGTTTCCTGTGAAACTAAAATAGGGAATTTTTTTTTTTTTTTAACCTAATAGCCTTTGACTGTGTGGATCACAATAAACTGTGGGAAATTCTGAAAGAGATGGGAATACCAGACCACCTGATCTGCCTCTTGAGAAATCTGTATGCAGGTCAGGAAGCAACAGTTAGAACTGGACATGAAACAACAGACTGGTTCCAAATAGGAAAAGGAGTACGTCAAGGCTGTATATTGTCACCCTGCTTATTTAACTTCTATGCAGAGTACATCATGAGAAACGCTGGACTGGAAGAAGCACAAGCTGGAATCAAGATTGCTGGGAGAAATATCAATAACCTGAGATATGCAGATGACACCACCCTTATGGCAGAAAGTGAAGAGGAACTAAAAAGCCTCTTGATGGAGGTGAAAGAGGAGAGTGAAAAGTTGGCTTAAAACTCACCATTCAGAAAACGAAGATCATGGCATCTGGGCCCATCATTTCATGGGAAATAGATGGGAAACAGTGGAAACAGTGTCAGACTTTATTTTTTTGGGCTCCAAAATCACTGCAGATGGTGACTGAAGCCATGAAATTAAAAGACATTTACTCCTTGAAAGAAAAGTTATGACCAACCTAGATAGCATATTCAAAAGCAGAGACATTACTTTGCCAACAAAGTCAAGTCTAGTCAAGGCTATGGTTTTTCCAGTGGTCATGTATGGATGTGAGAGTTGGACTGTGAAGAAAGCTGAGCCTCAAAGAATTGATGCTTTTGAACTGTGGTGTTGGAGAAGATGCTTGAGAGTCCCTTGGAATGCAAGGAGATCCAACCAGTCCATTCTGAAGGAGATCAGCCCTGGGATTTCTTTGGAAGGAATGATGCTGAAGCTGAAACTCCAGTACTTTGGCCAGCTCATGAGAAGAGTTGACTCATTGGAAAAGACTCTGATGCTGGAAAGGATTGGGGGCAGGAGGAGAAGAGGACGGCGAAGGATGAGATGGCTGGATGGCATCACTGACTTGATGGACGTGAGTCTGAGTGAACTCCGAGAGTTGGTGATGGACAGGGAGGCCTGGCGTGCTGTGATTCATGGGGTCGCAAAGAGTCGGGCCCGACTGAGTGACTGAACTGAACCGAATAGAAATTCCTGGGACCTGGAGAGTGAACCAAGATGAAGTCAACCTCTTAGTTCTGTGAGCAGTCTCAGAATTAGATAAGTATTAAAGAGAACAAATCATCATCAACAACAACAAAAAAGAACAAATCCAAAGGAGCCAGAGATAACCAAGTTTGGGGCTGGGTGGAGGTCACATCAAACAAAAGTAGTTGTGAATAAACCAGACTAGTGGTCCCCAACTTTTCAGTACCAGGGACCAGTTTTGTGGGCAATAGTTTTTCCACAGACTTGGGATTGGGGGGTGATTTCAGTACATTGCATTTATTGTGCACTTTATTTCTAATCTAATGCTGCCATTGATCTGACAGGAGGTGTCAGTTCGCAGTCTGAAGGTTGGGACCCCTGAACCAGACAACTGATTTGAAGTGTACATTGGAAACTAGAAATTTTGTGACGCCAGATTTAGTGATTGATTCAACAGGGCAATTTGTAGCCTTCCATGGGTGTGGAGAGAAAGTAAAAGTACCTAAAGTCTATCCCAGTTGGCCTTCTACTGGTTCTCTGGCTTAGCTGCCCTGGGCTGAGTGGTATTTGGGAGAAACTAAACAGATCACTTCATGGGAAATAGATGGGGAAACAGTGGAAACAGTGTCAGACTTTATTTTTTTGGGCTCCAAAATCACTGCAGATGGTGATTGCTGCCATGAAATTAAAAGACGCTTACTCCTTGGAAGGAAAGTTATGACCAACCTAGATAGCATATTCAAAAGCAGAGACATTACTTTGCCAACAAAGGTCTGTCTAATTAAGGCTATGGTTTTTCCTGTGGTCATGTATGGATGTGAGAGATGGACTGTGAAGAAGGCTGAGCGCCGAAGAATTGATGCTTTTGAAGTGTGGTGTTGGAGAAGACTCTTGAGAGTCCCTTGGAATGCAAGGAGATCCAACCAGTCCATTCTAAAGGAGATCAGTCCTGGGTGTTCACTGGAAGGACTGATGCTGAAGCTGAAACTCCAGTACTTTGGCCACCTCTTGCAAAGAGTTGACTCATTGGAAAAGACTCTGATGCTGGGAGGGATTGGGGGCAGGAGGAGAAGGGGACGACAGAGGATAAGATGGCTGGATGGCATATCTGACTCAATGGACATGGGTTTGGGTAAACTCCGGGAGTTGGTGATGGACAGGGAGGCCTGGTGTGCTGCGATTCACAGGGTCACAAAGAGTTGGACATGACAGTGACTGAACTGAACTGAACTGAAACAGATCAACGGTTCCCACTAAGGCAGAGTGGCAGTGCATCCCATTTTAATTTGTTGTTTCCAAGAATGCATACTGTTACAATGTAAGTTGTAGTTGGCTTGGGAATGGAAACTGACCATCCAGGACTGGACATGTATAAGAATGAAGGGAGCACATGTAACAGCAATGGAAAATTGAGCCAAATAGTAAAAGGAAGTCAAGGTCAAAGCAAAACCATAGCTGACTCATAGACAGAACCAGGGACCAGCCCAGTAGAAGGTGCTACAGAACCAGACCCATGCTTGAGCCTGTCCATTAATAGTGATTGCTGTAAGTTCCAAAGAATAGCAAGAAGAGATAAGAAAGCCTTCTTCAGCGATCAATGCAAAGAAATAGAGGAAAACAACAGAATGGGAAAGACTAGAGATATCTTCAAGAAAATCAGAGATACCAAAGGAACATTTCATGCAAAGATGGGCTCGATAAAGGACAGAAATGGTATGGACCTAACAGAAGCAGAAGATATTAAGAAGAGATGGCAAAAATACACAGAAGAACTGTACAAAAAAGATCTTCACCACCCAGATAATCACGATGGTGTGATCACTGACCTAGAGCCAGACATCCTAGAATGTGAAGTCAAGTGGGCCTTAGAAAGCATCACTACGAACAAAGCTAGTGGAGGTGATGGAATTCCAGTTGAGCTATTCCAAATCCTCAAAGATGATGCTGTGAAAGTGCTGCACTCAATATGCCAGCACATTTGGAAAACTCAGCAGTGGCCACAGGACTGGAAAAGGTCCGTTTTCATTACAATCCCAAAGAAAGGCAATGCCAAAGAATGCTCAAACTACTGCACAATTGCACTCATCTCACACGCTAGTAAAGTAATGCTCAAAATTCTCCAAGCCAGGCTTCAGCAATATGTGAACCGTGAACTTCCTGATGTTCAAGCTGGTTTTAGAAAAGGAAGAGGAACCAGATTGCCAACATCTGCTGTATCAGCAAGAAAGCAAGAGAGTTTCAGAAAAACATCTATTTCTGCTTTATTGACTATGCCAAAGCCTTTGACTGTGTGGATCACAATAAACTGTGGAAAATCCTGAAAGAGATGGGAATACCAGACCACTTGATCTGCCTCTTGAGAAATTTGTATGCAGGTCAGGAAGCAACAGTTAGAACTGGACATGGAACAACAGACTGGTTCCAAATAGGAAAAGGAGTACTTCAAGGTTGTATATTGTCACCCTGCTTATTTAACTTCTATGCAGAGTACATCATGAGAAACGCTGGACTGGAAGAAACACAAGCTGGAATCAAGATTGCCGGGAGAAATATCAATAACCTCAGATATGCAGATGACACCACCCTTATGGCAGAAAGTGAAGAGGAGCTAAAGAGCCTCTTGATGAAAGTGAAAGAGGAGAGTGAAAAAGTTGGCTTAAAGCTCAACATTCAGAAAACAAAGATCATGGCATCCGGTCCCATCACTTCATGGGAAATAGATGGGGAAACAGAATGGGGAAACAGTGGAACAGCATCAGACTTTATTTTTCTGGGCTCCAAAATCACTGCAGATGGTGATTGCAGCCATGAAATTAAAAGACACTTACTCCTTGGAAGGAAAGTTATGACCAACCTAGATAGCATATTCAAAAGCAGAGACATTACTTTGCCAACAAAGGTCCGTCTAGCCAAGGCTATGGTTTTTCCAGTGGTCATGTATGGATGTGAGAGTTGGACTGTGAAGAAGGCTGAGTGCCGAAGAATTGATGCTTTTGAAGTGTGGTGTTGAAGAAGACTCTTGAGAGTCCCTTGGACTGCAAGGAGATCCAACCAGTCCATTCTGAAGGAGATCAGCCCTGGGATTTCTTTGGAAGGAATGATGCTGAAGCTGAAACTCCAGTACTTTGGCCACCTCATGAGAAGAGTTGACTCATTGGAAAAGACTCTGATGCTGGGAGGGATTGGGGGCAGGAGGAGAAGGGGACGACAGAGGATGGGATGGCTGGATGGCATCACTGACTCGATGGACGTGAGTCTGAGTGAACCCCGGGAGTTGGTGATGGACAGGGAGGCCTGGAGTGCTGCGATTCATGGGGTAGCAAAGAGTCGGACACGACTGAGCAACTGATCTGATCTGATCTATGAGCATGGCATGTGTACAGTGACTTATAAATATTCTTTCATTAATCTTCAAAATACAGTGAATTGATTATTTTTAAGAATGATGTTTGCAGATAAGAAAGCTCCAGTTCAGAGAGATTCAGTGACTTATTCAAGGCCAGACAGCTAGTAGGAGGCATGCCAGGACTGCGACAGAAACCTGGCTCCAAAGCCTGTGTGGCTTAGCCAGGAGGCTTAACATTTTTCCCATTACATGGAAGGATTGGACAGTAAATTGATGGTGGTGAACCATATTTAATAACATTACTCTAAGTATTTTTTTTAGTCATGTCAACAACATACAGTGGACTTTGCCAAGTGTTTTCTTTATGTTTATAAATCGCTTTACTGATTTTTAGCATCATCGGCAGCCAAGGCTCTTCTTTCTTCCTGAGCCTCAAGAACCTCATTTAGTAGCTGATAACTCTCTGGGTACCAGTGTTTGTTTGACTAGGTTGTATAATCTTAGAAAATTTTATTGACCTCATAGTGCCCAATGAGCATCATGGGAGCAAGCAGTTCAGCATCTCAAGCATAGCTTTAAAGAGAAAACTTTCACAGAGATTTATAGAGGCCACTGTCCATATTGTAACATCCTTCATTGGCCTTTTCCATTTATTCCACTCTCTCCACCATGACAGTGCACGGCTCATGACAAACAGCTGAGGACACAGGCAAGGTGAAAGCGTAAGCCTGCAGCTATAACCTTAATGGACAGCTGGTTTGAAGATGGCTATTTTGGGGAATCTCATTTTGATCTGTGAGTCATTCTGTGGACATTTGGCATCACACTGTGGATGAATCTGCCTGCTTTCTCCAAATGAGAGCCAAAGATATATTGCTTCACTAGTGTGCAGTGAGCTTCAGGATCACAAAATTGCTAGGGCACTTTTAAATATTCTCGCTAAATGAAGGCAGTTGTTGTTGTTCAGTCACTTAGTTGTGTCTGACTCTTTGAGACCCCATAGACCTCAGGACACCAGGCTTCCCTGTCCACCATCTCCCGGAGCTTGCTCAAATTCATCTATTGAGTTGGTGGTGCCATCCAACCATCTCTTCCTCTGACAACCATTTCTCCTCCTGCCTTCAATCTTTCCCAGCATGGAGGCAGTAAAAATTCTAAAACAAAGGGAATTTGAACATCATAAGAAGTAGAGGGTTTTACATTGAAGAGCAAAGAGAAAAGGACTATAGGCCCACATGTCCAACACTCCCTAAACTCAGCTTCTAGTATAGCTCACTCCAATTCATTTTGATGACCTTAAATCTTCCCCAATAATAACATATTTGTGATTTAAAGAGTTGTTATTTGAACATAGGCAGAGTTTTAGTATTAGTGTTTTCAGTTTTAATCAACAGAAACGGAATTTCTCTGATTTCAACAGAAAAGTAATTCACAAAAATATATATATTAGGGAATTCTTGGGAAGGCCAGAGAAACAGAGTCAGAATAAAATGAAAAACCAGTTTGGTGAGGAATCTGTTGCTATTATGGCCACAGATGACACTAGAACTCATCTTTGCTATGGTCACTGGATCCTGGGTGTAGCACCTGGCCAGCCTGCCCTTGATGCCAATGAGATGGATTCACTCCAGGCCCTTCTTATTTGCAACACTGACTCCCGATTCAGATTCCCACATGAGTGGGCATGATTAGCCAGCCTCGATTAGGTGTTCATGTTCTAGTTGTAAAGGTGGCTGAGGCTGAACAACATGCTGCTGAATAACCAACAAATCACAGAAGAAATCAAAAAAGAAATCAAAATATGCATAGAAATGAATGAAAATGAAAACACAACAACCCAAAACCTGTGGGGCACTGTAAAAGCAGTGCTAAGGGGAAAGTTCATAGCAATACAGGCTTACCTCAAGAAACAAGAAAAAAGTCAAATAAATAACCTAATTCTACACCTAAAGCAACTAGAAAAGGAAGAAGTGAAGAACCCCAGGGTTAGTAGAAGGAAAGAAATTTTTAAAAATTAAGACAGAAATAAATGCAAAAGAAACAAAAGAGACCATAGCAAAAATCAACAAAGCCCAAAGCTGGTTCTTTAAAAGGATAAATAAAATTGACAAACCATTAGCCAGACTCATCAAGAAACAAAGGGAGAAAAATCAAATCAATAAAATTAGAAATGAAAATGGAGAGATCACAACAGACAACACAGAAATACAAAGGATCATAAGAGACTACTATCAGCAATTATATGCCAATAAAATGGACAACATGGAAGAAATGGATGAATTCTTAGAAAAGTATGACTTTCCAAAACTGAACCAGGAAGAAATAGAAAATCTTAACAGACCCATCACAAGCACAGAAATTGAAACTGTAATCAGAAATCTTCCAGCAAGCAAAAGCCCAGGTCCAGACGGCTTCACAGCTGAATTCTACCAAAAATTTAGAGAAGAGCTAACACCTATCCTACTCAAACTCTTCCAGAAAATTGCAGAGGAAGGTAAACTTCCAAAGTCATTCTATGAGGCCACCATCACCCTAATACCAAAACCTGACAAAGATCCCACAAAAAAAGAAAACTACAGGCCAATATCACTGATGAACATAGATGCAAAAATCCTTAACAAAATTCTAGCAATCAGAATCCAACAGCACATTAAAAAGATCATACACCATGACCAAGTGGGCTTTATCCCAGGGATGCAAGGATTCTTCAATATCCGCAAATCAATCAATGTAGTACACCACATTAACAAATTGAAAAATAAAAACCATATGATTATCTCAATAGATGCAAGAAAGCCTTTGACAAAATTCAACATCCATTTATGATAAAAACTCTCCAGAAAGCAGGAATAGAAGGAACATACCTCAACATGATAAAAGCTATATATGACAAACCCACAGCAAACATTATTCTAAATGGTGAAAAATTGAAAACATTTCCCCTAAAGTCAGGAACAAGACAAGGGTGTCCACTTTCACCACTACTATTCAACATAGTTTTGGAAGTTTTGGCCACAGCAATCAGAGCAGAAAAAGAAATAAAAGGAATCCAAATTGGAAAAGAAGAAGTAAAACTCTCACTGTTTGCAGATGACATGATCCTCTACATAGAAAACCCTAAAGACTCCACCAGAAAATTACTAGAGCTAATCAATGAATATAATAAAGTTGCAGGATATAAAATCAACACACAGAAATCCCTTGCATTCCTATACACTAATAATGAGAAAATAGAAAGAGAAATTAAGGAAACAATTCCATTCACCATTGCAACGGAAAGTATAAAATACTTTAGGGATGTATCTACCTAAAGAAACTAAATACCTATATAGAGAAAACTATAAAACACTGGTGAAAGAAATCAAAGAGGACACTAATAGATGGAGAAATATACCATGTTCATGGATTGGAAGAATCAATATAGTGAAAATGAGTATACTACCCAAAGCAATCTATAGATTCAGTGCAACCCCTAGCAAGCTACCAACGGTACTTTTCACAGAGCTAGAACAAATAATTTCACAATTTGTATGGAAATACAAAACACCTCAAATAGCCAAAGCAATCTTGAAAAAGAAGAGTGGAACTGGAGGAATCAACCTGCCTGACTTCAGGCTCTACTACAAAGCCACAGTCATCAAGACAGTATGGTACTGGCATAAAGACAGAAATATAGATCAATGGAACAAAATAGAAAGCCCAGAGATAAATCCATGCACATATGGACACCTTATCTTTGACAAAGGAGGCAAGAATATACAATGGATTAAAGACAATCTCTTTAACAAGTGGTGCTGGGAAAACTGGTCAACCACGTGTAAAAGAATGAAACTAGAATGCTTTCTAACACCATACACCAAAATAAACTCAAAATGTATTAAAGATCTAAACTTAAGACTAGAAACTATAAAACTCCCAGAGGAGAACATAGCCAAAACACTTTCTGACATAAATCACAGCAGGATCCTCTATGACCCACCTCCCAGAATATTGGAAATAAAAGCAAAAATAAACAAATGGGACCTGCTAAGTTGCTTCAGTCATGTCCGACTCTGTGTGACCCCATGGACTGCAGCCTACCAGGCTTCTCTATCCATGGGATTCTCCAGGCAAGAACACTGGAGTGGGTTGCCATTTCCTTCTCCAATGCATAAAAGTGGAAAGTGAAAGTGAAGTCGCTCAGTCGTGTCAGACTCTTAGCGACCCCATGGACTGCTGCCTACCAGGCTCCTCTATCCATGGGATTTTCTGGGCAACAGTACTGGAGTGGGGTGCCATTGCCTTCTCCCAAATGGGACCTAATTAATTAAACTTAAAAGCTTCTGCACAACAAAGGAAACTATTAGCAAGGTGAAAAGACAGCCTTCAGAATGGGAGAAGATAATATCAAATGAAGCAACTGACAAACAACTAATCTCAAAAATATACAAGCAACTCCTGCAGCTCAATTCCAGAAAAATAAATGACCTAATCAAAAAATGGGCCAAAGAACTAAATAGACATTTCTCCAAAGAAGACATACAGATGGCTAACAAACACCTGAAAAGATGCTCAACATCACTCATTATCAGAGAAATGCAGATCAAAACCACAATGAGGTACCATTTCACGCCAGTCAGAATGGCTGCGATCCAAAAGTCTACAAGCAATGAATGTTGGAGAGGGTGTGGAGAAAGGGGAACCCTCTTACACTGTTGGTGAGAATGCAAACTAGTACAGCCACTATGGAGAACAGTGTGGAGATTCCTTAAAAAACTGGAAATAGAACTGCCTTATGACCCAGCAATCCCACTGCTGGGCATACACACGGAGGAAACCAGAATTGAAAGAGACACATGTACCCCAGTGTTCATCACAGCACTGTTTATAATAGCCAGGACATGGAAGCAACCTAGATGTCCATCAGCAGATGAATGGATAAGAAAGCTGTGGTACATATACACAATGGAGTATTACTCAGCCATTAAAAAGAATACATTTGAATCAGTTCTAATGAGGTGGATGGAACTGGAGCCTATTATACAGAGTGAAGTAAGTCAGAAAGAAAAACACCAATACAGTATACTAACGCATATATATGGAATTTAGAAAGATAAACCTGTATGTATGTAACGATAAACCTGTACACAAGACAGCAAAAGAGACACAGATGTATAGAACAGTCAGTCTTTTGGACTCTGTGGGAGAGGGAGAGGGTGGGAAGATTTGGGAGGATGGCATTGAAACATGTGTAATATCATATATGAAACGAATCACCAGTCCAAGTTCCATGCACGATACTGGATGCTTGGGGCTGGTGCTCTGGGACGACCCAGAGGGATGGTACGGGGAGGGAAGAGGGAGGGGGGTTCGGGATGGGGAACACGTGTATACCTGTGGCAGATTCATGTTGATGTATGGCAAAACCAATACAATATTGTAAAGTAATTAGCCTCCAATTAAAATAAATAAATTTATATTAAAAATTTTTTTAATTCTTTTAAAAAGTTTCTGATATTCAAAATTATTCTTATGCCATTCTTAAAATCTGTTCAAAAGCAATTTCTGGTAATCAGCATCCTCCTAAAACTAGGTAAGTCAAATTCCCAACCCAATACAATTTATTTTTGCTTCTGGGTCATTTCTATTTAGCTCAATCAGTCAGAAAAAAGCCTGTGATTGCTAAAAATAAATTAAAAATTAAAAAGTAAGCAAGCAGATGAAACTGATGAGATACCAAATACTTAATAAATGTCTATTACGTAGATATCTCTTTGTTTTGAATTGCAGCTGTCTTGCAATAAATAGTACAAATAGAAACAAATTCAATAGAAATTCCAGAGTCTTAGAATAGCAGATATTCTATGCTCTTAACTTCCCAAAGAGTCATTCAGAATATGCCACTCTTTGCTCAGTCACATGGAATCTATTTAGAATCAAACTAATGATTAAACCCCTAAAAGAGGGCCTGCTCCCTTGTCCAAAATGACCTACATTTTAATATAGAAATCCTTTTTTTTTTTTTTGTGGAGTTAAAATATAACTATGTATGTAGGTGTACATGTAATTTTTTTTTCACCTGAGAGATGGTCATCATGTTTCAATATTGCTCATGTAATAAAGGACAGAAATGGTATGGACCTAACAGAAGCAGAAGATATTAAGAAGAGATGGCAAGAATACACAGAAGAACTGTACAAAAACAATCTTCACGACCCAGATAATCATGATGGTGTGATCACTCACACTCACCTAGAACCAGACATCCTGTAATGTGAAGTCAAGTGGACCTTAGGAAGCATCACTATGAAAAAAGCTAGTGGAGGTGATGGAATTCCAGTTGAGCTATTTCAAATCCTGAAAGATGATGCTGTGAAAGTGATGCACTCAATATGCAAGCAAATTTGGAAAACTCAGCAGTGGCCACAGGACTGGAAAAGGTCAGTTTTCATTCTAATCCCAAAAAAAGGCAATGCCAAAGAATGCTCAAACTACGACACAATTGCACTCATCTCCCACGCTAGCAAAGTAATGCTCAAAATTCTCCAAGCCAGGCTTCAGCAATACGTGAACCATGAACTTCCAGATGTTCAAGCTGGTTTAGAAAAGGCAGAGGAACCAGAGATCAAATTGCCAACACCCATTGGATCATTGAAAAAGCAAGAGAGTTCCAGAAAAACATCTATTTCTGCTTTATTGACTATGCCAAAGCCTTTGACTGTGTGGATCACAATAAACTGTGGAAAATCCTGAAAGAGATGGGAATACCAGACCACCTGACCTGCCTCTTGAGAAATTTGTATGCAGGTCAGGAAGCAACAGTTAGAACTGGACATGGAACGACAGACTGGTTCCAAATAGGAAAAGGAGTACGTCAAGGCTGTATATTGTCACCCTGCTTATTTAACTTATATGCAGAGTACATCATGAGAAACACTGGGCTGGATGAAGCACAAGCTGGAATCAAGACTGCTGGGAGAAATATCAATAACCTCAGATATGCAGATGACACCACCCTTATGGCAGAAAGTGAATAAGAACTAAGGAGCCTCTTGGTGAAAGTGAAAGAGGAGAGTGAAAAAGTTGGCTTAAAGCTCAACATTCAGAAAACGAAGATCATGGCATCTGGTCCCATCAGATCAGTTCAGATCAGTCGCTCTTGTGTCCGACTCTTTGCGACCCCATGAATCGCAGCATGCCAGGCCTCCCTGTCCATCACCAACTCCCACAGTTCACTCAGACTCACGTCCATCAAGTCAGTGATGCCATCCATCCATCTCATCCTCTGTCATCCCCTTCTCCTCTTGCCCCCAATCCCTCCCAGGATCAGAGTCTTTTCCAATGAATCAACTCTTTGCATGAGGTGGCCAAAGTACTGGAGTTTCAGCTTTAACATCATTCCTTCCAAAGAAATCCCAGGGCTGATCTCCTCACTTCACAGCAAAAAGATGGGGAAACAGTGGCTGACTTTATTTTTTTGAGCTCCAAAATCACTGCAGATGGTGATTGAAGCCATGAAATTAAAATATGTTTACTCCTTGAAAGGAAAGTTATGACCAACCTAGACAGCATACTAAAAAGCAGAGACATTACTTTGCCAACAAGGGTCCATCTAGTCAAGGCTATGGTTTTTCCAGTAGTCATGTATGGATGTGAGAGTTGGACTATGAAGAAAGCTAGCACCGAAGAATTGATGATTTTAAACTGTGGTGTTGGAGAAGATTCTTGAGAGTCTCTTGGACTGCAAGGAGATTCAACCAGTCCATCCTAAAGGAGATCAGTCCTGGGTGTTCATTGGAAGGACTGATGTTGAAGCTGAAACTCCAACACTTAGGCCACCTGATGATGCAAAGAGCTAACTCATTGGAAAAGACCCCGATGCTGGGAAAGGTTGAGGACAGGAGGAGAAAGGGACAACAGAGGATGAGATGGTTGAATGGCATCACCGACTCAATGGACATGGGTTTGGGTAGACTCTGGGAGTTGGTGATGGACAGGGAGGCCTGGCATGCTGCGGCTCATGGAGTCACAAAGAGTCGGACATGACTGAGTGACTGAACTGACTGACTGGTGTAGTATTTCCCAATTTCCCATATCTATAACCAACACATGACTGAGTTAAAATCTAGTTGGTAAAAGTCATTCATCAAACACTGTTAGTGAACTGAACACACTCAACTATCTCTACTGTTTCCTGACCCAACCTAAAGAAGAGAGAAAAGGAAAACAAAGTATAATTTAAAAGACAGAATTGGAAAGGAGGTAATCATTGATGAAACTGGGGAACTAGAAGGCACATGAATGAGTCTTTGACTCTGAAAGGCAGAAAAAGCTGAAAATTGAATCATCAGGGGTGAGTAAATAAACAGGAAGCAGATCTCTTTGCTTTGCAGAACTCTAAGATAAAGTTCAACAAAAGGAGGTAATAGGATTCTTTGAAGACAGATGGGCAAATTTGGGTTAACAAAAGAGGATTGGTTGCAAGTCTTTACAAACAACATTTACAACTCCAAACATCCTTATCCTTCCTTGGAAGAAGCCTGAAAGTTTACTTTCTGGTAATGATGAAAGATACGAACTCTGTGTATCAGTGCTAAGGGACTCCAGGTACAACAAATGACAAGAATAAGGAGCTTACATTGAAATAAAGGCATTAAGGGAAAGTGGGCACAGAGACTGGGAACATCCATTTCCTACCATGATTTGGCTCTTAGATATCAGATAGGTAATTTCTACATATGAAAAATATTTAGCGATTAGTAAGTACCTCACAGTCATTGATGTTGGCAGTAGGGTCCTGGTGGATTTAGCTGCTGTTGTTGTTGAGTCGCTCAGTTGTGTCTGACTCTGCGACCCCATGGACTGCAGCACACCAGGCTTCCCTGTCCTTCACCATCTCCTAGAGTTTGCTCAAAATCAGGTCCATTGAGTCAGTGATGCCATCTAACCATCTCATTTCTCTGTTTTCCCCTTCTCCTCTTGCCTTCAGTTTTACCCAGCATCAGAGTCTTTCTCAGTTAGTCAGCTCTCTGCATCAGATGGCCAAAGTATTGGAGCTTCAGTCTCAGTCTTTCCAATGAATATTCAGGGTTGATTTCCTTTAAGATTGACCAGTTTGATCTCCTTGCTGTCCAAGGGACTCTGGATTTAGTGGACCCAAGCCATACCTGCAATTGCTAGGTCTTGGTGAAATAGGAAGTCTAGGGTTTCTGGTATGTATGTCATGTTTAAAAAATTGCTGATACATGCTAAATAGCAATCCTGTTCATATCCTCAAGTAACAACAACAAAGAGAAAAAAAAAAAAAAAAGAAAACTTGGTTTGTGGGTTAATGGACTAGCCTAACAGAAAAGAACACTGATACTGACATTTAGGATCCTGAACAAAATAGCTAGAAACTGCTTAATTACCCTACAGTGAAGCCTTCTATACAGTAAGCTCCTCCCATATGTATTGTTCTCCATCAATGCTTTAGATTCTTCTTACCATATGAACCACCAGGTTCTAGATCTTAGATAATAGTATATCTCAGTTCAGTTCAGTCACTCAGTAGTGTCCGACTCTTTGCGACCCCATGAATCGAAGCACGCCAGGCCTCCCTGTCCATCACCAACTCCTGGAGTTCACTCAGACTCACGTCCATCGAGTCAGTGATGCCATCCAGCCATCTCATCCTCTGTCGTCACCTTTTCCTCCTTTCCCCAATTCCTCCCAACATCAGAGTCTTTTCCAATGAGTCAACTCTTCACGTGAGGTGGCCAAAGTACTGGAGTTTCAGCTTTAGCATCATTCCTTCCAATAGTATATCTGCTGCTGCTGCTGCTAAGTCACTTCAGTCATGTCCGACTCTGTGCGACCCCAGAGATGGCAGCCCACCAGGCTTCCCCGTCCCTGGGATTCTCCAGGCAAGAATACTGGAGTGGGTTGCCATTTCCTTCTCCAATGCATGAAAGCTAAAAGTGAAAGTGAAGTCGTTCAGTCGTTTCTGAGTCCTAGTGACCCCATGGACTGCAGCCTACCAGGCTCCTCCAACCATGGAAGTTTCCAGGCAAGAGTACTGGAGTGGGGTGCCATTACCTTCTCCAATAGTATATCTAGCACTTGGCAAAAGTATGAAAGTACCTGGATATCCAGGTACTAGATAAAAAGCCTCTGCTTACCTGTAAATAATCTTTAGAAAAGGGGAACACAGAGGAGACTGAAATACCTTAAAGAATAGACGAAAACATTTTAAAAGCTGATTTCATATTCTCAGAGATACTTAATCATTAAAAAATATTCACGAAGCCTGGTGACAAAATACTCTACTGGGTAGTAGTAGCTAGTAGCTCAGTCGTGTCCAGCTCTTTGCGACCCCATGGACTGTATCTTATCAGGCTCCTCCATCCATGGGATTTTCCAGGCAAGAGTGCTGGAGTGGATTGCCATCTCCTTCTCCAGGGGATCTTCCCGACCCAGGAATTGAACCCAGGTCTCCCGCATTGCGGGCAGACGCTTTACCGTCTGAGCCACCAGGGAAATCCAACTCTACTGGGTACCAGAGTTTAAACATTTTTTTCTCTATTTATTTATTTTAATATAAATTTATTTATTTTAATTGGAGGCTAATTACAATATTGTATTGGTTTTGCCATACATCAACATGAAACCGCCACGGGTGTACACGTGTTCCCCATCCTGAACCCCCCTCCCACCTCCCTCCTCATACCATCCCTCTGGGTCATCCCAGTGCACCAGCCCTGAGCATCCTGTATCATGCATCGAACCTGGACTGGCGATTCGTTTCACATATGATATTATACATGTTTCAATGCCATTATCCCACCCTTGCCCTTTCCCACAGAGTCCATAAGACTGTTCTATACATCTGTGTCTTTTTTAGTGTCTCGCATACGGGGTTATCGTTACCATCTTAACAGCATGGACAAAGACCATTCAATTGAAGAGCTTATATATTGCCTGTGTGTTAGTCACTCAGTCGTGTCCAACTCTTTGTGACCCAATGGACTGTAGCCCACCAGGCTCCTCTGCCCATGGGATTTTCTAGGGTATTCCAAGAATACAGGAGTCGGTTACCATTCCCTTCTCCAATATAATGCATACTATATTATGTTATATCTTCCCAGGTGGTGCTAGTGGTAAAGAACCCGCCTGCTAATGCAAGAGACTTAAGAGACCCCGGTTCAATCCCTGAATCAGGGAGAACCCCTGGAGAAGGAAATGGCAATCCACTCCACTATTCTTGCCTGGGAAATCCCACGGAGGACAGAGGAGCCTGGCAGACTACAGTCCATAGGGTCTCACGACAGACACGACAGAAGAGACATAGCATTCATACTATGTTATGGGGCTACCCAGGTGGCGCTAGTAGTAAAGAAATGCCTGCCAGTGCAGGAGATAAGAGACATGGATTTGATCCCTGGGTTGGGAAGATCCCCAGGAGGAGGGCATGGCAATCCATTCTATCATTCCTGCCTGGAGAGTCCCATGGATAGAGGAGCCCGTCAGCCTACAGTCCATAGGATCACACAGAATCAGTCACAACTAAAGTGACTTCGCACACACACATACTATGTTATAATGTAGCATAAAATTATACTATATAATATATATATACTAGAACCATATTATGTAATAACAAGAACATTGAAGAAAATACAGAAAGGGAATGTAGTAGAGAGTGATGGAGCAAATAGAGCCCATGGAGGGCTGTTTTATATAATGTATCATAAAAGACTAGAGTCACCCTCATATAAATGGTATTTAAGTTCACATTAGGAGAGGATGTGTCTATAGAAGAGAAAAGAGGGCTGGTTTCTGTTTCAAATAGTCAATTACAATGTTTAGACAAAGCAAACTGTTAAATGCTCATAAGAGTGAAAATGTTCAGAGATTGAAATGAGAAGCAAAGGAGATTGAGAAGGAGAGCTGCATTCAGGATAAGAAAAGGGGCCTGGGGGAAAAAGTATACAGAGCATACATGTTATATTAAGAAGCCTTTAGGAATTAAAAACTGATAGCAGAAAAACAATTCAATCAAGGACTGAGAGATAAAGTTGAAGAAATCTGTCAGAGAATAAAACAAAGAAAGAAATAGGACACAGGAGAGGAAAGATCAGAAATCTAGAAAAATCAATAAATCAACTATACTTGAAGTTTAAAAAAAGGGAATATGAAGTGACTAGCAGGAAAAATAAACAAATCTTGAAAATCAGATCAGTGGTATCATTGTCCAAATGATAGGAGTTCCAGAAAAAGAGAATGTAAAAAGGAGCAGAGGAAATGAATAAAGACATGAGGCAATGAAATTTCCCAGAAGTGAAGGACACAAGTTTGCAGATTGGAGGGATCTGCTGAATTCCCAGAACAATAGATATTGTGTATATTCAATATATATGCTGTCTGGGGAGAGTCTCACCAAGCTTTTAGCAATCAGAATGGTATTAGACATCTCAGTAACAAAATGGGGAGTGAAAGAAAATGGAGCAATGCCTTCAAAATTCTGAGGGAAACAAAAGCGTGTGTGCAGTAACCCCCCAAGAGTGAGAAGAATAAAGATGTCTTCAGACATGTAAGACCTCAAAAATATCACCTTTTCCACAACACTACTGGAAGATTCGTTCCCACACAATTAGAACATAAACTATGAAAGACACCGAACTCAGGAAATAAGGAGTCACATATTGAAGAACCAAAGGACACTTTCAAAATGATGGGGAAGGGACATCCCAGAATAACAGGTCTAGAGGCTGGCACGTTGCAAATGGAGCAAGAGGCCAAAGGGCTCACACTAGCCTATCTATGGAAGAATAAATGTCTCATATATTGCCTAATATACTTGAACAGAGTGAGATTTAGAATTTTGTAAGGGTTTGGGAATGTTAGCAATAGGTAAATAAAAACAACCAAAAGAAAGCAAGTAAATTCTAAAGAGAAGGAAATGATTTAAAATTATATAAGAACATGTAATCTTGAATAAAACATGACTCCACTCTGAATACTATTTAGTCTTAAAAATATACACACTGACAGAGTGCCTGATGAACTATGGACGGAGGTTCATGACATTCTACAGGAAACAGCAATCAAGACCATCCCCAAGAAAAAGAATTGCAAAAAAGAAAATGGCTGTCTGAGGAGGCCTTACAAATAGCTGTGAAAAGAAGGAAAGCAAAAAGCAAAGGAGAAAAGGAAAGATATACCCATTTGAATGCAGAGTTCCAAAGAATAGCAAGGAGAGATAAGAAAGCCTTCCTCAGCGATCAATGCAAAGAAATAGAGGAAAACTATAGAATGGGAAAGACTAGAGATCTCTTCAAGAAAATTAGAGATACCAAGGGAACATGTTATGCAAAGATGGGCTCAATAAAGGACAGAAATGGTAGGGACCTATCAGAAGCAGAAGATATTAAGAAGAGGTGGCAAGAATACACAGAAGAACTGTACAAAAAAGATCTTCACGACCCAGATAATCATGATGGTGTGATCACTCACCTAGAGCCAGACATGCTGGAATGTGAAGTCAAGTGGGCCTTAGGAAGCATCACTACGAACAAAGCTAGTGGAGGTGATGGAATTCCAGTTGAGCTATTTCAAATCCTGAACGATGATGCTGTGAAAGTGCCGCACTCAATATACCAGCACATTTGGAAAACTCAGCAGTGGCCACAGGACTGGAAAAGGTCCGTTTTCATTCCAATCCCAAAGAAAGGCAATGCCAAAGAATGCTCTAACTACCTCACAATTGCACTCATCTCACAGGCCAGGAAAGGAATGCTCAAAATTCTCCAAGCCAGGCTTCAGCAATACTAGAACTGTGAACTCCCAGATGTTGAAGCTGGTTTTGGCAGAGGAAACAGAGATCAAATTGTCAACATCCGCTGGATCATCAAAAAAGCAAGAGAGTTCCATAAAAATGTCTACTTCTGCTTTATTGACTATGCCAAAGCCTTTGACTGTGTGGATCACAATAAACTGTGAAAAATTCTGAAAGAGATGGGAATACCAGACCACCTGACCTGCCTCTTGAGAAATCTGTATGCAGGTCAGGAAGCAACAGTTAGAACTGGACATGGAACGACAGACTGGTTCCAAATAGGAAAAGGAGTACGTCAAGGCTGTATATTGTCACCCTGCTTATTTAACTTCTATGCAGAGTATATCATGAGAAACACTGGGCTGGATGAAGCACAAGCTGGAATCAAGACTGCCGGGAGATATGCAGATGACACCACCCTTATGGCAGAAAGTGAAGAAGAACTAAAGAGCCTCTTGATGAACGTGAAAGAGGAGAGTGAAAAAGTTGGCTTAAAGCTCAACATTCAGAAAACGAAGATCATGGCATCCGGTCCCATCACATCATGGCAAATAAATGGGGAAACAATGGAAACAGTGGCTGACTTTATTTTTGGGGCGCCAAGTTCACTGCAGATGGTGATTGCAGCCATGAAATAAAAAAACGCTTACTCCTTGGAAGGAAAGTTATGAACAACCTAGACAGCATATTAAAAAGCAGAGACATTACTTTGCCAACAAAAGTCCATCTAGTCAAGGCTATGGTAGTCATTTATGGATGTGAGAGTTGGACTATAAAGAAAGCTAAGCACTAAAGAATTGATGCTTTTGAACTGTGGTGTTGGAGAAGACTCTTGAGAGTCCCTTGGACTGCAAGGAGATCCAACCAGTCCATCCTAAAGGAGATCAGTCCTGGGTGTTCATTGGAAGGACTGATGTTGAAGCTGAAACTCCAGTACTTTGGCCACCTGATGCAAAGAGCTGACTCATTTGAAAAGACCCTGATTCTGCGAAAGATTGAGGGCAGGAAGAGAAGGGGATGACAGAGAATGAGAGGGCGGATGGCATCACTGACTTGATGGACATGGGTTTGGGTGGACTCTGGGAGTTGGTGATGGACAGGGAGGCCTGGCATGCTACAGTCCATGGGGTCGCAAACCGTCAGACACTACTGAGCGACTGAACTGAACTCATGAAGAGTGCGAGTCAGTGTGTGGAAGGTATTCAGGAAACCAATGCCTTTCACTGTAAACTTTGTAATACTATTTGAATACTAGGATTGTTAAAAAATTAAGCAGCAGAAAAGATATTCACAGTGTGTTGCAATTGTTCAATGTATTTTGAGTGCAATATAATGTAATTGCTAGTCAGAAAATAGCATGTATTAAAATTCAATTATATCTATATCTATATTTGTATAGAGAAATACAGAAGGTTATATAAAAAATGTTAGCAGTTATTAACTCCAAGTTATGAAATTTCCAGTGATATTTGCTCTCTTCTTTAGAAGTTTATGAATATTATGAACAACACTTGAATTATATTTATAAATAAAATGTGTGATAAAGCTACTTCAAATTTAAACATTTCTCAGGTAGATCAGATTTTCATAACCTGACAAATTTATTGTAAAATATATATTTAAGACTGTGAGCTAAAATATACTTTAAAACAAAAACATTGTCTGTGATGCTAACACAAAACAGCCTACTTTGTACTAGTTTTTTTTCTTTTTCTATTGCATGTGTTTTGTCTCCCCAGTGATGATGTAAGTTACCTTGGAGACAATAATTCTTTCTTAGACAATTTTCTATCCTTCATAGCTCATTCATGGCACCTTGAAAATTATAGCTGTTCTCTCTCTTTTTAGAAAGAGAGAATTAATCTATTAATACTATTAAGTATAAATATAAAATATATAAATGTATTCACATTGCTGCTGCTAAGTCGCTTCAGTCGTGTCCTACTCTGTGCGATCCCATAGATGGCAGCCCACCAGGCTCCCCCGTCCCTGGGATTCTCCAGGCAAGAACACTGGAGTGGGTTGCCATTTCCTTCTCCAATGCATGAAAGTGGAAAGTGAAAGTGAAGTCGCTCAGTTGTGTCCAACTCTTAGCGACCCCCTCCCTGGACTGCAGCCTGCCAGGATCCTCCGTCCATGGGATTTTCCAGGCAAGAGTACTTGAGTGGGGTGCCATTGCCTTCTCCATATTCACATTAATTAAATATAAATATATAAAATGTATTCAATATAAAATGTACATATACATGTGTATATATACTGAGAAAACATAGGCACAGGCCATGCTAAAGGCTAGACATAACTTGTCCTGTTGAAGAGCTATCAATGACATGGAGTTATGTGTGAAAGGAATGTTGAAATCCTAAATATCTGTGATGATTAATTTTATGTGTTGATTTCAGTGGCCCATGGGATATCCAGACATTTGGTCAAACATTCTGTGCATGCTGGTGAGGGTATTTAAAAAAGATATATATATATATTTATTTTCTTTTCACATCAGGTCTTAGTTGCTGATTTTTGCTGCATCACTTGGGATGTTTCACTGTGGTGCATGTACTCTCTACTTGTGAAATGTGGGCTTAAGTAGTTGTGGCACACAGGTTCTAGAGCACGCAGGCTCAGTGGTTGCAGCTCCGAGGCATGTGGGATCATAGTTCCCTGACCAGAGATTTAGCCGATGTTCCCTGTATTGCAACTAGGATTTTTAACCACTGGACTACCAGGAAGGGTGGGCTCTTTAAGTGGCACTAGTGGTAAAAAACAAAAACAAAAACAAAAACCTACCTGCCAATATGGGTAGATGTAAGAGATGCAGGTTCAGTCCCTGTGTCAGGGAGATCCCTTGGAGGAGGTCATGGCAACCCACTCAAGTGTTTTGCCTGGAGAATTCCATGGACAAAAGAGACTGGTAATCCATAGTGATGCACACAGTTGGAGACAACTTAAGTGGCTTAGTGTGCACACACCTAAGTGGGTATTTCTTGATGAGAATGGTAGACGAGTAAAGCAGATTGCTCTCCTGATTGTGCCTGAAGAACTATGGATGAGGTTCATAACATTGTACAGGAGTCAGTGATCAAAACCATCCTCAAGAAAAAGAAATGCAAAAAGGCAAAATGGTTGTCTGAGGGGTCTTACAAATAGCTGAGAAAAGAAGAGAAGTGAAAGGCAAGGGAGAAAAGGAAAGATATACCCACCTAAACCTAGAGTTCCAAAGAAGAGCAAGGAGATATAAGAAAGCCTTTCTCAGTGATCAATGAATAGAAGTAGAGGAAAACAATAGAATGGGAAAGACTAGAGATCTCTTTAAGAAAATTAGAGATACCAAGGGACCATTTCATGCAAAGATGGGCACAATAAAGGACAGAAATGATATGGATCTAACAGAGGCAGAAGATATTAGAAAGAGGTGGCAAGAACACACAGAAGAACTATACAAAAAAGATCTTCATGACCCAGATAACCACAATGGTGTGATCACTCACCTAGAGCCAGACATCCTGGAATTCAAAGTCAAGAGGGGCTTAGGAAGCATCACTATGAATAAAGGTAGCGGAGGTGATAGAATTCCAGTTGAGCTATTGATGAGCATCATCATAAAAGATGATGCTGTGAAAGTGCTGCACTCAATATGCCAGCAAATTTGGAAAACTCAGCAGTGGCCACAGAACTGGAAAAGGTCTGTTTTCATTCCAATCCCAAAGAAAGGCAATGCCAAAGAATGTTCAAACTATGACACAATTGCACTCATCTCACATGCTAGCAAAGTAATGCTCAAAATTCTCCAAGCCAGGCTTCAATAGCACATGAACCATGAACTTCCAGATGTTGAAGCTGGATTTAGAAAAGGCAGAGGAACCAGAGATCAAATTGCCAACACTCGTTGGATCATCGAAAAAGCAAGAGAGTTCCAGAAAAACATCTATTTCTGCTTTATTGACTATGCCAAAGCCTTTGACTGTGTGGATCACAATAAACTGTGGAAAATCCTGAAAGAGTTGGGAATACCAGACCACCTGACCTGCCTCTTGAGAAATTTGTATGCAGGTCAGGAAGCAACAGTTAGAACTGGACATGGAACAACAGACTGGTTCCAAATAGGAAAAGGAGTACGTCAAGGCTGTATATTGTCACCCTGCTTATTTAACTTATATACAGGGTACATTATGAGAAATGCTGGGTTGGAGGAAGCCCAAGCTGGAATCAAGATTGCCGGGAGAAATATCAATAACCTCAGATATGCAGATGACACCACCCTTATGGCAGAAAGTGAATAAGAACTAAGGAGCCTCTTGGTGAAAGTGAAAGAGGAGAGTGGAAAAGTTGGCTTAAAGCTCAAGATTCAGAAAATGAAGATCATGGCATCCAGTCCCATCACTTCATGGCTGGTAGATGGGGAAATGGTGGAAACAGTGGCTAACTTTATTCTTCTGGGCTCCCAAATCACTGCAGTTGGTGATTGTAGCCATGAAATTAAAATACGCTTACTCCTTGGAAGGAAAGTTATGACCAACCTAGACAGCATATTGAAAAGCAGAGACATTAGTTTTCCAACAAAGGCCATCTATTCAAGGCTATGGTTTTCCCAGTGGTCATGTATAGATGTGAGAGTTGGACCATAAAGAAAATTGAGCACTGAAGAATTGATGCTTTTGAACTGTGGTGCTGGAGAAGACTCTTGAGAGTCCCTTGGACTGCAAGGAGATTCAACCAGTCCACCCTAAAGGAGATCAGTCCTGGGTGTTCATTGGATGGACTGGGGTTGAAGCTGAAACTCCAATACTTTGGCCACCTGATGTGAAGAGCTGACTCATTTGAAAAGACCCTGATGCTGGGAAAGATTGAGGACAGGAGGAGAAGGGGATGACAGAGGATGAGATGGTTGGATGGCATCACCGACTCGATGGCCATGGGTTTGGGTGGAGTCCGGGTGTTGGTGATGGACTGGGAGGCCTGGCGTGCATGGGGTTGCAAAGAGTCGGACACAACTGAGTGACTGAACTGAACTGAACTGTGACCCGTGGCCATTCATGTGTCCTAGGCTACTCCTACTTATCACTGTTATTCTAAACATAGATTATCAAAATATGACAACAAATTCCAACTCCTTGTATCAAGGTAAGAGTTTGAAAGCAACTTTATGTGAATAAATGTCTCTCATAAGCAGATGTTACCCTACTCAAGTCTATCTGGAGAGAATCATAAATACTGGCAGGATGTAGAGTGTTAGCTTATGGATTCTATATATTGTGATAAACAAACATATAATCATCACAGTAATCATAAATAAATCACCTTCTATGTGCAAAGCATTATGCTAGGTTTTGTGGGCAGTACTGAGATGAATACATGTCTATGAATCACCAATGCTGAGAATAAATAATCCAATATTATGATGAGTTACAATGCATTTTTTAATATGCAACCTATGGATACAATATAATTTATCTCCTAATGGATATGACTGAGGCATGATTCATGGATGCTTTTTTTATCTGAAAAGGAAAAAGTCTTGTTATGAAAAGACAAAAAGCTACAAGAATTAGTTTCAGGGTTAAAATTTAGTTATCATGGTCTTGTGACTGTAATGGATTTTTATACCCTTGAAAATGTTGTTTGAGTTTCTCCAATAGCCATATCATAGTTATGAGTAATCAAAGAAAAAATATTTCCCTCAACTACAATAATTTCTGACACACACAAAAATGGAAACCTTGATTTTACAATTTAGTGAGTTAGCATCAGTCATGGGAACTATTGGGAAGTTCACAATCATTTGTCCAGCTGACTAAAATCCACCCCAGATATACAGGTAATGGGTTCACTTTTCAGGCCATGGCATATTTTGGAATTTCTTAGGTTTCTAGTCCTAGTAAAAAACTAATCTTGTAATGGCTAAGGCTGACATAACTTTATCTTTTTCTCAGGAACTGAGAATAGTATTTTTGAACGGCATTTTGTTCAAATATATGAGACCAAAGTCATGTGAGTAAGTATATTTAAAATAAATGAATAAACAAACAGAAACAGCAAGCACATATAAGGAAAAATATAAATACATAAATATAAAGAAACAAGCTGAATTCTGTTCTTAATTACTTTTTATTTGGTTTCTGCTGATTTTCATTTGAAGTTAAACCACAAATGGGTTTCTTTACCCCAAGGGTGAATATAACTGGTGCAGCCAGAGCTCCAACTTCAGGCAATAGTGGCAAGTCACTCCAGTCTAGTGATGGAATAAAAGGGAAAAAATGAGTTAGGCTGGGGAATTTCTATTTCTATCAGTTATGTTATCTTGGCATCAGTCTTCCTTTCTCAACCAAATGGTAGACCTTTACCTCCCAAATATAAACATGACAATAAATATTTTTTGTTCTGTGAATTTTCAGTTTTAATGTGCATTATATGTACTGGATGGAAATCAACAGAAAGAGACATCCCTGGCAATAGTTATCTAGGCATATTGAAAAATGAATAGCTGTTTTCTACATTTTTAGCAAATAGAATTTGTTTCTTTAATAAATAATATGGGTATAACTCTTGAAAGTGCATGATTTTCATTGAATCAATTCCATTAGCATGAATATCTCTGTGAAGTACATTCCATGCACAAAGCACCTCAATTTTTAATAGAGTTAAACACAGGCACCATTCATTATATATAATTCTGTAAGTAGGTGTTCTGCCTACCTTAAAATTAAATTAAGCCCATATGCTTGCATGCTCAGTTGTGTTCAACTCCGTGACCCCATGGATTGTAGCCCACCAGGCTCCTCTGTCCATGGGATTTTCCAGGTAAGAATACTGGAATGGATAGCCATTTTCTCCTCCAGATGATCTTCCTGACACAGGGATCAAACCCATGTCTTTTGCATATGTCTCTTGAATTGCAGGCAGATTCTTTACCACCATTGTGGTTCAGCTGGTAAAGAATCTGCCTGCAATGCGTGAGACCTGGGTTCAATCCCTGGGTTGGGAAGATCCCCTGGAGAAGGGAAAGGCTACCCACTCCAGTATTCTGGCCTGGAGAATTCCATGGACTCACAAAGAGTCGGACATGACTGAGTGGCTTTCACTTCACTTCACTTCTTTACCATCAGAGAAGCTAAATATATATATACATATATATATATATGTATGTATATATATATATGTATGTATATGTATATATGTATGTATTAGAGAGAAAGTAAGAGAATAAAAACATACCTGATCTGATATAGATTCCTAAAGCCTTGAGATTTTTATTCATATTTTTATGAGGGATAAACAGTGTTAGCAGAAATTAATGACAGGATTTTTTCAATCCTGGTTTGTCATTTTTGAAATTAGCTTTATGCCACAGTATTGGTTATCTCTTCTGATGCCCTCTTCTAATATCACAAATATGAAGTTCTTTGGTTAATCATGCATGTGTAATTATCAGTCTATATATAGTGCAAAATTGCAATCAAAATACTGTGTGACTCTAAAGAAACCCTTGGCATTTCTATTTCTCCTTTTCTTTACTTATGAGTCACAGATGAAAACTCTTAATTCTCAGGATTGTATGAGCCTTGAATAATTCCATGAGAGTGATTTGTATATCTCAAACAAGTTCTAATACAGCCAGAAGTATTCTATTAATTTTCACAGTGGTAAGTCATCTTGATCTATTTATGACCAATAATAACAGCATTTTATAGGTTAGATATTTTTAGCCTAAGTATGAGTCCAACTGGTGTAGAAAACAAACCCGTTGGATTCTTGCCCTTTTTTGCTATTTGGGACAATTAGAGAATGTAGTCTAGCTGTGAAGCGTCTGATTTAGAATCATCAAATTCTAGAGCAGGAAGGATTCGCGAGATCATTGTGTCTTTCATATTTTGCTAAATATCTTTGGGTCTCCAATGATGGGCAGATGATTTTGAGGGGTACATACATATAAGGCTGATCTGTACCTAAAATTCAGATGGTGAGTTTTGAGTCATTATTATAATATGAGTGCAGAGTCATTTTAGAAATGTGATCATGATTTTTTTCTTCTCTTGGTTGAAAACAATGTTCTAAGCAAATTGCCTCAGGTTCTTTGGTTTCCACTTAACCTTCCTGACAGTTCTTCTACACCCTCCCTGCCGCTCCTACTGTATTTTGTTGTTGTTGTTAAGTAGTGTCTAACTCTTTTGTGACCCCATGGACTGTAGTCTACCAGGATCCACTGTCCATGGCATTTCCTTCTCCAGGGGATCTTCCTAACCCAGGGATTGGGCCTGCGTCTCCTGTGTTGTTGGCAGGTGGATTCTTTACCACTGAGCCACCAGAGAAGTCTCTCCTGCTGTATAGGATGGGTTATATGTTTCTTTACCAATAAGAGAACACTGGCATTGATTCAAATTATAAGCAGTGAATCTCATGTAACATTTCAAGATTTCATGATCATGTCTTCTTGGGTGAGAAAAATTCATTTCTGATGAAAAATTAAGTTTAAAGTTGCAATGAGAAAAATATTCTTTCACACACTAGCTACAAAATTGTGCTACTGAAATATTAAAGACCATATTTTATCCATCATAAAAAATACCAGAGTGTACTGAAGCTTGGGTACCTTGGGTGCAAATCATGATTCTACCAATTCTTAGTTTTGTGACTACGGTCTCAGTTTCCAAGCCAATAACAGTACATAACTAAGTTGCTGTGAGGATTAAAAAGGTTAAAACAAGTAAAGTACTCAGAACATTATCATAATAAATGCTAGTTACTTATCATCATCTCATCAACATCTTCCTTCTCTTTTTCAGAAAGAAATCTTTTTAAATCCCCCAAATACAGACTTATCATCTTATTGGATATTTGACCAGCTTTTTTCCTTCACAAACTGAAGGTTGAATTTCAACCAAATAATCTTATATCAAAGAAGCCATCTCAAGGGCAGAAACATGCCTACTGAGCTGTTGCACTGTGTTCCAGCACACTGAGGAAGCAAAGTACTACTGGTCTTGGCTCATTAATCTAGGCAGTGTTTAAAAACTCCAAAGCAACACACTAACTTGTCTTCAACTAACAAAAACATTTATTTAAAAGACTCAGGTGAGGCATAGGGCTTGGCAAATGAAAACTGGAGTATCAGGCATGCTAAGAAGTAAGATCCTAGGCAGATTCCTTGTCCTATAAGAAAGTCAACCATAGAAATCTTAAGAAAAGTGTTTGCATGCTAAGTCGCTTCAGTCCTGCCCAACTCTTTGTGACTCTATGGACTGTAGCAATCTAGATTCCTCTGTCCATGGGATTCTCCAAGCAAGAATACTGGAGTGAATTACCATGCCCTCCTCCAGGGGATCTTCCTGACCCAGGGATCAAACCCACGTCTCTTAAGTCTTCTGCATTGGCAGGCAGGTTCTTTACCACTAGGGCCACCTGGGAAGCCCATAAGAAGAGTAGAAAATGTTGAAATGGATAAAAAGCATGGTGTCAGGGGTCATTTCTGGGGTCCCAGGATTTGGGGTCAGTCCATGAGGCCCTGGGATTTGAGTCCACCACATCCAGGCAAATAAGTCACACAGACCTCTCCATTTTCTCTCCAGACTTGGTCTCCTAGCTGCTCCTATGCAAAAGTGGTCTGCAAAATATTACTTGGCGTGCTGCTGCTGCTAAGTCGCTTCAGTCGTGTCCGACTCTGCGCAACCCCATAGACGGCAGCCCACCAGGCTCCTCCATCCCTGGGATTCTCCAGGCAAGAACACTGGAGTGGGTTACCATTTCCTTCTCCAGTGCGTGAAAGTGAAGTCGCTCAGTCGTGTCCGACTCTTTGCGACCCCATGGACTACAGCCCACCAGGCTCCTCCGTCCATGGGATTTTCCAGGCAAGAGTACTGGAGTGGGGTGCCATTGCCTTCTCTGTTACTTGGTGTATATGTGTCAAAAAACACTGAAAGATTTTAGTGGCAGAAATACACTAAATATAGATTTTTGGCTAAATAATAAAGACAATATAGAGTCAAATCCAAGACTGAGGCAGAATATAACACTGCTCGTTCCCTTGTGTCCTAGACTTTCTTGATTTAATCAAGTCATGTGTCCAGGAACACCCTCAGTTGCAGACAAATCAGGATATGCTGGTCACTCTTATCTTCAAATAAGTAATATCTTGAGAATAAGAAAATTGGAAGTGTCATTAAATTTGTAATTGTTTAAATTTTCAGCAGTCAAAATGTAGGAGTTTGACCTACTGTAGGGACAATAATTTCTCAACACTGTCAATTTTTGGACCACATGTATGGTCAGTGAACTGCACTTTTGAGCTGTGAGCAGATCTTTACTTCCAACTGAAATAAGTGAAAGAGAAAGATATTTAGGGCTAACTCTGCTGGTACAGGCAACTGCTGTTAACACGTGGTAACCAAGATGTCCAATTTTCTATATTTTCTGATAGTGATGATGGAGGTGAAGATTTCATTCCTTTCAACTCCTGTGCTTGATAATTTAGTCAGTGATAATGATGCAATTTCACTGAAGCAAGCTCACAAACTATTTCTCTATTTAACTATTGGAAAAAAATTTCATTATTTTTCAGTATAAAATGAATGTGTTGTTCACAATCAACATAATTATTGCAGCATTTCACTCTGAATTCATAAATATATATTTATACTTCAACTGATAGGATCTCAAAGACTAAAACATATGTGGAAACTGTAGTCCTACATCTAAAATGCTTACCCATATTTGAAACTGAAAATTCTAACAATATAGAACAATATATCTAAGTGACATGTCCTATTTCTGTTACATGGATATTGACACATTGACACATGAGGGTAACTTAGTCAATCTCATGATCATTGAGATCACACATATTATCAGAGATGCCAGGAATGATGCTACCGTTGGGTGTTCAGCAATTTGGTTTCTTAAAGGCTGAGGCTGAAGCCAAGTTGAAGAGGAGATACTGGCTAATTTGGAGGTCAAAGTTCTATGTTCGGTTCAGTTCAGTTTAGTTCAGTCGCTCAGTCGTGTCCAACTCTTTGCGACCCCATGAATTGCAGCACGCCAGGCCTCTCTGTCCATCACCAACTCCCGGAGTCTACCCAAACTCATGTCCATCGAGTCGGTGATGCCATCCAACCATCTCATCCTCTGTCATCCCCTTCTCCTTCTGCCCCCAATCCCTCCCAGCATCAGAGTCTTTTCGAATCAGAGTCTTTTCCAATGAGTCAACTCTTTGCATGAGGTGGCCAAAGTACTGGAGTTTCAGCTTCAGCATCAGTCCTTCCAATGAACACCCAGGACTGATCTCCTTTAGGATGCACTGGTTGGATCTTCTTGCAGTCCAAGGGACTCTCAAGAGTCTTCTCCAACACCACAGTTCAAAAGCATCAATTCTTCAACATTAGCTTTCTTTGTAGTCCAACTCTCATATCCATACATGACCACTGGAAAAACCATACCCTTGACTAGATGGACCTTTGTTGGCAAAGTAATGTTGCTGCTTTTTAATATGCTGTCTAGGTTGGTCATAATTTTCCTTCCAAGGAGTAAGTGTCTTTTAATTTCATGGCTACAATCACCATCTGCAGTGATTTTGGAGCCCCTCCAAAAAAGTCTGTCACTGTTTCCACTGTTTCCCCATCTATTTCCCATGAAGTGATGGGACCAGATGCCATGATCTTCGTTTTCTGAATGTTGAGCTTTAAGCCAACTTTTTCACTCTCTTCTTTCACTTTCATCAATAGGCTTTTTAGTTTCTCTTCATTTTCTGCCATAAGGGTGGTGTCATCTGCATATTTGAGGTTATTGATGTTTCTCTGGGCAATCTTGATTCCAGCTTGGGCTTCCTCCAACCCAGTGTTTCTCATGATGTACTCTGCATATAAGTTAAATAAACAGGGTGACAATATACAGCCTTGACGTACTCCTTTTCCTATTTGGAACCAGTCTGTTGTTCCATGTCCAGTTCTAACTGTTGCTTCCTGACCTGCATACAAATTTCTCAAGAGGCAGGTCAGGTGGTCTGGTATTCCCATCTCGTTCAGAATTTTCCACAGTTTATTGTGATCCACACAGTCAAAGGCTTTGGCATAGTCAATAAAGCAGAAATAGATGTTTTTCTGGAAATCTCTTGCTTTTTGGATGATCCAGCAGATGTTGGCAATTTGATCTCTGGTTCCTCTGCCTTTTCTAAATCCAGCTTGAACATCTGGAAGTTCATGGTTCAAGTATTGCTGAAGCCTGTCTTGGAGAATTTTGAGCATTACTTTGCTAGCATGTGAGATGAGTGCAATTGTGTCGTAGTTGGAGCATTCTTTGGCATTGCCTTTCTTTGGGATTGGAATGAAAACGGACCTTTTCCAGTCCTGTGGCCACTGCTGAGTTTTCCAAATTTGCTGGCATATTGAGTATGGCACTTTCACAGCATCATCTTTCAGGATTTGAAATAGCTCAACTGGAATTCCATCACCTCCACTAGCTTTGTTCGTAGTGATGCTTCCTAAGGCCCACTTGACTAAGGCCCACACAACATCCCCATTCCAGGATGTCTGGCTCTAGGTGAGTGATCACACCATTGTGATTATCTGGGTTGTGAAGATCTTTTTTGTACAGTTCTTCTGTGTATTCTTGCCACCTCTTCTTAATATCTTCTGCTTCTTATAGGTCCCTACCATTTCTGTCCTTTATTGAGCCCATCTTTGCATAACATGTTCCCTTGGTATCTCTAATTTTCTTGAAGAGATCTCTAGTCTTTCCTATTCTATTGTTTTCCTCTATTTCTTTGCATTGATTGCTGTGGAAGGCTTTCTTATCTCTCCTTGCTATTCTTTGGAACTCTGCATTCAAATGGGTATATCTTTCCTTTTCTCCTTTGCTTTTCGCTTCTCTTCTTTTCACAGCTATTTGTAAGGCCTCCTCAGACAGCCATTTTGCTTTTTTGTATTTCTTTTCCATGGGGATGGTCTTGATCCCTGTCTCCTGTACAATGTCATGAACCTCCGTCCATAGTTCATCAGGCACTCTATCAGATCTAGTCCCTTAAATCTATTTCTCACTTCCACTGTATAATCATAAGGGATTTGATTTAGGTCATACCTGAATGGTCTAGTGGTTTTCCCTACTTTCTTCAATTTAAGTCTGAATTTGGCAAGAAGGAGTTCATGATCTGATCCACGGTCAGCTCCTGGTCTTGTTTTTGTTGACTGTATAGAGCTTCTCCATCTTTGGCTGCAAAGAATATAATCAATCTGATTTTGGTATTGACCAGAGACCACTGAACACAAGCTTAGAGAGGCTCTGGAGTCAAATCCTAGGAGCTTCCATCAGCCCTGGCATTTCTTGATTGCTTCTAGCACTGCTTCTCCTGCTGACCTGCCCACTTACTCACCCACATGAGGTGGGTTGTATTTGTACATTTTGAATCTGAGGGCATTCAAAAGGGCATCCCTGATAACAAGGCTGACTTCCCAGGTAGCACAGTTGATAAAGAATCTGCCTGCAATGCAGGAGATGTGGATTTGATCCCTTGGTTGGGAAGATCCCCTGGAGTAGGAAATGGCAACCCACTCCAGTATTTTGCTTGGGAAATCCCATGGACAGAGGAGCTTGGTGGGTTATAGTCCATGGGGTTGCTAAGGGTTAGACACAACTGAGCACACACGCACACATGGATGACAAGGCTAAATGAGACAAGGATATAGTGAGTGCAAATTTCCATGGCTCAGTAAGATGGGATTATAGAAGCATTCAAGGAGCAACACAGGTGTAATGTCTTTGTGTATGGGGTAAGGAGGTTAGGAGATATGTGAACAGATCGGACAGGATTCCTTAATCAATGCAAGAACTGTAGAATATTTGTGGAGCCCATTCACCTATTTCTGGCCTCTTGATCTGATGTTTATGAAGAACTGAACCCTCTAACTTTCCTCTAACTATCCTCTCTTACCCCCCACAGCTAGATTCAAAATGACCTCCCTCTCTTTATCTCAAGCATGACCCTTTTCCTTAGCAGACAGGATATCTGTCACCCACTCCTCCTATACCCACCCAGTCCCAATTCTTATCTTTCTTTTTTCTCTTTACATTTTTCTTATTGTGTTAACATTTACATAGCAAAATTTACCATTTTAATCATTTATAAATATATGGTTTAGTGGCATTCAGTACAGTGACACTGCTGTGCAACCATCATCACCATCCATCTCCAGGACATTTTCTTTTCCCCAGCTGAAACTTTGTGTCCATTAAGAGGCCACGTAGCTTAACACCTGATATATATAAGTGAATCCCATTGCTGTATACCTGAAACCAACACAATATTATAAGTGAACTATGTGTGCACGATAAGTTGCTCAGTTGTGTCTGACTCTTTGCAACCCCATGGACTGTAGCCATCCAGACTCCTCTGTCCATGGGATTCTCCAGGCAAGAATACCAGAGTGGATTGCCGTGCCCTCCTCCAGAGGATCTTCCCCACCCAGGGATCAAAATTGCTGCTCCTGGCTCCTGCATTACAGGCAGATTCTTTACAGCTGAGAGACCGGGAATGCCCACATGAACTATACTTCAGTGTAAGTAAAAAAGAAATTATTCAAGAAAAAAAAAAATTACTCAAAGTTTCAAAAGCCAAGGTCATCAGAAGCCAGGGAGCCAGATGAGTGAGTGAAGATTTGAAACAGATAATCCAAAACTATTATTAAGTAAAGGTTTTAGGGGTCTGTTTTTCTTGGGTGCTGCCCGTGAGACTGAGCCTTGGTCCTGCATCTAAGGGTAGGACCTTGTTTCTGAATCTTATTTCTGCTGTTGAGGATGGGATAATGTTACTACTGTGAATGCAAGGAACTCCAGAATGACAACTGCTCTCAGCTTGATTCCAAAACTTCCACCACTATCTGACATTAGTCTTCCTTTAGTCCAAGAGTGGATTGGAATAGTTGACCCATTAGCATAATTCAATGACAAGAAAGGAACTTGGAGTTTATCTCATTCACAATTATGTTACCTCTGTAGTCTGGACACTTTCAAACCAAAAAATTAGTTTCAAAATTATTCCATACCCTGTGTATCTTGCAGAAACAAACACAGAACTTCAATCTGGGCGCCACAGGATTGCCACAGCCAACAGGTGATATTCACTGAGATAATGGCTTGAGAGATTTTAGGAACTGATGGAAACATTTCACATTCACAAAGAGCAATGATATCTTCTGTTGCTAGATGTTCCACCTATGACACCCACAAACCAATATAATCACAAGAGGAAAGTCACCATGCACAAGTTCAATCCAGTGGTTTTAGTATTCTTTTTGTTTCAGTTTTGGGATTCTCTGGTGGCTCAGAAGGTAAAGAATTTGCCTGCAGTGCAGGAAACCCAGGTTTGATCTATGGGTCGGGAAGATTCCCTGAAGAAGGGAATTGCTACCTACTCCAGTAGCCTTGTCTGGAGAATTCCATGGACAGAGGAGCCTGGTGGGCTACAGTGCATGGGGTTACAAAGAGTCAGACATGAGTGCATGACTCACACTTTCACTTTTCACTTGTTTCAGCTACCAACAAGTTAAGACAAACTTCTTGCTCAATTATAGTTATTAGTTTGTATCAGGTAATAGTAACATCTATTAATTCTGCTCACTACTTCTTCTCTCACATATATTATACAATTTTTCATGGAGTAAACTGCTTTTGGAAGGAGGCAGGGTGGAGACCATGAAGGGAGGGGGATGTCACTGTAGGATTGATAATCCTGTCCCCTGTTTAAGGGCCTAGTGATTCTGACACTAGGATCTGGGACTTCAGTCTGGGTCTCAGGGAACCTCTCAAGGTGTAGTCACTACCAGAGACCCTCGCTGTCATGCTGTACTGTCCATTATCACCTAACTCAATACTGCTTCTTCGCTTCGATTCTTCAAATCAATTGTTCAGTTGGACTTTCTGTACAGGTTTTGGTATTGTAAAGATGATCTTTTTCATATAATTCTGGGATCCATGATTCAATACCTCTTGCCTCAGCTCAAATTACTAATTTCAGGATGTTTATCAAGAAGGAGAGAAATGACAAAATGAATAGATTTATTACTTTCTTTTTACATCTTAAAATTCAACATATTTGCAAAGTCACCCTTGTGATTTTCAGGATCAATCGCAGTTAGAATGGCATCATGAACTCACATTTATGACTGGAGCTATAGATGAACACAATAGATCATCCCATTGTATAAGAAAGAGCACCCCCATTCAACTGTGGTTTTCTACATACAGAAATCCTCTTTGGAAAGAAGCAGCCACTACAGGGGAATCCCATTAATGCTCAGCCAAGTGAGAAGAATCTATATCATGGGGAGGGAAATAGCTATAGAACACCAGATGTTTGCTAATTATTTTCAAATGAAATGGACTAGAGTGAATTTTAAACAAAAATAATCTGGAAGGGTAAAATAATATAGATTCTTCCCTTGACTTTTATAAGGAAGGGTAATAAATCCATTTAAGTACTCATCACTGCTTCTATTCCAGTCTTATCTCCAGTTATCAAGCGCTTCTTTTTTGCCATAGGAATCATATTCAGCATCGGTTTATAAGCTTTTCCTCAGCCCCATCTTCTTGTTTTGCTCGGCTTGAATTCAGTGTAACATGACTGAGGACTTCCTACCTCAAGACTGTCAGGTCAGATGATGCCTCTAGGAATCTCAGAATTATCTGAAGCTGAAGGACCCTAAAGTTTGGGGCAAGAACCCAGCAGTTTTGACAGAATGCACCATCTACTCTTTTGGGGATATAAGCTAATTCTGGAAAAGCATAGACCTTCTTCTCTGTGGAGGAATAATTAGTAAAAACACAGAATCTGGGCAAAATTAAAACTGCAATTCAAAGGAAATGGACCTCACAGAAAAGTGAGAATTGCTCTTCACCTAAAACAAATGGATTGGAGGAAGCAAATACATTAAAAACTATTTTACCCAAGCTCTCAACACAATTCAAAATGGTGCTCTGTCTGTAAAACTAATATGAGCCAGACACTGCATCCTCTTCAGAACAGCTTATCTGATAGCCTATCTCCTGGGCCCACAACAGATTTCCCAACCTGCTGCTGCTAAGTCACTTCAGTCATGTCTGACTCTGTGTGACCCCACAGACGGCAGCCCACCAGGCTCCCCCGTCCCTGGGATTCCCAACCTGGCATCCAGCAAAAGGACTGAGAACCCCTAGGGAATTTGACTTCAAAGTTCAGTGGGATTTGATCACAGAACTTCCACAAGACTGCAGAAACCGACTCTTGGAGGGAACGACAAAACTTTGTGTACACCAAGACCCAGGAGAAAGGAGCAATGACCCCATAAGAGACTGAGCCAGACTTGCCTGGGACTGTCCAGGAGTCTCCTGCAGAGGTGTGGGTTGACGGTGGCCTGCTGCAGAGTCGGGGCACTGACTACAGCAGTCCTGGCATGTTGGTATTTGTCCTTATGAAGGAAGTCGCCATTGCCACCTACCATAGTTTGGTGTCAGGCCAAACTACAGGGAGAGAACACAGCTCCATCCATCAACAGAAAATTGGATTAAAGATTTACTGAGCATGGCCTGGCCCACAGAGCAAGACCCAGTTTCCCCTAAACCCAGTCCCTCCCATTAGGAAGATTGAACAAGTTTCTTATCCTCATCCATCAGAGGGCAGACAGAATGAAAACCACAATTACAGAAACCTAACCAAACTGATCACATGGATCACAGTCTTGTCTAATTTAATGAAACTATGAGCCATGCCATCTAGGGCCACCCAAGACGGATGGTCATGGTGGACAGTCCACTGGAGAAGGGAATGGCAAAGCACTTTAGCATTCTTGCCTTGAGAACCCCATGAACAGTATGAAAAATTTCCTTTGACTCTATGCTAAATACATCCTGTATCTGGTGTTTACCCTTACACCACACTTCCCCTTGTAGTTACGAATCAGAAAGATGCTGCAGAGGCATCAGACTGCCAGACTCAATTACTGGGTTACTGATGCCCGTCTATGACTGTCTTTGAAACAATGCAAGAGGAAGAAATGAATATCAAAACACCTTTGCTTCTCATCACTGACCCCTGAATGCAAGTCCTCATCTTATATAAGCCCCTAGACTCTTTATGGAATGGGGGTATGATTCTTGATGCATGAGTCTACTGTGTTGCCCTCTCTGCCATCTGAGAATTAAAGCCACTTTTCTATTTCCTCCTAACTTTGTGTCCATATTTTTCATTCAGCTTCAGTGGGCAGAGAAGGCCAAGATTTTGGCCAGCAAAAAAATGACATTTAAATAGTGTCAAATAGTTACAATATGATGTAATTCTGGGGGAAAAAACTTAAATCTGTCTCCGTCAGGATTGCCTTGCCTTATAAAATCCTGCAAATCCTTTAAAGCCAGCTCAAATCCTGCTTCCCCCAAGAATCTCTATGTGCTCTGGTCAGCCAAAATAAATCTCTCTTTCAGCTCTCTCCTCCTCCAGTGGATGTATTAACTAATGTTCACGAATGTTCACGTTTGTATCATTCTTCCAGTTGCTTTTATATTCTTAAAGGACAGAAGCTTCACATTAGCCATCTTTGTATTCTCCAATTTGGCCAGTATAGTCATTTTTACATAGTAAACACAGAATGTTTGTTGGGCTGAAATAAACTATATTACATTAATCAGATTCACCCTCATGAAATTTGCAAATACATGGTTCCTCTGATTTAGAATAGAAAGGGCAACAAGTTCAACGTATTTCTAGTCAATAGTCTTAATTCTGATGAGACATTATTTGCCTGGATTCTAAAAAGGATATTAAAGGGTAATTTAAAAGGGTTTAACTATAATATTTTAATAAGTATATTCTGCACAGAAGTTGAATCAAATTATTCTATAATGGTACTAACAATATTTCTACCAATTAATTATTATTGATTGTATTTGGGAAAGTTTTACATAGGGATTACAGTGGAGGAAAGCAGGAGTGTCAGAGATAGGTGTTGAGATTATGGGAAATGAAGTTGGGGAAAAGGGGGTAAGAGACTTCAGAGAGCCATGAATGACAGGGAAAACTTAGCACTTCATGGGGCCATTGTTAACTTCTTCCTGTAAAGATTAACCAACTGTGATGATGGTCCTTTAATCTGACTTTTCTGGGCCTTCATTTAAAATGAGGTTTAGCTTGAGACAGTTCCATGAAGGAATCTAAAAACTGTTTTTTTTTTTTTTTTTTTTGGTTAATCTAAATTAACCATTTGAAAAATAGGATGGTAAAAGTATGTTTGGGGGAAACAAAAGAGCTATAAAATATATTAGAAGAAAGAGATCTTGGAGACAGGAAATTCCTAATAGAGCAGCTGTTTTGTTTTTTTCAGTAAAAGGAGGGGAAAGCAGAGATTGGAGTGGAAGGAAGGAGAAGGGACAGGATGTGAGAATCACAGGAAACTAAGTTGCTCCATTTGCCAATATGTCTAGTTACCTCTGAAAGCCTTTGCATTTACCAATGATTCACTCTGTTTTGAGTTTTCTTTGGACTTCATTTTTTGTTTGTTACTACTGATTACAATAATAAAGCACTGAATCAGCACTCTCACCATATGTTAAGGTCTTGAAAACAAATGTAAAGGACAAAGATGTTTCTTCTTTGAAAAATTCTTTGTGATTTTCATTTTTCAAGCACTCAGGAAGTAAATCTGAAAGGATTGGTGATTGAGATCATTTAGTAGTATTGTTTTCTGCCATGCTTCCTTGGCTATTGAGTATATTTTGACGAGGAGTGTGTTATTCAGAGTACTGAGGTGTAAAAGATTTCTTCAGTACTTTGCAATAGTTTCGACATAATGGTGAAAAACATGTTCCCTTGGGCCCAAGCCAAAGGCTTTTAATCTATTGCCCAGAAAAGCAACCTTGTCATATAAAATAGTAGCTGAGGAACTGGCTCTTACCTTCTAATGAAAGCGAGGCAACAGGGACTGAAGTTTTCTTATACTATTTTGTAAGTTTCACTTTTTAGTAACAAATGGAGTTAACTTGCAAGAAATGTAGAAGTGTCTCTACAGTTTATTTGAGGTAACATTTTAGGGTTTACTTTATTTCATTCCCTTCCTTAATTTTCAGAAAACAGAAGATATTGGAATACACAAATAAAATAAAAATATTGAAGACAAAAATAAAAACCAACCATCTGCATTAATTTTGGAATTAGGGTTTTCAAAAAGACAAGCAGTTAAATTCCAGTTGCTCTTCTAGATATGATCTCGAGTGGCCTCGGCCTGCAACAGCTTGGAACGGGACTTGGATTCCCAGCCGGGGATTGAGGCTGTGTCTTGGCAGTGAAAACGGCTCATTCTAACCACTAGACAAGTGGTCAGTGACAAGTGTCCTGGCCTTTGGCTCTGCAGAAAAGAATTTCCAAAAAGATGGAAAGTAGTGAAGCAAGTAAAGCATTCATTAAGAAGAAAAAACAGTACAGTACGTGTGGATAGACAGGGAGAGAGTCGTTGAGAGTCGTGCCCTTGTGGAAGCCTTGTTGGGGGTATGTGCAATTTCCTTGTTTCTCTCTTGCAGCAAATATTTCGAATGGGCAGACCAGTGTTACAGCTCAGTTACAACTCAGTTTTGTTCAGGAAACAAAGGATATTACACCCTCGAGGTGTGAGGGCGGGCTGATTCAAAAAGAGAGGCCTCAATCCATCTTGGCTTCCTTCTTTTACATATTTGTCTCCTCCCCTCCTTGAGTCTACTCTATGCAAATCGGGCTAGCCAAGAAGGGGGCATGTTTGTTTCACCTGAAGTTCTCACTCCAGTCCACCGATAATCTTTTGTTCCATTTTCACGGGCTTTTCTCAATCTTTGTCTTTTAGCCACCACCATTTTGGGCTCCTTTTTCCTGTTCTAACTACCTAACAGTTTGAATTACTTTTATGGGGTATTTCTTCTGGTTTTCCTTTGGTAAATCATTTGATTTGCTTGTTTCACAGTCCATATTTGGTGTATCTCAGTATCCTCCCACGTGTGTGCACACATCTCTTAGCCAAGATGGATTTTACTAAAAAAGCATCTGGGTAGAACATCATTTGACATAACTCACCTTTGACCTCCAAGGAGCCTTTTCCCTGCATGTGTGGGCAAAGAGGTCTCCTGACTTCACAATAAGAGATATGTGGTCTGAGGAGGGCCTAGCCTCCTCCCTTAATTATCCTGCTATTTTTGTTTTGGAATTTTGGTTAACAGAGACTGTCTCCAATTGCTTTACCCAGGGGGAGGAGAGTGTCTATCTGCCTCCTGCCTCATTATAATATGTTGAGAAATGGAGTTTCTGGTTATTAAATCCAGAGCTGAAGTTATTTTCAAATAATTACTGTTTCAATCTTCACAGGCCGATGAAAACAGGCTTGAAAACCAACATTTCCTGAATATGATGCTGAAAGCTCAGCTTCTCATGCACTAGCACCAAATGGAACCTCAGGGACAGAGTTTTGGGTGAAGTAGAAAAGAATAGTTTTATTGCTTTGCCAGGCAAAGGGGGGCACAGCAGGCTCCTGACTCAAAAAGACTATGAGTTTTCATAAGGAGTTTTACAGCAATAGTTCAAGGGTGGGGTGCTGACAAGCTTTGGTTGTATGCAGGGTCTGCAGGCACACCCTTAATCTCATCTCAGGTGGTCTCCTAATCTTGATGAGCTTCTAGGTTCAGTTCAGTTCAGTCACTCAGTCATGTCAGACTCTTTGTGACCCAGTGGACTGCAGCATGCCAGGCTTCCCTGTCCATCCCTAACTCCCGGAGCTTGCTCAAACATATGCCCATTGAGTCAGTGATGCCATCCAACCATCTCATCCTCTGTCATCCCCTTCTCCTCCTGCCCTCAATCTTTCCCAGCATCAGGGTTTTTTTTCTAAGGAATCAGTTTTTTGCATCAGGTGGCCAAAGTATTTGAGTTTCAGCTTCAGCATCAGTCCTTCCAATGAATATTCAGGACTTATTTCCTTTAGGATTGACTCTTCTGATATCCTTGCAGTCCAAAGGACTCTCAAGAATCCACTCCAACACCACAGTTCAAAAGCATCAATTTCTGATGAGCTTCTCAGGTCCTTTTAATCTTGCCTCAGGTGGTTTATCAGCTGCTCTTTCCTTGATTAGCAACTGTTCTATCTTTTGGAATGCATGAAAGATCACCTAAGCTAGATTCTTGCCTACAAGAAATGGGGACAAAAATGTTTCCATGCCCAGGAGCCTCACAGGTTCTTGCTTGGTCTCAAGTGAAGAAGGTAAAATGATAACATTCAATAAAACATGACTTTGAGAAGTATCTAAACAGAAGATATTTGTTTGCAATTAAGAATTTCTTATCTTACACTGATACTAAGCAGGACCCTTCTGGGATTCCTGGGCACAAAAGCCTTTTTGTATTTCTGTTTTCCTGTTAGCAGGTGATAGGCTTCATTCAGCTTCCATGCATAGGTTATCCCTACTAAATACTGACTGAGCATGCACACAGCCTTTACAACCTTTTCTGCATTGCAATAGTTAGGTTCAAGCAGATGCTAATTAAGGAAGGGAGGGGATGCAGTGTCAAGGGTTGTTGTTGGTCAGTCATTCAGTCATGTCTGACTCTTTGCCATCCCATGGACTGCAGCATGCCAGACTTCCCTGTCTTCCACTATCTCCTGGAGTCTGCTCAAACTCATGTCCATTGAGTTGATGGATACCATCCACCCATCTCATCCTCTGTTGTCCCCTTCTCTTCCTGCCCTCAATCTTTCCCAGCATCAAGGTCTTTTCTATTGGGTAGGCTTTTCACATCAGGTGGGCAAAGTACTGGAGCCTCAGTTTCAGCGTCAGTCCTTCCAATGAATATTCAGGGTTGATTTCCTTTAGGATTGACTAGTTTGATCTCCTTGTAGTCCAAGGGACTCTCAAGAGTCTTTTCCAACATCACATTTTCTCTAAAATGTCTATTTTATTTCATTTTGATGTCTTTGTGAAACCCGTTATGTTCTTTAGGAACCCAAGAAACAGAAATTTTAGCATCTTAAATTTCAATTACTGCAGTTCAAAGAACTAAAGTGAACTTTATTTCTATAACTCAATTTGATCTCACTTTGTGTTGCAAGGCTTATTGATTGTCAATTCAAGTTTCTTCTCTCTTCTCCACCTCCTTCAGGGATAGTGTTTGGACTCAAGGAGGTGTGTATTTCAGGGATGGGCAGGAGGAGTGAAGGTGAGCTTGTGGTCCTTGACAACACTAGTATGGCTTCTGGCACTCACACATTTGGAATGTCCTCTTGGTCTTGCATGGTGACTGCTGTTTAAGAAAAGAATGTGGCACTTTTCTTGACTCTGTGCCAGGAATGATACATAAAAGATTTCAGTCAGTGACTGAAATATCACACCCTTTCAATTGTAAGTTTCCTCTTTTCTTTTATGGAAATTTGGGCAGGTAGTGGCTCTCACTTTCAGTAAATTTCCATATTCTATTTATGGGCATGACATTTTGGATCTTTTCCCTCACCATTTGTGAGTTAACAACAACAAAAAATTCAAGGGTATTTATCCCTGTGTCACCTGCCCATTATTTTTAATCCCCAATTATTTAAACACCTAACCCAACTCTCTGCTACCAGGCATTTATTTTTATAAACAAGGTGAGGAAAAGTGAGAAAAAATATTGATTCAGATGGGTGGTAACTACTTCCAAATTCTCCACCTTACACAGACATCCTTGACTTTTCCATAAAACCCTCCCTCCCAAATATGATGTCTTTGCCCGTTGGTCTTGACAACTTTTTCTCAACCTTCAAAGGGACCCATATGCTTCAGGGTTCAAAGAAGAAGGGTCATGGAGGAGAAACACATGCTGATTAGTATAATCAAAATTTACACTCTGGCCCAAGCTCATGTTTATGGTGGAACCCGATAAAATTATTGATGGAGGTCCTGGTGGTAACAAAAGAGTGTCATAAGATTCAGCTAAATGTCTAAGGAGGTAGGTGCTTCTCTAGATGGATAATGAGTTTTGCCTGCACTTGAGTCTAATTAGGAGAAAATGAGTGTTAATTTTTGAAGCTCAATTGTGTCTCATTGTTTAAAATGTTAACACAGTGGAGGTTGTTGATCACAGAACTAAGATGTCATTTTGCACAGACTGTCAGAGCAGACTTTACCGACGGAATGGCAGGATATTTGCATGAGAGGACATCGTAAATTCGCTTGGTACTAATAATGAGAGAAAACTCCTTTCAGAAGAGATATTGTGCACAAAGAGCCAAGAGGGAAGAGATGGCAATGGAAACATCCATCAAGTAAAGAAAGGGTGTTTAGAAAATCACTCTTTCTACTCCATCCATCATGCTTTCAGAGACTGCTGTGTTAATCCATTTACCACCCCAGAGCATGAGTCCAAAGACAAAGTACAGAAGTACTCCTTGGGGAGAGCTCTCAAGGAAACTTCTGTAGAGCCTAAAATAGACAATGGGGATTTCCCCGATGTCACATCCAAAAAATATTGAGAGCAATTTACATACAGCAACATGCAGTGGTGGGTAGTTTTTCAAATATGAGTCATTTTTTAATTATTTGGCCTAGGGAGTTTTTTTCTTTTCTTTCCTCACAGCACAAATTCTGAGTTGTGAACACATGCTGTAGATTCATCCCCACCTCTTCATGGCATGTGAATTTGCTGATTTCTTAAGGGCTAAAAACAAAATAAGCTCTTATTTCTCTGAATGCTACTGGAGTTTATTGTATACTCAGTTACAGGAATTTATTAGCTTTCCAGATAAAAGGAAAGGATGTTAGTTAGAAATGTTGCAATAATTACAGAAAATCTTCAAAATATTACTTTCTTAGCTTTTATAATTGCGCCAAAGAAGAAAAGCAAATGCCAAGTGCTTATTTGACTATTACATGTTATCAATTTCAGTATTATACCTTGGTAATGAAAACAGTTCCTTTAATTTTCAGAGTGCTTTTTTGTCTTTTTATAGTGTTTTTGTAACTTTTGGGGGATTCCCTGGTGGCTCAGTGGTAAAGAATATAAGCACAATGCAGGAGATATGGGTTCGATCCCTGGGTCTATAAGAACCCCTGGGGAAGGGAATGTCTACCCACTCCAGTATTCTTGCCTGGAAAATTCCATGAACAGAGGAGCTTGACAGGCTACAGTCTATGGGGTTGCAAAGAGTCAGATATGACTGAGTGACTAACACTTTGTAACCTTTATCACACTTGATTCATTGATACAAATGTTCTGAAAGTTAAGCATTTCCTTATTTGATCAACTAATAATTCTTTCAAATAACTGAATAAATCTTTCTTTGTGTGTAGAAAAAACATATGAAATTATACAATGGAAACAGTTTTGGGGTATATTATATTCTAGTGGTTTCAATGGAGCACAGCAACAAAAGAAAAAATAATTAGATTTTATCAAAATTAGAAACTTCTGTGAATCAAAAGACACAGTTAAGAAAGTGAAAGAACAACTCATGGAATGAAAGAAAATACTTGAAAATCATATACATGTAAGGATTTAGTATCCAGATTATATAAAGAAATAATATAACAACAAAAAAAGACAAACAACCCAGCTTAAAAAATGGGCAAAGCACTGAAATAGACATTTTCTCAAAGAAGATAGGCCACTAAGCACATGAAAAAGTGCTCAATATCATTAGATATTAAGGAAATGCAAATAAAAACCACAACGAGATACCACTTCTTGACCAGTAGGAAGGCTATTTTTTAAAAAGTGAAAAGAAACAAGTCTTGGTAAAGATATAGAGAGTTTCGAGCCCTCCTATACTGCTAGGGGTAATGTAAAATGGTTAGCCTCTGTGGGAAACAATCTGGGAGTTTTAAAAAAGTTAAACATAGAGTTACCATGTGATCTAACAATTGCCTTCCTGTGTATATACCCAAGAGAATTGAAAACATATGTCCAAACAAAATCTTGTACGTTAACCTTCATAGCAATCAAAACCATAATAGCTACAAAGTAGAAAAACCCCATAGACTGAGCTTCCCTGGTGGCTCAGAGGTTAAAGTGTCTGCCTGCAATGTGGGAGACCTGGGTTCAATCCCTGAGTCAGGAAGATCCCCTGGAGAAGGAAATGGCAACCCACTTCAGTATTCTTGCCTGGAGAATCCCATGGATGGAGGAGCCTGGTGGGCTAAAGTCCATGGGGTCTCAAAGAGTTGGACATAACTGAGCAACTTCACTTTCTTTCACCTTTCAGAAACAACCCAAGAACCTGTCAACTGACAAATCTCTAAACAAGATGTGATCAATCCATACAATAGAATATTTTTCAGCATAGAAAAGGACTGAAATATTGATACATGGTACAAAAGGGTTTAATTTTGAAGACACAATGCTAACTGAAAGAGTCAGACAAAATAGGCCATACATTATATGATTCGATTTATGTGAAATGCCCAGGAGAGTCAAATCAGTAGAGGAAGAAAGTAAATTAATGATTGCAAGGGTCTAGGGGAGAAAGGTCATTCTGTCGTTTTTGAGATTGCATCCAAGTACTGCATTTCGGACTCTTTTGTTGACCATGATGGCTACTCCATTTCTTCTAAAGGATTCCTGCCCACAGTAGTAATCCAAGTCTATGCCCCAACCAATAACGCTGAAGAAACTGAAGTTGAATGGTTCTATGAAGACCTACAAGACCTTTTAGAACTAACACCCAAAAAAGATGTCCTTTTCATTATAGGGGACTGGAATGCAAATGTAGGAAGTCAAGAAATACCTGGAGTAACAGGCAAATTTGGCATTGGAGTATGTAATGAATCAGGGCAAAGGCTAATAGAGTTTTGCCAAGAGAATGCACTGGTCATAGCAAATACCCTCTTCCAACAACACAAGAGAAGACTCTACACATGGACATCACCAGATGGTCAACACTGAAATCAGATTGATTATATTCTTTGCAGCCAAAGATGGAGAAGCTCTATACAGTCAGCAAAAGCAAGATTGGGAGCCGACTGTGACTCAGATCATGAACTCCTTATTGCCAAATTCAGACATAAATTGAAGAAAGTGCAGAAAACCACTAGACCATTCAGGTATGACCTAAATCAAATTCCTTATGATTATACAGTGGAAGTGAGAAATAGATTTAAGGGACTAGATATGATAGTTAAAGTGCCTGATGAACTATGGACAGAGGTTCATGACATTGTACAGGAGACAGGGATCAAGACAATCCCCATGGAAAAGAAATGCAAGAAAGCAAAATGGCTGTCTGAGGAGGCCTTACAAATAGCTGTGAAAAGAAGAGAAGCGAAAAGCAAAGGAGAAAAGGAAAGATATAACTATTTGAATGCAGAGTTCCAAAGAATAGCAAGGAGAGATAAGAAAGCCTTCCTCAGCGATCCTGAAAAGAAATAGAGGAAAACAACAGAATGGGAAAGACTAGAGATCTCTTCAAGAAAATCAGAGATACCAAGGGAACATTTCACACAATGATGGGCTCAATAAAGGACAGAAATGGTACAGACCTATCAGAAAATATTAAGAAGAGGTGGCAAGAATACACAGAAGAACTGTACAGAAAAGAGCTTCACGACCCAAATAATCATGATGGTGTGATCACTGACCTAGAGCCAGACATCCTGGAATGGGAAGTCAAGTGGGCCTTAGAAAGCATCACTATGAACAAAGCTAGTGGAGGTGATGGAATTCCAGTTGAGCTATTTCAAATCCTGAAAGATGATACTGTGAAAGTGTTGCACTCAATATGCCAGCAAATTTGGAAAACTCAGCAGTGGCCACAGGACTGGAAAAGGTCCGTTTTCATTCCAATCCCAAAGAAAAGCAATACCAAAGAATGCTCTAACTACCGCACAATTGCACTCATCTCACACGCTAGTAAAGTAATGCTCAAAATTCTCCAAGCCAGGTTTCAGCAATATGTGAACCGTGAACTCTCAGATCTTCAAGCTGGTTTTAGAAAAGGCAGAGGAACCAGAGATCAAATTGCCAACATCTTCTGGATCATTGAAAAAGCAAGAGAGTTCCAGAAAAACATCTATTTCTGCTTTATTGACTATGCCAAAGCCTTTGTGTGGATCACAATAAACTACGGAAAATTCTGAAAGAGATGGGAATACCAGACCACCTGACCTGCCTCTTGAGAAACCTATATGCAGGTCAGGAAGCTACACTTAGAGCTGGACATGGAACAACAGACTGGTTCCAAATAGGAAAAAGAGTACGTCAAGGCTGTATACTGTCACCCTGCTTATTTAACTTATGTGCAGAGTACATCATGAGAAATGCTGGGCTGGAAGAAGCACAAGCTGGAATCAAGATTGCTCAGAGAAATATCCATAACCTCAGATATGCAGACGACACCACCCTTATGGCAGAAAGTGAAGAGGAACTAAAGAGCCTCTTGATGAAAGTGAAAGAGGAGAGTGAAAAAGTTGGCTTAAAGCTCAACATTCAGAAAACTAAGATCATGGCCTCTGGTCCCATCACTGCATGGGAAATAGATGGAAAAACAGTGGAAACAGTGGCTGACTTTATTTTGGGGGGCTCCAAAATCACTGCAGATAGTGATTGTAGCCATGAAATTAAAAGACGGTTACTCCTTGGAAGGAAAGCTATGACCAACTTAGACAGCATATTGAAAAGCAGAGACATTATTTTGTCAACAAAGATCTGTCTAGTCAAGGTCATTTCCATTGGTCATGTATGGATGTGAGAGTTGGACTGTGAAGAAAGCTGAGCACCGAAGAATTAATGCTTTTGAACTGTGATGTTGGAGGACTCTTGAGAGTCCCTTGGACTGCAAGGAGATCCAACCAGTCCATTCTAAAGGAGATCAGCCCTAGGATTTCTTTGGAAGGACTCATGCTAAAGCTGAAACTCCAATAGTTTGGCCACCTCATGTGAAGAGTTGACTCATGAGTGAGTGCTCACAGGTATGGGATCTCTTCTTGAGGTCATGAAAAGTTTTTTAACTTTAATATACGGCATGTGTGCTTAGTGGCTCAGTCATGTCCAAGTCTTTGGGACCCCATGGACTATAGCCCTCCAGAATCCTCTGTCCATGGGGATTCTCCAGGCAAGAATACTGGAGTGGTCTGCCATGTCCTCCTCCAAACACATGGCATAGCAGATTTTTTTGTAAACAAAAAATAATCAGTAAACTGGAAGAATGAAAAAATTACTCAAAATGCTTATCAGAGAGGAAAATTAACCGATAGTGAGAATAAGTGATATGGAAGGGAGTGAGAAGTCTTGGCAAACTTCTAACTAAACTACAAAAGAAGAGCAGAGAGGCAATAGAAGGGAGTCAACATGTATTTTAAAAAGGAAGGGAGACTCAAATATATTTTAAAATAAAAAAGCAGTCCTCATTTCAGAAAAAAAGAATTCTGAAGAGTATATATAAGAAAAAATCCACAAGTAGACTCAGCACAGCAGAACACAATGACAAGAAAGGAGAAGACAGATAACCTATTGATATGGAGAGAAAAGATAGATTTCCCAAGAGAAATAAATATTAATATGGCAGTTAGCTTCTCAAGGAAAATAAAAGAAAAAAGCATGCCATAAAAGAATGGCATAACACCTTCAAGGTATTGAGAGAAAATAACTAACATTCTAGAACTGTCCACTTCATAAAAATATCTCCCAATAATGAGAGCAAAATAAAACCTTTTCAGGAAAAAACTGAGAGAATGGGACAATAACAAACTCTAAATAAAAGCTATTAAAAAAGGTGGGAGGTTTGATAATGGGCAAAGACACAAGTATATGACAAATATAAATATGATAAACATAAATATAAATCTAAACAAAAAATAAACAGTATAATAATTAATAGTAATAACATCTAACTTATAGAGTTAAATAAATAAGGTGAGTCAAAATGCTGTACAATAACAGTATATCACTTGGGAAGAAGCTGATTAGAGTTACAGTCATCTGAGATTCTTGCATTGTTTATGAGGAAGGAAAAGATAATGATTAAACTTTGCATATTAAAATTTTTATACTGAGCATTAACAGAGTAAAAAAAGACAGTAAAATTTTGAATTGCTAAAGGGAAAAATAAAATGAGAGGAAAATACCAAACCAAACTAAAGCTTCTATATTCACTGTGTAACCAACTAGCCTAAAATGTAGTGCCTCAAAACAGCAATCAATTGTTACCGCTCATGAGCCTGTGAGTTACTGACAGTTCCTCTAAACTGGGCTAGTTTAGTTGTTCTTGGATGGAATCACTTATGCCATGTTATCAGATGCTTTGTCCCTGGGAACTGGCTAGTCTGAACTAGTCTTACCTAGGACGATTCATCTCTGCTCTATGTGGTTTCTTATCCTCCAGCAGACTGGCCTGCTCTTATCACTTGGCAACTATTCAAGTTCCAATAGAATAAGTGAAAGCCTAGTCCAGAGATTGGCAAACTTTTTCTGTAAAGATCCGTACAGTGAAAATTTCAGACTTTGTGGACTAGACCACTCAACTCTGCCATTTTGTCAAGAAAGCATCCATAGCCAATGTGTAAGTGGACAAGCTTGTTCCTATAAATCTTACAAAAATAGGCTGCAGGCTAGATTTGGCCAGTGGGCTGTAGTTTATTGACTCCTGGCCTTGGCTCAGAACTGGCACTAGATTCTCTTTCACCTCTTAATATTAATAGAAGGAATTGCAGTCTTATTGCCAAAGGGATTTGCTTATAGAGAAAGACCTAACTGTATCATATTTTGAACCCTTTATAATTTCAGTAAATCAAAAAGAAGTCAAGAAAATATGGGGGAAGGTCCACAGAAAAAGCAAAAATAAGATAATAAAGCAATATAAATAAAGTCAAACAGGCTGTTATTCATAAATTCACAGTGAATGTGAAGGGAATCTTCTCTCAATTTAAGGCTATAAAGCCAAAATTGCTAGAACTGCAGAGAGGAATTTTAAAATTCGTCATCACTGTGGGAGATTTTAGCTCATTTCTCTCAGTAATTGATTAAGCAAATGACATTATAGAGTGCAGCTGAAGACGTGCTTCACAGCCCTGCAATGCTAGTCCCTGATACATATTTGGAAGTTATTCATATATGTATGCACCAAGTCTCATGTACAAGATGGTTCACAGAAATCATCACGTATAAAGCAAAAGACTGAAACCAATCAAATATCAGTCAAAAGGAGAATGAACAAAGAAAATGTGCATGAGGTCCATAGTAGAATCCTACACGATAGAAAGACAAATAGAAAGACTCCAGCTACACAGATGAATCTTAGGAATTGAGAGGGTGTGTACAAAGCACACTGCAGAAAAGCATGTATAATCTGACTTCATTCACCCAATGCACAAAACATACAAAATTAAGCAATGTATTTTTAGAAATACACAAATGGTAAAACTATGAAAAAGGAGCTTACCTTTGTAGGTGACCTTTGTAGGATGGGAGTGGGATTGATTTCGGACGTGTGATGCAGTAAGTGGCAGCTTGCAACAAGCAGCAGTGAGCCGTAGCTGGAAGCAGGGTCTTAGTTTCCTGGATGGGGAGTTCTAACCCCTGGACCACAGGGGCCAGCAGTTAGGGCTAGACTCACCAGTCCTTGCCTGCCTAGTCAAGAATGAATTCAGGTGAGAAGGCAGAAGGTAAGGCGCAAAGGAAAAATCTTATTGAAAAGAAAATTACTGAAGAAAGGCACATGGGCAAACAGAGTCGGGTTTTGGGGAAGTTTAAATCTTTTAAAAGGGAGCAGTTTTCTGAGTCTTTGTCTTCCCTCAGGCAAATCATCTTTCTTTGTCTTCCCTTCATTAATTTGTCTCAGGACCCTCCCCTGGGGTGTGCATGTACCCTTCAGCCAAGATTGATCTCTAAGTGAGGCCTTCTGGGAGGAGCAAGACTCATTATGGCCTGGAATTATCCCCTGGTTTTTGACCCTAAGGAGCCTTTCTGTGCACATAGAGTGTCTCCCTTTGGCTGGTAAAGAATCTGCCTGCAATGCAGGAGACCTGGGTTCGATCCCTGAGTTGGGAAGATCCCCTGGAGACGGAAATGGCAACCCACTCCAGTATTCTTGCCTGGAGAATTGCATGGACAGAGGATTTGGGCAGGCTACAGTGCTTGGGATTGCAAGAGTTGGACATGACTGTGTTACTAACTTGCACTTTCACTTTCAGAGATACCTTAATTCTTTACTCACACAGGGTTTGCCTCCCTTTGTCCTTGCTATAATGGTCATCTGAGTTAAATTCGCTCATTCCAGTCCATTTTAGTTGGCTAATTCCTAAAATGTCGATGTTCACTCTTGCCATCTCCTGTTTGACCGCTTCTAATTTACCTTGATTCATGGACCTAATATTCCAGGTTCCTATGCAATATCGCTCTTTACAGCATCGGATTTTACTTCCATCATCAGTCACATCCACAACTGGGTGTTGTTTTTGCCTTGGCTCTGTCTCTTCATTCTTTCTGGTGTTATCTTTCCACTCTTCTCCAGTAGAATACTGGGCACCTACTGACCTGGGAAGTTCATCTTTCATTATATCTACTACTGTGCAAGAATCACTTAGAAGAAATGGATTAGCCATCATAGTCAACAGAAAAGTCCGAAATGTAGTACTGGGGTGTAGTCTCAAAAACAACAGAATGATCTCTGTTTGTTTTCAAGGCAAACCATTCAATATCAGAGTAATCCAAGTCTATGCCCCAACCAGTAATGCTGAAGTATCTGAAGTTGAATAGCCCTATGAAAACCTACAAGACCTTCTAGAACTAAAACCCAAAGAAGATGTCCTTTTCATTATAGGGGACTGGAATGCAAAAGTAGGAAGTCAAGAGATATCAGGAGTAGGAGGCAAATTTGGCCTTGGAGTACAGAATGAAGCAGGGCAAAGGCTAACAGAGTTTTTCCAAGAGAATGCACTGGTCACACCGACACACTCTTCCAACAAAACAAGAGAAGACTCTACACATGGACATCATCAGATGGCCAATACTGAAATTAGATTAATTATATTCTTAACAGTCAAATATGGAGAGCTCTATATAGTCAGCAAAAACAAGACCAGAAGCTGACTGGAAGCTCAGCTCATGAACATCTTATAGTCAAATTCAGACTTAAATTGAAGAAAGTAGGGAAAACTACTAGATTATTCAGGTATGACATAAATCAAACCCATTACGATTATACAGTGGAAGTAACAAATAGATTCAAGGGATTCAGTTCAGTTCAGTTCAGTTGCTCAGTCATGTCCAACTCTTTGCGACCCCATGAACTGCAGCACGCCAGGCCTCCCTGTCCATCACCAACTCCTGGAGTTTACCCAAACTCATGTCTATTGAGTTGTGTGATGCCATCCAACCATCTCATCCTCTACTGTCCCCTTCTCCTCCTGCCCTCAATCTTTCCCAGCATCAGGGTCTTTTTAAATGAGTCAGCTCTTCGCATCAGGTGGCCAAAGTATTGGAGCTTCAACATCAGCCCTTCCAATGAACACCCAGGACTGATCTCCTTTAGGATGCACTGGTTAGATCTCCTTGCAGTCCAAGGGACTCTCAAGAGTCTTTTCCAACAGCACAGTTCAAAAGTATTAATGCTTTGGCGCCTAGCTTTCTTTATAATCCAACTCTCACAACCATGCATGACTACTGGAAAAACTATACCTTGGTTAGCCAGACCTTTGTTGACAATGTAATGTCTCTGCTTTCTAATATGCTGTCTAGGTTGCTCATAATTTTCCTTCCAAAGAGTAAGCATCTTTTAATTTCAAGGCTGCAGTCACCATCTGCAGTGATCTCGGCACCCCCAAAAATAAAGTCAGCCACTATTTCCACTGTTTTGAATATATTTCACATGAAGTGATGGGACCGGATGTCATGATCTTAGTTTTCTGAATGTTGAGCTTTAAGCCAATTTTTTCACTCTCCTCTTTCACTTTCATCAAGAGGCTTTTTAGTTCCTCTTCACTTTCTGCCATAAGGGTGGTGTCATCTGCATATCTGAGGTTATTGATATTTCTCCCAGCAATCTTGATTCCAGCTTGTGTTTCTTCCAGTCCAGCGTTTCTCATGATGTACTCTGCATATAAGTTAAATAAACAGGGTGACAATATACAGCCTTGACGTACTCCTTTTCCTATTTGGAACCAGTCTGTTGTTCCATGTCCAGCTCTAACTGTAGCTTCCTGACCTGCATACAAATTTCTCAAGAGGCAGATCAGGTGGTCTGGTATTTCTATCTCTTGAAGAATTTTCCACAGTTTATTGTGATCCACACAGTCAAAGGCTTTGGCATAGTCAATAAAGCAGAAATAGATGTTTTTCTGGAACTCTCTTGCTTTTTCCACGATCCAGCAGATGTTGGCAATTTGATCTCTGGTTCCTCTGCCTTTTCTAAAACCAGCTTGAACATCAGGAAGTTCATGGTTCACATATTGCTGAAGCCTGGCTTGGAGAATTTTGAGCATTGCTTTGCTAGCGTGTGAGATGAGTGCAATTGTGTGGTAGTTTGAGCATTCTTTGGCATTGCCTTTCTTTGGGATTGGAATGAAGACTGACCTTTTCCAGTCCTGTGGCCACTGCTGAGTTTTCCAGATTTGCTGGCATATTGAGTGCAGTACTTTCAGAGCATCATCTTTTAGGATTTGAAATAGCTCAACTGGAATTCCATCACCTCCACTAGCTTTGTTCATAGTGATGCTTCCTAAGGCCCACTTGACTTCACATTCCAGGATGTCTGGCTCTAGGTGAGTGATCACACCATCGTGATTGTCTGGGTGGTGAAGATTTTTTTGTGCAGTTCTGTGTATTCTTGCCATCTCTTCTTAATATCTTCTGCTTCTGTTAGGTCCATACCATTTCTGTCCTTTATCGAGCCCATCTTTTGTGAAATGTTCCCTTGGTATCTCTAATTTTCTTGAAGAGATCCCTAGTCTTTCCCATTCTGTTGTTTTCCTCTATTTCTTTGCATTGATTGCTGAGGAAGTCTTTCTTATCTCTTCTTGCTATTCTTTAGAATTCTGCATTCAAATAGTTATATCTTTCCTTTTCTCCTTTGCTTTTCACTTCTCTTCTTCTCACAGCTATTTGTAAAGCCTTCTCAGACAGCCATTTTGCTTTTTTTGCATTTCTTTTTCTTGGGGATGGTCTTGAGCCTTGTCTCCTGTACAATGTCACAAACCTCTGTCCATAGTTCATCAGGCATTCTGTCTATCAGATCTAGTCCCATAAATCTATTTCTCACTTCCACTATATAATCATAAGGGATTTGATTTAGGTCATATCTGAATGGTCTAGTGGTTTTCCTTACTTTCTTCAATTTAAGTCTGAATTTGGCAATTAGGAGTTCATGATCTGAGCCACAGTCAGCTCTTGGTCTTGTTTTTGCTGACTATATAGAGCTTCTCCATCTTTGGCTGCAAAGCATATAATTAATCTGATTTCGGTGTTGGCCATCTGGTGATGTCCATGTTTAGAGTCTTCTCTTGTGTTGTTGGAAGAGGGTGTTTGTTATGGCCAGTGTGCTCTCTTGGCAAAACTCTATTAGCCTTTACCCTACTTCATTCCGTACTCCACGGCCAAATTTGCCTGTTACTCCAGGTGTTTCTTGACTTCCTCCTTTTGCATTCTAGTCCCCTATAATGAAAAGGACATTGTTTTGGGGGTATTAGTTCTAAAAGGTTTTGTAGATCTTCATAGAATCATTCAACTTCAGCTTCGTCAGTGTTACTGGTCTGGGCATAGACTTGGATTACCATGATATTGAATGGTTTGCCTTGGAAATGAACAGAGATCATTCTGTCATTTTGGAGATTGTATCCAAATACTGCATTTCAGACTCTTTTGTTGACTATGATGGCTACTGCATTTCTTCTAAGGGATTCCGGCCCACAGTAGTAGATATAACGGTCATCTGAGTTAAATTCTCCCATTCCAGTCCATTTTAGTTTGCTGATTCCTAGAATGTCAATGTTCACTCTTGCCATCTTCTGTTTGACCACTTCCAATTTGCCTTGATTCATGGACCTAACATTCCAGGTTCCTATGCAATATTGCTCTTTACAGCATCGGACCTTGCTTCTATCACCAGTCACATCCACAACTGGGTATTGTTTTTGCTTTGGCTCCATCTTTTCATTCTTTCTGGAGTTATTTCTCCACTGATCTCCAGTAGCATATTGGGCACCTACCGACCTGGGGAGTTCATCTTTCAGTGTCTTATCTTTTTGCCTTTTCATACTGTTCATGGGGTTCTCAAGACAAGAATACTGATGTGGTTTTCCATTCCCTTCTCCAGTGGACCACATTTTGTTAGAACTTTCCACCATGACCCAACTGTCTTGGGTGGCCCCACACGGCATGGCTTAGTTTCATTAAGTTAGACAAGGCTTTGGTTCGTGTGTTCAGAGTGGCTAATTTTCTGTGATTGTGGTTTCAGTCTGTCTGCCCTCTGATGCCCTCTCTTAGTGCCTACCATCTTACTTGGGTTTCTCTTACCTTGGACATTAGGTATCTCTTCACAGCTGGTCCAGCAAAGCACAGCCACTACTCCTTACCTTGGACGTGGGATTAGATCTGATAAACAGAGTCCCTATAGAACTATGGACAGAGGTTCCTGACATTGTTCAGGAGGCAGAGATCGATGCCATCCCCAAGAAAAAGAGCTGCAAAAAGGCAAAATGGTTGTCTGAAGAGGCCTTTACAAATAGCTGAGAAGAGAATCTAAAGGCAAAGGAGAAAAGGAAAGATATACCCATTTGAATGCAGAGGTCCAAAGAATAGCAAAGAGAGATAAGAAAGACTTCCTCAGTGATAAATGCAAAGAAATAGAGGAAAACAACAGAATGGGAAGGACTAGAGATCTCTTCAAGAAATTTAGAGATGCCAAGGGAAAAATTCATGCAAGGATGGATGCAATAAAGCATAGAAATGGTATGGATCTAACGGAAGCAACAGATATTAAGAAGAGGTGGCAAGAATACACAGAAGAACTATATAAAAAAGATCCTCATGATCCAGATAACCATAATGGTGTTATCACCCACCTAGAGCCAGACATCCTGGAATGTGAGGTCAATTGGGCCTTAGGAAGCATCACTACGAACAAAGCTAGTGGAGGTGATGGAATTCCAGTTGAGCTATTTCAAATCCTAAAAGATGATGCTGTCAAAGTGCTGCACTCAATATGCCAGCAAATTTGGAAAACTCACCAGCGGCCACAGGGCTGGAAAAGGTCCATTTTCATTCCAATCCCAAAGAAAGGCAATGCCAAAGAATCCTCAAACTACCACACAATTGCGCTCATCTCCCACACTAGCAAAGTAGTGCTCAAAAATTCCAACCTAGGTTTCAACAGTATGTGAACTGTGAACTTCCAGATGTTCAAGGTGGATTTAGAAAAAAAGAAGAACCAGAGATCAAATTACCTACATTAGTTGGATCATCGAAAAAGCAAGAGAATTCCAGAAAACCATCTATTTTTGCTTTATTGACTATGCCAAAGCCTTTGACTGTGTGGATCACAACACACTGTGAAAAATTCTTCAAGAGATGGGAACCTGCCTCTTGAGAAATCTGTATGCAGATCAGAAAACAATTAACTGGACATGGAACAACAGACTGGTTCCGAATAGGGAAAGGAGTACACCAAGACTGTATACTGTCACCCTGCTTATTTAGCTTATATGTAGAGCACATCTGGAGAAGGCAATGACACCCGACTCCAGTACTCTTCCCTGGAAAATCCCATGGATGGAGAACCCTGGTAGGCTGCAGTCCATGGGGTCGCCAAGAGTGGGACATGACTGAGCGACTTTACTTTCACTTTTCACAGTCATACATTGGAGAAGGAAATGGCAATTCACTCCGGTGTTCTTGCCTGGAGAATCCCAGGGACCGGGAAACCTGGTGGGCTGCCAGCTATGGGGTTGCACAGACTTCAATGACTGAAGAGACTTAGCAGCAGCAGCAGCAGAATACATCAAGAGAAATGCTGAGCTGGATGAAGCACAAGCTGGAATCAAAGTTGCTGGGAGAAATATCAGTAACCTCAGATATGCAGATGACACCACCCTTATGTCAGAAAGTGAAGAGGAACTAAAGAGCCTCTTGATGAAAGTGAAAGAGGAGAGTGAAAAAATAGCCTTAAAGCTCAACATTCACAAAACTAAGATCATGGCATCTGGTCCCATCATTTCATGGCAAATAGTTGGGGAAACAATGGAAACAGTGAGAGACTTCAGTTTTTTGGGCTCCGAAATCACTGCAGATGGTGACTGCAGCTATGAAATTAAAAGACTTTTGACCCTTGGAAGAAAAGCTATGACCAACCTAGATGGCATATCAAAAAACAGAGTCGTTACTTTGCCAGCAAAGATCAATCTAGTCAAAGCTATGGTTTTCCAGTAGTCATGTATGAATTTGAGAGTTGGACTATAAAGAAAGCTGAGCATCGAAGCACTGATGCTTTTGAACTGTGGTGTTGGAAAAGACTCTCGAGAGTCCCTTGGATTGCAAGAGATCAAACCAATCACTCCTAAAGGAAATCAGTCCTGAGTATTCATTGGAAGGACTGATGCTAAAGCTGAAACTCCAATCCTTCGGCCACCTGATGCGAAGAACTGACTTATTGGAAAAGACCTTGATGCTGGGAAAGATTGAAGGCAGAAGGAGAAGGGAATGACAGAGGATGAGATGGTTGGATGGCATCAGTGACTCAATGGACATGAGTTTGGGTAAACTCTGGAAGTTGGTGATGGATAGGGAGGCCTGGCGAGCTGCGATTCATGGGTTTGCAGAGTCAGACATGACTGAGTGACTGAACTGAACTGAACTGAACTGTCCTTGCTGTGATTATTACCTTGACTATTGTCATGACTATTATCTTAAGGTGTTTACAAGAGACAAAGACTGGGTATTTACCCTGTTTCTGTTGTTACTTCCATTTTGGAGGGCAAACAGGAGGTTGATTGTAAATTCCTCAACTGGAGCCCACCTATCTCTTGTCTCAGGGAGGGCAAACAGGAATCTAGCTGTAAGTATCTAGCCTGAAGCCCACTTTTTGCCCCAGGAAATGCAAACTGGAGGTCAACTGTAAATGTCAAATTTGGAGCCAATCTATCTCCTACCTCAGGATTGGAAAGGGCATACTGGGGTCTTCGAAGATATTTTTTGAGGAAGGAGTCTATTTTATATAATCCTTTTCCAATATAAATCAAGAAAGATTTTCTGAGTTTCCTCTTTTACCATTCCTTACTTCATATGCATAATATATACCCCGTGAGGCCCAACATATCTTAGTGGAGGAGAGATAGAGAGGTTATGTGGCCATGGCAGATGAGGCTCTGGGTTCTCATATATAAAAAATTCCCTTGCAATTACATTGTCCAGAAAGTGGAAATTGTATCTAATTCTACTAAATAGAAAGAGTTTGCCTTTTCCCCAATTTTTATAAATGATATTTATGCTCAGGGGAGTATCATTTGATTTTTTTTTTTCTTCATTGATTCTGGTCTTTATATATGATTTTAATAAATGTGCATTTAGGAATTTTTGTATCACGTAAAAGACTCTTCAAGCTAAAATCTACAAGTCATGTGTAATTGTTTAATACACCAAGTTAAATGCGTTATTGCAAAATTTACTCTGAGCATGGGATTGTTTAATCCACCAAGTAAGGCATGTTAAGTATTGCAAATTTTACTCTGGTGTGGGTGTTTTCTCTAACTTGATGCCATTAAACCAGGTGTGCCACCTATAAACCTTGCATTGCATTGGTGCATGCTTGCTCAGTCGTGTTCAACTCTTTGTGACCCCACGAACTGTAGCCCACCAGTCTCTTCTGTCTATGGAATTTCCCAGGCAAGAATACTAGAATCTGTTGCCATCTACTCCTCAGGGGATCTTGCTGACACAGGGATCAAACCTGCATTTCCTGTATCTCCTGCATTGCAGGCAGTTCTTTACCCCTTAAGCCATCGGGGATGCCTGTAAACCTTGCATCCTTTAGTAAATGAAATTGAGTCTTGGGTATTCTAGCCATCTTCCTATTACTTCTCTGGAATCCTCTTGCTCACTCAGTCACTCTTGATTGGATGAAATAGGAAGGAGAAAGGGAATATTTTCTCATCAACCAAGGGCTCCCCTGCAGATGAGACCCCTAGAGGATTAAGAACCTCCTTTGAGAATCAGGGGCTTCCCTGATGGCTCAGGTGGTAAAGAATCCACCTTCAATGCAGGAGACCCAGGTTCGACTCCTGGATCAGGAAGATCCCTAGAGAAGGAAATGACAATCCACTCCAGTATTCTTGCCTAGAGAATTCCATGGACAGAGGAATCTGGGAGGCTACAATCCATTGGGTCACAAGGATTCGGACATGACTGAGTGACTAACACTTTTCACTTTTGAGAACCAAAAAGGCAGGGAGCACAATGTTGAGAGATGACTGATCTCTTAGACGGAATGAGGCAGAAGCATAAACTTTACTCACTCTTTCCCTCGCTTTGTCTCTAGTGCCCAGGCAGCTTTGGGCTTTGTGACCTTGACCGTCATCCTGATTCATGTTTGCCTGTGGGACTTTCTGGCAGAAGTGAATTTCCATGGCTTGCTGCTTAGCACTCCCCAGCCCAGGGTTTTCACCCTTCCTCTAGCTCTGCCTGCCATGTGATATTTCAGTGACCCATCCCCTAATCCAGATCCAATAGCCAGTGGAGCTATTATTATCCCTTGTAAGTGAGGTTCACATAGCATTAAGGCCAAATCTTTATTGATTTCTTCACAGATATTAAATTACCACTGATGGTTAAGAATATTGTCTGTAGCATGGGTGAGACTGCTTGGGTTCTAATCCCAGCTCCATCACTTAGAAGCTGTGTGCATGTGTGCTCAGGTGTGTCCTATTCTTGACAAATCTATGGACTGTAGCCTGCCAAACCCCTCGGTCCATGAGATTTTTCCGGGCAAGTATACTGGAGTGGGTTGCCATTTCCTCCTCCAGGAGATCTTCCTGACCTGGGGATCAAACCTGTGGCTATTGCAACTAGCTGTGTGGCCTGGAACAAATGTTTGAGGCTTTGCTCCTGGATTTCCTGTTTGTAAAATAATGTCCCAGAAAGCCCAACATGATCTATTTCCCATTTCTTTCCTCACTTCCTTCAGGTCTCAGTTCAAATCTCAGTCATCTCAATAGAAAGACTTTTCACAACTAGTTTCTGTAAGATAGCAACCTCCCCCTCTTCATCTGCTGCCAACCTCGTTCTCTACACCTTGTAACCTGTTTTAGTTGCTTCCAAGTGCTTATAAACATCCAATATGTTTCATGTGTTGTTCAGTTGCTAAGTTTGTTCTGACTCTTTGCAACCCCATGGACTGTAGCATGCCAGTCTTCCCTGTCCTTCAGTATATTTGTTCAATTGTTCTCTCCCTCATAGTAATGTAAAATCTGTGCACAGGAATTTCATCTTCTCTATTCATTACTGTATTCTGTGTGCCAAGAACAGAACTCATACTTAGTTCCTCAAATGTTCTTGCTGGTCACTTAAACTCTATGAAACTTGAACAAAGGGAGAAAAATCAAACTGTCTTGAAGTCATGTGGCAGAATCAGAATGAAAGAGAATTCATTTCCCTGACCTCCAAGTCTGGGTCAGAGATGACTCCTAAATTCTCCTCCAGCACCCAGAGATTATCCTTATGGTGATACTTGTTATAAAGAGCTTGCTTACTTTGCTCTAACTGAGGTCTATGTGATACCTGTGATGCTTAATTACATGGTAGATGCTCAGAGTTTTCTAAGTGAATAAATAACATAAAAAACAAGGTTTTAAAAAGTAATACGTCATTCTATGCATACTTAGGCTGCTGTCTGAGGAAGGAGGGCTGCTGCTGCTGCTGCTAAGTCACTTCAGTCATGTCCAACTCCGTGCGACCCCATAGACAGCAGCCCACCAGGCTCACCCGTCCCTGGGATTCTCCAGACAAGAACACTGGAGTGGGTTGCCATTTCCTTCTCCAATGCATGAAAGTGAAAAGTGAAAGTGAAGTCGCTCAGTCGTGTCCAACCCTCAGCGACCCCATGGATTGCAGCCCACCAGGCTCCTGAGGAAGGAGGGCTAGCTTCCTCTTTAAACAATACCCAAGCTGGGGAAGGAGAGGGTAAACAGAGAGCCTGAATGGTGACAGCAGTCACATTTCAACTGATGGAAATGGGTAGAAAATGAAGGAAAATAAACACTGATTAGTTCCAAACTATTTCTGATTCCAGTTATATAGCTGACAATCACCACTACACAATGTATAGCAAGCGTTTCTTTCAGTAACACGTCATATTATGGTTCTTTCCATTTTTACTTATTATAAATAAACTCTTGCAAATTGAATCCCACAGTGGAATGTCCTGCTCTAAGCAATATGTAGTCTTTCCTAATGGACTGATCTGGGTGAGAAGACTTTCCCATCCAACCTGTGCAAACTGATTCTGTGAGCAAAGTCTAGATGGATCCAATGTCATCTATACTGTTTTATTGAGATGAGATAATATAATTTCCTTAGTCAACAGTTTCTAGTCTATGAAGCCATAGGTCCATTTCAGGAAAACATCTGTCAGGTTGCTTTTATTCCTATGAAAGAGGTTTTTTTTTTTTTTTTTTGTCATGGAAAACTAATCTAGGAGAGAATATTCTTGTCTGGACTTTGCAACTTATTAGCTATGTGATCTTGGCACAATTAAATAACCTCTATGAACTATGATTTATTCAATCAAAAACTGGGATAATTGTAAGAGATGACCCCAAGGGTCTCTAATTCAACAATCACTTTCCCCAGCATCTAGTTTAGTTCAGTTCAGTCACTCAGCCATGTCTGACTTTGCAACTCTTGGACTGCAGCACACCAGGCCTCCCTCTACATCACCAACTCCTGGAGCTTGCTCAAACTCATGTCTGTTGAGTTGGTGATACCCTTCAACCATCTCCTCCTCTGTTGTCCCCTTCTCCTCCCATCTTCAATCTTTCCCAACATCAGGGTCTTTTCCAATGAATCAGTTCTTCGAATCAGGTGGCCAAAGTATTGGAGTTTCAGCATCAGTCCTTCCAATGAATATTCAGGACTGATTTCTTTTAGGATTGACTAGTTTGATTTCCTTGCTGTCCAAGGGACTCTCAAGAGTCTTCTCCAACACCACAGTTCAAAAGTGTCAGTTCTTCAGCACTCAGATTTCTTTACAGTCTGACTCTCACATCCATACATGACCACTGGAAAAACTATAGCCTTGACTATACAGACATTTGTCAGCAAAGTAATCTAGCAGCATCTAGAAAAGTGTGTTAGACATAAAAGATGCTTGATAACTGTTCAAAGAATTCTGATACATGATACTGAGAAACTCTGATTGGTCTTTTGCATTTTTATAGCATATCAACTCCTAGCACATAAATAGAGTTCTGTACATATTTATTAAAAAGGAAATTATTTCCTTTTACTAGTAATAAAGAGTTTCAGATATTGCAATTTGAATTGTGGGCAATCTAGAGTTCATAATTTAAAAACTGTATTATTTAAAATGAATAAATAGATACAAGAAAATCAATCCCTGTGACTTGTGCTTCCCCAATCTTCCTTGGAGAGCTCAGTCATGTAGTTGCTGCTTCATTGCCTTCATAAAGGGACTGTGTCCACATAGAGGAGCATCCCATGTGAATCTGAATCTGAAGATCTCAAGACATGGTTTTTGACATGGAAATTGGGGAGAAAGTGAGGTCTCAGATGGCTCAGTGTTTTAAGAGTCAATAACACAAATGTCAGATCATGAAGGAAGCTCTCACACTAGCAATATAAGGAAGAGACAGAATTTATGATGAACTATTTTCCTCCAGGAGAAGAGGAGCTCCTGTGGCATTGGTAAATGTCACCTACCACCCAGCCCAACAAGAAAACCTTAGAGCCCTCTTGGTGGACACAACATAGCCTAGAGAGTTGTGAATGGAATCACTGATTTGCAGGCTTCTATGGACATATGATTTTCTCTATCTTGATTTTTTGATTTTATGTATGAAGGAATTGTTGATGTCAGTCTGTTACACAAACATGGTTTCCCTAATGATGAGTTGTTTACTTGCAGATATAAATCACATAAAATCTATGAAGACCTCAGCACAGAACCATTAATCTTGCTGAGAAATGAATACCCTGTGAATACTCTGGAGAATGGAGCATATCATCTTCTGTGAGATTAGCACATTTTGGATGAAGCTCTGTTTCTGTGTATCCAACTGAAAGTGAGTTGTCTTCCTTCTTAGAAGATGGTTTCTCTCTTGAGGTCCAGAGAATTTCTTCCTTCTATTACAGTCATTTGGATGTGTGTTTCATTTTTTTTTCTTTGTCCAGTCTTATATGAGATATAATTGACATATAACATCATATTTGTTTAAGGCATATGACACAATGACTTGATATATGTGTATGTTTTGAAATGATTGCCATGATAATTCTAGTTAATACTCATCACCTCACAAAGTTATCAAAAATTTTTTGTGATGAGAGCTTTTAAGATATTCCCTCTTAGCAAGTTTAAAATATGCAATATAAAATTATTAATTATAGTCACTATGTTGTACACATTCCCAGGGTTTATTTATTTTAAACTGGAAGTTTTGACCACCTTCACCCATTTTGCCCATCCCCAACTCAAACTTCTGACAATCAATCTGTTCTCTGTATCAGTGAGCTCAGTTTTTTTTAGATTCCACATGTAAGTGAGATTAAGTATGGGCTTTCATTCCTTCACTAGACCAAGGGGCTGGTGTTGATTTCACAATCATTGCCTCCTGAGCTGAGCCAATTACTTGCCAAAGTGATTTCCACATGCGTGTGTGTGTTCAGTCGCTCAGTTGTGTCTGACTCTGCAATCCCCTGGACTGTGGCTCAACCAGGCTCCTCTGTCATGGGACTTCCCAGGCAAGAATACTGGAGTGGGTTGCTGTTTCCTTCTCTAGGGGATCTTCCTGACCCAGGGATCAAACCAGTGTCTCCTACATTGACAGGCAGATTCTTTACCAGTGAGCCACCTGGGCAACATACTCTAGTAAATAGTAGGGGAAAAAAGGGATGGTTTAGGCATTAGTCTACTGTTTCAGAATTAATTATTATCATCTTCTCTTTTAAATAAACTCCACTTGATTCAGCTTTAGAAACTAATTTATGCAGAAGCCCTCTGGCTTAGTAGATGGAGTTAGCTTGGAAGTCAGGAGAAGTTTTTTACTGTTCATTTTTAAAGGACCCTTGGGGGAAAAGACCTTACTTAGTATTTCTTTCCTGGAATAGCAGAACTGAAAGGACTCACAAAGGTCGTTCGGTATATTTCCTTAGACACAGAGGAAGTGGGAGCTGTATAGATTGGCAATATGCATTAGTGGTCAAGTTGAGGGCTGTGTCCTGACCCTCATCTATGTGACACCAGACAAGATAGTGTTGACTTTGGTGGCGAACTGGCTTCGAAGCGGTAGGAGGACACTCTATTAAGTGATAGAAATATTCTCTATCCAAATCTGGATGATGATTGCTGGCATGTGTAAACATGTAAAAATCCTGCACCTCTACACTTAAATTTATATATTTTATTGAGTATAACATTATATTTCAGAAAAAAGAAAAAAAAGGAATATTTTAATGAAACTACCTAGTTCCTCATCCATTATTTTATTATTTCTTATATGTCTGCCATTTTTCTGATTACAAAATAATGCATACTTAGTAAAAATTCTGTCATATCAGATATGTAAAAAGTTATATAATGAATAACTTTCAAAATGCCATTATCAAGAGAAGAAATACTGTTAAAATTTTATTATTCCCAGGGTGTACATTCATTTTAAAAACCAGGTCCTTTGAGAGTACGGAAGTACTAAGTGTTGCCTTCACCCCAACCACCCCCAGCCCCAGCTCATAATCTCTAGGAAATATTTACAGTGAAGAAGTAGTGACAGGCAGCTATCCGAGGCCACTCTGTCCCCTGCTTCTCAAGCTTGTTAAGCCCAAGTCTCCTTTTGGTTCTGGACAGGTCTTAGTTTTCTCCATCGCTGATTCTTCTCTAGACTCCAGAGTTTGAGGCTTGTTTACCTTTTCGGTGACTCCTTCATTCTACCTTCCTACAACTGACATTAGGAAAGTATTACTGTGTCACTAGTTCTTCCACTATTAAGGATCTTAAAACGGGTTCATGTTACTGCTCTGTTTCAAAGATATGTTGCTGAACATCACAGAAGAATGAATGAGAGGTGTGATGTGAGTAACCAGCCAAGGAACTGACAGTCTCAGGGAGCTGTGAACACAGTTCTCCTTTGTAAGATACAGGTAGCAAGGTTTTAAATTTCCTCACACTCCTGTTCCTATTAGCAGAGGATTAGCAGTTGATTTTGTCTCCTTTTAAATTCCACACGTTGGATAGGAGCTAATGAGAACAGAAATTAGCTTGTCTGTCTGAGCCTGGAACTTGCCAGCTCATCTTCTTCCTTTCTCTTCCTTTCTGATCAACTTGATCCTGAATAAAAACTGGTGGGTCCAAGTACGTTAGATGTCAGGACTTAGAATATCTGGTTGTGCTAGAAAGCTAAAGAAGTGCTCAAAGGATGATGGAGACACATTAAAAGGACACAGAGCATCAAGATAAGCAATGGTAGTAAAGAATTATAAGCTATATTACATACATTGATTATGAGTCAGTAAATGAATCAACTGAAAGTGTGGGGAAGAAGAGGATAGTTACATAGTTTCAAGGTAGCTCAAAATGCTTGTTATTACAAATGGGAAAATAGTAATTTTACAGTGGATTGGCAGACTCTAATTGAATGATCAAAGTGCACATCATCAGTAATGGAACAAACTGAAGATCAGAGAAATAGAGTCAAGGGATTAGATCTGATAGACAGAGTACCTGATGAACTATGGACGCAGTTTGTGACATTGCCAAGGAGACAGGGATCAAGATCATCCCCAAGAAGAAGAATTACGAAAAAGCAAAATGGCATTCTGAGGAGGCCTTACAAATAGCTATAAAGAAGAGAAGTGAAAGGCAAAGGAGAAAAGGTAAGATATAAGCATCTGAATGCAGAGTTCCAAAGAATAGCAAGAAGAGATAAGAAAGCCTTCCTCAGCAATCAGTGCAAAGAAATAGAGGAAAACAACAGAATGGGAAAGACTAGAAATCTCTTCAGGAAAATTAGAGATACCAAGGGAACATTTCATGCAAAGATGGGCTTGATAAAGGACAGAAATGGTAGGGACCTAACAGAAGCAGAATATGTCAAGAAGAGGTGGCAAGAATACACAGAAGAACTACACAAAAAAGAGCTTCATGATCCAGATAATCACGATGGTGTGATCACTCACCTACAGCCAGACATCCTGGAATGAGAAATCAAATGGGACTTAGGAAGCATCACTATGAATACTGCTAGTGGAGGTGATAGAATTCCAGTTGAGCCGTTTCAAATCCTAAAAGATGATGCTGTGAAAGTATTGCACTCAATATGTCAGCAAATCTGGAAAACACAGCAGTGGCCACAGGACTGGAAAAGGTATTTTCATTCCAATTCCAAAGAAAGGCAATGCCAAAGAATGCTCAAACTACCACACAATTGCACTCATCTCACATGTTAGCAAAGTAGTGCTCAAAATTCTCCAAGCCAGGCTTCAATAGTACATGAACTGTGAACTTCCAGATGTTCAAGCTGGATTTAGAAAAGGCAGAGGAACCAGAGATCACATTGCCAACATCTGTTGGATCATCAAAAAAGCAAGAGAGTTCCAGAAAAACATCTACTTCTGCTTTATTGACTATGCCAAAGCCTTTGACTATGTAGTTCATCACAAACTGTGGAAAATTCTTCAAAAGATGGGAGTACCAGACCACTTGACCTGCCTCTTGAGAAACCTATATGCAGATCAGGAAGCTACAGTTAGAACTGGACATGGAACAATAGATTGGTTCAAAAAAGGGAAAGGAGTAAGTCAAGGCTGTATGTTGTCACCCTGTTTATTTAACTTAAATGCAGAGTACGTCACGAGAAACACTGGACTGGATAAAGCACAAGCTGGAATCAAGATTGCTGGGAGAAATATCAGTAACCTCAGATATGCAGATGACACCACCCTTATGGCAGAAAGTGAAGAAGAACTAAAGAGCCTCTTGATGAAACTGAAAGAGAAAAGTGAAAAAGTTGGCCTAAAGCTCAGCATTCAGAAAACTAAGATCATGGCATATGGCCCCATCACTTCATGGCAAATAGATGGGAAAACAATGGAAACAGTGAAAGACTTTATTTTGGGGGCTCCAAAATCACTGCAGACAGTGACTGTAGCCATGAAATTAAAAGACGCTTACTCCTTGGAAGGAAAGTTATGACTAACCTAGATGGCATATTAAAAAGCCGAGACATTATTTTGTCAACAAAGTTCCGTCTAGTCAAGGCTATGGTTTTTCCAGTAGTCGTGTATGGATGGGAGAAGTGGACTATAAAGAAAGCTGAGCACCAAAGAATTGATGCTTTTGAACCGTGGTGTTGGAGAAGACTCTTGAGAGTTCCTTGGACTGCAAGGGGATTCAACCAGTCCATCCTAAAGGAAATCAGTCCTGAATGTTCATTGGAAGGACTGACGCTGAAGCTGAAACTCAAATACTTTGGCCACTTGATGCAAAGAGCTGACTCATTTGAAAAAATCCTGATGCTGGGAAAGAATGAAGGCAGGAGGAGAAAGGGTTGACAGAGGATGAGATGGTTGGATGGTATCACCGACTCAATGGACATGAGTTTGCGTAGGCTCCGGGAGCTGGTGTTGGAGATGGAGTCCTGGAGTCCTGCAGTTAATGGGGTTGTGAAGAGTCAGACACAACTAAGTGACTGAACTGAACTGAAGATTAGATGCACTGAGAAGAACACAGCATCACTCCTGTGATATTTATGCCAGGGATGAATAACCTAGATCTAGTTGTGAGGAAACATCAGAAAATATAAATCGGGGGATATTCTACCAAATAACTAGGCAGTAACCTTCAAAAACATCAAGGCCATGATAGTGTTTCATATAGAAATAATTAAAAAGACATGCATTGTGTGATTCTCTACTGTATACTTTTGCTATAAAGGAAAAAGGACATTATTCTGCCCATTAGTGAAATTTGAATGGATCCTGAAGATGAAATGGTGACCAAGTTATCAATGTGAATTTCCTGATTAATGGTTGTGCTGAGGTAATGGGGAACAAAGCTAGTAGAGGTGATGGAATTCCAGTTGAGCTATTCCAAATCCTGAAAGATGATGCTGTGAAAGTGCTACACTCAATATGCAAGCAAATTTGGAAAACTCAGCAGTGGCCACAGGACTGGAAAAGGTCCATTTTCATTCCAATCCCAAAGAAAGGCAATGCCAAAGAATGCTCATACTACTGCACAATTGCGCTCATCTCACATGCTAGTAAAGTAATGCTCAAAATTCTCCAAGCCAGGCTTCAGCAATACGTGAACCGTGAACTTCCTGATGTTCAAGCTGGTTTTAGAAAAGGCAGGGGAACCAGAGACCAAATTGCCAACATCCTCTGGATCATGGAAAAAGCAAGAGAGTTCCAGAAAAACATCTACTTCTGCTTTATTGACTATGCCAAAGCCTTTGACTGTGCGGATCACAATAAACTGTGGAAAATTCTTCAAGAGATGGGAATACCAGACCACCTGACCTGCCTCTTGAGAAACCTATATGCAGGTCAGGAAGCTACAGTTAGAACTGGACATGGAACAACAGACTGGTTCCAAATAGGAAAAGGAGTACGTCAAGGCTGTATATTGTCACCCTACTTACTTAACTTCTATGCAGAGTACATCATGAGAAATGCTGGGCTGGAAGAAGCACAAGCTGGAATCAAGATTGCCGGGAGAAATATCAATAACCTCAGATATGCAGATGACACCACCCTTATGGCAAAAAGTGAAGAGGAACTAAAAAGCCTCTTGATGAAAGTGAAAGAGGAGAGTGAAAAAGTTGGCTTAAAGCTCAACATTCAGAAAACAAAGATCATGGCATCTGGTCCCATCACTTCATGGCAGATAGATGGGGAAACAGTGGAAACAGTGTCAGACTTTATTTTTGGGGGCTCTAAAATCACTGCAGATGGTGACTGCAGCCATGAAATTAAAAGACGCTTACTCCTTGGAAGGAAAGTTATGACCAATCTAAATAGCATATTGAAAAGCAGAGACATTACTTTGCCAAGAAAGGTCCATCTAGTCAAGGCTATGGTTTTTCCAGTGGTCATGTATGGATGTGAGAGTTGGACTGTGAAGAAAGCTGAGTGCCGAAGAATTGATGCTTTTGAACTGTGGTGTTGGAGAAGACTCTTGAGAGTCCCTTGGACTGCAAGGAGATCCAACCAGTCCATTCTGAAGGAGATCAGCCCTGGGATTTCTTTGGAAGGAATGATGCTAAAGCTGAAACTCCAGTACTTTGGCCACCTCATGGGAAGAGTTGACTCATTGGAAAAGACTCTGATGCTGGGAGGGATTGGGGGCAGGAGGAGAAGGGGACGACAGAGGATGAGATGGTTGGATGGCATCACTGACTCGATGGACGTGAGTCTGAGTGAACTCCGGGAGTTGGTGATGGACAGGGAGGCCTGGCATGCTGCGATTCATGGGGTCGCAAAGAGTCGGACACGACTGATCGACTGATCTGATCTGATGAAAGTAACAAGCAAAGTATTCAGGCAGTGGGATAAGTTGTGGGGGAGGGAGTAGTGGAAATAATCCCTATAGAGAATTTTAAAAATATTAAAACCAACCAAAAGACCATCTGCTTTTTATTATTACCATGTGCTAGTGATTGTAGATCACTGTCAGTGTTCATATACCACCCCTTTCAGGATGAACCATAGTTCTGCCCAGTCCTTCTACCCCGTCCTTGTTATATCAATGTATCATAGTGTTTAGGAATTGAAGTAAAACTTCAGTCCTGCGAGGACAATCTACAGGCTACAGAACACAACTCCTCTTCACACATACATCCACACACACACACTCACCCCTCAGTTGGCAGTACATTTTTGACCTTTCTTATTCAAGATCTAAAAGATCTTATAAGATTTTTGACAGAAGTTTGTCAGCTAACAAACTTTGACAGTTTGACTGTCAACTTTTAGTTGACAGTTCCGCCTGTCAACTAAAAGTTGGACAGGCAGCAGAATGTGGAAAGATCAAATCCAGGCAGGCCAACATCTTCTGGAATGTGAAGAACTGGCTGTGATTAAAGATGAAATTTTATGAAACTTCTTTTATATGGTGGACTATCTTTATCAACGACTTGCTCTTGCTTCATATTTTAGTTTTGAAATATTTTCTTTCATTGCTTCTTACTAAGAAACTATTCTATTTGGCTCCCCATAGTTAGCCAGCTAATGAATCATTTATAACTTGCCATTAACATCCAAGTTTTAATTTTTATATCTGGATATAATTTCTAGGTCTTTTTCAGACACAGCTTATAGGATTTTTTAAAACTTCTGTGAAGGTTCTTTAAAATCTTCAGAATCTACAAAATTCAAGTATAGAATAAAACTGAAAACTTTACTATAGAACATGATTAATAACTAGATGACTTAAAAAGTCTTTGTTAAAAGGAATATTATGTACTTGCAAGCTTATTGGGAGTTTTCAGTTTGTTTCTATTTATTCACTTATTATGTCTATCTTCCATGAAATCTATAAGCCTAAACAGAGGAGCTGTTTTAAGCATCCGTCTGCTAATTTCAACCCCTCAGTCATCTCTGGGTCTGTTGCTATTGACTACCACATACTCCCCCCTGTTATGGGTGACAGACACCTTTTTGGCTTTTAAAGATCTAATTTTTTAATTATATGCCAGACATTGGCAAGGCTCCATTTTTAAGAGTCTGGCTGCTCTTCTTCCAAGAAACAGTGTTGAATTTTTTTATGGCAGGAATAATTGACTGCCAGATTAGCAAATTCCCTTGGAGACTTGTTTTTAAGCTTTGTTAGATGGGGTCTAGGGCTTCCCTGGTGGTTCAGTGGTGAAGTATCTGCAACACAGGAGCTCTGAGTTCGATCCCTGGATTGGGAAGATCTGCTGGAGAAGGAAATGGCAACCCACTTCAGTATTCTTGCCTGGAGAATCCCATGGACAGAGGAGCCTGGTGGGCTACAGTCGATGGGATCACAAAGAGTCGGACACTACTTAGTGACTAAATCATCCTCATCATCGTCAAATGGGGTCCAATGCAGTCCTTAGTGGAGAGCCTGATCTCTCTGGTTCCCAGAGGAAAGTCTGTAGTTTTCAGTGGTCTCTTCAGTTGAGATGGTCAAGCTCTATGGGAAGTCCAAAACCTCCTGAAAGCTCACAGAACCCCTGTAGCTATTTTCTGCCAGTTTCACTGAGCTGCCTTGTAAGAACCATATTTAGGTGAAGATAAGAGACCAATAGGTGGGTTTCTCGAACTCCTTCTCTGTGTGACTCCTTCTTCCCTGTACCCTGACCCACAAGTCCCAGCTCCTTCAGCAGGCCCGCTCTGATCTCTGCTCTCCTGTCAATTCAGGGAAACTGCTCTGCTGGGGCTTCCCCTCCCCAACCCAGAGAGTGACTCACGCTAAAGCCCATCCATCCATCAAGGGCTCACTTAATGCATATTTCTTTTCTTAGGAGTCAAATTATTGAGCCACCCATTGTCCAATGTCTGAAAACACTGTCTTCATGTTTTATGCCCACTTTCATATTTGTTTAAAGTACAAGTCTAGACCTGTCAGTACCAGACGCAAAGACTAATTTGTTTGCCTTTACTTCTTTGTTTTCAATGTATTCAAAAAATTTTAAATACTTACTGATCCCTTAAAAAGTATTATCTGTGGTATAATTTTCCAAAGTGTGTTCCATGAAAAATTAAAAAGACTGTGTGTTAAAATAGCTTAGAAAATGCATTTATCTTGACAGCAGGACACCTCAGAGCCATAAAAAGCTAATATGGATTATACATTTTCAAGGGACTACATTATTTGCTTTTTTTCAAATTCATTTTACCACAAAATCCATTTTTTAACAAATTGTCTTATGGTAGTACTAGACAATGGACCACTTTTTGGGCAGTGATGCTCTGTGGCTGCTATTTATTAATTTTATTAAAAATTTATGCACCTAATTAAAAAGGAAGTATGGTTATAACTATCTTCTAAAATTAATTTTTAGATGGAAAGTAAGCTCAGCTTCTTCTTCCTTTCCTTAACACACTTCCAGCCAAAATTATTCCAGGAAGTCCTCAAGACATCTAGGGAAATACATGTATACATATACATAGATTCCCAATGGTTAAGTTTGCAGCTGGGCCCTTTTAATATTTTATGTATCATGAAAAAAAGGATAGTTTTAAAGGGATGAGTATAATTTTATATTATGGAAACATGTATTTCATTTTGACATTTTTTTCTTAAAAGAAAAAGGCATTTTTTGATACTGTAAGATTAAGTCAGTATTTTTCATTCTTTGGAGTTATCGTCTTATTGTGCTATTTGATAAACAAGGTGTCACTAAAACATGAGAATGATGAGCCTTCAGGAGAAGCAGCAGCAGCTGTGAGATCTCTTCTTTACCATTAATAATTAAACTATTTTAAGTGTTTCTTACAGAGCTGTCCTCCTCCAACACACACAAAGAGCTGAATACAGCTGGTCTGGTTGAGAGCAGTTCCTAGCTGCCACAAGTCTAGGAATTATATGGAAGCAGCAGGAGTGGGGAAGATCCCCTGGAGAAAGAAATGGCAACCCAGTACAATATTCTTGCGGGTGAAATCCCGTGGAGAGAGGAGCTTGGCAGGCTGCAGTCCACGGGGTAGCAAAGAGTCAGACGCAATGTAGAGACTAAACAACAGCAGTAGAGGTAACAGACATGAAGACAACTGACCAAGGGACATTCAAGGCCCAGGGTATAATCTGATTATTTTGCTTATGTCTGTCAAGCAGTGTCCCTCTCTGGACCTTGGTTTCCCCAACAGACAACAAGCTCCTTGGACTAGGGAATTTCAGAATTTGCTTCTAACTCTTACATTCTCTGGATCTTGTTGAATAATACTGTGCTCAGATGCTCATTCATGTCTGACTCTTTCTCACCACATGGACTGTAGTCTTCTAGGCTCCTCCGTCCATGGGATTCTCCAGGCAAGAATACTGGGGTGGGTTGCCATTTCCTATTCCAGAGGATCTTCCTGACCCAGCCATCAAACAGGTGACTCCTGAATCAGCAGGCAGATTCTTTACTACTAGCACCGCCTGGGAAGCCTTGAATAATACTGTGAGTGTGTTAGTCACTCAGTTGTATCCCGCTCTTTGCAATCTCTTCTGTCCATGGAATTGTCCAGGCAAGAATACTGGACTGCATAGCCATTCCCTTCTCCAGGGGATATTCTTGACTCAGGGATGGAACCCAGGTCTCCTGCATTGTAGGCAATAAGAATGTGTCAACTACAAATTGGCACTTACCAAGAGCATTGCCAATGACTGAACAAGGCATTTGCCACCTGCCTCTATGGAGATTGAACCCCGTGCTGCTATAGCTGTTGACCTTCAACAACCCCTGGGGGAGTTCAGGGTGGAGTGAGGCACTCTGTGCTCCAGGGAATCTGATGGGACAGGTCTTTAGATAGTTGGATGTTTTTAGGAACAGATTTGATGATCTCAATCCTTGCATCTCCTCATATCTAGAGAACCACTAAATCCCTTCATGGTGACATCAGATCCTCATGACTAACAAAAAACCTTTGTTAGCACTCAACCTAAATTGAGTGCTTCATGGTATTGAACTCCGCCTTCACCAAAACCTTATACATTGACTTTCCCCCACTGCCGCTTTGGAGCAGTCTCTCAGAGCCATCTGAGATGCTGCCTCCCGGACTGCAGTCCTCATTTTGCCCCAAATAAAACTTAACTCACAACTCTCAAGTTGTACATCTTTTTTTAGTCAACAAATGTCACTTCTAGACAGCATTCCTTCTGCCTGGAGTACAAGAGATGTGTTCTGGAAAACACCGGAAAATATGGCTGTCAAGCAACTCGTAGGTTCGTTTTAGCTTTATGCCTGTAAATGGAAAAATTCTTACCCCTCATATTTGCCCTTCATGACTTAAATAATTCCCCCCAATCACTACCAATTTGTTATCTGTCAAAACCTCTCATTTCGGTTCTTGTCAAGTGACAGAGGTGATGGCTTTTCTCCTGGAACATTATTCCATGTTCCTTCCTACCAATAGCAAAAGATTATAAAGCAGGAGAGAGGCTTTTCCTGCAAAAATACAATGGGATTTTGCAGAGAACTAGAACAAAAGGTTTTTAAATCCCTAAATGAAGTCAGGAGGAAAAAAATAAGTCATTCTGGTTTTAGTTGCTAACAAAGGCAGAGAAAGAAAAAAATCAGTTGCTATATTACTTTTCCATTAGCCAAGCTCAGCACAAAGTGAAAAAGGATTTCCTGATACAACTGTGTATTACCTTCAATTGCATTATTGGTTTAGATTATAGTAGAGGGGAAAAATCAAAGATTTCGCCATTGTTTTCCCTGGAGCCTCAGATGCATCTGATAGTGTATGTATCTCTAGGAGCATTATATACGGATACCATGGGATGCTCTGTGTTGTTTTCCTAACTAAGGACAGGTAAACCTGCAGAGCTGCAGGTCCTGAGGCTGCACTCCCTGAGGCAATGCATTTCCCCAGAGAGCTGGAGCACCTTAGCTAAGGGTGGTGCAGACTGGAGACTACCCACAAGTAGAAATGCAGGAAGGCTAGCCCTGAGGGGCAAGGCAAGTCCATGAAGTGGGGGAGGGGCATATTTGAGGTCTAACCAGGAAAGATGGCCCCTCACTGGGCCATTGATTCAGCTTTCTCATTTTGGAATCCCACAGGGCATAGTGGCTAAGACAAAGTGGCAATGACAAAGTCAGCTACTTATTAACGACATGAACTGAGGTGAGTTATTGAAATCCTCTGAACTTCAGTTTCCTTCTCTGTAAGATGAGGATGATAAATTTAAAACAAATAAAAGGGGTGAGGATAATAAACTTAACCATAAGATGATGAGAAGTATATTGAATGAATGAAGGCAAGTAAAGCACTTAGTACCTGGCTTGCCAAAGTTCAATGTTAGAAATACTACAGTCACATCCTTCTACCCTCTAGCTTTGCCTGCTTCCAGCTATTCCTAGTAGCTTCTAGAATGTAAGCTCCAAGAGGGCTCAGATTGTATCCTTAAGGTTCATGGTTGTATCTTCAGCTTAGTAGAGTACCTGGCACATGGTAGGCACTTCATGAATAATTGCTGAATAAGTAAGTTAATTAATAAATGAAAGAATTTCTGACTAGCACTCTTGGACAGCCTGCCTCCATCTCTGTGAGGGTGAGTCATGCAGCCACCAAACACTGGGGCATCCCAAGTTGACAGGCTTTGACCTGTGCCTGATCATTCATATTATCGACATACGGCTCTGATGATGTAGGCAAATGTATTTGCTTTTAAAAGGAAATGGCAACCCACTCCAGTATTCTTGCCTGGGAAATTCCATTGACAGAGGAGCCTGGTGGGCTATAGTCCATGGGGTCACAGAGAATTGGACGTAACTGAGTGACTAACACTAAGTAACTGTAGTTTCCAGTACTTTGGTCCAGGTCTTGTATGTGTGTGGGACTGTAATGTTATCTGTTTTTGTTACACATAAACATTTTAAAATTCATGGTGCTGGGCCAATAGATTAGCAATATCACTTTGTCCTATCTCTCATAGAATTTCCCAAAGGAAGCAATTATAGTAGGCACTTCATTTCATCTGGTCTTCTACAGTAGAGTATATCTGTATACAGACAATTCATTATCCTGATACAAATTTTCCAAACTGAGAGCCATTCAAAATCTTCTTTAAAGCTCTGCCCATGGAATGCCTATCACATTTTAATAATCTCTTGTGGAATCTCATTTCATAGGCGAGGAAAAGAGAGAGAAAAGATGGGTGAATAGAAGAAGGAATGTCAGTGGTGGTGCACACAGCAGGCTTAGGAGTTGACAAATGAACTGGTGGAGGATAACACAGAAGATCAGAGAGGAATCAGAGAAACGAAGGAGGTAGGCAGGAAGGCAGCTAGTCACTAACAGGCTCCCACCGTGTGCTGTTCCTACTTCTTATTATAGCATGCACCACATTCTATGCTATTTTTCTTTTTCTAAAAGTGGTTCCCTACCACTGTATTGTAGATTTGATGATGTAGACCCTGTTTTAGTCTCATAGTCTAGCCTAGCCTCTGTCATATGGTAATTCTTAATAATTTTGAATGGGTTAGTGAATTAGTAGATGGAAGGATGGATGAATGGCCAGAATATAAGAGAGAAAGGAGAAAAGTAGAGACTGTTTAATAAGAGTGATCCAAGTATCTAGGACCCAGAGCAATTCCCAAGGTTGACCACAGGTGCAGAGTCTCTTTGGGTTTGGACTGAGGGAGCTTTTTTGAGAAGGAGAGGATGGAAAAAGGCACAATTTTCAGTCAGAAAGCTGAGTTCAGTATGATAGAGAAAAGTCTAAATATATTACCACATGAGAACAAGAATCAGCATCTAGTTTTGAAAGTAGAGGCAGTAGCTTGAAAAAAAAGTGGACAACATTCCAGGGTACTTACTGGAAACAGATACTGCTATCTAATTAGATTTGATGTGTCTTCTTAGGAAAGCTTATGTGTGAATGGCCAGTTCAAGTGTAGCAACCAATATTTCCCTGCCAAATCATTGATTATTAAAAACATAAACTTGGATTTGAAGGGTTGAGGATGGAGTCTGAATACTACACAGAAATCTTTCTTACAGAAAAGCTAGGTCATTGGGAGAATGAGTTCATTGTATTTGAAAGGTACAGGGGATGGAGACTTCAGCATGGCTTCAGGAGTCAATATGAGTATGGGTAGACCTCAGGGTATAACTCTTCTTGGAGGAAGAGAAGCTCACAGTGGTTAGTTTTGCTCTTATACTTGGGGTACCAGATACTACTGTGTTGCCAAGCTGAACATATAAAGCTCAGAGGCAAGAGCTAGCACATTAGCATAAGGGGAATGAAACCATTCAACCTGCAAAAGGAATGCTGAGGATTTTAAGTTCCAGAATATGAGATGATTTTCCAGGAATAAAACTTCTACCAAAGAAAAAGACTAGGAGTACCCTATTTAGTGATGTTTTAAGGGTTCCTAGATTTGTTTTAATCATATATGCTGAGACAAAAAGACATGGACGTGATTGTCACAAGGGAAGAAATTTGTTGTATTCACAGATTCCCTATAATCAGCTGGGCCACATGGAGTAGCACCAGGGTCGATTAGAAGTCAGATGGAGAGAAGTAAGAGGCTTTGTTGTGTTTTTTGTAGGATAGAACGGGTGAGTCAGGGGGCTTCCCTGGTGGCTCAGGGATAAGGAATCCACCTACCCAGCAGAAGACATGGGTTTGATCTCTTGGGTCAGGAAGATTCCCTGGAGGAGGAAATGGCAACCAACTCTAGTATTCTTGCCTGGGAAATCCCATGGACAGAGAAGCCTGGTGGGCTACAGTCCATGGAATCACAAAAGAATCAGATACGACTTATACTAAAACAACAACAGCAACAACAAAGGGTGAATCAGGGTAAACAGGCTTAAAATTGGCTAGTTTGAATAATTTCAGCAGGCTCCAAGATTTAGGGGCTGTCACCAGTTATCTGCTATCTGGCTCTGATAGTTTTAGGTTTAACTTGACTGAGCCATGGTACCTAGATATTCAGTCAAACATTATTCTGATGTTTCTGTGACAGTGTTTTTTGTTTTTTGCTTTTTGTTTTTTGTTTTTTTTTTTTTAGATGAGATTAACATTTACATCCATGGACTTTGAGTAAAGCAGATTGCTGTCCATAATGTGGGTGGGCCTTATCAAATCAACTGAAGGCCTGACTAGAACAAAGACTGATCTCCCCTGAGCAAGAAGTATTTCTGCCAGAAGTCTGCCTTTGTACTCACATTACAACTCTTCCCTGAGTTTCCAGCCTACCAACCTGCCTATAGATTTTGGATTTACCACATCTCTACGACCACAAGAGTCAATTCCTTAAAATAAACTCTCTCCCTCTCTTTCTCCACAACACACACAAACACACACTCATCCCATTGTTTCTGGCTCAGCAGAACCCTGACTAATTCACTGGATGTGGGGTGGTTAGAACAGATGGCTAGCAGCCAGGAGTTTGAGTGTAAAGGAAGTGGCTGGGGATGTAAGCTCTGGATTGGTTGGTTTGCATTCAAAAAGGACCTTCCCAGGAGAGTGGTTGCTACCTCTAGGAACTGGCTGGGACAGCAGTCCCTTCAGTGTCATCAAGCTCACTTGTGTCAAAACGTCAACATTTGGAAAATAAAAAGATATGGTTATTACAAGTAAGAAAGAGGAAAGCTATGGGAAACTGATGGAATAGATTGGGGGTCATTCATATCTCCAAATAAAAATGCTTCAGTAGCTGTTACTGAGAAGCTTCTATGATGCGTGGAGACCAGCAAGGCCCCTGCTCTCAATACTCTTACTTTTAGCATTGAATAAATGCCTGGAGAGAAGCAGTGGGAATCCTCAAGCTTACTAAAAGGCTAGCAAAAATATAACATATCTGACTCTAGGCTGAGGCTGGTGATTGAAGCAGAGAGAGGCTTGGCCAGGGAAATCTAAGCTCTTGGAAACTCAGAGCTCAGACCATTTAGAACAGATCCACTTAGAACAGGTCGGGGCAAGGGCAATTGTGGGTGACTCTCTTAGCACTGAGTTCATCCAGATTGAGACGGATTTCTAAATGATCCAGAGGACCTCAGCACAGCAAAGACAGTTGCAGTAGTCCTACCTGTGGTGTTACCAAGTCATGAATGGTAGAAGTAGAATGGTAAAAGTAGAGGTAGAATCCACTAGGTGGACGGGGAGGCTATATAAGCAATGAAAAAGGTGACCACTGTTTTTTTTTAATTGGAGTATAATCGCTTTACGATGTCACCTAGTTTCTGCTGTAGAATGAACTAAATCAGCTATATGTATATATATGTCCCCTCCCTCTTGGACCTCCCTCTCCCCACCCCCTTAAGGCAGCTCACCTCGGTGCTCTTTGGTGACCTAAAAAGTGAGCACTTTTAAAAGGCACTGCCTTTCTCCAATTTATCTATAGGTTCCTATAATCTGCCTTTCATATTTCTTGGTCTAATGTCTTATAATAGAGGTGGCTAGCTGTTTACCAAATTAATTTTCTCTGGCAATTAATGTTTGTGGACAGAGTTTGACCACATTTTCCAGCCTCTTTTACTCATAGGGGTGGTCATATGACTCAGTCGGTGGAATGTGAACACAAGTGATGGGTATGGTTTCTAAGTTAAGGCTTTTAAGAAACAAAAGTGCCGCCTCCATGCTCTTTCCCCTTTATGGCTAACCGGGATGGCAACCCCCAGGCCAATCTTATAAATCACAAGTTAAAGACGGCAGATTCATTGCCAGCATGGGTCCCTGAATGACTTTACGGTCGGAACTGCAGACCAGGAACATCTACCTTGGACTATTAATGTGAACAAAAACCAGATTTTTGGAGCCATTGTTTATGTTACATCAATTCAATATCATGACCCTACTGTAAGGATAAATGAACATTATTTTCTCTATGTACAAAGGGCAAAGAGACCATTTCCCCCTATCTTCTCTTAGTATTTTTTTGTGTTTTGAGATGCACTGAATCTGAGGTTTTGCTCTAACCTTTGGAATAAAGACAAATCTCCATTAAGCCCAGGCTACAGATTTTATAATATGGAGATATCTCCAAAGCCATGAGCCACATAACCTTAGCCTAGGGGCCTCTCATGAGATGAACTGAGACTGTCACAAACTTCAGCCCTTTTGTCTCTGAAGAAGATAAAAAAGCTTTAATTGCTTTTTTTCCACCATCTTGCTGTATAAATTTGACTGAAACTCTGCTCATACTTTGAAGTCACTTTTTTACCTTTTGTGCATATAAATATTTTAATGTTCACTCAATAGTAGATTGTGTTCTCTCTCTCCTACATAGAAGGATTGAATTATTGTTGGCAGGATTGGATTATTGGATTCTCTCTCCAACACCACTCAGAAACTGATCCCATGAATGGGACTTTGCTATAACAAAATCCTAAAATATTTAGATTTGACTTAGTGGTCAAGCATCTGCTGGGGAGGAAACAGATATCATGTTACACAGTGGCAAAATGACAGGTAATATTTTCCCCTTCATTGACCTGGAAGCTAGAACAAGCGTCTTCTACATTTTTAGTTCTAGGGCAATAGGCTAGAAAAAGCAGGAATGTTTTCACATCCATTGTGTGTTTTAGTGCATTTAGTGAGGTATTATAAAGAAGAAGTGAAGCTGTACAAGAATTGGCTGGTTTGAAAGTAGAAATAAAAGTTGATGGAGATGTAAAAATTTAGGTCTGAAAAGTTCACTGCTTCTGGATTCCAAACTGGAAGAAACATAAAGGCTTTGAAGCTTTGAGAAAGTCTGTAAAAACTCACCAATTTAATGAAGAAACTCAGTCCTATAGCACAGATTGGATTAAGAATGCTATTAGTTTGAGAGAATTCAGCATAGGTGAAAAAATAAAGGTATACAGCCAACTGGAGTTCAAAGTCCAGGAAGGAACTTAGGGTATGGTCATTGGTCATTGATGGAATTGACAGGGAACACCCAGATCAGAAGCCTAGCGCTTTTGAAGGAAGTGAAAGTGAAAGTTGCTCAGTTGTGACCGACTCTTTGCGACCCATGGACTATACAGTTCTTGGAATTCTCCAGGCCAGAATACTGGAGTGGGTAGCCATTCCCTTCTCCAGGGGATCTTCCCAACCCAGGGATCGAACCCAGGTCTCCCATATTGCAGGCGGATTCTTCACCAGCTGAGCCACAAGGGAAGCCCTTTTGGAGGAAACACATTGCTAAAAACAAAATAAAACAAAAACTATAGTGTAAGCTTGGCCTTAAAAATTCTTGACTGCAAAAATCTTTGAGCCTCCATCTTCCCAGAAGATAGAGATATGGACCATAGAAAACTATAGACTGGGGAGTTCATCCAAGAAGCAAGATCCAAGGTTTATTAAGAATTTTCTCCTCTATAGAATAAGTGTTCTTCATAAGACCCATCCCTCAGTACCCCTTCCTTGCCATGAACCATTGCCTCCTAGTTGGCCTTACTTCCTTATCCAGAAAAGAAACTTTCATTTGGTTGCTCTGTCCAGGACTGCCCTTGGGTGGTGGGCTAAGTGTCCAGTGGCAGAAACTTCTTGTCTATATTCCCAAACTCAAGATGCCATAAACAGAAGAGAGAGAAAGAAGCACATATCTCCAAGAGATTCTGGCCTTAGAGGTGGTAAGATGGGACTTTGGGCTGTCTCATTTTGGGAGGAAGGCAAGTGAAGCTTTGGGGAACAGATGGATAAAGAAGATTTTAGGAAGTTATGCTCTATATTTACTCATTCAATTTTCCTTTTTCTCTTCTTCAAATCTTTAGCAAACCTTGAATGTTTTTCAAAACTTTCAGAGCTAGATTTGTTTTTTTATTCAATGTTTTCCCCCAGACAGAGAGAGGTTTTAAGGCAGAGCAAATGGTTGAGATATGACTGTGTTATACACACATCACATTTATTTGGCTAAATAAGCACAGCATAGTGCAGATACCACTAGTTCATCAGTCTTTTAAAACAAGCATTATGCTTTTATCTTACAATTCAAAATCGCCCCTAAGTCCTGATAGTAGCTTGTTTTACCCATTTTCTGTTTCTATGAAGGAGCCCAGCTTGCTCAGTATATACATAGGTTATTATTACTTCTTTTTAACTCTAGGGTATTTCTGTCTTGAGCTGCAGAGCCAAAGAAAGAGACAGTGTTCTCATAGAAAATGCATGCTTTTCTTCCTCCACTGTGGGGATGGGTGGCCCACAGTTGCACTGGCTTAATCATGCCTGCACCTGGCAATCAATCACTGTTCTGAAGACTGCATCCCATTAGGCATCAGCACAAAAAGGACTCTTGCCAAGCAGAAGCAGGGGCAGAAAATGCAATTCCAGTCTCTGACAGTGATTGAACAAAGATTATGCCAAATCTTTGCCTGTTGTCCCTGGATATGAAACAGACACAGAAAAGTTGCCAACTGAGTAGCTCGGCTCATGCTTCCTTTAGAAGAAAACACCATGTTTTTTCATTACACAATTTATCCACAAGGGACACAAAACTAAAACTATTATGTTTTTCCTAGAAGAGGAATTATAATATGATATGATATGCGAGGTATACTCCAAGTAGAAGGTTCAGTGGCAAAGAACTGATTCTGAATATTTCCAACCATGTGCAAGAATTTTGTGAATATTCTTTGCAGATTTAACCCTTTCCTTTTCTATCTAATCCCTCAACTGCCTACCTCATTTTGTTCCCTCCCCCAAACAGTTCATTTAAACCCTGGTCCAACCTAAATAGATCCTTCTTGAAAATCACAAGATCACAGAATGTTGAGACAGGAAAATTTCATGAGCGATTTTTGCTTCATCCCCTTGTTTTGAGTACTGAGAAACTAAGCCCAAGAATGATGAAGTGATCTAACCAGTTTCAAACAGCTAGAGAAATGTCAGGCTCAGGATTGGTTCAGAGCTTTCCTCTTATTTCTAAGTATTTTTCTATTTACAGTGAGGTTCCTGAATGTTGATCGACATTTTGTCAGCTGAGTCCAGTAGGTCTTCAACTACAATTCTAAATTTTAACTCTGCTGAAAAGACACTGAAGAGGCAAGTTCAATGCTATATTTGAGGAGAAAAAATAGTGCTCCCTGAGTTATTTTATGAATTGCTTCCTTTGTACTCATAGATCTTCCTCAAACAAAGATTAGCTGCTTAAGAGTCTGGAGTGAGAAATATTGGCTTGTCCAAAAAAGGCATTTATCCTAGACAGATGAAAGTTATCAATTGTAGACCTGCATATAAACAATAGTTATGTAAAGATGGTTAAAGTTGATAATCAAGTATTCAATTAGTTAATTCATTCTCTACTCGTTTCATATGTAAATATTTAGTGCCTGTGATGTAGGCAAGATACGGTGCTAAGGTTGTTCATGAAGAACCCACAGGTGAGTAAGTCCAAGTCTGCCCTGAATGAGCTAATTTCTGGTCGCCTAAGAAACACTAAGAAATGGATTTTCAGCAGAGTATTTTGATTCTGTAGGAATGGAGAGAAGCAAGATGTTTCTGGAGGAAAAAGTGATCTAACACGATTTCTATATATCCATTTTAAAAAGTAGCTTTTATTGAGGTATGATTGACATACAATAAACCTCATATGTTTAAAGGGAACAATTTAATATGTTTCACAAATGTAAACATCCATACAAGTCAAGTCAAAGTGATAACATATCCACAACACTGTAGTTTGCTAGTGCCCTTCGTAATCCCCTCCTCTCACTCATTCTTGACATTATAACCCAGCTCCCGAGAAAACAAGGAGTGCTCTCTGTAGTTGTAAATTAGGTGCAGTCTCTATAATTTATGTAAATGGGATCATCAAACTCTCTTTTGTTTAGCTTTTGTCACAGCATAATTATCTTGAGATCCATCTACCCTGTTGTGTGTATCAACAGTTTGCTTCTTTTTATTGCTAAGTAATATTCCACTGAATACATATAAATATATATTATATTATACACATAAATACATATGTACATATAAGTACATATAAATATATACTATATTATATATATTATAATATAGTAAATGTGTGCATGTGTGTGTGTGCTAAGTCATTTCAGTCGTGTCCTACTCTTTGCAACCCTATGGACTGATCCTGCCAAGCTTCTTTGTTCATGGGATTCTCCAGGCAAGAAAAATGGAGTCGGTTGCCATGGCCTCCTCCAGGGGATCTTCCCAAGCCAGGGATCGAATCTGAGTAAGTGTATAAATATATAAAAATAAATATATAGTACAAACACTTGTATAATATATATAGATATTATAAATATTATCTATAAATATAATATATTTATAATATAAATAAATATTATATGTATATGTAAATATTTTATTCAGTGAATATATATATATGTATATATCACAATTTGTTTATCCATTTATCTGTCATTGGAAGTTTGGGTTGCTTCCAATTTCTGACTGTTACAAATAAAGCTATAAATATTCATGTGCAAATCTTTATTTATGCAGACATATGCTTTTATTTACCTTGAGTAAATAGCAGGGAGTGGAACAGCAGCAACATGTGATCTATGAATGCTTAACTTTTGAAGAAGCTGCCAAACAGTCTTCCACAATGGTTGCACCATTTTGCATTCTTACCAGCAATATATGAGAGTTCTAGTTGTTCCATGTCCTTGACAATATTTGGTATAGTAAATCTTTTTAATTTCAGTCATTCCAAAAGTATCTTTCTATATCCACATATACACTGATTTACAGAGAGGCTGGTAGCCTCTTTGGAAAAAACCTTGAACTACACCTATCATTTCCATTCAGACTTATATATGGAATAAGACAAAATGCACCCCTGGAAAAAAATGTATCCTAAAGGAAAAAAGAGTGTGCCAGCGGGAACCAGACTCAGGAATGGAGCCAGAGAAGACTATCAGTCCTGGAGACACTGTGGTGGTGAGGAAACTCATCTTGAGCCACTTTGCCGGCCTTACACAGCACACACATGCATGTGCGGCAGTTGTTCCTTCCCTGAAGTCTGAAGTACTCAAAGTGTGGGAGCCACCTGGCTAAGGGGCTCTTTTTCACCCACATATCACACATAAGGTGTGCCGTCCTTTTCACTTTACAAGGGTGATGGTAGGGATCTCTTAGGTCAAATTGTTCCCTATCCATCAACAATGGACATGGTAGCTTCCCAGCTCCACTGGGTCTCCTGTGATGGCAGTGGTATTGGTGGGGGCAGAGTTTCAAATCCAAGTAACACCTCTGAGGAACAGTGGGGCACAGGCTAACTGAGGGGATGGTTTCTAATCAGAACTTGATTAAAGAAACATGACAATAGCCTTGAGGATAATTGAGAAGAAACTGTGATTTACTGTTGCATTTCTAAAATAATCAAGCAGAAGATCAGTCATTGATCTGATCAATAGATCACATCAGAATAGAATAGATGGTAGAATAGATGGAACTATGCTTACCAATTGCAGAAGCCTGAGACTCTCAAGTAACACACTCATGTAGCCATTAAGTCAGAGAGAATTTAAAAGAGACATAATAGATGGGTGAGGGCCTCCCTGGTGGCTCAGCAGTAAAGAATCCACCTGCTAACATAGGAGACGTGGGTTCGATCCCTAGGTTGGGAAGAGCCCCTGGAGAAGGAAATGGCAACTCACTCCAGTATACTTGCCTGGGAAATCCCATGGACAGAGAAACCTGGTGGGCTACACTCCATGGGATCACAAAGAGTCAAACACAACTGAGCAACTAAACAACAACAAGAAATGGATAATGACAGTGGATATTTATTGAGAACTTAATGATGTATCAGGTAGTATTCAGAGTGCTTTAAATGGATAAACTCATTAAATCTTGCAGCACAAGGCTTTCATGTTGTAGGTTGCAAAGCCAATAAACAGAAGTCAGAGCATCTTCATAGAAAATGTGTGGGTTTTTTCTTAAGCTATAGGGATGCAGTAACATAGATTCATTTGCTTTATCATAACTGTACCTAGAGATGCTGTCAAAAATATTATTCCCATTTTAGAGGTGAGGAAACTAAGCCCCAATGAGCCTAAAATAATTGCCCAAGGTTATACAGCTTAGAAGTGCAGGATCAAGATTAGAACCAAGGTAGTCTGGCTCCACAGTCCATGTTTTTAATCATTCTACTGTGTTGTAGAGAGAGATGCAAAATGTTCCTGATTTCAGAGAAATGTAACATTAACTTTTACTGAGGGAATTCGAGGAGCTTCATGCACAATAGAATATTTAAAATTACATCTTTGCATAATTATGAAAGTAGAGAATGGGAGGTTTATTACCATTAGGTCAGGATGGAGAGCCTTTCTGCCTGATATCAATTATGCCAATGATTTTGGATACATTTTTTTCACTCTAAAATTGAGTGGAGTCAGCTTATATCAAATATAGCTGGACTGATTTATTAAGGATACATACATATTTTATTAACTTTTATATAATGTAACACATATTTGAATATTATCTTCGTGTCTTCTGACCACTTGGAGTCTTTTTTTTTTTTTTTGTAATTAGGAGAAAAACAAATTAAATAAGTAAAAGCAAAGTACATTCTGTTGATCATAGTAAATACAAAATATAAAATAATTCAATGTACTAGATCAAGGTATTTTTCAGTTACATTATTATGTTACTTAGAGTCTTTTAATGTGATGGGCTAGACAAGGCTGTGGTCCACGTGATCAGTTTGGTTAGTTTTCTATGATTGTGGTTTTCATTCTGTCTGCCCACTGATGGATAAGGATAAGAGGCTTATGGAAGATTCCTGATGGTAGAGACTGACTGAGGGGGAAACTGAGTCTTGTTCTGATGCACAGGGGCATGTTCAGTAAATCTTTAATCCAATTTTCTGTTGATGGGTGGGGCTATGTTCCCTCCCTGTTGCTTGAGCTGAGGCCAAACTATGGTGGAGGTAATGAAGATAACGGCAACCTCCTTCAAAAGGTCTGATGCATGGACTGCTGACCTCAGTGCCCCCAACCCTGCAGCAGGCCACCACTGACCCACACCTCTGCCGGAGACGCCTGGACACTCATGGGCATTTCTGGGTCAGTTTCTTATGGGGTCACTGCTCCTTTCTCCTGGGTCCTGGTGCTCACAAGATACCAAGGGTACATTTCATGCAAAGATGAGCACAATAAAGGACAGAAATGATATGGACCTAAAATAAGCAGAAGATATTAAGAAGAGGTGGCAAGAATACACAGAACTATACAAAAAAGATATTCATGACTCACATAACCACAATGGTGTGATCACTCACCTAGAGCCAGACATCATGGAATGCAAAGTCAAGTGGGTCTTAGGAAGCATCACTATGAACAAAGCTAGTGGAGATGATGGAATTCCAGTTGAGTCGTTTCAAATCCTGAAAGATGATGCTGTGAAAGTGCTGCACTCAATATGCCAGCAAATCTGGACAACTCAGCAGTGGCCACAGGACTAGAAAAGGTCAGTTTTCATTCCAAACCCAAAGAAAAGCAATGCCAAAGAATGCTCAAACTACTGCACAATTTCAGTCATTTCACATGCTAGGAAAGTAATGCTCAAAATTCTCTAAGCCAGACTTCAGCAATGCATGAACTGTGCACTTCCAGATGTTCAAGCTGGATTTAGAAAAGGCAGAGGAACCAGAGATCAGATTGCCAACATCTGTTGGATCATTGAAAAAGCAAGAGAGTTCCAGAAAAACATCTACTTCTGCTTTATTGACTATGCCAAAGCCTTTGACTGTGTGGATCACAACAAACTGGGAAAAATTCTTCAAGAGATGGGAATACCAGATCACCTGACCTGCCTCTTGAGAAACCTGTATGCAGGTCAGGAAGCAACAGTTAGAACTGGACATGGAACAACAGACTGGTTCCAAATAGGAAAAGGAGTATGTCAAGGCTGTATATTGTCCCCCTGCTTATTTAACTTACATGCAGAGTACATCATGGGAAATCCTGGGCTGGAAGAAGCACAAGCTGGAATCAAGATTGGCAGGAGAAATATCAATAACCTCAGATACACAGATGACACCACCCTTATGGCAGAAAGCAGAGAAGAACTAAAGAGCCTCTTGATGAAAGTGAAAGAGGAGAGTGAAAAAGTTGGCTTATAACTCAACATTCGAAAAACAAAGATCATGACATCCGGTCCTGTCACTTCTTGGCAAATAGATAGGGAAATAATGGAAACAGTGAGAGACTTTATTTTTTGCGGGCACCAAAATCACTGCAGATGGTGACTTGCAGCCATTAAATTAAAAGACGTTTGCTCCTTGGAAGAAAAACTATGACCAACCTAAACAGCGTATTAAAAAGGAGAGATGTTACTTTACCAACAAAGGTCCATCTAGTCAAACTACTGTTTTTCCAGTGGTCATGTATGGATGTGAGAGTTGGACTATAAAGAAAACTGAGTGCCGGAGAATTCATGCTTTTGAACTGTGCTGTTGGAAAAAGACTCTTGAGAGTCCCTTAGACTGCAAGGAGATCCAACCAGTCAAATCTAAAGGAAATCAGTCCTCAATATTCACTGGAAGGACTGATGCTGAAGCTGAAACTCCAATACTTTGATCACCTGATGTGAAGAACTGACTCATTAAAAGACCCTGATGCTGGAAAAGACTGAAGGCAGGAGGAGAAGGGGACAACAGTGGATGAGATGGTTGGATGGCATCACTGACACGGTGGACATGAGTTTGAGTAGGCTCCAGAAGTTGGTGATGGAGAGGGAGGCCTGGCATGCTCCAGTCCATGGGGTTGCAAAGAGTTGGACACAACTGAGTGACTGAACTGAACTGAACTGAACTGAATGTGATGGGGGAGAGCATGTGCTAGGAAGTGGAACTACCCGTGCTGGTCCAGTTCCTGGCTCTACAACTTTTTAGCAGAGTGGCCTTAGATAAGTTGTCAACCTCTTATCACAACTGCAAGGAGTTTGAGATGTTTCCCTACTTGCCATCCAACAAGTCAGCCCGGTCACAGTTTCATGGATACTGGAAGAAGATATGAGACTTTTGAGTCAGAGACAAAGAACTTGAGTACTCATGGCAACAGCAGTGGCTAAAGTGCCAGCATCTGTGCCAGTCCCTTCAGCCCAATTCTTATAGGGTGATAGGAAGAGAGCAAGGGACGCCTACACATGCCATGGATTGTGTCCACAAGAGAGGAACCTCAAATGTAGGGAACCTGAATCTTTTATAGTGGGCAGTAAGCCTGCCTGAACTTTGTCCTGAAAGATTTATCTGTATTACACAGGACAATTAACAAACTTGCCCTTTGCACCTGAGGAAGATGTTATCTCTATTTTCCCAGCCTATTTGCTATACAAACATTTCTGAATAGATAGTCTGGAGAAAAACCCACCAGTGCCTCTGTTCACAAGTTGTACAAAAACATGAGAGACTCATGGAGGATTGTCTCCCAACTTTTGTAGGTGCACAGTTTATTCATTTAAGAAAGAGGCTTAATAATACATCTTCACAGAATTGCTGTGATGCTATATTTGAAAAGAACTTAGAAGATTATATCCACATTTTAAACATTCAGTGTTAGTTGTTGTAGTTCTTGTTGTTGCTGTTCTTGTTGTTGCTATTATTAATTATTATTATTCCCTACATCCTTCCAAAAAGAAAAAAAAAAAAACTTGTGTACAATTTCAATTAACATCAAAAAGTCCTACAAATGATTACTGGGGTTTGCATATTATCCATTATTCTAAACTCCTGGTCCTGGTACAATTCTCTAATTTTTAATGTCTGTTTTTCAGATTCTCCAGTTCTCTCTGATTTGTTCCTAAAATGTGACCATAGTCTCATCTACTTTACCCCTGCCACAAGAACAAATAGAATATTCTTCCATTTCCATTGAAGTTTCCACTGAAGTAAACCTTACTCACTGGAAAACCATTAAAGTTTAGAAAAATGCAACATCCTCTCTTCTTGACAACTGAATACTTTCCTGTTCCCCTCCTCATAAAAGATGCCAATATTTATAAAATAGAAGCATTTATTTTGTCACATTAAGATCATTTGACTTTCTTCATATGTATTTTCACACTACCTTCTCTTTTGAATATTGAGATGAATAAATTTAATTTTTCCTACTGTTCAAAAGCAATCAAAACAAAACTTTTTATATCTGCACTTTAATGAGCTTTGCTTTAATCATTAATTTAATGTGAAGTTAGTCAACACTTAATCATTAAAAAAATAGAAAATAATTATTCAAATGCCTGAGTTGGGGTTCAGTGGTAGTTAAGTACAGCAAAATCATGTTTCAACTTTTTTAACAGGAACTTTTGGGATTCCCCAGTTGCTCAGCAGTAAAGAATCTGTCTGCAATACAGGAGACAATGCAAGTGATACAGGTTTGATTCCTGGGTCAGGAAACTCCCCTGGAAGAGGGCATGGCAACCCACTCTGGAATTCTTACCTAGAGAATCCCATGGACAGAGGAGCCTGGTGGGCTATAGTCCATAGAGTCACAAAGAGTCAGATATGACAGAAGCAACTTAGCACACGTGCACCACAGGAACTTTCAATTAAGGCTTCATTTTGTTTTGGAGAATCAGAAGAGCGAAGGAGGGAGTTACGATCAAATAAGACAGAGCAAAGTAGTTTTGCTCCACAGTGTGGAACAATTTAAGATAAATTCAGGTAAAACACAGACGACACCAAGCAGAAGAGGGGCACAGAGGAGAAGTTCAGCGCTCTGGCAGTGGAGGTGGTAACGATGGTGGTTCTTGTGATGATGGGAGCTGTTAGTTTTTGGTTATTTTCTTACTATGGCTACTCATCTTGCTAAGCATTTTACTTGTTGAAGTACATTCATTAGGCTCTAAGACTCTTGCATTCAAGTCAAAGTGTGGAAATGTAATAGACAAAAGGTGAATATAATTTAATAATTTAAAAACAGAATTGGAATTTGTGGAAAGAAACAATGTTTGCCTTTAGGACCATTTCTAGGAGTTTTACTTTTTAAAATATAATTTTCACAATTGTCACTGGGGTCACTGGGGTCACTGGACACAGGAGGTTGGTCTCCTCAGAGCACTTTCAATGGATATGTTTCACAATGTGCTGAAATGCCTTGGATTTTATACATTTTGTGATTTGTCCTGCTGCTGCTGCAGCTGCTAAGTTGCTTCAGGCGTGTCCGACTCCGTGCGACCCCCATAGACAGCAGACCATCAGGCCCCGCCATCCCTGGGATTCTCCAGGCAAGAACACTGGAGTGGCTTGCCATTTCCTTCTCCAATTCATGAAAGTGAAAAGTGAAAGTGAAGTCGCTCAGTCGGGTCCGACTCCTAGCGATCCCGTGGACTGCAGCCCACCAGGCTCCTCCATCCATGAGATTTTCCAGGCAAGAGTACTGGAGTGGGGTGCCATTGCCTTCTCTGGTGATTTATCCTAGACCCTGACAAATTCCAGCTGGACTTTTTGGCCTGCAGTAATCAATTCACACAACCAGGCTCAATGTGGGTGATTTAGAAGATTTATCACAATAGTATAGAAAATATATTTGATGTACAGTCTAAGGAAGGACAAACCTCCCAGCGTGTACCTGTCTTCTGGAGCACTGAAGAGGAAAGATGGTTCCTCTCTGTTGGATTCAAATCCAATATCTCTTGGCTGGTTTATTTTAATTAGAGCTAGGAAAAGAAGTGAACCTACAGATTTTATTTTAATCAATAAATTCAGTTTTTTTCTACCTAAAACATCTTTTTTCTGAATTTTATTAAAAACCAAGCAAAGGGAATGGAATTAATTATACAATTTCTTTGCATAGTTGGAGTGTTAGAGTGTTACGTCTATGGGACTGAGACAAACCTAGAAAGTTTCCAAGTAATCTTTAACAGTTAGGATTACTTCTGATTCTGTATGAAAGGGAAACCAACATAACAAGAAGCACTCAGGGTTTAGTCTTCTAATAGAAAAGGAAGTAGAATAGGCTCTTCAATATTGACATGAATAATTAGAAAGTCAGACTCCTTCTTTCTCTCTGCCTTTGGCTTTCAACTTGAAGGCATTCATGGTCCAACACAACTACTGGAGAGCTCGCCATGTATGTAGCTCAGGCAACAGAAAGGAAGAAGCAGGATGAAAGAAGGTGCACCTCCTAGCTGTGTTAACTTCCTTTTATGGAAAAATCACAAAATTACTCCATAGTAATGCTTCCATTACCCTCTCCCTGCTCAGAACATCATTATACATGCATTAGAGAAGTCTGATAATTATAAGTTGTTCATGGGCATATTGCCAGTTCATATAAAAGTGGGATTCTCTATTGAACAAGAAGTAGAGAAATTTTTGGATAGGCAAGTAGCCATTGGACAGCAATCTAAAAAAATAAGCATCCAGGTGTTTCCTTTCACCTCAATTTATTGAAGTTGACTGTACAGAGAACCCATACAGAGTAAATGAACACCTGACACTTCTACCCAAATAACTCTCAATAATCGTCATGGAAATTCTAGCTGCTAGTGGACCTCACACAGACCAGGACCTGACTGAGAGTTAAGCATCCAGGCTATAGAATGGGTTTGAATCCTTGCACTACACTCTCTGAGTATATGACTTCATTTTCTTCATAAAATAAGACTGTCAGGGAACTCTGCCTCAAAGGACTGTGGGTTAAGAGAATGCAGGACAAGCCCAGAGGACTGTGCCTGGTACACACTGATCACACTATTAGCTACTCTCCCCAGAGAATTCTATTAGCTATTCTGTTAGCAGTTCTCTACAGCAACTTTCCTTATCACTTATCACACGTGACTTTTCATGACTCTAATCAAAATAGATTTATAGTCCTATTCTAAGTAGAATAAAACTTTATGTCCTATCCTATGTCTAATGACATAGAACCACCTCATTACGCAAGGAATAGCATCAGAAATGTCTGCACTGATTAGCCAGTTACCTCTCTGATGGGTGCAAAGGTGTTTTTAGGATGTGGCATTTCTTTGGTCTCTAGTCTCCTGTGGCTAAACTGAGTCTGCACATGTGGTCTTACATATATATGGCTTGTGGTGACAAGTGGCTAATGTACTTTGAATGGAGACCGCCTAGCAAAGGTCCCAGGTTATGGTGGTAGAGGTTGGTCTTTTACCTGGACCACAGAACACATCTCAGGCATTGTATTTATTTATTTATAGTTATATGTTTTAAGGTTTTTAAATTTAACACAATGTTAAAAGTATACCAGATGGCTAATTATAGCTTCCAGAAACAAAAGACCACACCTAAGTTTATAAGGAGTATTATGATGAAATCATGGTTCTATAAACTTGACAACAAAACAGTGAATAAACTTTAAATTCAAATTTTGGTTCATTTAAAGTCTCATGCCACTTTGCTTCCCAGTAAACAACACAAAATGGTTGCTTTGCAATCACTGAAAAACCCAGAATTATCTAACAGCTACTCTTTATCTCCAGGTTTCCTTCACAATGCCTTCTTACTCATTATTTTAGGTGTTATTTTTCCCTCAAGTTGAATATCTATAACCACATTCTTCAACCAAAAAATCATATATTACTTGCTACAATAGTGAAAAATCAGAAAGGTCTAAATTTTAAACAATGGAATATTGTTTAAAAATTATTAACAGCTAAATAAAGGACCTCTGTACAGTCATTAAAAAAATCATGTTCCTACACTTACTATATCATCCAGTCATGCCGTTCCTAGCTATTTATCCAAGAAAAAAGAAAGCATACACTAAGACTTGTACATGAATGTTCACAGAAGCTTTATTTGTAATATCCCCAAACTGGAAACAACCCAAACATCCATCAACAGGTGGATGGATAAAGAAATTGTTGGCTATCTTATCAGGTATTGTATTCAGTTTGACCTTTTTGTAGAAATTCCTATATTTTAGACATTGTACTTAATTTGATTTTCCTAAAGAACACCATTGTGGAAAACCAGACCACCAGGGCTAAACTGTAAATAATACTGTATTACTACCCATTATTCCCCTGATGGGGAAGCCTTGGTAACTCAGCTGTAAAAAACCTACCTTCAATGCACCAGACTGCCTGCAATGAAAGAGACTTGGCTTTGATCCCTGGATGGGAAAGATCCCCTGGAGAAGAAAATGGCAACCCACTCCAGTATTCTTGCCTAGGAAATCCCATTGACAGAGCAGACTGGTGGGCGATAGTCTATGGAGTTGCAAGAGTCAAACATGAATGACTTGGTGACTAAACCACCACAACCACCACCATCCCTCTGATGAGTTTCAGTTCAGTTCAGTTCAGTTGCTCAGTCATGTCCGACTCTTTGAGACCCCATGAATTGCAGCATGCTGGGCCTCCCTGTCCATCACCAACTCCTGGAGTTCACCCAAACTCATGTGCATCCAGTTGCTGATTAGATGATTAGATTAGTCAGTGATTAGATTTCTCATCCTATGTTGTCCCCTTCTCCTCCTGCCCCCAATCCCTCCCAGCATCAGGGTGTTTTCCAATGAGTCAGCTCTTTGCATGAGGTGGCCAAAGTATTGGAGTTTCAGCCTCAGCATCAGTCCTTCCAATGAACACCCAGGACTGATATCCTTTAGGATGCACTGGTTGGATCTCCTTGCAGTCCAAGGGACTTGCAAGAACCTTCTCCAGCACCACAGTTCAAAAGCATCAATCCTTTGGTGCTCAGCTTTCTTCACAGTTCAACTCTCACATCTATACATGACCACAGGAAAAACCATAGCCTTGACTAGATGGACATTTCTTGGCAAAGTAATATCTCTGCTTTTTAATATGCTATCTGATGAGTTTACTATTTTGTAAAAGGATATTTAATTCTTTACATTCTCTAAACTTCATAAGAGTCCAGCAAGATCAGTAGGAATGGGGAAAGGATCCTTTTCTTGTTTTGAACACAAGGAAACAGAGACACAGCTCTCAGTGTCCTACATGAAGTCATATGCATTTCAAGCTGCAGAGCCAAGACCAGAATTCAGGCCTTCTGACTACAAGCTGGTGCCTTTTCAGCTCCGCCAGAAAGCAAATCAGCAGGGAGGATGCTGAACAGCTTCTAGTTGTCAGAAAGCCGAGTTTGCAAGCAGTTTCTGGAATGGTAGTGATGACAGCAGGTGAGACAGGGCAGCTGTTTTTATCAGGTTATAATTCTGTGTTAGCAGCTTCCACAGAACATCCTTCATTTACCCTGGAGGAGTTAGTGAGAGTCACCTTACTTTCATTGGCATCTGAGGTTTTGCTGCGATGTGGTATCGGAGCAATGGGAACTGGCACTTGTGATTAGCAAAATGAATCCCTGGGGAGAAGTGCCAAATGATGGTAGGGAGACAGAACATAAAACAAAGACAAGCTCCTTAATATTTTCATCCCACTAAAATTAATTTAACCACTATTCATACATCTGCAGTCCTGAGTTAGGTATTAGGAACAAAATATGAATAATAAACTTCAAAACTATCAATAGTTTTGATTCTGAGGTGTTCACAATCAACTGGGAAAGAGATCAAAGCCCCTCTGACAAGTACTGTCTTAGAAAGTTATACAGAAATTGTAAGAAGAGGGACAGGCTCCTTTGTTTTTTGTGTAGTAATATTTAAACTACCCCTTGAGATATGAGGAGCTTTTATCACTGAAACAGAAGTCGTAAGGGCATAATGGATGACATGTGTCATGCTCAGGGAATTCTAAGTGGTTCATTGTAGCCAAAACATATGGTGTAGGGACTGGGGCTGGAAGGGTGGCAGAGAGAAGTAGAGGTGAGAGATGAAGTCTGAAAGGTATAATGGAATCTGACATCAAGATGGAAGTGAAGGGCTGAGGAATTTACACTTTATCTCACAGGTAGAAGAGAAAGGTTTAATCAGGAGAGTGACATAATCAGAACTGCCTCAGAAACAATTCTGGTTCGCCATGAAGGTTAAACCCAGAAAAGTGATGCTAGGCAGGCATGAAAAGGTAACCCAGTAAAGCAATGAGTGTTTCCTGGATAGGAGAGCTGTTTTTGTATGTTTTTCCCCTTACATTTGCTTCTACTCTTTTATGTATTTGTTTCCCCAGTAGTTTACAGGCTTTCTGGAGACATTAGTGCTGTTTCCAACTAGTTTAGGCGTCATAGCCAATGGTCAACATTAATATTAATGGCAGACCATACTACCATTTAACATGAGCAATTAAAGATGTGTTTAAACAGTCCTGAGGTCCAGGAGCCTCTGGCGGAGGCATGGGTTGATGGTGGCCTGCTGCTGGGCTGGGGGCACTGAGTGTAGCAGTGCATACATGGGACCTTTTGAAGGAGGTCACCATAATCTTCATTACCTTCACCATAGTTTAGTTCAGTTCAGTTGCTTAGTCGTGTCCGACTCTTTGCGACCCCATGAATTGCAGCATGCCAGGCCTCCCTGTCCATCACCAACTCCCGGAGTTCACTCAAACTCATGTCCATCGAGTCGGTGATGCCATCTAGCCATCTCATCCTCTGTTGTCTCCTCCTCCTGCCCCCAATCCCTCCCAGCATCACAGTCTTTTCCAATGAGACAACTCTTCCCATGAGGTGGCCAAAGTACTGGAGTTTCACCTTTTGCATCAGTCCTTCCAATGAACACTCAGGACTGATCTCCTTTAGAATGGACTGGTTGGATCTCCTTGCAGTCCAAGGGACTCTCAAGAGTCTTCTCCAACACCACAGTTCAAAAGCATCAATTCTTTGGCGCTCAGCTTTCTTCACAGTCCAACTCTCACATCTATACATGACCACTGGAAAAACCATAGTCTTGACTAGATGAACCTTTGTTGGCAAAGTAATGTCTCTGCTTTTGAATATGCTATCTAGGTTGGTCATAATTTTCCTTCCAATGGGTAAGCATCTTTTAATTTCATGGCTTCAATCACCATCTGCAGTGATTTTGGAGCCCCAAAAAATAAAGTCAGCCATTGTTTCCACTGTTTCCCCATCTATCTGCCATGAAGTGATGGGACCGGATGCCATGATCTTCGTTTTCTGAATGTTGAGCTTTAAGCCAACTTTTTCACTCTTCTCTTTCACTTTCATCAAGAGGCTCTTTAGTTCTTCTTCTCTTTCTGCCATAAGGGTGGTGTCATCTGCATATCTGAGGTTATTGATATTTCTCCCAGCAGTCTTGATTCCAGCTTGTGCTTCATCCAGCCCAGTGTTTCTCATGATGTACTCTGCATATAAGTTAAATAAGCAGGGTGACAATATACAGCCTTGACGTACTCCTTTTCCTATTTGGAACCAGTCTGTTGTTCCATGTCCAGTTCTAACTGTTGCTTCCTGACCTGCATACAAATTTCTCAAGAGGCAGGTCAGGTGGTCTGGTATTCCCATCTCTTTCAGGATTTTCCACAGTTTATTGTGATCCACACAGTCAAAGGCTTTGGCATAGTCAATAAAGCAGAAATAGGTGTTTTTCTTGGTAAATAACAGGGAGGGAACACAGCCCCACCTATCAACAGAAAATTGGATTGAAGATTTACTGAACATGGCCCCGCCCATCAGAACAAGACCCAGTTTTCCCTTCAGTCAGTCTCTCCCATTAGGAAGCTTCCATAAGCCTCTTACCCTTCTCCGTCAGAGGGCAGACAGACTGAAAACCACAATCACAGAAAACTAACCAATCTGATCACATGGACCACAGCCTTGTCTAACTCAATGAAACTATAAGCCATGCAGTGTAGGGCCACCCAAGACAGTCGGGTCATGGTGGAGAGTTCTGACAGAATGTGGTCCAGCAGAGAAGGGAATGGCAAACCACTTCAGAATTCTTGCCTTGAACCCCGTGAACAGTATGAAAAGGCAAAAGATAGGACGCTGAAAGATGAACTCCCCAGGTCGGTAGGTGCCCAATATGCTACTGGAGATCAGTAGAGAAATAACTCCAGAAAGAAAGAAGAGATGGAACCAAAGCAAAAACAATACCCAGTTGTGGATGTGACTGGTAATGGAAGTAAAATTAGATGCTTTAAAGAGCAATATTGCATAGGAACCTGGAATGTTATGTCCATGAATCAACGCAAATTGGAAGTGATCAAACAGGAGATGGCAAGAGTGAATGTCAACATTTTAGTAATCAGTGAACTAAAATGGACTGGAATGGGTGTATTTAACTCATATGACCAAAATATCTACTACCATGGGCAAGAATTGCTTAGAAGAAATGCAGCAGAAGAAGGCAATGCCACCCCACTCCAGTACTCTTGCCTGGAGAATCCCATGGACAGAGGAGCCTGGTAGGCTGCAGTCCATGGGGTTGCTAAGAGTCAGACATGACTAAGTAATTTCCCTTTCACTTTTCATTTTCATGCATTGGAGAAGGCAGTGGCAACCCACTCCAGTATTCTTGCCTGGAGAATCCCAGGGACGGGGGAGCCTGGTGGGCTGCCGTCTATGGGGTCGCACAGAGTCAGACACGACTGAAGCGACTTAACAGCAGCAACAGCAGCAGCCATCATAGTCAACAAAAGAGTCTGAAATGCAGTACTTGGATGGAATCTCAAAAACAGAAAGATCTCTGTTCGTTTCCAAGGCAAACCACTCAATATCACGGTAATCCAAGTCTATGCCCAGACCAGTAATGCTGAAGAAGCTAAAGTTGAATGGTTTTATGAAGACCTACAAGACCTTCTAGAAATAACACTCCCAAAAGATGTCCTTTTCATTATAGGGGACTGGAATGCAAAAGTAGGAAATCAAGAAATACCTGGAATAACAGGCAAATTTGGCCTTGGAGTATGGAATGAAGCAGGGTAAAGGCTAATAGAGTTTTGCCAAGAGAATGCACTGGTCATAGCAAACAACCTCTTCCAACAACACAAGAGAAGACTTGTACACATTGACATCACCAGATGGTCAATACAAAAAATAGATTATATTCTTTGCAGCCAAAGATGGAGAAGTTCTATACAGTCAGCAAAACAACACTGGGAGCTGACTGTGACACAGACCATGAATTCCTTATTGCCAAACTCAGACTTAAATTTAAGAAAGTGGGGAAAACCACTAGACCATTCAGGTATGACCTAAATCAAATCCCTTGTGATTATACAGTAGAAGTGACAAATAGATTCAAGGAATTACATCTGATAGACAGAGTACCTGAAGAACTATGAACCGAGGTTTGTGATATTGTACATGCGGCAGGGATCAAGACCATCCCCAAGGAAAAGAAATGTAAAAAAGGAATATGTTTGTCTGAGGAGGGCTTATAAATAGCTGTGAATAAAAGAGAATTGAAAGGCAAAGGAGAAAAGGAAAGATAAACCCCTTTGAATGCAGAGTTCCAAAGAATAGCAAGAAGAGATAAGAAAGCCCTCCTCAGTGGCCAGTGCAAAGAAATAGAGGAAAACAATAGAATGGGAAAGTCTAGAGCTCTCTTCAAGAAAATTAGAAATGCCAAAGGAACATTTCATGCAAAGATGGGCACAATAAAGGACAGAAATGGTATGGACCTAACAGAAGCAGAAGATATTAAGAAGAGGTGGCAAGAATACACAGAACTGTACAAAAAAGATCTTCATGACCCAGATAATCACAATGGTGTGATCACTCACCTAGAGCCAGACATTCTGGAATGCGAAGTCAAATTGGCCTTAGGAAGCATCACTACAAATAAAGCTAGTGGAGGTGATGGAATTCCAGTTGAGCCATTTCAAATCCTGAAAGATGATGCCTTGAAAGTGCTACACTCAATATGCCAGCAAATCTGGAAAACTCAGCAGTGGCCACAGGACTGGAAAAAAGTCAGTTTTCATTCCAATCCCAAAGAAAGGCAATGCCAAAGAATGCTCAAACTACTGCACAATTGCACTCATCTCACATGCTAGTAAAGGATGCTCAAAATTCTCCAAGCCAGGCTTCAGCAATATGTGAACTGTGAACTTCCAGATGTTCAAGCTGGATTTAGAAAAGGCAGAGGAACCATAGATCAAATTGCCAACATCCGCTGGATCATCGAACAAGCAAGAGAGTTCCAGAAAACCATTTATTTCTGCTTTATTGACAATGCCAAAGCCTTTGACTATGTGGACCACAACATACTGGGGAAAATTCTGAAAGAGATGGGTATACCAGACCACCTGACCTGCCTCTTGAGAAATCTGTATGCAGGTCAGGAAGCAACAGTTAGAACTGGACATGGAACAACAGACTGGTTCCAAATAGGAAAAGGAGTACGTCAAGACTGTATATTGCCACCCTGCTTATTTAACTTATATGCAGAGTACATCATGCAAAATGCTGGGCTGGATAAAGCACAAGCTGGAATCAAGATTGCCAGGAGAAATATCAATAACCTCAGACACACAGATGACACCACTCTTATGGCAGAAAGCAGAGAAGAACTATAAAGCCTCTTGATGAAAGTGAAAGAGGAGAGTGAAAAAGTTGGCTTATAACTCAACATTCAAAAAATCAAGATCATGGCATCCGGTCCCGTCACTTCTTGGCAAATAGATGGGGAAACAATGGAAACAGTGAGAGACTTCATTTTTGGGGGGCTCCAAAATCACTGCAGATGGTGACTGCAGCCATGAAAATAAAAAATGCTTGCTCCTTGGAAGAAAAATTATAACCAACCTAGACAGCATATTAAAAATCAGAGACATTACTTTGCCAACAAAGGTCCATCTAGTCAAAGTTATGGTTTTTCCATTAGTCACGTATGGAAGTGAGAGTTGGACTATAAAGAAAGTGGAGTGCAGAAGAATTGATGCCTTTGAACTGTGGTGTTGGATAAGACTCTTGAGTGTCCCGTGGACTGCAAGGAGGTCCAACCAGTCCATCTTAATGGAAATCAGTCCTGAATATTCATTGGAAGGACTGATGCTGAAGCTGAAACTGCAATACTTTGGCCACCTAATGCAAAGAACTGACTCACTGGAGCAGACCCTGATGCTGGGAAAGATTGAAGGCAGGAGGAAAAGGGGACAACAGAGGATAAGATGGCTGGATGGCATCACCGACTCAATGGACATGAGTTTGAGTAAACTCTGGGAGCTGGCGATGGACAGGGAGGCCTGGTGTGCTGCAGTCCATGGGGTCACAAAGAGTCAGGCACGAATGAATAACTGAACTGAACTGAACTGAAATGAGGTACCTACTGCAAAGACCTGCAGGCAGACATGGGGGGACTCCTTTGCAGCAGCCCCATCAGGAAACATCCGCCGTGTTTACATGTCTGTGCCCTTCTGCCCATTGCAGGTCATTTTGCTTCGGATATAACAGCTCTGTAGTTTATGTGCAAAATCCCAGGTTCTGGCCTCTAAAAGGACAGCCTTAGCAGGATAAGACAGATACTGAGAATCAGTAGTCCGAGGATTCTTGTCATTTCCTGTAGCAATAAGCCACAGAGAATCACTATTCAAAGTTTAACATTAAGAAGCAGAGCTTCAGGCTGCCCTGGGCAGAGTTAAGATTAGTAATCTGTTAAATAAAGAAAAAAGTGGGGAGGGAAGCTGTTCCAGGCAGCCCAGAAGATACCTCCCTGTTTAGCTGGTTTTGTGGTCCTAATGCAATCAATCAGACAAGTGTGGACAGAGAAGAAAAAAAAGAAAAGGGTCACCTGAGCCAAAAACTTGATTTCAACAATTTCATTTCCTGAGTTGAATGACTGGTTTCTGGATAAATTTTCCAGGTAATTCAGTGACTTGAAGTCACTGTTTTATGTCTAATTTTACATATACACATGAATATGCATAATTTTCCAGGCAGTCAAGTTTTATGAATAGTCCCAGCTAGAGATATACGGACATCTGTGATCCATTTTACGTAAGGTAATGTCTTTTGTAAGTAAGACATATGGAAGTAAATATCATGCTATAATTTCTTTTGCAATTCTTTTTTTATTTGGAAACAAAATATTTATGTTTTCCTTGTGTCCTTAAATCTACTTAGCCAAAAATCTGCCTCCACTATATCCTTCCAAGCGTCTGCTCACTGACCACATGTCTACTTTGGGTAGGGACAATGACAATAATAGCTAACATTTACATAGCATTTGCCAGGTACTATTCTAAGTATTGAAGAGGGCATGGCAACCCACTCAAGTATTATTGCCTGGAAAATCCCATGGACAGAGGAGTCTGGTAGTTTACAGTCATAGGGTTGCATAGAGTCAGACACGAATGAAGCAACTTAGCAAACAGCACTTTCTAAGTATTTACTGCTTATTAATTTGTTGAATCCTCACATTAATCTAAAAAGATAGGTCTTCATAAAAGTTGGGAAAATTGGGAACAGAGATTTAGTAATCCGCCACAATCACAATACTACACATGGCAGAGCTGAAGCCCACCTCCAGGCAATCTGTCCTTCTTACCTTTCAGAGTTCAGCCTGGCCAGAGGCTCATACACAGCAAGCACTAGAATTTGATGGAAATCAAGTTCACTCAAGGGCAAAGTGTTCACCTTTAATATCCAGTATCTTTTTCTTTTCTTTGTTGATTATTCCACAAAAAGAACTGAAAGCCATTTTCTAATAGACTGGAGAACATGCCAATTTGATAAAATGTACTATATGTGAACCAGGGGGCAACAGGCCTGGGTGCTTATCCCAGATATCACATTTGACAAAAGATTTCACAGCTAGTGCTCATTTTTTATTAATTTTATTTTACCGGTTTCCCATCCATGCTTTGTTGAAAAAGAGATCCGAGTGGCTAGGCATTCAAATATCACATAGCTCAAAATGCCTGTGTCACATGTCATCATAACTATCATTACAGAACATAAAACAAAAAACAAAACAAAACAAAACCCCTCTGCTTACTCTTTAAAAGGCTGCAAGAGAAAACAGTGGGGTTACACAGTGTCTTATGATCGTATTATACAGGACTTACTCGAAAGTCCAGGAGTGTTAGCATCTGTAATTTTCAGGTCCACATTTTCAGACCTGATTCTAGGGCTCTGAGATTCAGAGCCATTATTTTCTTTTGCACCAGAGAACTAGATGCATGGGACGCAAAGTGCTTGAGATGAAAAGGTAAGAAGGCTTTCCTTGCTTCCTCTCTCCCTCCCCACTTGGTGTTCTATACAGATTGCTTTCTCATCTATTGCCCTACATATGAGACCTGAATTATGTCTTCACTCTCTGGTTGATACATTACGCCACTGATTGCTCATAAAAGACGTGAAGAGGAGAGCTTATCTGGCATCAGAATGTGAGTCTTTTCCAGATGCCCTTGGACCTTGAAGGACACTGTCCTGGGTTATAGTTATCAACCTGCCAAGAACCAAGTTTTGATACATTATTTAAAGAGAGAAAGATATGTCCAAATGTTACATCAAAACCTGGTCTTATTCTTTTGCAAATCATGAATAAGTATGTGATATCAAGTAGGAAAATATGGCTTCTGGCTTTTGTCCTTACTCCCCAACTCCCACCACTGACACAGCCGACCTTTTCTCAGCTCTTCTGGTCTTGTCCCTTTGGCCATTTTCTTTTATTTAACAATTCAGTTCTTTCCCTTGTTATACCCTTCTACCAACCTTCTCTAATAGAATTACATGTGTAATTTTTTCCACATAATTATGTGAAAATATTTTCATTTAATGAACTGTAATTAAATTGGAAAGGTAAGTCATATAGATGGCTACATTTTCAAGAAGTGAAGGGTGGAAGAAATAGGCATTACAGGGTGAAAGCGCTTACTGAGTGCTTCTGGTTTACTAAGTCTCATGGTTTGCTAAGTCTCTAATCAGCTGTGTGATATAACTGGAGTATATGAAGCACATAATTTTATCAGCATGGTGGTTTCATTAGTCATATGAGTCTCACCTGCCTGTGTCCTTCTTTAAAAGCCTAGAAAAGCCAAATACTCACTTTCTCAGCCTTTTTTGCAAATAGAAGTAACCCCTGACCCAGTTCTAGTCTATAAAATATGAAGGGAAATCTGCTGGAAAATTCTAGAAAAATCTTCTCCCTGTTTTCTCCCTGTTAAGAGAGCAGTGCAGGAGGAAAAGGCTCTCTCCCCACTGCTTCTTACTTGTATACCTGGTTATGAGGACATGATGGTGGGAGCTGCTGCAGCCATCTTGCAACAAGAAGAAGGCCCAGAGAATTTCAGAGACACTGACAGAGGGGTTGATATCATTCAGGTGCTGAAGTATTCACTCAAAAACTGTTGAAAGCTTATTATGCACCAGGCACTGTACTATGATAGGGGGTTCATATGCACAAAATAAACAATGTCCCTGCTTACAGGAGGAAAAGCAACCAATAATAAATATACATCAAGTAGAGTTAAGAATTATGGTGAAGAATTATGAAGGATAAAGGGTCTGGGAAGTGATGGAGTGATATTATATATAGGTGGATAAAGTGACATTTGAGAGACCTAAAGGAAGTGAGGGAATAAGTCAGGCAGATATTGGGGGTGGGAGTGAGGAGTGCTCCAGGAAAAGGGAATAGCATATGCAAAGGCCTCATTGCCTCCCTGGAAGCAACAACAAAGGAGAAGATGTAAGTAATATTTGCTTACTGAGATTTTGCCATGGAGAATCACATGAAAAAGAAACTGGACCAAGAAAGGAAATATGGTTGAAAGGATTTCTTTTTCAAGGAAACAATCAGTGCTTCTAATCTCCTTATTCTGATGAAACATATGGCAAGTCAATTCTGAGACTGAGTGAGGCTGGAAATGACCAAAAATAGACCTCTTTGGAAGGCTCTGGATAGTTTCATTAGAGCATTTAGGAAGTATATTAAAAAAGTAAAAACAAGTCAAATTAAGGTCATATTTTATTTAACTGAATATATTCAGATATTATCATTTTGACATGTGACACAAGCCACATTTCAAGTGTCCAGGAACCACTAATATGGCTGGAATATTGAACAACATATCTTCAGAGAACCAAACATGAAAAGAAATGTTTTTATTAGAAAACTTCTGTAAGTTTGTGTTTTTAAAACTCATTAATAATCTTACCTGTTTTAATGTATGGGCTTCCCTGGTGGCTCAAATAGTAAAGAATCTCTGCAATGTAGGAGACCCAGGTTTGATCTCTGGGTTTGGAAGATCCCAGAAGGGAATGGCAACCCACTCCAGTAATCTTGTCTACAGAATTTCATGGACAGAGAAGCCTGGTGGGCTACAGTTCATGGGGTCACTCTATTTTATGGAGTCAGACAACTGAGTGACTAACATTTTCATAACCAAAATACAGATCATTTTTAAATCAATAAAACCTAGAACAATATTTGAAAAAAAAATCCAGGTCTTGCAAATTCAAGGGAAATGGAGATAATAATATCCACTAAGTTGATATATGTACTAAATGAGATGATATGTGGGTTTAAAAAAAATAGAGCACTGTAAGAATACACCTCTATGGATATGAATAGTATTGTTTTCTTGTTTTATTAGAATCTTGGTTCCTGGTCCCTGGTTAAATAAACACTTCAGAAATCTGTAGATAATTCTTTCTTTCCAATATTATTATGTTCATTGCCTTTAAAGCCATTATACACACTGACCAGGAACATATTTAAAGTCCTAGGAATAATCATTTTGAATAAAAACTGTGACCTTCCCCAACATTTGAGAAATATCTGAGTATGACCACATGGAAAATCTAGATAGTTTCTACAGTAGCTACAAATATGTGGGGAGAGGGAAATTCTGATGGTTTCTCAAGACTTTTCTGAATTAAAATCTGATTTAATTTCCTGTATTCTGAGAGATATAAGTAAATGTAAATATGTAAACATCTTTTTTATTGGTAATGACTGAGATTTCTGAATTTCTCTGTAATTACGTTTAGCAGGGGGCTGTGCTGAGCGGCTCCCTGAAATCTGTCAGCTTTTCATAACATAGTAACCCACCGATCCCTGCCTCAGACCTTCAGTAAATACATAGGCCATGTGCCTGCACTTACAGAACCTCACAGGTTTCCATGGATACCGGAATTTTAGTGCTAAGGCACATTTACTACCATTTTTCTTGTCACCGAGAGTCCTGTAAACACTTGTGCTGTAAGATTTTGTTCAGAAATTTACCATTTTATAGAGGACTGAGTCAGAATTGCCTTTTCCCAAATGCTTTGTATGATTTCCCCTTAGGGCAAAGTCCCTGAAATCATTTACATTTGTGGCCTCTTTTTAGTGATGAGCTTTTCTTTATTAGACTAATAAAAGACAATAAAGGCTTAACTGCATTGTCAGTATCACTTTTAAGGGACAGATATTTATAGTATATAAATGTTACAATTAATAAATAAGACAGTTTGATCTACATTTAAAACAGAAAAAAGCAAATAGGAAACCAAGAACAGGAATATTATGTAGATATTTAGCCATTTCTCTTCCTGAGTAGGGTGAAATATAAGTGTCAGTTTTAAGGACACCCCTGTGTCACATCTATTGACCAATCATTGTTTGAATGCACTCTTTCTTCTATTCAGGGTTTTTTTATTTTTTTGTATAATTTAAAGATCTTTTTGTAAATCTGTGAACATGGAAGGCTATGTCATTTCTTTTCTCATTTCCTATGTGTATAACTGAGGCTCAGGTTTAAGGAACATATCCTGTGTCACACAGCTAGCAAGTGGAAGAACTGGGATTAGAACTAAAGACTCCTAACTCACTGTCCAGGGCTTTTCCACTGTCCTTTTCCTGGGCAGAATACAGGCAACTTCCTCTATAGAAGGCATGCCCCTGTTCTTCCTTCCTTGCCACATGCTGATAGGTTTCTGTGCCTCTGACCTGGGCTCCATTAAATCTTCATTTTCTCTACTTGTTTTCCGATCATTCAGTCCCCAGACACTTCAGACTGCCTCAGACACTTGGTTCAGCTTAACACACCAAGCTGAGTAATTTCACATGCACATAACCATTGGGAAGCAGAGTCGCAGAGACATCACATAGCCTGGATATGTACTGCATAAGGACTCAGTAGGGAAACAGATTTCTAGTTCCAACCATATTGACCAAGAATGTACAAAACCCATTGAATGAGAGGCTCAAGAACTCCATACCAAAATGCAATCTGAGCAGACATGTTGCCTGCATAGTCAAGTAGAGAAAAAAAGCTTTTATTTTTTGCAGCATTGACTTTGGGAGCAGCATTGGAAGTATATGCTTGTCTCCACTCTCATCTGTTATGCTCTTGTAGCCAAAAACCTCTGCGTCGTCTCAGCAAGTATCTCAGTTAAGGTCATGAGATCATCACATCATTTTTGCATGAAGTCTCATTCACCATGTATTTGTACAGGCCTTTTGTTTTTGCAGTTTTTTCACCTAAAAGGAAGACATTGCTTTTAATATCTAACAAAAGAGGGAGTCTGGGTAGAGGATGAGCTCTTTTTAAAATTCATTATTAACTGGAGGATAATTGCTTTACAATGTTTTATTGGTTTCTGCTGTATAACAATGTGAATCAGCCATAAGTATACATATATCCCCTCCCTTCTGAACCTTCATCCCACTGCCCCCCATCCCACCTCCTTAGATTGTCACAGAGCACGTCATTGAGCTCCTTGTGTTATACAGCAACTTCCCACCAGCTGTCTGTTTTGCATATGGTAATGTATATGTCTCAGTGCTACTCTCTCAATTCATGCCATTCTCTCCTTCTCTTGCTGTGCCCACAAGTCTGTTCTCTATGTCTGCATCTCTATTCCTGACCTACAAACAGGTTCATGAGTACCATCTTTTTGAATTCCATGTATATATGTTAATATATGATATTTGTTTTCTCTTTCTGACTTACTTCATTTCATATAACAGGCTGTAGGTTCATCTACCTCAGTTCAACTGACTCAAATTCATCCCTTTTTATGGCTGAGTAATATTTCATTGTATATATGTACCACAACTTCTTTATCCATTCATCTGTCAGTGGACATCTAGGCTGTGAGGAAGAGCTCTTGACTAAGAGACCTGATATGGACCCTTCCCAGGGGGAGGCCCTGAGTGAGGAACTCCATGGCTCAGGCCTCAGAGTGACTGCCAGAACCTGAAGAATCATGTGTTTGTTGTCAGGCTCAAACGAGAGAAAGAATAGGAAAGTGCTTTGCTACTTGTAAAATATGCATTAAAAAATAGAGTTCTTCCGGATAAACAACAAGGTCCTAATGTATAGCACAGGAAACTATATTCAAGACCCTGTGATAAACCGTAATGGAAAAGGATATAAAAAAGAATGTCTACATGTGTACAACTGAGTTACCTTGCTGTGCAGCAGAGATTAGCACAATGTTGTAAATCAGCTCTTCTTCTATTAAAAACTAAACCAAACCAAGAGTTCTTTTGAGGAGTAACGTCACACATTGCCAATTGATTTTAGAGTCCATATGTTAACAAGGCAAATAATGATTCTTGTTAACACTGGGCTTTTGCTGGACTTTATTCATTTTACAACAAACATGATAAAAGTATCTCCATTATGGTTATTTCAATATGTTTCAACCCTTTCACCTAACTAGGCAGCAACTTAAAGTGTCATCCATGTGGTGCTTCACTTAATATAATAGCCAAAATAATGGGAATTAGTTATTTGGTTGTAATCTAATACCTGGTCCCATCACATATCATGTACAGCCCTTGACATCCCAGGACTACAACTCTGGATTCAGGCAAACTGGCTATTACTACCCTATGTTAATTCCTCATTCTTTCCGGATACAAATTTTAATTCTGTACTGTTCATCCATAGAGTACCACTGGGGAGTGGTATTAAGTATTCTCCAATCTGTAGAAAGGAAGAGAGAACTCAGAGTTCTCCTGAACAACAAAGCTTTCTCTGTTTCTCCTACAAATTCCATTCAGGCATCAAATTGAATTTACTCTTAACCGAATGCATTTTATCTATACCTGGCAGGGATCTAGAAGTAAAACTACAAGATTTATTTCATTTTAATTCTATCATGATGCATTTAATCACAAATACCCCCAAAAAATGAAAAGATAATTTATCATTTTGTTCTGACTGAGCAACCCTCCTTGGTTCATATTCATGAATCTATAATGCAGGGAGGAGAGCTGATGATTAAGTGTCCGATTAGAGAAAACAGATTAACCTGGCAAACATAATAAATTTAGCTCATAAGCAGGATGGCTTTATAAATGCTCACAATAACTCTCCTGCATAAAATCATGAACCACAGCCTTCAGTGATGACTCAATTGAAATAGTTGGGGAACATAAAGCAAATGCACGTTTATGGAGCTCTTTTTGACACATTAAAAGAACACTGAAAGCTATATCTAATTCAGTTTATAACTCTAAAAATACACTAAACAGGGAACAGGTAGGAAAAATATAAACTCATAAAAATAAAGCTACACTCTCGTGTTCGAGTTTCTACTTTATCAATAAATATGTCTAGATTCCAAGTGTTTTCAATGTCTACTGATTAATTTCCAAAGATGTCAAAGCCAGACCTCAATTTCAAAACCTGCAGATTCACCCTTAACCTTCACCACAGAACCTGGCTCCTTTATAAAGGCGGCTGCATGTTTAGGTAGTTCTTATTCCATCGGGACAAAACAACATAAAATTAGAGAGCTAGTTCAGCCTTTGAATCAGTAGGGAAAAAATCCTTTCTTTTAGCTGAGAGTCCACTTATATCAGAGTAAAAATCTAGGTTAGGACGACTTGTTTGAAGGCAAGTCCTTGTGCTGTGCTCCAGAAGGTTCACTTAGCAGTCTGTGGGCCTTCCTTACTTAGCTGGTTTGTTTTCCTGGCCTCCCTTTTTTAGCAAGGAGAAAATGGATACCCTTCACGCTCAGCTTTATTTTTAAACTCTCATGGCTTTATTCCTGGAGGCCTGAAAGAGAGTCAGATAGGTGCTGCCCTGTCACATGCACCCAGGTCACACTGAATAAAAGACCTGCTCTGCTCCTCTAAATAGAAGCAGACCCTTGTCAGGGGCGGGGCAGGGGATGTGAGGGAGGGGAGTTGGCTGCCTCCGAGAGCCTCTTTAAGGAAGGCCGCATCTGGAGCCAGGTAAATTTCTCACTGGAAGAAACGGGGACCTGTGCACCCTTCCTACCTCCGTTCCCCCACTCCGCCCACTTCTGAAGTTGATCCTGGGCTGCAGGGTGGCGACAGGGAGGAGGCCAAAGTGGGTGGGGGGGGGTGTCCATGCGTGTCCCCACAGTCCTGGGCGCTGGATCCGGCTCACAGAATACACCATGTGTGGTGGGAAGGAGGAAGGTTTTTTAAGGTCACTGCTTCCTTCCCCTCCCCTTTCCCCATTACCCTCCCCCCACCCCCAGCTTAGACTGAGGTGCTTTCTTGGGGCACAGGGACCAGGACCCTTTTCTACTGACTCCGAGGGTCTGTATAGAGCTAGGAGGGGGCGCACTTCGAGCGGATGCAGTGTGTATTCATGCTTACATTTCTGGGCTCAACAAGACAAGTTAACTGGACAACCTCCGCGCCTTGACCAGCCAGGACGTCCCAGTGGCGGGGCGCGGTTCCTTGGTTAGTTCCCGCGCTGGGGCTGCGCCTCGGCTGTAGGATTTGTGTGTGTGCCTGTGCGGGCGGAGGGCAGGTGTTCTGTGGGGGCTCCCAGGAGTGCGGCGTTGGGGGTGATGGAGACGTGTGCGGAGTCGGGGGCGAGCCAGCTGAGGGAACTCTGGCGGCGGCGCGGGCCGGCCGGCTGGGCGGGCGGCAGGAGCGGCGAGCGTGCGTGCGCGGCAGCGTCGGGGCGCCGGGAAGTCTCCGCGCGACAGGGTGGAGTTGGCGCTGGAGGCCGCCCTGGTTACCGGTAGACGGCCACTGCCGCCTTGACCTCCCCCCAGGTGGAGGGGAGCCCCGGCCGTTAGCGGGAGGGGCAGCAGCGGTGAGGCCGGCGCGACCTCAGGACCCTCGCCGCTGCCACTGGAGGGGACACCAAGCCGGCGTCAGAGTGAGGTGTCCTAGGGATGGGGAGGGAAGCCTGCTAGGCCCCCAGACAGCCTTGCTGAACCTGTCAGACGAGAGCCCCAAGAACCAGTGGAGAGCATGTAATTTCACCCACATCTTTTCTTTCTTTTTTTTTTTTTTAAGAGGCCACAGGGAAAGAGAGACTCGCTTTCCCAAATCACACAGCTATCAAATGGCAAAACAGGGACTGGACCTGGTCTTGCTTACCAAAGCCTCTATCCCTTGTGTGTGTGTGTGTGAGGTGGGGGTGGTGGTGGTGGTGGTCGTGGGGTGCGCAGGGGGGTGGTAAGTCGCTTCAGTTGTATCCGACTCTGGGACACTATGGACTGTAGCCTGCCAGGCTCCTCTGTCCAAGGGATTCTCCAGGCAAGAACACTGGAATGGGTTGCCATGCCCTCCTTCAGGGGATCTTCCCGACCCAGGGGTGGAACCCGCATCACTTTATGTCTCCTGCATTGGCAGGCGAGTTCTTTATCACTGTTGCTGTTGTTCAGTCGCTCAGACTTTTTGCAACCCCATGTATGCCAGGCTTCCCTGTCCTTCACCATCTCCCAGAGCTTGCTCAAACTCATGTCCATTGAATTGGTGATGCCATCAGACCATCTCATCCTCTGTTGTCCCCTTGTCCTCCTGCCTTCAGTCTTTTCCAGCATCAGATCCTCATGGAAATGAGTTATAATATAAACCTTTATTATTATGCTCTGTTAGGCTTTGGAACAACCAATGGTGATACCACTTTGACATTCAGAACTGTTAAATGTAATTTATGTGCTGGAAAAGCCCAGCCATTCTCTTATCCCTCAGCTTGGAATCCTCATTCCTTAATTTATTAAACATTCTGGGCAGTTATTTGAGCCAGATAAGCTCTGCAGCAAACTGAAGGTGTAGAGGTAAACAGGAACCGGCCCTCTGCATGGAGCAGAAAATTCCCTAGACACCAATAAGGGATGCAGGTGTGGGAAACATAGTGGGTGTTAAGAGAAAGGAGCAGTGGTAATTTGGAAGCACACAGTCAGTTCTGGCTGAGTGGAGGAAGACCCTGGGGAGGAGATGGTATCTGATCTGGACCTTTAAGAGTGGGTCATTTGGAAATGATCAGCAAATGCCAAGTAGAAATTTCGTTACTAGCAACGTAACTCCAGGTGAAAGTGAGGAATACTGGTCTGATTTGCTTAGAACATAGGGATGAATAAGGAGTCCAAGATTACAGATGGGGTGCGATGCAGACTCAACATGAGGATCCATGGAGGGGTTCCAGGCAAGGAATGACTGGGCAGTGGCTGAGGAAGGTTCATCAGACTGGGACGTGGAACCCTCAGCTGTAGGGAGAAGATGTTGGACCAAGGATCCTTGCAGCTCTGAGAGTTTGTGAAGTAGCCAATCTGGGAACAGGGAGATTTGTGGAACCATCTCAATGTGGCAGGGCTATGGATGAAATGTGCTGCTGGAGTGGGAAAGGGTCCAAATTGAATTGGGAGACTTTTGGACTATAAGGATAGCCCGTGATCATGTTTCAGACCACCGATAGCGTCCTTGGGAGTAGTTTGTGAAAAAGTGCTTTTAGTATTCTCGTAGCACAGGTGGCTCCATGGACATGAGCAGCAGTTAATCAGCCTGTCCCTCTCTGTGCAGGGGCCTGTTATTTCTTTTGATGTATCCCTGGGGACCTACAGGGAGCTATAAACAGGGCAGCTTGTTTTGGCAGTTGAAAAAGGAAATTTCTTGCATAAAGATTACAGACTTACTTTCTTGTCACTCTTTATTATAAACTAGTCAAACAATTCTGTGCAGATGAACTGTTAAAATGAAGTATTTTTACCTTAAAGGTGACACACACAGCTTTCAGCAGACGACTTAAAAATGTATCTTTAATTGGTTCTGAATTATTGTCTTTCAGAAGCACGACATGACATACTTGGGCTTGAATGAAATGGGTGGATGGCCATGAAAATAAAATTATTCAAGCAGACAGGTTTTAGACATTTCTCTAAGATATGAGTCTGGGAACCTTCTAAATGCATCTAGAACCTTCTCATCTTGACACCTCCCCTGCAGAAGAGCAGGGGTTCCCTAAGGCTCCACTTCCGATGACTCACTGGTTCCATGTATGAATGTTTAAAACCTTCCTATGTTGTTTTATGAAATACACATTCTGTATGCTTTTGCAGCTTCTTTATCTGATGGATATTTGAGGAGAGGGGAAAGATGAAATTTTGTTTTGTAGCAGTTCCTTTGGTCAATGATGTTAATCAGTGATGTAAGGAAGGAGCATGCAGTCTGGAAAACAAAGAGACTTGGGAGTGAATTATAGTTCTGTCACTATCTGTGTGACTTTAGTTCTGATACTTAAATCATATGAGTCTCTTGTTTCCTCATCTGTAAAAAGGTGATGGTAATCATCAGGTCACAAATGTCACCCGATCTCAAAGGTCAGTTAGGGAGGAGATACAGCACACATGGGGACAAGCAGTTTAGGATAAAGAAGAGCCTGACCTAGGTGTCGGCTGATCTAAGTCCACATGTGGGTTCTGCCCTTTCCCACTGTGTGACTTTGTATGAGTCCCTGAACTGTGGTAAATGTCAGATTCCTCATCTTTAAAACGGGGGAAATAATTATATCTACTTTGTGGGGTTGGTTTGAGGATTGCACAGTTACTGGGAAACAGAATGAGATAAACACTGGAGATCAAAGAGAACTTGGAAGGCCTCTTTTCCCTACCACCATCTTCCCCACCTCCCATAGAAATCTTCTTTTTATTGACTGTGACTGTATTTAAAGATCTTCAGTGACAGGGACTGCTATCTGTACAAGGTCCTCCATTTCATTGTTAGATCACCTTCAATGTAAGAAGAATTTTTCTCATATACAGCTAAAAGCTGTCTCAGTGTAATTTCCACATATTGATCCTCTTCTCAGTGGGAAAAAATACAGTGAATTTTCTTTTTCTGTTAAAGATTTTTATTTTGAGGTAACTATAGATTCACATGCAGTTGTAAGAAATAATGCAGAGAGATCCCTTGTACCATTGCCTGCTTTTTCCCAGTGGCAACTTCTTGCAAAACCACACTGCAGTATCACAAACAGGTTATTGACATGGACCACATGGAGAGGCAGAGTATTCCACCACCTCTAACATCTCTCATATGTTGCCTTTTTATAGCCACACCCACTTCCTTTTTACCACTTCCTTAACCCCTGGCAACCACTATTCATTCTCTATTTTTGTAATTTGGTCATGTCAAGGATGTTGTATATAGATGGAATTATATATATAACGTGTTGTGTCATTGGCTTTTTTCACTCAGCACAGTTCTCTGGAGATTCATCCTGGTTACGCTGTTGCATTTGTCAGCAGTTTGTTCCTTTTTATTTCTTAGTAATGTTTCATGCTGTGGATGTGCCACAAATTGTTTATTGTTCACCCATGGAAGATCATCTGGGATGTACCAGTTTGGGACTATTATGCTATAATAGGTTTTTGTATAGGTTTTATACAGGTTTTTGAGTCAATATAAGTCTAATGTCTTCAATCTCTGGAGTAAATATGTAGGAGTGTAAGTGCTGGATCATATGGTAGTTATAAGGGCTTCCTTGGTGATTCAGTGGTAAAGAATCTGCCTGCAATGCAGGAGACATGGGTCCCATCCCTGGGTTGGGGAGATCCCCTGGGGGAGGACTTGGCAACCCACTCTAGTATTCTTACCTGGAGAATCCCATGGATAGAGGAGCCTGGCAGGCTACAGTCCATGGGGTTGCAAAGAATCGGACATGACTGAAGCAACTTATGCACGCACACATGGTAGTTATGAGTTACATTTTTAAAGGAATTTCTAGACTGCTTTGAGTGACTGCAACATTTTATATTTTCACCAGCACTGAGTGAATGATTCAGTAACTCTACATCCCTGCCAGAATTTTCTCTGGTCACAGTTTTTTTATTTTAGCTATTGTGATAGGTAAGTAGTGCTATCGTGGTTTTAATCCAAATTTCCCTAATTGCTAATGATGTAACATGGCTTGCTTGACATCTGTGTCTCTTCTTTGACAAAATGTGTCATTGTGTATTTTGCTCAGATTCTAACTGTAGTCTTTTCTTTTTAATGGTTAAGTTTTGAGTGTTCTTTTTATGTTCTTGATGTTGGTCCTTTCTTGGACATGTGGTTTTCAAAAATATTCTTCTGCTTCATAGCTTATCTTTTTTGTCATTTTAGCCGAATCTTTTGTGTTGCAAAAGTTTGACATTTTGAGGACATCAAATTTGTCAGTTTTCCCTTTTATGAATAGTACTTTTGGTATCAGTTTCCCAGGTAGAGCAGTGCTAAAGAATCCACCTGCCAATGCAGGAGATACAAGAGATGCTGACTAGGTCTCTGGGTCAAGAAGATTCCCTGGAGAAGGAAGTGGCAACCCTCTCCAGTGTTCCTGCCTGGGAAATCCCATGGACAGAGGAGCCTGGCGGGCTGCAGTCCATGGAGTCGCAAAGAGTTGGACATGACTGAGCACACATATGCACACTTCTGGTATCAAGTCTAAGAAATCTTTGTTTACCCTGGAGCCTGAGGATTTCCTCCTATCTGTTTTTCTTCTTTATATTTTATAGTTTTATATTTTGCATATAAGTCCCAAAGTGACAGAAGTAGCATAGAGAAGACCTGAAGCAAGAAATCATATCTCTCACACTTAGGCCAGTTATTTTTTTCCCTCCACGTTTTATAATTCAAGGATTTCAGTGAGTATTTTTCAGAAATTGGCATTTGCTACTATCATTTTAGCTGTAAAATGGGATAATAACATAATAAACTCAAATCATGGTAGATTTTTAAAAAAATTAATTAGGGTTAATTGAGATAGTGCACTTGAAAAAAAAAAACATGCTATACTACAAAGTACTTCTGTTCAAATGGTGGTTATTATTGTAAGCTTGGCTAGGTCTCTGAATGCTAACAGGCAGCTGTGTGTGCTTGCTGCTTCCTATTCATGGGAAATGTGTTTGTTTATATCATAGTATAGTATCTATTTTTCCTTTTAGTGCCCATGTGGCCAAATTTTGAACTGCCATTTTAATAAGACTCAAGCATATTTGAGAGGGTGGTTAGACTTAACGGTTTCCATAAAGTTGTTTTAATAGTTGTTTTTCAACAGATGGACAGCTTGCATTTGGCCTCATTTCTGTGACAGGGTGATGATTGAACTTTTCAACAGATGGCATACAAATACTTGAGAAAACACCCTCCCAATATTAATTGTTGTAAAAAAAGACTTTTAGCGTGCCAGGGAAATAATAGTCTGTATTCCCAAGTCCTTTGCCTATGCTATTATAATTATAATTTAGATGATTTGGAAGTTTCCCTTTCTGGCACTGGGGTTTATTTTGTAAATGAGTATCTACATTAGAGTGAGAGATGCCGAGGAATACTCTGTTGTCAATTAGATGTTCAACATGGATATAGCATAAAATCCCTTTTTGATTATCAATGAATGTACATAACTTCCTTTTACTGAGTCATTCTGCTTCAATGCTATACATAGGAAGTGTAATGTTCCATAAAAATCACCCAGCAGAGACTTATATGTTCTTTCTTAAAAATACTCTCTTCCAAGGAAAAAAATCACCAAACTGAGAATTTTCAGACATACACATTAATATGATGAACTTCCTAAACTTCAAAATTGTCTCCTTTCTGCCTCAACTACTTTGCACTTGTTTTGGATTCAAAAATGAAGAATTAGACAGTAAGCAGGGCAGTTGAGGAGTGGTGGAAATCTGGAGGGTGTTTGTGGTTGTCACAGGAACAAGGAGCATTTACTGATATTTAGTGGGTATGTTGCTGAACCTGGGTTTGGGTCCTCTTGCTTGACATGCAGCAAAGTCAATCTCCTGAGACTGGGTTGTGATGAAGGAAAGTATAGCATTCATTGCATGGTGCCAAGTAAGAAGAATGGGCAGTTCATGCTGAAAAGATCTGAACTCCCCAATGGCTTTCAGAGAAGGGTGTTTAAAGGCAAGGTGAGGGAGGGGCCACAGGCTGTGTGATCAGCTTATGCTCAGTTCTTATATTGGATAGTATCCAATGTGAAGTTTCAAAGATGATTAATCTTGTGGATGATTTCAACCATTTGGGGGTCTATATGCTTGAGGTCAGTAGTTTTCACCTGTAAAAACAATTTAGGAATGTGAGATCTTTATCTTTCAAGGAACTAGGAGTTTGGTGACTCTACCATGTGGCTGATTTATAGTCTAAATTGTTACCAGTTTCCCCACTCAACAGCTATTCCTTTTTTCTACCTTTTCACATTTCCTAATCATTAACTCTTCTTTTAAATTCACTAACTCTTTTTTTGAATAGAAATTATAACAAAAAAATATTTGTGGGGAATATCCCAAAGATTAGCTGTTTAATTGAGACAGTTGAAACATATATACTACTTGTTATGTGCCAACTACTTCTTTACTTATTTTAAATTTAGTTTTAATTGGAGAATAGTTGCCTTACAGTGTTGTGTTGGTTTATGCTGTGAACAGTGAAAGTGAAGTCACTCAGTCGTGTCTGACTCTTTGCGACCCCATAGACTGAGGAGCCTGTAGGCTACGGGCTCCTCTGACCATGGGATTTTCCAGGCAAGAACACTGGAGTGGGTTGTAATTTCCTTCTCCAGGAGATCTTCCCAACCCAGGAATTGAACCTGGGTCTCCCGCATTGTAGGCAGATACTTTACCATCTGAGCCGCGAGGGAAGTGCTTGGTTTATGCCATACACCTAATCATTAACTCTTGAGCCAGCCTCTTGAGACTCAGGGGAGGTCTGGGAGACTCAGATAAAGCTAAAGACTTTTACTTCAAAGGACAGTGACACGGGGAATTGTATATGGTTTCAGGCAGAGGCAAGTGTGCCTAAGTCTGCACAGCACAGTTCAGCACAAGGAAGAAAGGTCCTGTGTCTTACAGTATGCCTGGATATCAGACTGGACACTCTTCTGAGCCTGGAACTTGTGTCTGCTTAAAACACAGAGTAAGTTTTGCAATTCAAGGTTTTTGCTTTTTTTTTTTTTTTTGCACAGAATGTTAGTGTCTACAAACCTCTTCTTTTTGATTTTACTATGTTGCTATATGAAAGGCTGAAAGACTCTGATCTTCTACTTCTAAACCCTGATGTATTTTATTATAAGTGCTTTATTATATTTTTGGGTATTCATGAACTGAGCATTTACACAGTAAAACAAGTATTATTACAAATTTACTTCCCCTTTCTATTCCAAATAGGGTATCATATTAATTTTTGAAATCTTGTGTATAGGTAAATTACATTATCCATGAATTTCTGGATTTAAAGAGAAAATTATGAAATGCTTATTATAACAAAGGAGCCCTGGGGTTAATCAGTATCAGAAGCATTGCTGTAGAAAATTAAGCAATAGCTGACAAATTCTTTCTCTGCTTGCCTGTATGTGCACACATAATTCTGTGCTGGAATCATTCAAAGGACAGTGGTGTGAGTCTAAATATTTAATAAGGGATGCAATCCCAATAAAGTCTGTATTGTTATGTTTCTATAGAAGCCTTGAACTGATTTTCTTTTGGCAAGTCATATCAGTTAGATCTTGGTGTCTGTCATTGCAGATGGCATTTAATGATTGCTTTAGTTTGAGCTATCCTGGCAATCCTCAGCCAGGGGATTTGATTGAAGTGTTTCGTCCTTGTTATCAACATTGGGCACTGTACTTGGGTGATGGGTATGTTATCAACATAGCACCTCTAGGTAAGTTTTGCTTTCTGAAGTTCCTGGGAGTTTTTTAGCTTTCTTGCTACAAGATGTAATCATGAACAAAATCATAAAATAAAACAAACCAGAAATACAATGTACAAACTAGGTACATCCAGCTGATCTAGGTTTTTGGAAGGATATTCTAAGACATCCTGGGGTGTGAAGTCAAGTAGGCCTTAGAAAACATTACTACGAACAAAGCTAGTGGAGGTGATAGAATTCCAGCTGAGCTTTTTCAAATCCTAAAAGATGATGCTGTGAAAGTGCTGCATTCACTATGCCGGCAAATTTGGAAAGCTCAGCAATAGCCGCAGGACTGGAAAAATTAAGTTTTCATTCCAATCCCAAAGAAGGGCAATGCCCAAGAGTATTCAGACTACCATACAATTCACTAATTTCACATGCTAGCAAGATTATGCTCAAAATCCTTCAAGCTAGGCTTCAGCAGTAAGTGAACCTAGAACTTCCAGATGTATAAATGCCAACATCCATTGGATCATAGAGAAAGCAAGGGAATTCCAGAAAAACATCTACTTCTGCTTCACTGACTACACTAGAGCCTTTGACTGTGTGGACCACAACAAACTGTGGAAAATTCTTAAAGAAATGGTAATACTAGACCACCTTACCTGTCTCCTGAGAAGCCTGTATGCTGTATAAGTCAAGAAGCAGTAGTCCGAACTGGACATGGAACAATGGACTGGTTCAGAATTGGGAAAGGAGTACGTCAAGGTTGTATATTGTCACCCTGCTTATTTAATTTATATGCAGAGTACATCATGTGGAATGCTGGTGTCCTGTAGTCGATGGGGTCCCAAAAAGTTGGACACGAGTTAGCGACTGGACAACAATGAACAATTCTAAGGCTAAAGTGGCATTGAAGAAATCACAAAAACCAAGTAACATTAGGATTTTAAACTTATGGATTTAAAAAAAAAAACACAAAAAGTAAATGAACAACAGACTGGTTCCAAATAGGAAAAGGAGTATGTAAAGGCTGTGTATTGTCACCCTGCTTATATGCAGAGTACATCATGAGAAATGCTGGGCTGGAGGAAGCACAAGCTGGAATCAAGATTGCCAGGAGAAATATCAATAACCTCAGATATGCAGATGACACCACACTTATGGCAGAAAGTGAAGAAGAACTAAAGAGCCTCTTGATGAAAATGAAAGAGGAAAGTGAAAAAGTTGGCTTACAGCTCAGCATTCAGAAAACTAAGATCATGGCATCCGGTGTCATCACCTCATGGCAAATAGATTTGGAAACAATGGCTGACTTTATTTTTTTGGGCTCCAAAATAACTGCAGATGGTGATTGCAGCCATGAAATTAAAAGACGCTTACTCCTTGGAAGGAAAGTTACGACCAACCTAGACAACATATTAAAAAGCAGAGACATTACTTTGTCAACAAAGGTCTGTCTAGTCAAGGCTATGGTTTTTCTAGTAGTCACATATGGATGTGAGAGCTGGACTATAAAGAAAGCTGAGCGCCAAAGAAGTGATGCCTTTGAACTGTGGTGTTGGAGAAGACTCTTGAGAGTTCCTTGGACTGCAAAGAGATCCAACCAGTCCATCCTAAAGGAGATCAGTCCTGGGTGTTCATTGGAAGGACTGATGTTGAAGCTGAAACTCCAATACTTTGGCCACCTGATGCAAAGAACTGACTCATTTGAAAAGACTTGATGCTGGGAAAGATTGAAGGCAGGAGGAGAAGGGGACAACAGAGGATGAGATAGTTGGATGGCATCATTGACTCGATGGACATGTGTTTGGGTGAACTCCAGGAGTTGGTGATGGACAGAGAGGCCTGGCATGCTGCAGTTCATGGGGTCGCAAAGAGTTGGACACGACTGAGCGACTGAACTGAACTGAACTGAATCAACTGGGGAAGATATTTGCCACAAATGTGACAAGAGTCAGTGTCTTTATATATAATACAAATAGATTATTTCAATCACTTAATATCTATTTATAGATTTTTCTTGTATGTGCCAAATATTATTCAAATGCTAGGGATACATAAGCCAGTCCCTCCACAGTAGAACTTACATTCTAGTGGAGAGAGAGAGAGGAGACAGAGAGCCTGAGAGAGGGAGTATGAACAGAATACAGAAAGCAATGTTAGATTAGAGATAAGGGATACGGAGAAAATAAATCATAGAAGCAGGATAGGAAGTGCTGGGGAGTTGTAGTTGCTACAGTTTGAAATTAGCTGGTCAGGAAAATCTCATGAGAAAGTAACATTTGAGAAAACTTGAAAGAGGTGAGGAAACCCAGCACATGATATTTGGGGCAAGAGTTTCTTCCTCTTAGGGAACAGCAAATACTCAAATCCCAACAAACAAATGGATAAAAGATTGTGAACAATTTGTAGAAGATGAAATTCTCCAATACCCATTTTTAAAGCATTCAGCTTGTCAGTCATCTAGGAATTACAAAATGATGGATTTTATGCCTCTCACATTAGCAGAATTTTTTTTTAAATTTTATTTTATTTTTAAACTTTACATAATTTTAAAAAATGAAAATCAGTGTTGATAAAAGTATAATGAAATGAACACAGGATATTGTTGATAGAAATACAAGTTGATAAAATCATTTCCCAAAACAATTTAGCAAGATGTATTAAGAGTCTTGAGCTTCCCTGGTGGCTGGGTGGTAAAGAATCCGCCTACAATGCAGGAACTGCAGGAGACATGGGTTTGATCCCTGGGTCGGGAATATCCCATGGAGGAGAGCATGGCCACCCACTCCAGTCTTCTTGCCTGGAGAACTCCATGGACAGAGGAGCCTGGTGGGCTACAGTCCATGGGATCACAAGGAATTGGACATGACTGAAGTGACTTGGCATGCACTCATGTTAAGAGTCTTAAAAGAGTTTCCATGCTCTGATCCTGTAATTTTACCTCTATGAATCTATACTTGGGAAATATTTTTAGAGAACTTATTTAGGATTTGTGTATTAGAGTGTTCACTGCTATCTCATTTATAATGGTTTAAAAAAAGGACAATGGGAAAAAAGTAACTATTGATTTTTTATGGTGGGTTAAAAAAATTAGACAATGGATTAATAAGATTAAAAAGATAATGGTTAAATGAATTATGATTTAGCCTTAGACATTAGGATTTTGTGTTTGGTAGAACTTTTTAGTTGCAAGTAACATAAATCAAATTAGTTCAGACAAAAGGCAAATTCATTGCTTCACTGAAGTAAACTACAGGAAGGGTAGAGATGAGGCTGGTCTCAGGGATACCTGGATCTAGAAGTTTAAACACTATCAAAACTCTTTGTCCCACATCTGCATTCTTTTTGTATATATTTTATTTATTTTCCCAGGCTATGTCTAAGAAGCTGAACTGATGACCCTCGGCATCCTTAGGCTCACATCCTTGTAGGCTGGTGACCCACAGGAGAGAGATACTCCTTGTCTGCTAAAGTTAGAAAAATCATGGAGAATGACTCTTGATTGTCTGGTGTGGGTCCCCTGTCCATTACGGAACCATCACTATGTCCAGGAATGGGACAGTATGACTGGCTTAGACAGAGTCTTTTCTAGAAAGAAAGAAGTAGTGGTAGGATGAGGTGCTAAGCAGACTAAAACAGTGGCCACTTTAACAGCTGAAAGTCATTTCTAGATATCTTTAATTGCACGAAAGATGATCTTGTGTGATAACTATTGGCAAATTACAGATTAAAAATTCAATGTGTAATATGGTATCGAGTTTGCAAGGAAATCATATATACACACATACATGTTAATGTAAACACATACATGTATATTTGCAAGTGATAAAGACAGTATAAATACATTAAAATAATAATGATAGTTATTTCTGGCAGGATAGCAGGTAATTTATATTTAGTGTTTATGCTGTATTTTTCTGTATTTTCTACATGTTTAGAAATGAGTACAAGCTATTAAGAAAAATGTATGCAAATAACAAAGAGCCTAGAATATTTTTTCCCTCGAGATACCTTTAAAAAGAAGTGTTTACAGGCTGAAGTTTTACCATCTTGAGAGCTTCTGAGTACTTTTAATGAAGTGATTTTGGCGAGATTTTGAGCTATTTGCCACTTGTTCTGGAATACTGGAAATGGAAATGGCAAATAAAATGACATTTACGATACAGAGCTATTCATTCTGTAGAGTTTAGTGATTAATACTAAGGAATTCTTTATATTATCTCTGCAGCTTTCACATTTAGAAAACAATATGAGGCTTTTGCGCTGTTTCCTTTTTTTCACATCTTAAGCTCCATACTAATATGGTTCAAGCAGTGAGCTTTGACTGAAATTAAATTCCTGTTTCTGTTAACTACTTGTGTGATGTTCCACAAGCCAGTTTCTCTCTCCACGCTTTGATTTTGTCATCAATAAATTGATTGCTTCAAACTAGTTGATGAGTAATTCTAACTAGGATATACGTGTTCTATGAACTTGTACTGTGTAAGAATTTGGAATATGTAAGGTATTGAAAATGCTACTCCAATGAAAAGGAGTTCAAAGGAGTGAAAAAAAAGAGGAGTAGGAAAAAAAGTTTGCTTTTAGTCATTACTGAAAGGAAAAGTGTCTAAACACTGGTTATATAGCAGCCTTTCATCTCATGGTTTACTTCAATAATGGCCAAGCATAGCAATCTTGGGCAGATAGAGAGGGCCTAGGGCCTGGCTTTAAAGCTGAACACTAAGGAATCACTTTTCCAGTCTCAGATAACAACCATGGCAAGTCAGGATACAGAGATTTGGGGCTGTTTAGGCAAATGCTTGGGAGAAGGCAATGGCAACCCACTCCAGTACTCTTGCCTGGAAAATCCCATGGACGGAGGAGCCTGGTAGGCTGCAGTCCACGGGGTTGCTAGGAGTCAGACACAACTGAGAGACTTCACTTTCACTTTTCACTTTCATGCATTGGAGAAGGAAATGGCAACCCACTCCAGTGTTCTTGCCTGGAGAATCCCAGGGATGGGGGAGCCTGGTGAGCCTGGAGTCTCTGGGGTCGCACAGAGTTGGACATGACTGAAGCAACTTAGCAGCAGGCAAATGCTTACCAATAGAGGCAGTAAGATGGAGTGGTGGGGCACAGGGCGTTGTAACAGGTGGGTGGACCACAGAGAGTGGAGAGTGCCTACTGCATTAGGCTTGGTTTTAGGACTTAGTTTCTTGGCTAAAGGAACTAGCAAAACAAAGACAGGGCTCCAGCTGATCCCAACTGACCCTGTCAAATGCGTAGGGTCCCCAGCAGATTTCAAAGTAAAGCCTGATTAAAAGAACAAGTGTAAAAGCAGAGAGGTGGCTGTAAGAAGTGCAGCTTAGTTGTAAGAGGAGAGCATCAATCTTAACACTCTGCTGCTAAGCCCAAGCATACTAATTTAGAAAGGTTCTGATGCCAAAAAACAGGGGCTTTATAGAAAAAGGGGGCAATGATCTTCTCTATACTATGTTAGAAACATATGCCAAAATCCCTAATAATAATACTAATTGATAGAGAGCTTATACCTCAAGAATGAGTAGATTTTTCACACCCAGTTTGTTCTATATGTTGTTGATTAGTCGCTCAGTCATGTCCGACTCTTTTGCAACCCCGTGGACTATAGCCCACCAGGCTCCTCTGTCCATGGGATTTCCCAGGCAAGAATACTGGAGTAGGTTGCCATGGCCTACTCCAGGGGATCTTCCCAACCCAGGGATCGAGCCCTCATCTCTTATGTCTCCTGCATTGACAGGCAGATTCTTTACTGCTCAGCCACCAGGGAAGCCCAATGGGGAGATAGAAATTTTCAAAAAGTTTTCTTATATTCTCAGTCTTAGAGTATTGAATAAGTGTTATTGGTAAATTAGAGAATGAGGGTTGATGGTTAGTAAGATTAAGTGGTTTCTGGTTTGAGGATAAGTTAGGATGGCATTGGAGTTCACTGGGCTGGATTGTTGTGTTTTGCTAACCAGAATTCTCCTTATAGAGGATGGCATTTCCCCCTCGTTTACAAGTGCCAAGTCTGTATTCAGCAGAAAGGCCCTGGTGAAGATGCAGCTTTTGAAGGATGTTGTTGGAAAAGACACATACAGAATAAACAATAAATATGATGATACATACCCCCCTCTCCCTGTTGAAGAAGTTATCCAACGGTCAGAGTTTATTATTGGGCAAGAGGTGGAATATGACATACTTGTCAACAACTGTGAGCATTTTGTGACTTTGCTTCGATACGGAGAAGGAGTTTCAGAGCAGGTGAGTTTTCTTTAGGAGAAATAAAAATTTCTTACATTGGGAAGATAATAACTACCCAGTCTTGATCAAGTTTTCAGACCTCAAACAAATGGAAAAGAACAAGAATATATGAGAACACTGAAGGACAAAGAAGGGAATTGAATTACCCAAGGTCACTCAGAAAGTTCATGACCAAACAGACGAGAACATTTTGTGTCATGAATCTGGGGCTAGAAGGGACTTGAAGCAGAGTCAAGACCATGTCTTTCTGTCTGTCTTAATGCCCCCGTCCTTCAGTATTTTTTTTTCATTACCGTACCATACAGCAGTTAAATCAGTAACTATATATATTGAAAAGAATGTTGACTTTTTTGAGTGGGAGTTCCTTTGCCAAAAACATAGATGATAGTACTGAGATTCTTTTCCATTAACTGAAAGAGGCTAACTGATACCATGGATTTGTGGATGTCTTCAATTTCCTTGCAACACTAATTTCAAAGAAATGTTGTGCTTTTAAGTGGATCCAACGCTAAAGCATCTGCCTACAATGAGGGAGACCCAGGTTCAATCCCTGGGTTGGGAAGGTCTCCTGGAGAAGGAATGGCAACCCACTCCAGTATTCTTGCCTGGAAAATCCCATGGACAGAGGAGCCTAGTAGGCTACAATCCATGGAGTCACAAAGAGTCAGACACGACTGAGTGACTTCACTTTCACTTTTGATTCATTGAGCTTTTGGATGATTTTTTAGTGGATTAATTGACTTTATTTTTAAAGTAGCTTATAGTTTTGGTATTTACCACCACTGTTCGGTAGTGTAGCAGCTTCCTCACTGAAAGCAAGCTTGATTCAGTTGCCCTTTCCCTACTTACCTTCCCAGCAATTCAGTTGCATCATTGATGTTTTAACCCAAAGATTTATTAAAATTAATATATAAAGGCTCCTAGTATCTTGAAATGGTGGATCTGTTGTATAAATGTCTATTCTAAGGATTGAAATTATAACGCCGCTCACGAAAGCTTGGAAGAATGGAAAATAGAACATAATGAAAGGATACATTTGTTTTTATTAAGAAATAATTTAATTGGAAATTCATTTTTACTAGGAAATACATTACTATAATGAACTATACACATGTAGCAATAAATTGTTTCTGAGCCAAAACACAGAAGATACAGACATAAATATCTGCTCATTTTTGCATTGAAAAGTAGTGTATAGCTAGGAAATAAAGTTGTTAATGATAAAGTTATCCACAGTACTCAATCAGCAATTTTTTAAAATGTGGCTAAATCAAAAGATATTACAGGTCTCTTTTTGCTCTGACTCTTACTTGTACTCTATCTTCTTTTCACCTTTCATACCCAGATAAGACCCATGAAAAAGTAACTATTTTTCAAGAACTAGTAGAACTCTTCTCTAGCAGGTTCTGATGGGTGTAGTAACAGCCTTAAAGACACATTTGAGCTTTGGAATTCTGCTGATCTGAGCTAGAACCCCATCTTCACCACTTCTAACCTGGATAACTTTGGACACGTTTATCAGTTTCCTAATCTGTCAAACAAAGTTGTTTCATAGATTGTAAGAGATTTTTAAAGTCTCTTAGCATGTTCTATTAGCAGCAGCGGCAGCATGTTCTGTTAAATATTATTCATCCCAATAAAAGGTATACTTCCATCGATATTACTTTTTATTTTAGCAATTTTATAGCTCTTTGTTGATACGCTTCAGTAATATTCTGTTGATCTAACAGAAACTGCAGCATTTGAATTACTATTTTTATTACTATCAATAATAGTACTACTAATAGCTAATGTTAGATTTGTTTCTGGGGTCCCTTTAAGGCTCAAGGATCTTGAGCATAGAACAGTTTCCTTGGGAAATGGCTGTGTATTTCCAGTTCAGTTCAGTTCAGTCATTCAGTCGTGTCTGACTCTTTGCGACCCCATGAACTGCAGCACGCTAGGCCTCCCTGCCCATCACCAACTCCCGGAGTTCACCCAAACACATGTCCATAGAGTCGGCGATACCATCCAACCATCTGATCCTCTCTCGTCCCCTTCTCCTCCTGCCCTCAATCTTTCCCAGCATCAGGGTCTTTTCAAATGAGTCAGTTCTTCCCATCAGGTGGCCAAAGTATTGGAGTTTCAGCTTCAACATCAGTCCTTCCAAAGAACACCCAGGACTGATCTCCTTTAGGATGGACTGGTTGGATCTCTTTGCAGTCCAAGGAACTCTCAAGAGTCTTCTCCAACACCACAGTTCAAAAGCATCAATTCTTCAGTGCTCAGCCCTTTTTATAGTCCAACTCTCACATCCATATGTGACTACTGGAAAAATCATAGCCTTGACTAGACGGACCTTTGTTGGCAAAGTAATGTCTCTGCTTTTGAATATGCTGTCTAGGTTGGTCATAACTTTCCTTCCAAGGAGTAGGCGTCTTAATCATGGCTGCAATTACCATCTGTAGTGATTTTGGAGCCCCCCCTGGCCAAATAAAGTCTCTTACTGTTTCCACTGTTTCCCCATCTATTTCCCAGTTAAACAAAAAACGGTAAATGATAAAAAGATTAGAAAGGTGGAAGGATTGTGGGTCCTATCCTTTTCTTCTTTGTACTTTTCTGTATTTTTTTTAAAAATTAATGGACTTTGCTTTTTAGAGTTTTAAGTTTACAGCAAGCAACAAGTATATACAGAATTCCCACATATTCTCTACCCTCCACCCCGACACACACACACATATCCTTCCCCACTGTTAGCATCCCATAGCACTGTGGATTATTTGTTATAAAAGATGAGCCAACATTGATACATCATTATCAACCAGAGTTCATACTGAAGGAAACCAGAGCATACCACCCCAAATATGTTACTTTGGCATAAGGATTATTTTGAGCAATTAAGAAGCAATTGAGTAGGAGCAGAAGGAAATAAAGCTCACTGCCCTCCCCCTATTTTTCTAAAAGTAGGACAGAAATTTTCAAAGGTATCCTGCCTCCCCACTCTACCAGGAAGGACAAAAGGTAATCACCCAGGACAGCCCGTGTTTAATGTACGACCCTTAGCAGCCTGGAGAGGGCACTAGAGGAATCTACTTAACAAACTTCTTACAGGCTTCTATATACCATTAGTTTCCTACCTTCCCACAGGTTGTTGCCCTTGGAAGAGGAACCACTTTTCCCTCACTTCTCTACAAATTTATTTTTCTTTGGTGAAGATGCTCTATAAGTCTGAATTCTAAGTGACGTCTTTGAGTTACTTCTTCCCTGAATTTCTACCATGAGTGTATGAGACGTGCATGTTAATCAACCGCTGTTCATTTTCCTCTTGTTAATTTGTCTTTTATTACAGAGCCTCAGCTGAGAACTTAAGATGGGTAAAGAAAAGAATTTTCCTCTCCTCGGATAGTTAACGTTAGAGTTCACTCTGTGTTGTACCTTCTGTGGGTTTTGACAAATATATAATACATGTATCCATCATTACAATATCATACAGGATAGTTTCCCAGGCCTGAAAATCTCTATACTCTGCCTGTCATTCATTCCTCCCTCTCCATAAACTTCTGATAATCACTAATATTTTTTTTTTACTGCCATATGTTTTATCTTTCCCAGAATGTCATATAGTTGAAATCATACAAAGCAAAATGCACTTAAAATTCTTCCATGTCTTTTCATTAGATGGTGTGATTGCTCATTTCTGTTTATCACTGAATAATATTCCATTTTCTGGACGCACTACAGTTTATTTATCCACTAACCTACTGAAGGATATCTTGATTGCTTCCAAGTTGTGGTGATTATGAATAAAGTTGCTAGAAACATTTGTGTGCAGCTTTTTTGTGGATGTAAATTTTTGACTCATTTGGATAAACACCAAGGATTATGATCGCCAGATCATATGGTAAGAGTATGTTTAGTTTTGTTAAAAGAAAAAACAACTGCCAAGCTAGCTTCCAAAGTGGCTGTACTATTTTGAATTCCCACCAGTAATGAATGAGAGTTCCTGTTGCTCCACATCTTCTTTAGCATTTGGCATTGTCAGTGTTTTGGAGGTCAGCCATTCTCATAGGTACGTAGTGATATCACCATTGTTTTAATTTCAATTCCTTAAATATGTATGATGTTGACCATCTTTTCATATATTATTTGCTATCTGCATATCATATTTGGTGATGTGTCTCAAACTCTTTTGCCCTTTTTTAATTGGGTTGCTTACTTGTTTGCATGTTTTTGAGTTTTAAGAGTTCTTAGCATATTTTGGAAAACAGTCCATCAAATATGACTTTTGCAAATGTTTTCTTCCAGCCTGTGGCTTGTCTTTATTTTTATAAATTCCTAAAATCAACATTTCTCACTGTGAGTCTAAACAAGTTACTACAATACGCCTGTCTTTGTGCACTATGGCAGCACCCTTGAGTGTGCCTGTGCGAGCTGACACGCAGTTCACCTGACTGTGCTTCATTGCAGCACTGTAGCCTTAGAGTCTCGGGGGAAGAGAGATTTCTGATAACCACTGTAGTTGTCTGTGACCCAGCTTCACTGATACCTGGACCCAGCTGCTTCAGCTGTAGCTAACATTTCACTGGGCATGTATAGATCCTCAGAATCATGCCTGCCCCCCATCCCACACACACACCTGAAAGCCCTGTATAGGACAAAGTGTGCAGGATAGGATTTGGTGATCTGATAATTCTAAATCAGTCACAAAAAGTTCTTGTTCATGCTGGCTCACCACAGACATCCTGGGATTTTTTTAATCTTGCAGATCGATCCTGTTACACGTAACTCTAAGGGACTGTCCAAATTATGTGGGATTTTTCCATTTAGAATGCAACTTGAAATAAATAAATGTTTGGAATTTGGGGACCTGCACACTGGAAGTGGTTTATTATAATTTTATCTTGCCTGTGCAGTCTCAGGGGATTTTGATTTAGGACTGAGTTGTCTGTCCTCTCCCCAGGTCTCTTAGATGTAGAGATTTCTCTCACGTGTCCTGTTTCTAGTGGCTGAAAGACATCCAGTGAGTTAGGACTGCATCTAGCTGTCCCCCTCCCCTCCAGGATCCTGCAGGTTTTCCCAGGGCTGTCCCCTGCTGCCATTTGACACCTCTGTTTACAGACACCAATTACACCTTCCAGTTTTTTCACTGCCTGCCACTTTTCCTGTGTCAGACTCTTTGGGATCTCAGCATCTGCCTGGAATTGCATAAGGTTTGGGCTTGGTTTGCAATCCTTGATCCCTGTCTGATTATTGATTCTGCCCCTTTTTGGAATTCTGCCAGGTATCTTGTATCTCCCACCCCATTTTTGCTCCCCGTGTCCTTTGTGGGTAGTTCTCTGCTACAGTGAATTCTGCTTGGAAACAATTTAGGTAGCAACTAATTAAGAATTACAAATAAAAGAAATAGCCAACCAACCAAATACATAAAATTAAGAGTTGTAAACTAAAATAGGATTTTTCCATTGTTTGCCAATGTCATTCTCCCTGGCAACTGGGGATGGTGGCAGAGCAGAGAGTTACAATTATAGGCCATGTCCCTACAGACCACAGGGTGGTGTAATGAAGTGAATACTCTTTGTGCTGCTTTCCTGGCCAGAGCCCTTGCTGCCTGTTCCCCACAGGGAAGCCTCAGTTAGGGAGGGAGCATTATGTTGCATAGGGGGGTGGCAGGCTCAGTGGTGGAGGGCTATGGGTTAGAGGGCATGCTCCAGTGTTAGCTGGGTCAGGTTTTTCAGCATTTGGGCTGGTCCCCAGAGTTGTTTAGGAAAAATGTTTAGCTTTATTTGAAAGCCTGACTCTTAACTCTTAGAAAACAACTCTTGTTTTCCAAATATCTGATGACACTGAAGTATCTGAATGTGACCTTTGGGTCATAAAATTGCACTCAAACCCTTGCAGATGGAAGGTAATATTAGTTGAGTGCCATGCAACCATGAATATTCATCAGTTCCCTCATCATGATGATGATTAATACCCTTAAAGCTATAAATGTCTGAACTCCTTTATGGACAATTGAACTTGAAAGTGATTTATTTTTGTTTGTCTACATGAGAAATTAATTTTTGCCATAATAGTTAACATTAGTATTGACTTATCTTGAAGTTTGTTTATTGGAATATAAAGTGTATCTACCAAGTAAGAGTGTATGGTATTTAGCTCAGATCACATTCCTGAATTATTTTCCTAACAGCTTTAAGTCAGAGAACACACACACACATGCACACACACGTCCATCCAAATGCTGTCATCTTTTTAATAGACTTCTTGAGTGAGTACTCCTGTTTTCTTGTCTACACTCCCTCGACCAATGCACACACATACACGCACACACTATTCACCTTGGTCTAGACCCAGCCAAATGAGTATGTGCTTAGGAGGAGAGGGTATATAGGGGGAGGACACATGATTCAGGACTAAACTATATCTAAATGCCCTGGTGCTACTACCTCCCTTGGGCAAATGACTTTTAACTTCTCAAATTGTATAAAACAGTAATGCTATACTGTCCAGGTGTACCATGATGATGATTAGGAATTGTGGCATAATAAGTTTATAAACTATCAGAGGCTATAAAAATAGGACTATATACCTATGTGTATTTATATCTTTGTCATAATAATTACATTTATTTCATCTTCGTACAAGATTTTAATTTTGCATTCGCCTTTAAGTTCATCCATTGTACATTAAAATGAGTCTCTGATTTAGGAAACAAGCTAAAGCTGAGGTTTAGGACACTAAGATGCTTTTAGAATAAGATGTGTTTTTGATTCCTTTTTCCTTGTAGGCCAGCCGAGCGATAAGTACCATTGGGTTTGTGACAGCTGCTGCTGGTGCCTTCTCCTTCCTGGGCTTGTTTCCAAAAAGACTAAGACCAAAATTCTATTAATTTACTGAAGAGATATTGGAGCTGAAGGAATTTGTGAGGAGGAAAAGTAACCTGGGATGAATACTTATTTTCAATGCATCATTATTGTTCCAAATTTCCAGTGATGGATGGCAGACTCTTTAATAAATTGCTTACTGGCATTATCTCATCATTGAGCCATGGAAATTTTTCTTCCTTAGTAGTATAGATTCATGTGGTAGCTTGAACAAGAAGCAGTGGCCTTTTGAATGAACCAGTGGCAGATCTTAATATCACATCATCATTTATCCTTTTTCTTCTATAAATATTGTTTTTCTTTCCCCTGAGGGTAACTATTTTGCCAGAGGGATGAAGAACCTTTTATATGTGACCGAAAAAAATGTTAAAAACCCTTAATTGTTTAGATTGGTATCAAAATTCATATGCCTTTTCTGATGAGAGAAGAAATTTGAAATAAAGCATTTGGTCAGGTAGCTTAAGAATCTTTTATTAATAAACTATCTGAGAGTGGATACTCATCTCCTTGACCCTGTGTAGGTGTGAGCAGGAGGTGAATGGAGAAGGAGCTCTTGGTTCCAGTGTCTCAGATCCAATGATTTCCCTGGCAGCAACTCCTTTGTTAAGAGTATGTGACAAGCAGGAATGGGCTGTTGCTTCTACCAAGTTCCATTGTTCCCTTTGGATTTTGAAGTATTTGAAGAGTTTGGCCCTTTAAACCTAAGTTCAGTTCAGTTCAGTTCAGTCGCTCAGTCGTGTCCGACTCTTTGCAACCCCATGAATTGCAGCACGCCAGGCCTCCCTGTCCATTACCAACTCCCAGAGTTCACTCAAACTCACGTCCATCGAGTTGGTGATGCCACCCAGCCATCTCATCCTCTGTCGTCCCCTTCTCCTCCTGCCCCCAATCCCTCCCAGCATCAGTCTTTTCCAGTGAGTCAACTCTTTGTATGAGTTGGCCAAAGTACTGGAGTTTCAGCTTTAGCATCATTCCTTCCAAGGAACACCCAGGGCTGATCTCCTTTAGAATGGACTGGTTGGATCTCCTTGCAGTCCAAGGGACTCTCAAGAGTCTTTTGAACACCACAGTTCAAAAGCATCAATTCATTGGCGCTCAGCTTTCTTCACAGTCCAACTTTGACATCCATACATGACCATAGGAAAAACCATAGCCTTGACTAGACAGACCTTTGTTGGCAGAGCAATGTCTCTGCTTTTCAATATGCTATCTAGGTTGGTCTTAACTTTCCTTCCAAGGAGTAAGTGTCTTTTAATTTCACAGCTGCGGTCACCATCTGCAGTAATTTTGGAGCCCCCCAAAATAAAGTCTGACACTGTTTCCCCATCTATTTCCCATGAAGTGATGGGTCAAGACCATAGGTTTAAGGTGCCATATTTAGAAAACAATATCCTATATTACTTTTTATGGCTTTTACTAGAGGTTCAAGGAGTGTGGCTCAGACTGTAAAGCAGCTTCCTGCAATACAGGAAAGTTGGGTTCGATCCCTGGGTTCGATCTCCAGGGAAGATCCCCTGGAGAACGGAATGGCTACCTACTTCAGTATTTTTTGCCTGGAGAATTCCATGGATGGAGGAACCTGGTGGGCTATACAGTCCATGGGGTCCCAAAGAGTTGGACATGACTGACTAACACTTTTACTTTTTCAATCAGGGAGAGACTCATGATTTTATTCTTGCATTTTATTGATTATGTGTTGGATGAAGCAAACAACTTTTTAATACCTTTCCAATGGAATTCTTGTTTGGTAGCAGATGGGGAAAAATGGATGACAGTCTATCCTGGGATTATATCAGATATTATAACATTACCCTCCAAACCACATTGCTAGTCAGTGACATCTTTATTGTATCATGGCCAAAAGCATGACATTAAATAAAGGAAAAGTTTAAGTAAATATGGGGGGTTGTGGTGCAGGGAGGGAGACAAAAATACGGTAAATAAAGGTAACAAAACAGCTGCCTCAAAGTCTTTGACATAGTAAACTGATTTGATTTTACTCCTGGGCCAGAAAGTCTGTACAATCTAATTGTAGGATTAAGAACAATGATAACAAGAAATGGCCATGTGCTTCCATCAGGGCCCATAGAGAACCTGTCTTTCTTCCTCTTCCCTGACTAATCCCTTCCCTTTCTTATGGCACCAATTCTGTTTCCAGATAAACCCCAAAACTCTGTCTTCCTCCCCTGTTCCTCTGGGAATAGTGTCTTCTATCTAATAGCATGGTCCAAAATTATCCTTTCATTTTTATACTAAATTCAATTTCTTATTCCTATTATGTCCTACTCTTAAGTAACAGTAACATTAAAAAAGAAAAAACAAACAAACAAACAGGCTGTTTCCTAGTATTGTCAAGTCTGGGCAGAACTGGCAGCAGCTTTATGTGTTACATCCCCCAGGATATGCTTACTTTTTAGTAAAGATGACTGCAGAGGACAAATCTTAGCCTTGAACAGGAGACCTGGGTGTGGTGGAATTACCACACTGCCTGTGACAGAGGGAATGGAATTGGCAACTCAGAGGATATTTTGAGGATCCTTGAACTTCTTTTGGATAGCTGGACGTGCCCACTCCAGAAGACAATCTTAGCAATACTGAATAATTGTTACAAATGCACTTTTAAATTAAATTCATGGATTTATTTCTTCACAAATAGTGTTCAGGGCTCTAGTAATGTTCCACCTTAAGGGTCAGCACACAAAGTTAGTCATCAGTTTCCCCCCAAAATGGCCACTCTTGGTGACGGGCAGCTTCAGCCTGTCCATTTATATGTGGCCATGTTCACTGTGCTTTTATCAAACATCTTTTTCCAAGACTAGTAAACATTTCTCTGAGTGTATTTTTAGTGAATTAGACTAGATTAAATCAAAGTCTAGAGACCAAATTTATCCTGTCCCACCCCACCTTCAAAAAGATGTGTGAAATAAAGGTATCACCTATCAGACACCTAATAGATTGTAGAAGAAACTGAGAGAAGCTAAACGCTTATTGAAAAAAGATTAAAAAATATTTTTATGCTATCTAGATATACTAGAGTATCAACTGAATCCTCTCATTCTAAAAGTCAAATTACTAGAGATATGTCAGCTCAAGGAACCTGAGCTGCTGTATGTTTTAGGTTGACATATTTCTTAATCTTTAGCTAAAAATATTTTTGATGTTCTTTTATTGGTATCCACTAAATTATACATATTTAAAAAATTATCACCCTCCAAGAGCTGTGTATTCAAGAAAAGGTTAAAAAGCAAATAGAATATAAATATAAAATGCTTGTTTTCATAGGAATTTGCATTTATGCTGCTGGCCTGTATAACAAAGTGTATGGTACTGTTTACAGCAATGAATTGCTAAAATGTTGAGATATTTTTTCAATCCTAAAGATCTCATAATTGTAAAGACATGATTGAATCCATATATCACAGTATTAGGCATGTAATTGACACTCATGGAATGGGACTGGTTAGCTAATTGCCTATGACCCATTAAAGATCCATTTAATTAGCAAAGTTAGATTTATGGTTACAAGGAAAATGTAGTAGGTAGTTTAAAATGTTCACTAGGAATAAATATCCTCTCAAGGTCACAGTGAGGTTGATATATGTTAAAGGTAATAATGTGCAGAACGTATTTGTAAAGGATGTACCCTTTCTTGTGATCCTTAATGTGCATCTAACAATTGATTTAGATTATGAAAAGATGAAATGGAACTTAAGGTTGTTTAATATTCTGAGAATTGCCATGCTGTAGATAAAAACATTATGGGTTCCTTCCCTGGGATTGATTTTTTTTCAGATGAGCAATGATGAGTCTGGGCCAACTTTTAGAGTGAGAACTTGAGATTTTTCTTTGTCAGTAATAAAAAGCAAATAAAGGTACCATAATTCTTAAGAGTGAAAAGTAAATTTTAATAGTTTTATTATTTTTGTGATCTAATTTGGAACCTCTAGCTCACTAGCCCCAAAGCAATATACTTGGGAGATGCCAATTTGAGTAGAGTTTGCTTAGCTGTGCCCAAGCCAAGGTTATAAACAATTATCAGACACCTTCATCTTTCTCCACTTCCACATTTAACAACAGGGGTGAATTTTCTGAAGTAAATTTCAATTCTTGTTTCTCTATTAAAACCATATAAAGAACCAAAAAGAAGAATTCTGTGACCTGGAGAAAAGATATATGCATAGATGTTCTTTGCAGGCGAATATAAGATTAAGTAAATGTGTGACAAATTATTGAGAGAAGCTTTTTTAAATATATAGATTCTTTTATTTCAGTAGATAAAAATACAAATACATTGGTGAAACTTTCAAAATTAAACTCCTTTAATTTTTCTTTCTTCTATTGATGTTCATACTATTACTTTTACTACCATAAAGAGCTGTGCATTTGAAGCAAGTCATGCTATGCATTGTGAATAAAATTTGTTAGAAAAAAAAAATGATACTTTAGAAAATGCATTATTTTTCTTAATGATAGAGGATGAGGTCAAAATAAACATATGTAAAGTCCTTTGTTGCAAGGTTCAATGCACTGGGAAAAGCACTTTGAATCTTCAGATGGAGGAAGAAAATAAAAGGGTAGACTATTATCACCTCTCTACAATGTTTTAGATTCTGGTAAAAGGAGGATGCTATTTAACAATTCTGATTACAATCTGGTCCAGAAATGTTGTTCTGTGGTTTGGCCTCCCAAATTAAGTTTTTCTTTTGGAATCTGTTCAGAACTTTCAAAGCCTTGGTTGATGTAGAATCCATTTCTGCCATCGCCTGAATAATCTGTCCTGTTTGTAGGAGGCCAGGTTGGATCTTTTGCCAGTTTTCTTTGCCAGATCCTATACTGACTTTTAGAATAGATTCCAAATTCTTTCTTGATCAATAGCCAGAGCGCTCTATTTTGAAGGATGGCATCCTGGAAAATCAGGTGGAAAAGACAATCAAACCATCACCTATTTTCCCTGGCAGCCAGGTTGCTCATTGCTACCCTGTTCCCCCAGGCCTCCTCTAAATGTGCTTATTATTTATGCTCAGTGGCCACTTCTTGCAGCCCCATGAAGCCTAGCAGCTTCCTGGGTTCATTTCCTTGAGAACTGAGTGAGCTTGTGTTCATAGAAATCTGCCAAAAGCTTACAGTCTTTCATTTCCACAGATTTCCTAGTTCAATTCTGGCAGGAGAGTCACTTAGAATTATTTTACTGCCAGAATGAAATAGCAAAATAATGTACTCAAAATCAAGAAAAGAAAAAAAAAAATCACTGTTACTTGCTCCCTGATACAAAGAAGGCATCAAGTAATGGTTTGTTGAATGAATGAATGAACTCTAAAAATCAAATGGGTTTTGCTTTCCATTTTTTGTTGTTGTTTAGTCACTAAGTTCTGTCTGACTGTTCTGCGACCCCATGGACTGTAGGCTCTGCCAGTCTCCTCTGTCCATGGAATTTCCCAGGCAAGAATACTGGAGTGGGTTGTTATTTCCTACTCCAGGGGATCTTCCCAACCTAGGGGTCAAACCCACATCTCCTACATTGGCAGGCAGATTCTTTACCACTGAGTCACCAGGGAGGCCCTTTGCTTTCCATTTTGGGGGTTCTCTTTTTTCTACGATTACAAGCACACACAATTTTATGCATTTATAGTAATAGAAGTGCTCAAATATTGCATTCCACTTTCTCTGTCATATACAGTTTGTAGCTACCATCTTCTCAATAATCATTTTTAATGATTGTATAACATTTACTCAAATTTCTATATTACTATTTAATAGCACCTCTACTTTTGAAACACTTGATTCTAATATTTTATCACCAGATAATACTGTGATGAAAATCTTCACACATGTAAAATTTTCTTTCTTTTTAAGTTATTTTTTAAATGAAATCTCAGAAATGGAACTCCTTAAGAGTATGAGAAATTTTACATGCATTGTATACCATGGAATATTTATATATACACATATTTTTTCTTAATTTGGCTGATACCTTTTCTCAAGGAACTTCATGAATCTTTTCTTTTAAACTGTCCCTTAAAAAATAGTACCTGAGTTTTTCACTGAGAAGGTAAATTCATTTAGTGACACTGAGTAGAAGAGAAATGCTATAGAAGACCTTCAAGGTTAAGAATTGACTAGAATGAGCAATGGCTTCCCTTCTCTCTTAATTAAGGAAGCCCACCTAGACAGTTCTTCACACTAAAAGGTCTCACTGAATTTTAGAGCTGGAAGGTCATTTGATCTAGTCTCTACCAGATTATTAAGACTTCTAGGAAAGTACAATATAAGGCCTTCATGTGAGACAAAATTAGCTAATTTGATGTTTTGCTTCCTACACTGCAGATACTGAGAGCATTTCTATGCAGCCTTCATAGAATTTTAAATCATTCTCATTTCCCCCAAAGAGAACACTTAACAAACACTTAATAACTATTACTTTTGGGGGATAAAAGTGGTTGCTCTAAACAATGAGCATCTGTTGAGAGTCAGCACTTTATTTATCCTTCCCCCCAGATAGTGAGCCATACAGAAACTTTACCTCTACAAAGAAGGCCACACAGAACTGGGTGAGAGCTGCCACCAAAACTGAAACCCTCCATGGTGTTACAGTCGGGACAAACTGTTGAAAAAGAAATACTACCTTTATACTTTGCATACTTTATACTTGACATACATTCTCTTATTTAATTTATATATATTTGTAACAACTCTCTGGGCTTAGAGGGTAGACGTTCCTCTCTCAGCTTTACAGACGAGAAGGTCAATACCTTGCCCTAGGACTCAATACCAAGAAATAAATGGCAGAGTCAGAATTCAAATAAAGTCTGACTGCCTCTCGCCCAGTGCTCCCTCCACTGCCTGATGATAAACATGGAATCAACGTGCCCTGGATCAAAGACATGAGACAGGACACTTTGGAGCCTGTGTTCTCTCTCTTCATTTTTATCTTCTCAAATACAAGAAAGATTCAATCATGCATCTAATGATATTATTACTTCTAATGCTCCCAAAGCAAAATCTACTTGGAGCTCATTCGTTCAGTAACATTGACATATGAGTAAAAGAAATAAAAGGTAGACAGAGGTTCAAGTTTATTTTGATAGACACTTGGTGAATAATTTTTGAATAAATACTCTCATCCCTAAATCTAATGCCTTGATGAAAGCTGAACTGGCTCAGTCTATCTCCTTTTAAGGATTAAAGAGTACCCTTAACAACCAAATACACTTATTGAATAGGTGTGAGATCTACAACTTCCTATACATACATCCATAGCAAAAGATGAATTATGAAATTCCTTTTTTGACCCTAAAAGGTAGGATGACTGTGTAGAGGCTGAGCTCCGTTTAGGACTAAAACCACAGATCCTCCATAATGTTTAAATGCTCACCTTTGATTCTTATTCCTGTTCTCATAGGTTATTTAAAGTAACAACATGTTATTTTTCCTCCTAAGTGGAAACAGCCTTTCTCAAGGATGTGAAATAGGCTTGCTGGGTAGCAGGTGGTCTGGAGAGGGCTGTGAGATCCGGCAGTGGGTCAGATGGTGGTGGAGCACTTGGCCCTTTGCCGCATCCTGCTACCGCCCTGATCTGAGAGGTCACTTCTCCATGCCTTGGCCTGGAAGGCACTTGTCACATCACTTTGGAATTATCTTCTGTGATGCTCTCCCCTCCTAGCTTCTGAGCTATTTGAGAGCAGTGACCACATCGTACTCGTTTTTGTAACCCCAGTGCCAAGCCCACTCTGAAGCTTCACAATGCTTTGTAAGTGACTGAATGGTCTGGGTTTTCATATCCTAACTGCTTCTCTCTCCACAGCCTGTCTTCTCTCACACACAGCATTCCTGCTGTCATGTAACGAATCTGTCTTAAGTGCTCCACTGAAAAACCTGCTCTGATGTCTTCAATGACTCCCATTGCTCTTGGCATAGTGTTGAACCATCATTGTCTGCCTTCCTCCATCCACGTCTACTCCACAACTTACTGGCTCAATCTTAGCTAACCTTCTAGGTGGTCTGTGAAACAAATCTTGCTTTGGATTTTCCTCTCGGCCATTCCACATTCTCTTGCATTTCTAAAACGAAAGAGATTGGGCCAGCCCTCTCTGCTTGTGCTTAGGCTGTTCTCCTAGTTGGGAATATCCCTGCCTCCTACTTAGCAAAGTCAAACCTATCCTTCCAGACCAGATCAAGTTGCATCTCCTGTATGAAGCCTCCCGTGGAAGCCACAGGCCCCAGGGAGAGCTCCTCCTCCCTATGTCCCTCCCACTTCTCTCTGTTTTACACTCTCTTTAAGCATGGACGGCCTCAGGTGGCCATGCCATCACTTCACTGGGTATGGCTCATCTTTGGAACTAAACTATAGGTAGAGGGCCAGAGCCAATCTTTGTCTTTCTATTTTTCCTACAATTCTAGGTCCAAAAATAGGCTCAATAACTTATTAATAAATTTAATTTTAACCCTTGAAATAAGCGCCCCCCTCCATTGTCAGTGTCTTACAGACAGAATATGACTGGCTTACAGTCAACGTTTTCTTACTCTTCACAACTACATTATAAAGGACTTATACTATATGATTAAAAAATTAAAATTGGAGGATTAATTATTGTATTAATGCATTAATTTCATCGTATTAGTATAACATAGAAGAATAAAATATCCAAACACAGTGTTCCAGGTATAAACAGAATAAATGACCCAACTGATGATACTAATAATATGAAAACTCAGGCCAGCGTGTGTGAGATAGAAGTATGTTATTTGCTCTTCTAGTAAATGAAAATAGCCTCACAATTCTCAGTGACCAGAGAGAATATGGGCGTAACTGACTTGTAAATTATCAATACAATGCAAATACAGCCCCACTGCACATAGGAGTCACGGATTCCACATACCTCCATTCCACTGTATATATCTTGAAAATCAGAAAACTGAAGGAAAATTGTGAGGCCCAAGGCAGACGCCAGCAAAAATGAGAATATATCTGAAGAAACAGCAAACATTATTTTTAGATGCTGAGGGAATGTTTTCTGTAATTTGGCACACATGTTTCAATATCAATTATCTTTGTTGGGCAAATACTGGATACATCTTTAGATGTTTTGATATACCCTCATATGTTTTAAAATGTGTTCTAATGCTTACAAGACAAAGGTGATATCTTAAAAATATTTCCTTGAAAGGCTGAGTGTAGAGAGTTGGTAATTAAATATATTCTAGTAAACTCCATGAGGAAGTTACCTCAACTGAGGAGTCCTTGGGGCTGGGAAACCCTGCAGTGACCAGCTTATGTAAATGGTCACCAGAGAGTTCCTGATGCTTTATCACCTCGGGTCTAGTGAGTCGTTCATGAATAAATTGTTTACACAGTCAGTCTTCTTAGTGGCACCTCACTCTTCATTACTTAGAGAAGAGAGTACAAGGGTCTTGAATGATTGATGTTCAAGGCCTTCCACAGTCTGGTTCCAATCAGCCTTTCTAAACTGATCTCTGGTTGCTCTTCCTTAAGTTCTGGGAAAGTTAAACCATAAACCTGCTACTCACAGAGACCCAGTGCCTTCTAGCTTTCATGCCTTGGTTCACAAAACACCCTGTGTAGATGGTAGTCTTCCAGTCTTGGCAAGTTCCCAGTGTTTCTTAAAAAGCCCAGTTCCAATACCACTTTCTTTTAAAGACTCTCCAATTCTCCCTTACCAAGTTCTATTTCATATGGTGTTTATCACTCTGCTTTGTGTGGTCTTCATATATATATATTCAGTATGTTATAACCACCTGAAAGGGATTTTGATCTGCTTCTCTGGGACTCCAATTGGAAGTGGAAGTGAGAAACTAGCATGCATATCTGCTGGCTTCTTTCTCTCCAGCCTGCCCAGATGGCTTTACTTTGGGATGCTCAATTTCTCAGGATGCACAGTGCCAACATCCCTGTCCTTATTTCCCCACCCCCATCCCCTCTTGTGGCCATCAGCTTCTAGGTACTTTGTAGACAGTGCTTTATATATGCTGACTTTTCAATGGGATTAGCACCTTCAGGTCCAAACAGCAGCATTTAATCAGTGTTGCTGTGATATGATACTTACGGTCTTCAAAATTTAAAAACAAGCTAGATTTTCTCTTGTATTCTCTCTACCTCATTTCTTCCAGTGTTGATGGTTTATGGGCCCCCAACTCTGCATAGATCTACATTAAACAGAAATCAGAGGAACTATCCTGCTACAGTAGGCCCTATATTTTGAAGCCACAAGAGCTCTGTTTTAATCCTCACCACCTACACTCACCTTCATATTCATCCATGCCTCACTCTACATATACAACTAGATGTAACACCTCTTAGAAGAATACCCATGCTTGCTTGAGAGGCGTGTGAGGCAGAGAGAAGAAAGGAGGGAGCTGCATCTCCTAAAGTAAAGCAATCTGAGCAGATTGGTGATGAGAAGGTCCTAGGAGGTGGCTGTGTGGATTTTTAATTTCCTTCAGTGTTTCCAAGTCCCAAGGACCCAGATGTTGGGAAGAAGATGATGCCCCAAATGTCCATCCTGATGAAGTACTCACTGAAACTGGGCTGAGCACTGTGCACGTCATACTGCTCTCAGACTAGGGGTCCAAAAGCAGACCAGGCTAGGGCACAAATGAGCAGAATGGAAACAAAATGGTGAGGCTCTCTTCTTTAATTCAGCTTTGATTGGACAACTTCGTAAAGAACTGAAGTGAATGTTGCCCTCCTATAATTAATTATTAACGATGAGGAAACTGGAATAAAGGGGGTTCTGTTTGCACAGGTGATTTGGGAAAACAAGCCCTGGGCAAGCCATTATAGACTATTCTCAGATAAGAAGAAGCTTAAGAAATATTCACACCTGTTTCCATAAAAATTAAATCTGTACTTGTTCTATAGCTCATCATCATACAGTTGATCTGTCAAAGACTGTTAAAAAAGGTAAAGACTTTAATGTTACATTAAAATAGAATTGTGTATTTTAATAGCCATTCTGAGAACTTTTGACTTGTAACCTTGAGAGTATATGATTTACTATAAGATTATGTTTGTTAGAATATGTTTATAAAAAACTTTTTTTCATTTAAAATTACCAGTTATGTTTGACATAGGATTTGAATTTACCCACAAAATTTAAGTCCCTATGATGTAACTAGTTCAGCTCTAATTAACTCATTATATTTAGAATGACTTTGCAGCTATTATTCAAATTAAAGTACTATCCAATGTAATATATTCTCCTTGTAAAATATATTTACAATAAAATAGTAACCTGCAAAAATCGAATCTTGATTTGTTTTGACAGGAGCCAGGGACTTTATCAGATACTATATCAAAATTAAGAAAAATTTGAACAAAAATAAGAAATGCAGGAAAAAATTTGTAAAAACTGTAATTAAAACAAGATTTTAGCATGCTCTCAAAACCTCTGACAAAACAGCTATACAAAAGAAAATGGTGAGGGAGGGGATGAAAACAGAAAGCATGGGAATAATATAATTGCTAAAACTGTTTTTATATGATAATTTAGGAATAAGAATGAGACTGACTTCTCTAATATCTATGACTTTTTTTGAAAATTAGAAATTAGAGTTTATGACATATGATATACAAAATTGTAGTAAAATTTCCAGATCAGAAATATTACAGGCTAGATTTTCTTTGATCATGACAATAAAACTAGAAATTAGTAACTAAATTTAAAGGAAAAATCTCCCCATATACAAATCAAAATTCTAAAGAACTGTTGAGTCAAAAAGGAAACTAAGTCCATTTGGAAGCTATTAAGAAAAAGAGTAGTAAGAGAATGAAAACAAAATCCTTCCCTCTTGAAAACTGAAAACCACTATTCTTGTAACTAGTGGGTCAAAGAGGAAATTAAGTCATAATAAGAGAAATATGAAAATGTAAATAATGTAACCCAAACTATAATTATTGGTCTTGATGTTTTTTCTAATTTTATAAGACTAAAAGAAAATATATGGATTATAAAATCAATTCAAACATTAAAGAATTTTCCAAGGAAAGTAAGAAGAGGGGGAAAATGGGAAAAGCAAAAATGAATAAGTTAGAAAATAGAAAACATACAGAAGTATTAAATCTGAGAGCTGCTTATTTAAAGAAAACCAGTAAAAGTACATTTCTGGTAAGAATAAATGAACACAGTGCACATAAACATAATTAATATGAGAAGATATGAAAAGTTGTAGATGGCATTAAAATTATAACAATTTCATTCAAAACCCTGTCCTAAAACAAAATAATCTCAATGAAATGGAATTATGGGTAAATTTTTTTTTAATTTTAAAAAACAGTTTAAAAAGAGGATACCTATATAAATTTTCAAAAAATTAATTCTTTTAATGAAAATATTTGGAACCAGATGATTTTACTGGGCTCTCATAAACAGTGAAGGAATAGACTATTTCTAACCATAAAATATTTTTCAAAGGAAAGGAAAAGTCCAAGAATTTTGAAGTCTTAATATCAACACCTAAAAAATCTCTTAACACAAAATACTTCAGACCAATCCCAGACAAAATATAGATATTAAAAGCAATATTAAAAAACAGTAGGATTCATTTTAGTAAAAGTGAAATCCACCACAAATAAGTAGAATTTGTTCAAGAATATGGAAATATTTAATAAGTTTATTAATGTAACGTGTTCTAGCAATAGGTCAAAATAGAAAACAAGTATAATCATCCTAGTAGGAAGGATGAAGGGCAGGATGTAAGGAAGACAGTTGATGACATACATCTTCCATTTTATAATTTTAAAACATACTCTTGATTTACTGGAAATAGAAAGGTATTTTTCTTCACATGATGTGGCCCACTTTGAACCAATATTCAAAACCATATTTACAAGTGAAAAATTACTAGATGTATTTTTATGAAGGAGTGGAACTATCTGCTGCGTCCACTAGTACTTAACATTGTCCTGGAAATTCTGGATTGTACACTAAAACTGAAAATATAAATAAGCATTTTAGCTATTGGAAAGGAAGAAAGAACATTATTTTCTTTATTGGTAATGCCATGCGGCTTGTGGGATCCTAGTTCCCCAACCAGGGATCGAGCCCATGGCTCCTGTAATGGAAGAGCAGAGTCCTAACCACTGGACTATCAAGAAATTCCCTGTGGAACATTATTAATTGCAGATGATAGTAATTCCCTTTCTAGAACTGAGTGTATAGCAAAATTCAGAAAGGATTCTGAGTAGAAAATAAACATTATAAACAGCACTATATCATTCACATATATTTGTGATCATTGATTAGAAAATATAATGGGAAAAAGTCAATCACTATATAAAAAAATACAAAAAGCAGAAGATTCGTTTTTAAAATAAATGCATAGGATCTATAATGGAGAAAGCCACAAATATTTACTAAGAGACATAAAAGAAAGTATGAATAAATTAATAATACTCAAATTAGGACATGACTCATGACTAATCAATACAGCACATGCTTATCTGCACATAAACATGTTTCTGCCCTTGGGCTTTTTACCACCTGTGATAATTATGGTTCAGTACTCAATTTTAGAGCATTGCGATTGTTTCCTTCTCAGCCAATCACTTCACCAGTAAGTTGCAATTCTGGGGATAGTGGGAGAGTAGAAAAAACATATTTGAAAAGAAAAACTTCACACTTACAGTTTGTGTAGATAGGTTTTCGAAATGGCTTGCCCTTAGAAAAGATAAATGCTGTTGTGATACAGTTGATGGTGGTGATGGGCCACAGTGTGGTACTTTCAAAGCTTAAAACTGAACCAGGAACCAATGCTCCATTTCCAGTCCTGTTTCTTGACAAACTCACATTTGTTGAGAAATTACTCTGGCTGTCCAGAAAGCACTTACTGGAAAAGAATAACCAGCATTTATGGAACTTTCATTGTATTTTTATCCTGCCAGTAGGAAAAAATTAACTAATCATGACCCAGGGACCTCACCTTGCAAGCTGTTCCAGCAAATAACTACCAGGATATATTTTGTTCACCTCTTGCAGTAGCAAAGCAGAAATAAACTACAGAGGAAGTCAAGATTGTTCTTTGTCCAGAAGCCTATCTAGAACAAATGATCTGTCTTGAAAGGGCTTGGATGACAATTTCCTATGAAATTCCTTTCAATTCACAGCATATGAACTCTATGTGTATGTATGCGTGCATGGTGTGTTTCCTTTTGTGGACTGATATAAATCTCTTAACATGGGTCCTGAATTGGAATCTGCCTATTCTGACCCACTCTCCTTACATAGCCAAAACCTCTCCATGAGGATTTGAACAATCTCCTGCTTATGAGTGTCTGTGTTTCTGTTTTGCTAACAAATTAAACTCAAACTTCTCAGGCAGGCCCAGAAGACTTTCAAACTCTGTTCTCAGTCAACCTTTCCAGCCTTATCTTTCGCCAGACTTCCCTTGCTCCTTATACTCCAATCATAGGGGAATATTCCTTTTCCCCTTTTGCACACCTCTGAGTCCAGACATCCTATTTCTCTCTGACACTCTTTACATTCAGTGGTGAGCATAACTAGTGCCCTTCAGTATTCTCTCTAGTGATGCATTTAGCTCATTGTTTTGCCATTATTCCTTCACATATTTTTATTTTCCATTCTTGGGATGAGAGTTCTTTGAATGTGAAATTTTGCTTCTGGTTTTGTTTCCCTTTGCTTGTTTGTTTTACTCAAATATGTAGCAAATTCTTAGCACCTAGCACAGTGATGCCACATATTTTCTCAGAAAAATATTTAAGATATGGACTTTCCCAGTGTTGACTGATCTATTTGCAATCTTCATTTTTCAGTAATCAAACCCACAAAGAGATTTGTTTTCATCAGCTTTCTTGTTTAGTTTCAAACTTTTTGCTACTATCACAACTGTTTAAAGATAAAATTCATTTTTCAATTGTGAATTCAAATGCAAGGCATAAGTCTTATCCTAGACTTCCTAGGCTCCCAGATGTGCTTTGCATACAGTAGATATTCAGTTGGTGCCTGCAGAATACATTAATGAAGCAAGCGATCAACAGTCACAGAGCTTTCTAGCCCAAAGGGAATAGGTAGACTAGAGGGCCTGAATTACAGAGTTTAACAGCAAAATATTTCTAATCTAATAAACTTGCATTGTAGATAAGACAGTTGAGTAGTTAATGACAAAGGCAGGACCACCCACCCATCACCATTTTGGTTACCCCAGGTTGCCTCCTAGGTTCATTCAGAAGGCTACGTCTCTGAATACATGTGCTCCAATTTGTGGAAAAATCTGGTTTTGAAATAAAAATGAACTCTATACTCTAAGTAATACTTGAATTGCTGAATTTGGGTTCTAAATGACAATCTTAGACATCATTCTGTAGTTTCCCATCTCTCCACTGATCCCTGGGGCTCTAATGCCTTCAGGATGACAGAAGAGGGAAGGGGAATTTGTACAAGCCCTACTCCAAAAAGATCAGCTCTTTCTGCCCTTCTCTTGGAGATCGGGCAGGCTTTGTCAGAAAAAAACAGTTTGAGCATCTAAGTTCACCTCATCTTACGCTTTATTTATAGTTAAGGAAATTAAAGCCCTGGGAGGTGAAGAGATTTGCGCTGTCTACAGTAAAATCAAAACACTGATACCATCAACAAATATTTTAATTTTAACATTCATTTGAAAAACTGAAACTAATATAAACAAATCTGTTTTGTATAGCAGGGGCCTGTTGACTTAAGCCCATCAGCCAAAGCTGACTTGACACCTGGTTTTGTCAATAAAGTTTTATTGGAACACTGTCACACTGACTTGTTTATGTGTTATCTCTGGCTGCTTTTTCACTGCAACTGAAGAGTTGAGTAGTTGCAGGAGAGACCACAGAGCCCACGAGGCCCAAAATTTTTACTACCTGCCCTCTACTAGAGATGTTTGCCAACTTCTGGTTTATATGACATCCAAACCACCAGGGAGTGAATATATTCATCCAGTCAAGTTTATTACATCTATATATCAAGAGCCAGTGTGGAGATCTTTTCCCACCCACTCCACATAGCTCACCCCAGGACTCTAGCCATTGACTCTGTCCTGTGTTCTATCCCATCACTGAGGTTTTGTAGTACAGAAACAACTTTGGTTAATTAAAATTTTTGAATATATTTCAAACTAATTTGAACAGAGTCATTAGATATCCATTGTACCACCTTCAGAAAGGAAAACTAAGGAACCAAACTTTACCTGTATCTGTAGACCTCACAATACCAGGGCTGCTGCTTCAACAAAAGAAATGCACAGACCAGCACAATGCAGTTGAAGCAGGTGTTCAAAACCACTGACAGCAGCAAAGGAGGGGAGAGAAGCTGTCCTGATGGTCTGTATGGAGCCAATTTTGGGTACGCATGTGTTGCACTCACTGAAAGACAAATGTATTTTTCCTAGGTCCAATTTCATTAGTGAGAATGAAAGATTGAGATGCATGTTATTCTGAGTCTCGCATCAGGGTTCAGATACAGTAAACATGCACTGAGGGTTTACATCTCGGTAAGTTCACTGCCCAGCTGCACACCAGTGCTACCCACCTTGGCCTCTTCCATGCTTTGGTTTCATCTTCAGAAAGGAAAAGTGATGGATTCAAAAGTTCTATAATTAATACATGTACCATATTGCATGGTGCAGATATTTTCTTTACCACCAGATTGGTCAGGAATGGTGTATAAAAGATGGCCTCCCGCCTGAATAAGAGTACTGTTATCTCTCAAGGACGATGGGGAAGTGGAAAATTAAGCTGGAGAGAGCAAGGAGGCATTCAGTTGGACTAATGTTCATATGCTGGGAGATTTTTAAAAAAGCAAAAAACGTTCACTCTATTATTCATTCAGCCAACATTCTTTGAGCACTTCAGTGTACCAGGATAGATGCTACAGGTGTGTTCTGCTATCTCCTGAAGAAGTGTGCAAATGAAAGACTGCTAGAGTGCATTAGACTTAGGAAAAGGAGCTTAAAATATTGCCTTTAGATGGCAGTGTTAAAATATATTTTGGTCTTAGTCTTTGTTTTTTAATATTTGGGGTTGGCAATGGGCAGTCACCCGTGGCTCAGCAAGAAAGCATCCACCTGCAATGAGTTGGGAAGATCCCCTGGAGGAAGAAATGGCAACCCACTTTAGTATCATTGCCAGGAAAATTGCATGGACAGAGGAGCATGGTGAGCTATAACCCATAGGGTCACAAACAGTTGGATAGAACTGAGTGACTACGCACACACTGCACACCAAAAAAAAAAAAAAAAAAAAAAGACAATTACATCTGTCTTAGAAGTCTCATATTCTAGAAAACTGATGAAAATGGAATGTACTTTACTTCTCAGGGCAGAGCAGGAAAGAAGCTTGGAGAGGTCAGGATGTTTCAGTTCTTTACATCTGTCACTTCTCTCATTTTCATAGCTTATGACTGCTTTCTTTGATGTAAGAAAGAGGGGTATATATCCCTAGGGCTGTGTTGATTCCTGTGGGGACAGGGCACTGGGGAATGAGGGTCCAGTGTTGGATAATAAAAGTTTACAGTGGGTCTTTAGTTTGCTCAGTGCATGTTCTGGGGTAATCACAGACAGTCTTTGGTTTTTCATTTTCTCATGCATGCGTACTAAGTCGTGTTGCTGCTGCTGTTGCTGCTAAGTTGCTTCAGTCATGTCCAACTCTGTGCGACCCCATAGACGTCAGCCCACCAGGCTCCCCCATCCCTGGGATTCTCCAGGCAAGAATTCTGGAGTGGGTTGCCATTTCCTTCTCCGACACATGAAAGTGAAAAGTGAAAGTGAAGTCGCTCAGTCGTATCTGACTCTTAGCGACCCCATGGACCGCAGCCCACCAGGCTCCTCCGTCCATGGGATTTTCCAGGCAAGAGTACTGGAGTGGGGTGCCGCGTTAGTCATGTCCAACTCTTTACAACCCTATATAGACTGTAGTCCACCAGGCTCCTCTCTCCATGGGATTCTCCAGGCAAGAATACTGGAGTGGGTTGCCATGGCCTCCTCCAGGGGATCTTCCCAACCCAGGGACTGAACCCATGTCTCTTATGTTTCTTGCCCTGACAGGCAGAATCTTTACCACTGGTGCCACCTGGGAAGCCCCTTTGGAGCTTCCAGATGTGTGGGAATGTCTAAATGGTCTCCAAAGGCTCTTGCAGCTCATTTAGCTAAAGCTCTATGGCTGTCTAAAGCTTTAACTTTACTAATTTAATCACTTTTTCCAGAAGGATGTAGAGCTAGAGGCTATGAGGTATGCAAAGGTAAGAAGGACATCTCATCTGCTTCCAAAGAGCTTGAGTCCCATTGGGAAACACATGGGGTGTGTAATAAAGAAAGTGACTAGTCTTCATCTCAGATTCCTGGGAGGTCACTTCTGGACTCCTGGAGTGAGGAGTTTGGCCTTTGTCTTCACTTCCTGGAATATATCCTCTAAATTCTTGGAATTTCCTAATTGATAGGAGTATCTTTTCTGTTCACAGTAGGCCTGAAGAGAGTTTGTGCTAATGAGATGAATCAGAATGTGTGAGTTGGCCATGCCCAAAATACCAGCTGTGTGATTAGAAGGCTGGGGGCTTTGAGCCACTTGCTATCAACTCAACCTTCAGGGGAAAAGAGGAGAGCTGGAGTCTGTGTTCAACCTTATGGCCAATGGTTCAGTCAATCATATCTATTTAATGAAACCTCAGTAAAAATTCCCTACACTAAAGCTCAGGTGAGTGTCTTTCTGTTTTTTTTTTTCAATATTCTGAATATGGTCATACATCACTGTGCAGGAAAGTAAGGCAAACTGACTCCTGAGGGAGAGGCCAATGGAAATGTCAGGTTTGAGATCCTCCCAGACCTTGCCCTTATGTCTTTCCCTTTGGTTGGCTCTATTTTGTACCCTTTTGCTATAATAAAGCTGTAATAAGCTAAATAGCCCTTTCCTGAGTTCTGTGAGTTGTTGCTGTGCATGATTGAATTCTGAGGGACTAGTAAGAACCCCTACATTAATAACCAGCAGATCAGAGGTGTTCGTAGCGTGGGGACTCTCAAACTTACAGCTGATTTCTAAAGTGAAGGCAGTCTTATGAAGGCTGTGAGGTTTGGCCCAACTCCAGGTAATTTGTGTCAGAAGTTATTGCATGGGCACAGGCAGACAAGGTGGACTGTGGTCAGTGCTGAGAAGGGGTGCAAGGAGACTGGGGCTGCAGGAGGCAGAGGCCACCATGCTTGGAATTCTCTCTGTCGTCCAATATCCAAGGTAGAATGTGACCACAGAGTTCATGGAGAGGCTGTGGGTACTGGAGAGACATGTAATTGCATATCTGTGCATCTGCCTTCTACCTATTTGGTTTTCTCTTTTTTGGATGCTCATTGTAATTTCTGCCTTTTCTTTTACACAGGAACTGTGAGAGACTGAATTGTTGGTCTCATCTCATTGTGAAAGAGTGTACTTTATCTCCCCTTAATGTTGTTTTTTGCTGTGTGATTTTCTCTGGCCAAAGAGATGTTAGGAGGGTTATTATTTTTATTTTTAATTGGAGGATAATGACTTCACAATATCATGATGGTTTTTGCCACACATCAACATGAATCAGCCACAGGTATAGCCAGGTCCCCTCTTTCAGGAGCCTCCCTCCCCATCCCACCCCTCTAGGTTGTCACAGAGCACTGGCTTTGGTTCCCTGCATCACACAGCAAATTCCCACTGGCTATCTATTTTACATATGGTGATGTATGTGTTAGCAGTTTCGAGGCATGCTTGTGTGGCTTGGCTTGCCCTCTGGCTCTGCTCTCTTTGATCTATACTGATAACATGCCCAGGTCTGTCTATTCAGCCTGGCCTCAGAAAGAAAATTCTGAAACAAACCTCAGTTAAACCCGGAACCTGGATCAAGACTATCTAATCTACATCCTAAGCAGAGTGGCTCAGACGAGCCCACCTAGACCAACTGAATGATAGTCAACTCACAGAAGCATAAGTGGGTGTTGCAAGCCATTGAGTTTTGAGGGTGGTTTATTATACAGCATTACTGGGACAATAGCTGATTGATACAGATTATTACATGAAGACTATTTTAACTTTTTCTGTTTTAAAGATGTTTAATACTTTCTGATAAAAAACATACCTGTATACTTGACTATTAATAAAAATAATGACAACCATATTAGAGTCCCTACTAGTCCATGGAGAAGTAGAATCCTTAGTGAGGTACATGGTGGTGATGTAAGTCTGTCTGATTGTAAAGCTTCATGTTGGCTCAAATGGTGAAGTATACATGTACCTAGCCAGCTGTGAGCTTCCTGAGGAAAGAAGTCCTGTCTTGCTCACTGTCTGTCCTTTACTGAACCTAGCACAGAGCCTGCTGTATGGGAGGACTTAGCAGCTTCAAAGTCCATTCTCAAAGTATAGTTTTTAATTGGTCATCATCATCTGGATATTATGTATGTATGTTTCTCCTAAATAATTGGCTTACTTTTTATTGACATTTCAAGTCATGTAAGTCAAATTTTAGGAGGCTAATGAACCCACCCAAACTTAATGCAAAATTTTGAGCATGTGTCAGGAAATTTCTAAGGAGAAAAAAAATCTTTATCTTTCATTAGCTCCTTCAAGAGGCCCAAGACCCAGAAAGGACCCACTGAAGCACAGATGAAACTTAAGAGATGTATTTATGTGATGGATAAATCCTCCCTACAGCCTCCTCCTCTGTACACTGCCTTTTCCCATGTGCTGGAGTGATTGCCCAAATGGAGCTGAACACATGACTCTTCCCTCATTCATAAAAGTAAATGGCCTAGAGTGGGCAACTTACCCAAGTGAAGATGATCAGTTTTCTTTCTAAACAATTTGCAAATGACACTGAGAGGTTGAGCTAATTGGCTGTAGGAAGACAAGCAGAAAGGTTATGGAGACCCAATAATAGTTACCATTTGGGGTTATTTGCAAAGTGAATGAGTAGAAGTCAGTTGAAAACAGGAAGGTTAGAAAGAAGAAGAAAGACAGAAGATGGTCTCTTGGAAATAAGGAAAGAAAATTCTAGCCCTCCTCAGGATTATTTTGTGTGTGTGAGAATTGTAGTGTTAAACATGCTCCTTCTTCAATTTTCTTGTTCTAATTTGAGTGGGTCTTACTAAAGAGAACAGAGACATAGCTAAACAAATTCCTTTCAAGATTGCTTCTATACCTAAGAGGGTCAAATGGGACTTCAAGAGATGCATTCTTTTTCTTTCTTTCTTCTTTTTTGGCACTGGTGCAACTTGCAGAATCTTAATCCCCCAACCAGGGACTGAACCTGGGTCCCTGGCTGTGAAAGCATCAGGTCCTAACCACCAAGAAATTCCCAAGACACACATTTTCTTAATTGACTATTCTGACTCCGTCTTACTTTTGTCCTAGATTTTTCCTTCGTATATTATATTTTACTGGTGGTGGTGAAAGTCACTCAGTCGTGTCTGAATCTTTGTGACCCCATGGACTATCAGATCAGATCAGATCAGATCAATCGCTCAGTCGTGTCCGACTCTTTGCGACCCCATGAATCGCAGCACGCCAGGCCTCCCTGTCTATCACCAACTCCCGGAGTTCACTGAGACTCACGTCCATCGAGTCAGTGATGCCATCCAGCCATCTCATCCTCTGTCGTCCCCTTCTCCTCTTGCCCCCAATCCCTCCCAGCATCAGAGTCTTTTCCAATGAGTCAACTCTTCGCATGAGGTGGCCAAAGTACTGGAGTTCTATTCAGTCCATGGAATTCTCCAGCCAGAATACTGGAGTGGGTAGCCTTTCCCTTCTCTAGGGGATCTTCACAACCCAGGGATCAAACCCAGGTCTCCTGCATTGCAGGCAGATTCTTTACCATCTGAGCCATGAGGGAAGACCAAGACTACTGGTGTGGGTAGCCTATCCCTTCTACAGGGGATCTTCCCAACCCAGGAATTGAACTAGGGTCTGCTGCATTGCAGGCAGATTCTTTACCAGCTGAGCTATCAGGGAAGCCTATTTTGTCTTATTAGAAGCCTTTGTATGTTGCCTTAAAATCTTGTGGGGACATGCAGGGTGTGGATAGATAGGCAAGTAAATAAATAATATGATAGTATTACCTTTTTAAAACATTCTCCAAGAGAATGTACTGGTAGATTTATTTCATTATGGTTTTTATATTAATTTTGTCAATTTTTATACAATTTTTAAGTGTTATAATCCATTCCATTTGCAGTTATTACGAAATATTGGGTAAATTCCCCGTGTTGTACAATTTATCCTTGTAGCCTATCTTACATTCAATAGTTTGTACCTCCTACACCCCCACCCCTATAGTGTACCTTACCCCGGGTAGCCACTAGGTTCTTCTCTATATCTGTGAGTCTGCTTTTTTTTTTTTCTTTTGTTATATTCACTAGATTATATTCTAGTGAATATATATTATTCACCAGATTATATTCTAGTGAATATATACTTTATTCACTAGTGAATATATATATTATATTCTAGTGAATATATATATTATTCCAGGTATAAGCAACAGTATTTTGTCTTTCTGTCTCATTTCACTTAGCATATTGTGATGGCATTATCTTTGTCCCTTACTAATTCAGGCTTGAAAGTCAAAGCCCTAACCTGGAAACCTGGAAATGTAGATGGGTTGATGAGAGTGATTTCACATTGATCGTCCATGACTCAATGTTGGCAGATAAATGTTCACAGTTCTCAGCCTAGTAGTCAAGATTCTGTGATCTGACCCAACCTACTTTTTCAAATTTTATCTCCTGCTGTTCTTTCCACATACCCTACAGTGTGGTCAAATTGAAAAACTCATGCCCTATATTTATCAGCTCTCTCTTGCTCATGCTGCTTCCTTCTACTTGAAATGCCCTTCTTTTGGTAAAAGATATTTGAAATCTATTCAGTCTTCTTATTTTGGTGCAAATGCTACTTCTTCCATGAAGCCAACCCCAGTATCTCTCTTTTCTCTTTTGCTGTCTCGTCCCTAACTACAGATCATCAAAAACAAACTCCCCTTTTCCAAAACTCCCAGAGCATCTGTTGTTTTCTGGTACTCACTATTTTTGACTTGTATTTCATCCATTAATGCATGTGAATTCTCCACTAAACTCTGTATGTCAGTGATCAACATTTTAATGCCCAGATACTTATGTGCCAAACACACAGTAGGAGACGAACACTTTTCTGAGGTGAGGTTGAATGGAGATTTGCCTCTTGTCTGGGGAATTTTGCTGAGCCTCACATTTGAGGACAATGAAAAGAAAAAATAAGTGAAAATGAAAGTGTTAGTTGCTCAGTCATGTCCACCTCTTTGCGACCCTATGGACTATATAGACTGCCAGGCTCCTCTGTCCCTGGAATTCTCCAGACAAGAATACTGGAGTGGGTAGCCAATACTTTCTCCAAGGGATCTTCCCAACCAGGGATTGAACCCAGGTCTCCTACATTGCAGGCAGATTCTTTACCATCTGAGCCATCAGGGAAGGACAATGAAAGGTAAGTGCCTATTTAATGTCAAGAGAGATGACTGCCATGTTGCTATCGTACCTACTAAGAGGAATTTGTACTGGTCCTTCAGGGGCAAACAGGCTGTCCTCCATCCCCCAGGTACGTACAGACTGTACAAGAGAAAACCATGGAGATGATGAAGAGATTCCTTAATAGGAATTGTTAGGAACAGTAAGAACTGTGGTTTTAGTCTCAGCATCACAGCACAAATGAGAGCAAATCGTAAGAACCACTGTAGGAAAAGTCCTGAAGTGGTGAGGGTGGAGATTAGCGCTCATTGTCCTACTTGTAATATCAAAGGGAAGAGAGAGGGGGCAGCAGTGAGAACATGTGCCACATCTGTCTAGTAGGTCAAGCAGAAGCTCTGTAAATTAGCTGGGCTTCCGGAGAAGGCAATGGCACCCCACTCCAGTACTCTTGCCTGGAAAATCCCATGGACGGAGGAGCCTGGTGGGCTGCAGTCCATGGGGTCTCTAAGAGTCGGACACGACTTCACTTTCACTTTTCACTTTCATGCATTGGAGAAGGAAATGGCAACCCACTCCAGTGTTCTTGCCTGGAGAATCCCAGGGATGGTGGGCTGACGTCTATGGGGTCGCACAGAGTCGGACACGACTGAAGTGACTTAGCAGAGCAGTCTCAGAAGGAATTTGCCCAGTGGGGCAGTCAGCTGAGGTTAGAGAGACCAGCAGAAGGAAAAAGCTGTGTGATATGCACCACCAGAAGGCAGTTAATGAAAGGAATCCTGAGGGGTCAGAGCAGAGAGCACCACCTATGTAAGGGAGTGGTCTGGTTCAGACAATCCACAGGGAATCTCTAAAGAACTCAGGAACTCACTAGTGAGCCCCATGCAAAGGGCCTGAGTTTAGATGCCTACCTTGTTAGAATACACTCGACAGGTGATAAGTACAATACCCCCATTTAAGTAGAAAGTCCTGGGCTCTTGCTACTTGCATTCACCGAAGCAGGGTTGAAAGTAGCTGACACAAGGAAAACAGAGTTCATGGCCTTCTCTAACACCACCTACTCCAAGCCATGAGTCAGGCTTCACTTGGGGAAGAAAACTTTGAATTGGATGAGAATATGAAATGTTAATTTATAATACCTGGACTTTTCACATCTAAAGATAAGATCATTTCAGTACCTGGAAATGACCAGGAAATGATCTGCCTATAGTATGACTGAACTCACAGGGATGGGAAAGTGATACTGTTCAAAGGCAGAAAGTAAAAAGAGACCAAAAAAAAAAGGTATTTCCACACTGTGTTTCTCACCTTCGTCAGTCTAGCTCATTTAGTAAGCCAGCTACACATTTGTTGCATACTAATTGAATGAAGTGCTCTCGTTTGGAAAGAACACTATGCTTCTGAACTATCACCCTTCTTTTTACTCCCATGGGAACAGTGGCCCTGCTCTGAGTCATCCCAACTCTCCCACTCAGCCTGCTCTGAGATGTGACGCTGTTTCACAGGGTAAGCAACAGGTACCAGAGTCCACAGGCTCTTGCCATGGGAAACAGTAAAGTATACTCATCACCTTGAGAGTCAAATTCATGACCAAAATGAAAATTAAGTGTGCAAAAGCTCAAAACAACTTGCTTGAGGTCATCTGGCAAATCTGAGGCAAAGCGTCCACTCATATTTTTGAATTTCTAATCCAACAGTCTACTTGTACACAGTCTTAAGATTTTTTAAGTGTTCAACAAGTTAGTCAATCATCTCAAAAAAACCAACGAGGGGTGGGGGTAGTGCAATATGGTTCATCTTGAAATGAGTGCTTGTAGGGTGCCAGGCACTACGCTATATACTACATGCACTGTGTTGTCTAATCCTCACAACCCTCTGAGGACCTTGCACATGAATCAGTTTTATGTGTGCGTGCATGCTCAGTCACTCAGTTGTGTCCGGTGCTCTGTGGCCCCATGGACTGTAGCCTGCCAGGTCCTCTGTCCATGGAATTTGACAGGCAAGAATACTGGAGTTGGTTGCATTCCCTTTTGGGGGATCTTCCAGACCCAGGGACTGAACCCACATCTCCTGTGTTTCCTGCAGTAGCAGGCAGATTCTCACTGAGTCACCTGGGAAGCCCCAGTGAATCAATTATTTAATTAGTAAGTAACTTGCCAAAGATCACAGAGATAGGAAATGATGGAGGATGGCCATACCCTTCACTTTCATGCTTCTACCTGCTAGCTTAGCTCTTGAAACCTCCTGGTACTCTCTTCTTTTTTATATCATTGTCCATGTTCACAGGAAAATCATGCACATTGCTTAAACTATAGCCAACATTGTAGAAGCAAATTTACCCATCCATTTATCTGATTCAAAATTATCCAGTCCTACAAATATTAATAACACTTAGTATTTTAATGGGCTATGAAAAGATATTTCATTCCTAAGAATCAAAATTGATATTACTTAAATCTCTGACATTGGTAAATTTTGTCACTGCGATGATGTAAAAAATGACTTCAATATCAGTTTCATGTTTTATGATGCTACATGAAATTCTCAAGGTTATTAATATCCTGCATTGCTGGCTGTTTTATCTGTTATTTTTCATAACACTTCTATTGTTGAACAAGGAAAAAGAGATGAGTGTGTCATTCTTTTTCTTTGCTCCCTGTTAAGGCAGTCACCTTTCTCACTTATTAAGAGTTAGTATCAGGCTTTGAGTTCCTTGATAGGAAATACTTTATCAGTGTCAACTCAAAAGAAGGAAATGAGCAATAGTTGCTGTGAGCCACACCTTGCTTTTGAGAGAATTCCACTAGAATAAAATGCTAGCATTTGTTCTCAAACATCAAAGGCCTTAGCAAAAATCTGGTTTCATGTCAATGAGAAGTATAGCTGAATAATGGAAAATGACCTTTGGGTTTTAAAGATTTCCCTTCCTGGATTTTTTCTGTGTATAACACATAAACCTACAAAGAACTCAGAATATGTTGACAATTTTATGAAATTAAGACCTATTTTCTATCAGACTATATAAATGTCAAGTCTGAGGAATTCAAGCCTCACCTTACTACCAACACCACTTTCAAAAAATTGATAGGTAATGAGGTCTGGCGGGCTTCTCAGGTGGTAGTACTGGTAAAGAATCTGTCTGCCAATGCAGGAGACACAAGAGACTCGGGGTTCAATCCCTGGGTTGGGAAGATCCCCTGGAGGAAGGCATGGCAACCCACTCCAGTATTCCTGCCTGGAGAATCCCATGAACAGAGGACCCTGGTGGGCTTCGGTCCATGGATTCACCAAGAATCAGACACAACTGAAGTGAATGAGCACGCAGCACACAGTGAGATCTGGGAGTTACAGTGTCATTCTCAGAAGCTCTTATTTGTATGAGCACTTCTAGAATTTTATGGATAAATAAAAACAATATGGTTTACTTTGCTAAAGATCTTACTTGTTAAACAGACCATCAACGTAATGGCAACATCTTGCATGAGATACTGGTAATTCCCAAACAGTTGTAGTTGCTGAAAATGAAGAAAAGTAAAGATAAGTGAGGATTCTGACATCAAAACATCTTCACCATCCCCAACACTCTTCTTGAAATCAGTCAGGAAGCAAGTTTTATTTTCCTCCCCGTTTTAGGAGAAAAGTGATTTACCTAAGCTCTTTAGCATCTCATTGGATAGAATAAAACCAAATCACTCTTTTTCCAATGTTTTACTTAATTCCATATTATTAATTGCAATGAAAATCAGTCAGTTGAGAAACACTCTCTTATTGGTTGGTCACAGTGATTTTGGCAGCTGCAGACAGCCTGGGTAGTTGAACTCTCAACAGAAGATATTAAAACCTGAAAATTTTGCTAGGAATTTTACACTTAAAATTTGAAATCAAGGCTTCAAATCATTGAACAGAGTTTTTTCTCTGTCTTTATCCATGGGTTGAGTTCACATGATTCTCTTGAAACCCATTTACTTTCACGAACTGAACAAGTTCCCTACCCCAAGTAAGCCCATTGCAGACTTCATTCTGGTACACCTGAATGGTTTGTGTAGACATAGAACTCCCTTTCAGTTTATACTGGAAGTATTTAAATAAACGAGTCCACTAAGTACTCTGCAAGAACTTGCCTTGCAATACCTTTTGCAGACAGGTCAGTTTTTCTTCATAGCTGTTGACTGAGCACTAAGTCATAATCTGGCTCTATGCATATTACCAGATCACACTGATGCCAATGAAAATATTTCTGTCCCCTTAGAAAGTAAACTCAAGGCCAAGATGTTTCCAGGCGAAGGTTCTTGGAGAACACTCTTAACTTAGATCTAGACCATCAGAGTGAATGACTTGGAGTAGACTGATTTCAATCAACTGTATCTATGGAGACTTTGGAACTGAAATTCTGATTTCTTAACTTTCAGAGAATGCAAATGGTTTCTGAGTTCTTCTCATCCTGCAATTCTTTCTCTGTCTTTTTTACATTTCCTTCTCATATTCTTTTCACCTCAGAATGGTAACATTATACATGCAGGGAGAGATGGAATAGGGAAAACTTTTCAAAGGCAGCTTTACTTTTTATTTTGGGAGTTTTCAGAGAATTATGGAGGGCTTTAGAAATCAGTCAGCCTGACTTCCCGGAGGTGGATAAAAGCTCAGCCAAGGGCAAGAACGAATTTGTTCTTGGGGACAGAAGTAGAACTTGAATCCAGGTTTCCTGGCTTCCAACCAATTTCTTCTCTCTATGCACCTGGTTGCCCCTTAGTCTCTATGTGCTTCTCACAATCATTAGCCCACCCGAGGCTGGAGTCCTGTGTTCCTCGCTTTCATCACTATGTCTCAGGAAGGCAGTAAATTATTTCCCCTTGCCCCCAGTGTTCCCTGAGCCTGATGGATTATTTTACTGTAGACCAAGTTATGACTGACCTGATGCAGATTACTTTCAACCTATACATATTTCTTCCATATAGCTAGTTAATTTTTAGATGATTATTTTTATCATTTCATTTCAAAAGTCTTTTCCAAACATTTTTTACAGAACTGCTAATCCTTTACTAATGACATGTAGAGGTTCTGGGCAGGTTCAGAACTAAAGCTCTGGTATGGGAATCTTTCCAGTTTTTAGTCCTTCAAAGTCAAATTCAACAACTTCTCTCTCTTTTTAATCTCTTCTTAGTCTGCCAAAAATATTCCACAGTTGGAGACTGATGCATTGCCTGCTGAGTTATATTTAGGCTGCTCTGAAGCTCTTTCCATACTCTAAGTGAAGAAGGAGAGGCTTGAGGAGGTCAAGTGTCTCAGGTTATCTAGAGAAAAACAACACTCTAAGAAACTGAGCCACATCTCCTCATTTCTAGCTCTGTGTCTCATGCACAGTTATACCAAGTTCTCAAGTTTGCAGACATCTATTTTGAAAAAAGTAATTTATTTATAAAACATTAAATCCTGTGTAGGAGCTGCACCCCCACCCAAAATAAACAGGGGATGTAAAAGCAATTAGAACTGGGAAGAAATTATTTTGGTTCATACCCAATAGAGCAGTGATGTGCCAATAAACTGGATTATGCCGTACATGGTCAAGTATTTAAATACCCCGAAGGATGAAACAAGAGCAGCTCGGCCTTCTCTGTTTAAGAAAAAATAAAAATAATTGGTTTTAATGATACATATCTCCCAGTCTCTTTTATATTTTCAAAGGAGCTTATTTTAATGGCCTGTTGATATATACTTGGACTTCCCTGGTGGCTCAGATGGTAAAGCGTCTGCCTACAATGTGGGAGACCTGGGTTCAATCCCTGGGTCAGGAAGATCTCCTGGAGAAGGAAATGGCAACCCACTCCAGTATTCTTGCCTGGAAAATCCCTGGACAGAGGAACCTGGTAGGCTACAGTCCATGGGGTCACAAAGAGTTGGACACGACTAAGCAACTTCACTTTCTTTCTATGATATATGCATTCACTTCATCACTGATTCATCCTCTCAATGATTCATTTAACTATTCATTCACTCATTCTTTCCTTCAACCATCATCTCACCCATTGACTCTTAAGCTCGCTTTTACTTAAGGCTTATAAGATAGCAACATTATGCGCAGAGTCACAGAGGATATAAATTAATCAGGCACAGTCCTTATTTTCAACAAGCTTCCAATGAATTAAGAAGATTATAAACACAATACACTGTGACAAGGTGCAACATGTCAAGCATTGACTGGCTTGTGCTTCATTTCATCCTGGCAACACTTGCTCCTTGTGTATGTTTTAGGGTTCCTTAGAGTCATGATGCTAAGGACTGGGTGCTCTCACATTATAGGAAAAAAGTAGATGTGATGCCAATATTTGAGATGAAATAGGCTTTGTTGGCTTCAGTACACCAGGAAGAACCCAGGGTAATAACGGGAGCTGGTTTGGGAACACAAAGAAAAAGACAATTGTAAAAATCGCAGTGTCAAAAGTAAGTAGTCCCTAGTCAATAATATTGTAATAATTTTTTAATGTGTCAGATGGTTATCAGACTTATCATGGTGATCAGTTCATAATATACATATATGTTGAATCACTATGTTGTACATCTGAAATTAATATAATGTATATCAACTACAATAAAAAAGGGAAAAGGTAAATATTCTTTAAAAAATTCTGTTTGAACAATTATTCTTCTAATTGGGTCTAATCCATTACTAACTAGACCCAATTAGAAGAATAATTGTTCAAACAGAATTTTTTAAAGAATATTTACCTTTTCCCTTTTTTATTGAAGTATAGTTAGTAATGGACTCAGAGAAGGCAATGGCACCCCACTCCAGTGTTCTTGCCTGGAGAATCCCAGGGACGGGGGAGCCTCATGGGCTGCCATCTATGGGGTCACACAGAGTCAGACACGACTGAAGCGACTTAGCAGCAGCAGCAGTAATGGATTATGTCAGGCCAAAGTAGCACATGTTGGGGGAGGGAGCAACTTGGCCAACAAGCACTCCTGCAGCCTCCTCTTGTCAAGGTAGAAGCGAATCCATATGGGAGGCAGCCCATATACTCTTGATTTCCAGTCCCCAGTGACATGGACACCTGTGCTGGTCAAAGTTTTTCTACAGACCAGGGACATGAGAAGGAAAACCCAGAGAGCCAAAAACCACGCTGGGTCTTGGGCAAGATGAGAAGGTTCTGGGGGGAGATAGGCCAGGATACCTCAGGTCAGTGCTTTCCACCAGACTGTGAGACACTACCTTTCTATTTTCAGCACAGAGGGGAGAGAGAAAACCAGTTGAGAAGGGGAAACCATGTGAAACCTAGATTGTTTTCTGACATAAACTTTGTGATTTCATCCTTTATTCTGCCGTTGTGTACATTTCCTAGAGAATAGACACCCAGATCAAAAAAAAAAAAAAAAGTGCAAAAATCCAAAGTGGTAAAGCATAAAGAATGTTTGCAAGGCCTCCACAATGACTGCCATTCCTAATGGATGTGAATTTTAAGTGGTTCATTCATTTACTTAATGCATTCCACAAACGTTCATCGAAGGCTCTGATGTGTCATGGGAGGCACAACGACATAGAAATTAATAAGGCATAGTCCTTGCCCTAAAGGATTTGAACTATAACAAGCCAATCATGTTTCAAAGAATAATAATGGGAACCTGTAGACCCATGTACCTAAAACTGCACATTATCACTCCTCTAAAGGATATTTTCTCAGGACTAGGCAGGCATCAAGAATAGCAAGGGTAAATTCAGCATAACAGAGCTGAACTCTGTATTTTTATGAATTTGTGAATTTGTGAAGTATAAAAGAAGAGGGTTTCTATCATGAAGACTTACTAAGCCATCTGCCACTAGAGAAAATTTTGCATCCTGACTTGTATTTTAAAACAACATATTGCAATCATAAATGCATCACACAACTTGCATGAGAAAGAGCATCTGAAAGTGCTACTGCCTTTTGGATGAATCAAGTATGCACTTGGCACAACCGTCCAGGAGTTTGAATCCCCTATGTGAGGCTTCCACACCTGGTGTTCCAGCCTCACCTCCACAGCTCCCATCTGAGAAATCTTCCAGCTCAGTTTAGCAATCAGGCCCCTGCACTCTCCAATGAAAGCCCCATTTCTAAACATGGCTCTCCATTTCCTTTATCTGGAATTCCCTCCCACCTCCTTAGTATTTCCATACATCCCATTTATCGTTCAAATTGCCACCTACCTCTGAAACCGTCCCTCCTAGCTTGAGTTATCATTCTGAACTACTGGCATATGACTGTATTGTTTGGACGTTCATTTACGGAAAGCTAATTTATTGAGCACCTCTCATTCCTTAGGCAGAAGATTCTGTGTTAGGCGACTATATCTACATACATCTTTCTATACCCCTTAGTGGAATGTGAGTCCTCCAGGGAAAAGTTCTGTCTCATTTTTAATACACCACATTTTCAAGAGCAATATTTAAAAAGAGCCACATGAGTGAGGTGAGTGTCCTGGGCACTCTTGTTTTGTAGTCAGCGTGACACAAAGCGGGTTAAGACAATAATGATAGTAAAGGTAGGTGCAGTCATTTTGGATATCCACTAATCTGTATTTTGGAGACATACTACTACTAGGAGAAGGCTACGTGGTAGAGGATTCCTCTTCTGCTTCTTCTCCATCCCCAGCTCCTGAGAGAAAGGTTCCAGTAAGCATCCAACATAAAAAACTAAAGGAGAGGAGAAGTGAGATATACAGTTGGCTTTAAAATATCAACACTAGCATTCACAGCCATGTATTCTTTAAAACTCAGCAAAAGTCACCTTTTTGTTGATTTTATCAGCATTCTTAGGCAGCACTCACAGCCCCCTCCCCTTAATGGGTTCTCAACAGCACTTCAGCCAAGTTTCTGCTGTGACATTTGTCACTTTCAATTAGAGTTGAATTCCACCTGGAGCCAAACAGTGAGCCAGACGGTCAAAGGATAGAAGGGGAAGAGGTAGCTTACTTGATGAGATGAGGCACACACTCGATGTTGGTTGTTTTTGAGGTGAAAGGGGAGGCCACAGATGCCTCCTGCTCTGACAGCGAAATGCCCGCATGAGCCATTTTCAAAGCCTAGAATGATAAATCCATGTTATACCCATGACTCCTCAGACCAGGCTCTAACTGTTCAAACACCTCAAGGCTCGTTTTCACATTATAGAGTTGATAGTATTGTACCCTTCCACCGCTGGATCTCTGTTTAGGCTGCCCCTCCACCTGGGTACATGAAGTTACCAATTAACGAGGCACCAACAATGAGTCAGTGGTAGAAGAAGGGGTGTGTGTGTGTGTGTGTTGGTTGAGGGGATGTAGACAGGCTAAGAAAGTGGAAGGACTCATTTGAGAAGTTGATTAAAAAGATGACAGCATTTGGATGGACCTTTGTAGAGGCCTTTACCATCACAGTTTTATACTTAACAGGTCATCTTCATGAACTACAGGAATAACTATCTAATGCCCACCTTCTCCCAGGCTGCCTGATCCAGCCAACCAGCTAACTGCTGGGATGAAATTTGGGACATAGAGCACCTTCGCTGGAGGCAGGGACCAGATTACACTCATCAGAGAATCATCCCAAGGTATATGGTGTCTCACTGAAATAAGGACTAAATCTTTTCTCATCAAGATTGAAAACTGCTCAGACAGTGCCCCAAGCAGACAGCAGCCAATGAGCAGGTCAGCCAGCCCCTAATCCTACAAGAAGTGTATGAACATAAAATGAGATTTTGTATTTCTGTACTGCTACAGAACTTGCAAAGTTCCTGGTAACCATGGCCAGTATACACTAAGTTCATGATCAGTGAATATTAGAATATTTCCTTCTTCCTCATTTTTCCCTTAGTACTTTGTACCTCTACCATGTAATTTAGGACCATCTGCTTTATATATTAGGATTAGTTTTATGCATGATTTTTTTTCCCCACCAGGTAATGAACTTTTCAGAGGCAGAGACTATGTCCTGTATAACATCTGATTTATTTGTTTTGTTTTAAATTCCACATAATTAGTGAGAATGTGTACTCACCCTACATTTGAAGAACAGACTAACAGCTAGCTCCTTCTCACAAAGTATGAAGCAGAAAAATTCATAACTGCTATCTAAGTATGAGCTTAGTTTATCACAGAACTTTGAAGAAAATATTTAAGAAAAAAATAAAACAAATACCCAGACCTTAAGTATACAATAGGCTTTAGAAATACAAAACAATTCTCTTCATTACTTCTCCCACAAATTGGCTCCCAAAATATTTTCTGACATACATAAATCTTCAAGGTAAGCTACTATTTCAACTGTATCTTTGAAACTCAGATTATAAAACATGTACTGCCTTCTATTGTATCAGAGAAGTAATCTGCTGAGAATCTTGTAATTTCAGTTTGCTATTGTATGTAATAACCAAATAATTTGGTTTATGATTTTTCTGAGTGTGAAAATTTGGGAATAAATCCAAATTGTATAAAGTAACCCTGGTGGAGAATTTGGCAGGAATAAATACGATTTACACATAATTCAAACCTTTATCATCAGTTTCAATTTTTTCCTTTGCTAAGCCTTTACCAGCTGTATGACTTTAGGCAAAAAAAGGAAAAAAAAAAAAAAAAAAAGAATTTACCTCCATGAGGCTCATTTCCTTATTTATAACAGGAGAGATTTAAACCACCTAGTCTTGTAAAGTCCCTTTTGGGTCTGAAATATGGGAGCCTCTGTAGCCTTTCTTTGTTTTTATTATTCTAAAAGTTGCTAGAAAACAGCTGAAGTGACTCATCTCACTTTACTCTTCACCACATCCAACCTATACTCTGGTAGAAATGAATATAAACATCAAAATGACTAAGTGATGTGGTTGTTGGCAGAAGGGTGAAGAGTCAGACCACAGGGGACGTGGGGTCCTCAGGAGGGATATCAATGCACCCCCTGCGTTAGAAGAAGTAATTTCTACTCACCCCACAGTCATTAGCTCCATCTCCACACATGCCTACATAATAACTGTGAGGGAAAGGATAAGAAACATTAATAGCTTAATGCCTCACTTGAGTAATTTCCATCACCACTAACATGCATGATGTGTGTGTGTGTGTGTGTGTGTGTGTGTGTGTGTGTGTCTGGAGCACATGTAGAATCAAGCTGAAGGAAAATAACTTGGAGAGAAATATTCCCAGAGGAATAAAGCTCTGGTATATTGTTTCAATCAATCACACGGAAATGATGGCAATACTGCCAAGGACATCCACAAAGATGATCACACACTTCAGAAGAGGTCCTGTTGGATTCTATCCACCAAGGCCAAGTTGAAGTGAGTACTGTCATAATCAGTGTTTCCCACACCCTAATGCACAGATCATAACCTAGTCCATCTGTGTTTTGGTTGCTCACTGCTGCTGAAAGTTTAGCATGTAGACACTAGGAGAAGAAACATTTGGGAAATGGTTTAACAGATAACAACTAGAGATGTATGTACACATTCTAGATGCATCTTGGAGTGAAAATAAGATAACATGCTTCCCATCTATACCAGTTTGATGTGCAGGCACAACTGTATAAAGAGAAGAGTAAATTTTAAAGCTGTTACTAAAGGAGTTTCTGATGCGAGACACAGTGTTTTATAAGTAAATAATACATTGGAGGTATTGATTAATGGCAATATTATTACAGGCTCAGTGGTAACTTGCCAAAAACACATGAAATGATACAATATAGGGGAAAATGAAATTCTCAGAGAATTTCCTTATTATTAGTTGACATAAAAAATGGCCATCTTTATAGGTCAAATATGGCCAAATGTAAACAAATTTGTAGGTTCAAACTACTCTTTGGTAAGTATATATGAAAATCACACAGTAAACATTTGTTTGTGCTGATGTATGCATCAAGACTATACATTTGCTGAAAATGGCTTCCTTTCTTCAGGCATAAAGTACATGTTTAGTCTTTATATCACAGGAAGAATCTTACATCTTCTAGTGTTGTCTGAATAAAGAATAAATTCTGAATGAAGAGCAAGATCTGGAAATTGAGAGGATAACTTATTCTGAGATAGCATATATCATCCTGAATTGATTTTTCTTTAGGGGAATACAGCTTTTCAAAAGTAAGCATTTAAGTTGGCAACATTTCTCAAGTATTTGAGAAGGGCAAAATTACTTTCTTCAGCCAATATCATATAATGACCATGTAAGTAAAATAGTCATTTTAGACACTGGTTACTAACCCAGCCTCAAGGCATTATGGGAGTTAATAGGCAGTTTTGGAAATGTCCCTAAGAATGCTTAGGCAACAAAAAATAATAGTCAAAAGCAGTCTCTTGAGTTTACCTACTGCTTATCAGCAATTATCTAAAGTTTTACTACTCTTCATTCCTTACTTAACTTTCTAGAACTCTGAGTCCAGAAGCTGTAACCTTCCCAGCAAGTAATAGGTAGGTCTGGTCTCAAGAAGAACCATTTCACTCTCATGTGACTTGGTCATCTGTATTTTTGAAGGAGATAAGAAAGAACTTTTTCCTTTTTTTAATTTTTGCCTGTATACCTAAAACAGTAAAAATATAATTTCTTCTCTTTCCTGGAAGATCTGAAATTGTTTACGTATCTTCTAATGGACCAATCTCAAATAATTCCAGGTGATAACTCACACGCTTCCTCATTTTTTCCCCCATTCTGAGCTGTACAGAATGCTGTTGTTTCTAGTCTCTGTATCCAAGCAGGGGGATCTTCCTTTATGATAAGCCCTACCAGCCACAGAAGGAATGTTCTTTGGAGCAGACAGCTTCTAAAATGGCCCACCTTCTGGAATTCATGAGGTTATCTAATGCCTTCCTTTGAGTGTGGACCAACCAAGTGATTTGCTTCTAATGAAAGGAGTAAAGTGACAGCTTAGGATGTCATTTCTAAGATGAAGATATAAAAAATGGTCATCTCTCTTCTCTCTCTCTGACACCTCTTGCTTGCTAACTCTCACTGGAGCTAGCCGATACTCTGTGAGCAACCCTATGAAATCACCTCATGGCAAGGAAACAAGTGTGGCTTGTGCCCAACAATGAGTGCAAAATTTAGACTCTTAGCCCAACTTTCCACAAGGAACTGAATCTTGCCAAGGACACCTAGGGTGAGGCTGGTGGCAGATCCTTCCCCACCAAGTGTGAGGTGACTACGGGACTGGTCGACACCTGATGACGCCTTGAAGGGGACCTAGAGCCAGAAGACTCAGCTAAGCACACCTGAATTCCTGACCCACAGTAATGTGAAAAAAATAAATGGCGTGATTCTAAACCACTGTGTCTTGGGGATAATTTGTTACACTGCAATTGATAACAAATATACCCTCCTTTCATGCACTAAAACCTACTTTAATTTCTGAAATTCTTCAACAAGGCTAGATTTCTGCCCAGGGGACATTCTTGCAAAAATCGTTCCATTCACCAGAATCTAAAGAGAAAAATAACAATTGCAATAAGATTAGAACAAAGAGCACTTTATGGTAAGGGGAGGGAGGAGGGAGCGGGGTTCAGGATGGGGAACATGGGTATACCTATGGCGGATTCATGTTGGTGTATGGCAAAACCAATACAATATTGTAAAGTAATTAGCCTCCAATTAAAATAAATAAATTTAAATTAAAAAATAAAAGAAGAGTCTTGAAAAATTACTCCTGGCCACCATTTTAATATAGCATTGGGTGATATAACATCAGACCAAATATCAGGAAAGGGCAAAAGGGGGATTTAACAGTTTAATATTTAACTTTCACTTTTGGTTCTCCATCACAAGTCTATTACTTTGTTCCCAATCATTTTTCCAAGATGGGATAAGCTCTAATGAATAATAGTAACTGAAAAGCAGAGGAGTATATAAGATTAAAATGCTTAGGCAACTACAGTTCTTTTCATTAAGCACCATCTCCACAATTCCAGAGGAAGGAGCAATAGATGGGGAGTTGAGAATCAAGGTTCTATTACAGCTCTGTCCCAGACTGTGACGACCTTAGGCGAAGGACAATGTCTCTGAGTCTCAGCTTTCCCATCTCTTCAATGAGAAACTGCACTAACAGCTTTCTAGACACCGTGGGGTCTAGACTCTATGGTACTCGACTGGAAAGGTGACAGGACTTTCAAGACGGTGCTAACAGACGGTTGCTGCCACTCCGCTTGTTTCCTTCCCACCAATGGCACCACTCTGCACAGCACTATTTTAAAATAGACACACAGTGACAAGATAACAAATGATTTTGAAAATACACCATAAAGCCTTTGTTTCCTCCTGCTGTAATTTAAGAATCCAGACAGGAATGGGAATAGAGCTCAGCCTGAAATGAGTTAGTGGCTTTCAGAGAAAAGCAAATTCCAAAAAACAGGCTGCGTGTTTGGAACTATCTGCAGGTTCCCTCTGCTGGGGAGGCAGGGAAGAGGCAAACTGGGATTGGACTGGCCACGGGGGGCAGGGCGAGGGGCAACATCAGCCTCAGTCTCTGAATAGGAGGCCTTGGACCCGGGGATGAGTGATATAAGAGGAGTGATGAAGGGAGACCTCTTGAAGAAACAGTGCTCCCTGTGAGGGTGTTTATTTCCTAATTCTGAGATAACCTTGCTAATCTCGCCTTCACTGTTCTCTTACCCTTTTTTATCTCACTAATTTGAGGAACAAAAAGAAACATGTCATTTCTCCAGTACTTACTTTTGGAAGCAAGCTGTTGAAATGCTGCAGTATCACTTGGTATGATTTCCCACTCATTGCAAAATGGTAACAGCTCCCTTTTTCTTCAACAGGCACTGAACTGTTTCCAATGTTGATGTAGGTTTCCTAAAATCAAAAGGGCATTATTTCTACCTTGGCTTTTAAGGATGTTGCTGTTTTCCTACATTTTATGGAAGGAAGTGTATTCATGTTACGCAACAGTGTGAGGACCAGCAAATACATAATGTAGAATTTGCCCACAGAACTTAGACTCATATAAAGAAGACACTCAAAATGTTCCCCCAAAATTAAATGAACAGAGATTACTTTGGCAATATGAGGCTCTGGATCCTAGTCTGGGAGATAATATGTGTGATGTCAGGCTACTGAGGAAATCATTCCAAGGTTCCAATGAGTGACTCCAGAGAAGAAGAGGAAACAGTCTTCCCTTCTCTTCCTTCTCCTCATGCAACCTTTTGTTTCCTAAGATCTCTTACCATTCATTCAGAAATCATGCCCGGATTTTTTCCCTGTAAAATAGGTAGACCCTTTCTTCAGAGCCTAACCTGACCTCTGCCCAACACTTCCCTCAAGGTGCCCAGATCCCCTTCCACCTTGTGTCCCTGCACCTTATTATTATTATTTTGGATGCACTATGCATGGCAGTTAGAATCTTAGTTCCCGAACCAGGGATTGAACTCATGTCCCCTGCACTGGAAGCACAGAGTCTTAATCAACCACTGGCCTGCCAGGGAAGTGTTTGGACTCTTTATTAAAAATTAGTGAAAATCTGTATCCTGTAATAAATTATAATGGAAAAAATATGAAAAAAGAGTATATATGTATAACTGAATCACTTTGCTATATAGCAGAAACTAACAACACTGTAAATCAACTATACCTCATTAAAATACATTTTAAAAAATATACCATCCTTATTTAAAAATCTGTATATGTACATGCAAACTAATTTTTATTGAAATATGTTAGGTACTTTTAAAAAATTAGTGAAGATCTGAGTTTCGTCACACAGTGCAGTTGAGGCAATACATGTAGTTGCTGAGGCAAGTGAGTTTAGAAGGAAATCAGCACCAGAAATCCACTGAAAGCAGAGAGTGAGCTGTCATCTTTCACAACCCGCACAATGGATTTGAGCCAAGTTAACACACCTCTTCACAGGGTAGGGGCAGGGCCACTCCATACAGCTGTGTAGCTTGTGTGCTGCACAAAGAAATACTCGACACTGAACAATCTGAAGGGCTGGTCAGGCTGAAGGAAGGGAGCTTTTTGTAATTTATCACCCCGAGGACCATCTCTTTGAATTCACACGAAGGCAGAGGCGACCCATTTAGTAATGAAACGTCAGGCTGCAGCCCATTCTCTTCACAAGAAAGAGCCGTCCTGGGGGAAGTGCACAGGAAACTTGCTACCTAAAGAAGCCTGACATCTGTTCACGTCAGTTCACAAGTCCAGGACAATCTAAATGACCATGAATTAGGGGAGCAGGGATCAAACAGACCGAACTTGATTCCCTGCTCTGCAGCTCACCAGTGTGTGTCGTGGCAAGCTTAGCTCTCTAGGCCTCAGTTGTCTCATTTGTAAAGGGAATACTTTGCTCAACTGTGTAGGGTAACTGAGGATCAGATGGGAACTATGGATGTGAATCAGTGAGTCTGAGCCACATCTGTACACTGGAATCACTAGGCGAAGGACTCAGTTCCCAGCCCAGAGATTCTCACTGAATCTCTAGTTTTAGCCTTGGAAGCTTGAAAACGCTTCTGGGTAATTTCTACATGAAGCCAAGACTGAGGAGTGTCAGTGGAAATGCTAAAAGCTTTGCAAACTGTAAAACTCTGGGCAGATGGGAGGGATTACTACCGTGATGACTTCTAATGCCGAGAGAGAGGGCTGCCCGGGGTCAGGGCTGTATTGCATCAGCCCCGGTCCATGGAGGGGCTTTCTGAAATTCACTCACATTCTTTCCAGGCCCATTCTCCTGGTTCTCCACCAGCTGCCAGGTCACAGAAGCAGGGGCGAACTCTTCAGGTTCGTTGGCTTCAACAAGGATCACTTGGCTCCCTCGAGGAATCATTTCAGAATTCTTTGCAACGGTAATGGCTGTTTGAAGGTTGTCACCTAGATGACAAAGAAAGTGGACTTGATTTGTGTAGAAACCTCTCAGCATCCAGGACTGAACGCTCCCTCCTCTGAGTGACCATACTGTGTTGTTGGTGCTCTTTGGGGGCATTTAACACTTTCTGCATTTTTTCATAATGTTTTATCAAGCCTGTCTGTTCCTAGTGGTCAAACATGTCTACCTCTCCCTTTCATCCTAGCATCAAGTCCATGAACATCACATATTTCCAAAATATGCACTAATGAGTAAATAAATGTTCAAGTGCTTTACAGCTCATCCTCAAGAGACTGACAATTTTAAGCAGTGAAGGTATAGGCTTGGTCTGATAACATAAACCTATTCTTGGGATCTGGATTCCAATTAAGTTAAAGAAAAAAAAAAAAAAAGCACTTAGGATCAGCCATGTTGAATTTAATCATCACAAACCATGCCTACCCCACCTCCCTGAAGGATGGTCTCACCCCTTTAGACAGAGGTCTCACTGGGGTTCTTCATGAGAACCCCGTTCTTATCTTTCAATATCTGCTGTGAGCCTATTGGCCCTGAACAAATCCTGGGTAGGAACAGAGGGCCTTAGGAAAGAGAATGAGACTTGGCCCTTGCCTCCAAAGCTCACAGTCATTGAGGGGAGCTCCCCAAGTTCCCAGGTAACTGGAGCAGAGGGTAACAATCTTGACGGCAAAGCATCGTTCCTCCTGCCTCAGCCACAGGAACTCACTCAGCTCACATGGTCTTTTGCTTATGCCTAGGGTGGGTTTAATTTGTTAGGCTTCCAGAAACGCATACCAGTGATCATCACAGTCCTGATGCGGGCCTCACTCAGCTCCTTCAAGACTGGTTTGGTTTCCTTTTTCAAGCGATTCTCCATTATGAGAAGTCCCAGAAATGTTAACTCTGACTCCACATGTTCTCTTTGGGTTTGGGAGAAAGTCAATATTAAAGCATATCCATATAGTCTCAACAGTTGGATTTATTTCTTTTTAAAATTTCTAAGTTTTATCAATGTCATACATGCACAGGTTTAACAAATCAGAAAGAATCCAAAAGTTCATAATAAAGAAAACCTATAGCCCCTGTCTTCACAGCACCTTCCCCCTTCTCCTTCCCAGATGTGACCACTTCTACATCTTTTAGCTGCTCTTTCCATGTTCTTCAACTCCATTCTTTTAAAACAATGTATTCATCTTCCAATTCTTCTGTTGGTTTTTAAAATTTTTTGTTAGTCATATATATTTTAAATTTGTAAGCATATAAGCAGTTTAAAATTTGTAAGTATATAATCTGACATATAAGCATGTATTTTTAAATTTGTAAGCATTTTAGTTTAGTAGACATTTATTAAGTACATACTGAATACCAGATATTATAGTACTAGTTGAATATGGGATCATTTATTTCAGCCTCCATCTGTTGCCTCCAGTAAATACATGAATGGCATCAGTCAAGAATTTAGTTTTCAGAATTTGAAATTGGAGGCTTGGAGTCTAACTGTGTTCCATTAGTTATGTGAGACTGCTCCTTGAAAATAAATCTCAGGTGTTTTTTAGAAAGTAAATTTGGGGGCCAAGAGCTCTTTCTTGATCCTCTATTGTTCCTTTTTCTGTCCAGAGTGGAGTTACAATTGCAGGGAGAGGAAGGGGGAGGAGAGGGAGACCTAGGGAACCGATCTCTGTGCCTGCTCTCAGCTCATCCCCCATGTTCAGGGTCCACCTTCCATGTGCTGTGCTGTGCTGTGCTCAGTTGCTCAGTTGTATCCAACTCTTTGTGACCCCATGGGCTGTAGCCCACCAGGCTCCTCTGTCCATAGGGATTCTCCAGGCAAGAATACTGGAGTGAGTTGCCACTCCCTTCTCCAGGGGATCTTCCCAACCCAGGGATCGAACCTAAGTCTCCTGCACTGCAGGCGGATTCTTCACCATCTGAGCCACCAGGGAAGCCCAAGAATACTGGAGTGAGTAGCTTAACTCTTCTCCAGGGGAATCTTCCCAACCCAGGGATTGAACTAGTGTCTCCTGCATTGCAGGCGGATTCCTTACCAGCTGAGCTACCAGGGAAGCCCCTACTTTCCATAGTACATGACATATCAGAGGCTCATCCTCTCAGGTTCTACAGGGTGAACCAACTTTATTCTTGGAATCTCTCTCTCTCTCTGGCATGATGTAGGCTACAGTTTCTTCTATCCTGCTGATTCAGCTACCACTCTTCCAGTTACTTTACAACTTATAGAAATTTGTAGAAATCCTCATCTACACATATTGCTTCTTTAGTTTTCTTTGATACTATTTCTTTTCTATTATGTTAGTAGGACTTGGGAGGGAAATGATCACATGGTCGGTAAACTTCTTTAAGAGAAAGAATAGAGTTGAATCTCTTGATGAGAAATAATTCATCCTTGGATAAGAATACATTGAAGAAACATCTCTCTGGAGTAGAGAGTGAGTAGCTACATCCTCCATTCAAAAGTCCAGTCACTAAATCACTACTTTAGATCTTACATTAGGCACGTTGGTGAACACTCAGATAATCAAATATGAATTCTGCCATTGTGATCTCAGAGAATATTATAATTCCCATCATTTAACTTCATGACTTTCTATTAAAAATTGGATTAATGTTCTTATTAACTAGAACTGAAAGAAAGATCCCAAAATCTTCTCATCAATTTATTCTATTTTGGATCTCTGTTTTATGACTTCCCTTGTTCACTGCTTCAGGTACTTGGGCCTCTCAGGATTCTACAACATTCCAGCAAAATCCTGCATCAAGGCCTTTGCATTATCCACTGTTCCTATTGTCTGCAGTGCTTTGCCCTGGATATCTGTATGCCTTACTCCCTTACTTTTACTCAGATCTCTGTTCAAATGTTACCTCCTTGGAGGACTTCCCTGATCACCCCATGTGAAATACCACCCCTCCTGTCATTTAAAAGATCCTTTTAACCTGCTTTATTTTTTCCTGCAGGGCATTTATCACTGCCTGACCATATGTTATAGATTAACTTTATTATTTGTTTCCCCCAAGTAGGATATAAGCCTTGAGAAGGCAAGGATTTGATTTTATTCACTTCTGAATCCTCAGTGCCTTGAGGGACATCTAATAATAGCCAAGCTCAATAGAAATGGGCTAAACTCATGAAAGGGTGAGTCTTATTAAGGAATTTTCTTCTGTTTTTATTTTGTCTTTTTTTCCCTAAGCCATCCTAAGAAATTCTTCTACTTCCTCATTATGATGCCAGCTTTTTAAACATTTTTAATTTTCCTAATTGGAAACCTCTCCTAAATATAATTTGACTCTAAAAAAAAAAAATCCTATTCTTTTACCCTGTTTGAAAATAATAACTATATTCTAGGAAGCACGATAAATAGGCTCCTGATATTCTTTGGGAAAACCTGAGATGGTTGGAAATCTAGCACATTTATCCTCATTTTCTGTTATATTTATAATAATGTCTATCTCACTGGTAGTTTTTAAATGAGAATATCACAGTCACATCCATATATATAGCAGCTGGGTAGTGGCTACATTCCACTTCAAGCAAAATACATCTTGTCTTCACATATGACTTTAACTTTCATTATTAAAGTTTGTATCTTGAAAAATTACAAAATCCTGTGTTATGAGTCTTTATGTTTGCTCAAGAATAACTAACACCTTGAATACTAAACCTGAGAGTGCCATTCATATATTTCAAAATGAGCTTTGTGATTCTATTTAGAAGATTAAAATGTCATGACTGAAAGACTCATTAGAGATCATCTAATAGCACATTTTATAGTTGGGGGAAATAGACACAGTGTAAGAAAGGGATGTGATTATTGATTATATTAGAGTAGATGGACTTATTGTAAATAGTAACACATTACATCTATGCAGATGGGCAGATAATTTTAAAAAATTGTATTAACTGAGGACCTCTCTGTCAGCAAAACAAAATCAAAGATGAGTAACGTACACGATCTCTTATTCATTTTGCCACAGTATTTCTTTACTTTTTTGTCATAAACAATTCAAAAACAACCTTTAAGAACTGCAAAACTTAGAAAGAAAAAATAATTTACAGATTACCCTCTGCAGAGGACAATTTACCCCTTGAATGTAATAAAGAATACTGAATTCTATTTCATATAAGGAACTCAATTTGCACTCACTCCTCCAGCTTTGAGGGGGTATACTACTGATTCCTGAAAGAAATCAAGTCTAAAAATTTCTGGAGGTCATTCAAAGTGACAACTGTATTCTCTGAACCCCATTTTTCTAGGGGAGCCCTAATCCGTCAGCCACATGATGCTCCATAGTTGAACAGGGGTTGGTTGTTTTGGGTGGGATGATGGGACATTGGTCAGAGATAACTCAGTGACATCTGAGAGTCAGGAGATCTCAACTGCCATCCTTATTCATCACCAGCCAGCCCTGTGGCTTGAGCAAGTCCTCCCCAATGTGGCTTAGAGCTGCCCCTCTCTAAATCAAGGCGTTAGATGAGTCATTCTCCATCTCTAAGAGGTTTCCTGGTGATTTGGCTTCCATCCATTCATCTCCAGGGCTCATTCTCTTCATGCACACAGAGCCTGCCCTGGTACCAATTTCTGAGCTCCCTACCTGGTTAAACTTTCCACTTCTGAAAGCTTCCTCATCTTCAAGACTTTGTGGGCAAGGGCAATGACACGGAAGCCTTGCGCTGTATAATTTCTTAGCTCCTTTGGGAAATTCTTGGGCACTGCCAAGAGAGAAAAGAGAGGTAAGCACAGGTCCCACTAAAGGTGGCTCAACTCCTAAACAAAATTCTGGATAGTCACAGTGCTTGGTTTTAACTTTCCTTCCATAAAAACGCTTTAATAGAAACACTACGGGGATTTCCCTGGTGGTCCAATGGTTAAGACTTCACCTTCCAATGTTTGGGGCAGAGGGTGTGGGTTCAGTCCCTGGCCAGGGAGCTAAGATCCCATATGCCGCTCACCAAAAAAATCGAAATATGAAACAGAAGCACTATGTAACAAAGTCAACAAAGACTTTAAAAATGGTGCACATTAAAAAAATATTTTAAAAAATAGGAACACTATAACTTCAGTTAAAGGCCACAAACAACTTTGTCAGTATGTTTTTCTTATAATCTAACAGAAATAAATGCCAAAGATGTACTGGTCATCAACTGGGTGTCACATACATTAGCTGAGTTCAGTAAAGACAGACCTCAGGACCATCTACCCAGATGAAATGAGGTACTGGAGAAGGCAATGGCACCCCCACTCCAGTACTCTTGCCTGGAAAATCCCATGGACAGAGGAGCCTGGTGGGCAATAGTCCATGGGGTCGCTAAGAGTCGGACACGACTGAGTAACTTCACTTTCACTTTTCACTTTCATGCATTGGAGAAGGAAATGGCAACCCACTCCAGTGTTCTTGCCTGGAGAATCCCAGGGACGGGGGAGCCTGGTGGGCTGCCGTCTCTGGGGTCGCACAGAGTTGGACACGACTGAAGTGACTTAGCAGTAGCAGCAGGCCAAATCTATCCCATTCTTGTTTTTGTAATTAAAGTTTCATTGGAACACAGCCATGCCCATTTGTTTGTTACCTATGGCTGCTTTCAGGTTACAATGGCAGGGTTGAGCAGTTGAGCCAGAGATGGTGTAGCCTGCAAGGCCTAAAATATTTATTACTTGTCTCTTTGCAGAAACGTTTGCCAATTTAGATAATGGATGACACAGTGCCAACCTTTGTGTGTTTCGACGTGATGATCATAACTAAGGTTAATATGTCTATAAAATTTGTATGGTTTATGTATGTATGGTTATATAAAGATATTAGGGAAAAGAATAGCATAATAAGTGTAGTAGCTTAGGTTCTAGTCTCCACTGTGCTGCCAGCTAGCTTTCTCACCTTGGGCATTTTAAGTCTCTCTTCTGCATCTCAATTTTCCCATCCATAAAATGAAGAGGTTATAGATGTCTATGCTCCCACTCAGCACAGACTTTCTATAATTCTAAAATATCAATAATTCTGGAGGTGAGGATCTATTTCAAGGAAGCTGCTAACCCTCTATTTCTTAAACACAAGAAGAAAAAAGAAATCACTGAATATGATATTATCATATGTCAAGGATCAGAAGTTAGGACAATAAGAAGAATTAGACTGACCAGACAAATAAGCAGTGGCAAATGACACCTAAAAAAAGTAACAGCCAACTATATACCAACAGTCTGTAAAGGATGGAGTTAATGGGAGCTACGAGGAAGATCAATGTCAGAAAAATAGAAGGAATTCTTTTAAAAAACGACTCCAAGCAGAGAAAGAAGTGAAAGCAATCATTTGCCAATTCTTAAAATTCTATGCACAAGCTGATGGCTATCAGCAATTGTAAGGAGAATATAGATGAAAATCAGGAGAAAAAAAGGCCAATTTTATCCAAATGAACTCATTTGAATGCAGCAATATTCTTACAAATCTGGACTGCAGCTTAGAGAGTACATGTTTATAAGATGAAGAAACAATACAAATCAGCTTAAAATCTGGCCCAGAAAGATGAAATTGCTGTGAAAATGATCAGTTACCTTGCTCTAATACCACCTAATTTACTCCAATCACTTTTTTTTCCCTAAAAAATTTATTGTTTTTATATTCTCCTCCTACTGATCTGAGACACCATAAGTGGTTCCAGCTCCCAGGAGGTGGGTGACAGAGCATCCCTGTTTGGAGAATGAGTCTGGTGTTCAAACCTGTCTCTTTGGTTCCTTCTGAACGCTACTCATTCTCACCATCCCTGGTCCTCTGACCCCCGTGTAGTTTCCTGATTTGTCCTGATGCTTGTTTCACATCTCCTTCTCTAATGCCGCAGTGTGGTTGGGCTTTTCTGGCAAGACCACAGTCTGATATTTACTCTCTGTTTCTCTGCTTTGAAATGATCACCTCTGCCTTAGCAGATCTGCTGGGCCCACTTGCTACCTACCTATAAAACAACCACCTCTATGTTCATTGATTTAGGCTGGTTTTCTCTGTCTGAGTTTTTAAGTATTTTCACCTCCTGAAAGAGGGAAGTGCCAGTTAGTACCTGTTTCAGGTCTGCAAAACCGAGCCAGCATCTCTGGGGCTCCCTTCATGTAGACATGGAAGTGATCCTCCCCCACCAGCTGAGCAACCACAGACATCCTCTGCAGGCTGGAGGAAAATGGAAACTGACGCAGGACGATGATGGCTTCCACTGGACTCTAAATGCACAAAGAGAGAGGAGCTAAAGAAGCTATTAAGGAAGATTTAGCAGATGTACACCAACAAATAATCTTTACTCTGCAGTGAGCCCAGGGACGTGAGGTGGTATATTGTCACAACATTGATATTTTTCTAGCTGCATCTCATCAAGTTGTCTGGTCTACAAAGCCCTTTCCCTTGGGGGCCTGAGAAATCCTAATCATCTTCCAGGCCAAGCTCATAGGTCACCTTCTCTGTGGTACTTCTCTCTCAGCAACACTACTCACTCCCACCTCTGGACTCCTGCTGCTCTTTCTTCAGCCTTTATTCTAGCACTTGGCACATTGTATTGCATTTGTTTGCACTGGTATTGATTTTTCTATCAGTCCATGTATTCCTCCAGCACAGAACACAACATGTCTAGTTTTGAAATCACTTTATCTCAGCACCTAGCACAGAGCTTGAGTATACATAGGTATTTTGTGAGTGTTTGTTGAATAAACTAACAAACAAATTTAGGAATGAAGGAATGAGCAAACCAACTGTACATACAGTTAGGATAAGACAAAATAATAGGAATATAAAAGCATATAAAAGGCAGGGGAATTTCACCAGTTTTAAGGGGAATGATTTATATAATTTAAAGAAGCAAACTATACCTGACTGGCTTTTGGTCCTGGCTTTATTATTACATTTGAATCTGATATCCCAAGTTCACGGTAGTCTGCATTGCAATCTTCGATTATCTGCTTTCAAATGAAAACATTCATAAGATTCCTTAGAGAAAAATAATAAGAAAGAAACACCTCTCATTTGCATAGCATTTTAATCTTTTCAAAACCCCTTTTACATTTTTCCTCTTCTAAGCCAATTATTTTAATACCATCATTATCAAATTTCTGTTGTTTTGATTCATATTAAGGATCTTATTGTAAAATGTCAAAGAGCAGAATTATTGTGATTACATTTTAAGTAGTAACTGATTGTGTGTGTGTGTGCGTGCTCAGTTGTGTCCGACTTTTTGAGCCCTATGGACTGTGGCCCTCCCAGGCTCCTCTGTCCATGAGTTCCCCAGGCAAGAATACTGGAGTGGGTTGCCATTTCCTTTCCCAGGGCATCTTCCTGATCCAGGGATTGAACCCGTGTCTCCTGCATCTCCTGCTTTGGCAGGCAGATTCTTACCTCTGAGCCACCTGGGAAGCCAGTAATAATTGATGGAGGAAGCATTAACCGCAGCCCACTGGCTCTTCCTAAAAGGTATGTCTTATAAATGGACGAGGGTAGAGACCTATTCTCCATTACACCTGAGCACATTAGCTCCCAGATGACAGAGGATTGAATCTTGAACTACTTTTTACGCTAAGTCTATGCTACTAGCCTAACTAGTTAGCTACAGAGTTACAAGTTAGCTGCTAGCAAATTAGAAAGCATGTTTGAAAATAGTTTGTATTCTTTGGATGTTACAGCACTATAAGTTATACCATCTGAAGAACCAATATTTAGCTAAAATATGGGAAAGGCAGTCAGATAAAAATAAATAGTAGAAGTCAAAAAATAAGAGACAACATCTGGTCTCTCCTCTACCACTTGTTCAACCTTGGGGACATCACTTTGTTTCTCCAAATCTCAATTTCTTTGGAAAAATATTCTGACATTCCTTATGGTTTCTAATATTCTTAGAATCTATAAGAACATTTTCACTCCTCCTTATGCTTAGTGAAAGTTTCTTAATACCCAAAAGACATTTAACTAGAGACTTATCCAGCTTTAAACTCAGTGAACGATCTTGCACTGTTATGCTCTGTTTGGAGTGGATACAACTGGTCTTAAAAACAGTTCTTACAGAGCTAATACTAAAGATTTACGTCCCCACATAAGACCCCAACTCGTAGGTCACTTGTACACAGAAAGGAAGCCTTCTCTTTTGGAGAAGAGGGAGCAGTGTTAGAACCAGGATCAAAGTCATATAGAGGAATCATGACCGTGTGGAACTCCTCACTGAGCCAGCACCAGCGATGCTGGTAAGGACGTTGGTGCTGTTTGCTTATAATAATTACACTGATTCCTCTTCATTAAGATCCAGGAAAGGGATTTCTGTCTTGCCTTTATATTGCAAATAAAAAATACTGCCTTCCATATTAGCAAACAAAGAATGTTGCAGCCATCAAGCCATCACATTACAGCCATCTGGATGGTGAACCCTGGGGGAACTCGGGATGGAAACTCTGCCTGCCAGCAGCCACTTCCTATGGTGCACCTTTAGGAGGAGACTCAGGATGCCTAATGGCTCAGCGGTAAAAACTCTTCCTGTAATGCAGGGGATGCAGGAGACATGGGTTCAATCCCTGAGTAGGGAAGATCCCCTGGAGGAGGAATATCCTATGGGCAGAGGAGCCTCACAGCTACCTCCAACAGTGCACCCTGAGGAGACTCAGAATGTGAAAACACAAGACACTAGCCCCAGACAGCTGAGATGCATATCAAAGAAAAGATTTCAGTGAGCCCAGACTCTTGCATCTTCCCATACAAATAAAAGCACTAAATTCCTTAACTTGAAATATGTGGTTTTCTTTAAGTAACAGTAATTTTTTTTTATTCCAACTACCTTGTCTTTGCTGCAAAAAATCCTATACATGTATCCTAGCTACATAACCCTTCTTCCCTCTTCAGCGCACTCTCTTAGAATTATCTGAGATGCTTAAGTCTTGGGCTTAAGTCCTCAGTTTTGTCTGTCAAATAAAACATAACTCAACTTTTAGGCTGTGCTTTTTTTTTTTTTCCCAATAGGCAGTATCAAGCATTTCTCCACAGCAATGCTCTAATCTTACTTACTGATATCAGAAATTTCCCTGTTTGCCAGGTTTCCCCTTTTATTACTTTGGCCTCTAGAAATCCGCAATTTTCCTACAATAAATCTTTAAATTAGCCTCTTTGTGACTGTCCTTCAGGCTTCCCAGATGGCGAGTGGTAAAGAGTCTGCCTGCCGATGCAGAAGACGCAGGAGACATGGGTTGGATCCCTGAGTCAGGAAGATCCCCTGGAGTAGGAAATGTCAGGCCACTCCAGTATTCTTGGTGGAAAATTCCATGGACAGAGGATCCTGGTGGGCTCTAGTCCCTGTGGTCACAAAGGGTCAGAGAACATGACTGAGCACACACTCTGTCAAGGGGTTCTGCAGGTCCCTACAGTTGTTTGTTTTCACTTCTTTTACAGCTCTGTTTAAATGCTGTTCTGCATTTCATGTAAGTAGTTTTAGAAAAAAACATTTTTTTTTTTGAAGGGAAGAACAATGTGGTTAATTAACTAACTAATGAATGAATGAATGCCCTCCATTCTTTGGACACTTTACAATGCCTGGCTCCCTCAGGCTCACAGTTTCAAAGCTCCAGAAGTGAGTCATTGTTATCCAAATACACATAGGAGGTAATGATTCAGAATCTTTGTTCTGGATTTGAGGTCAGAAAGCTAGAGTGTACTTTCCCCATCCTGTCCTGACAGTTGCCAGTAGGACCTTATATCCTTCAGCTGTCATTCACACTCAGCTGAGGAAATGGAACCCCCCGAATTGAGGGGCCTCCATTCTGGTGTCAAACCCTTTCACTGGGTTTGGAGGTCCCCTGGAGAAGGAAATGGCAACCTGTTCCAGTATTCTTGCCTGGAGAATTCCTTGGACAGAGGAGCCTGGGGGCTACAATCTGTGAGGTTGCAAAGAGTGGGACATGACTAAGCCGACTAACACTTTTAAGACCTATACTGTCTACTAATAATACAGCAGCTACCAACCAATTGTGGCTATTTCAATTATTTAAAATTTAAAAATCAGTTCCTAATTTGCATACCCACTGTTCATATGCTCAATAGCCAGTGTGGCTAGTGGCTACTGTGTTTCCAGCACTGCTTTGGATGAGTGTTTCTCCAAGGGTGTTTGTGCTATGGTTTGGCCTATCAAGGTTTTTGTGGTGAAACAGGTTTAGTAAATGCTGCATATTATATCCCCTCTTTAATATTCACAATATACCACCATACATTAACATTAAAGAAATTCTATAGTCAAGAAATCAAATTATCTTTGTTTAAATATCAGTTCCCAGATTTATTTGGTGGTAGACCCCTATTTCATGTTGCAAAGGTTTGTAGAGTTTTGGAGCAGAGATTGGGAGATTCAGGTAGGATCAGACCTTCATTCATTCATATACTGCTATGATTCTCTGGGTTTCAACCAAAGTTAGGAAAGCCTAGGCACTCCCAGTGAGTACTGGATATGTCTTCACATTTTCCTCATTCAGTTGAACCAAGAAATAATCACCTTACCCAAGCGGTGCCCTCAAACATTTTGAGGTCCAGTGGATCTCCCTGGATGGTCCCATCGAGGAGTATCAGAGAGTGGCAACTGGCCATGGCCGCACACTGTGGGCCCCAGGGCAGAGCCTTGCCTGAGGTAAAGCTGTGGACTTCCTGGAAACTGGTAGAGAAAATAATTCTCAAGTTAAGGTCTTCAACAAACTCATTTTGCACACCCTGCCCTTCAATTTTACTGAGATAAATTTACTGATACCTCACCTCGATGCTCAAAACCTTCACTAGCTCCCCTTCCCCCCAAACCTTATATGATAAATTCTGAGTGTTTGGGTATAATGACAGGGAATCATTGACTTGACGGACATGAGTTTCGGCAAACTCCAGGAGATAGTGGAGGACAGGTAAGCTTGGCATGCGGCAGTTCATGGAGTGGCAAAGAGTTGGACACAGCTTAGTGACCGAACCTGCTGCCAGCCCACAGGGTGGCGGTGTTGTGGGAAGGTAGACTGTGGGAAGGCTCAGAGCTGACATCTGCAAATTGTAGAGCTGTCTCTAGAAAACGACCAGGCAAGAAGTCTCCAGGCCAATGGGGTAGCAGGGATGGAAAGGAAGCCTGCCTGCTGGCTCCATTCTTCTTCAAGTAAAAGCAGGCATGGATGGGGAATTTCCTTGGCAGTCTGGTGGTTAAGATTCCACCTTTACAACTCAGGGGGTGTGGGTTCAATTTCTGGTCCTGGAACTAAGATACCATATGCTGTGCTATGCTGTGCTTAGTCACTTAGTCATATCCAGCTCTTTGAGACCCATGGACTGTAGTCCACCAGGCTCCTCTCTCCATGGGATTGTCCAGGCAAGAATACTGGAGTGGGTTGCCATGCCCTTCTCCAGGGGATTTTCCCCACCCAGGGATCAAACCCAGGTCTCCCACATTGCAGGAGGATTCTTTACCATCTGAGCCACCAGGGAAGCCCATGTTGTATAGCATGGCCCCAAAATTTAATGAATAAGTACAATAAAGAAAAAAAAGCAAGCATGGATTCAAATAGTTCTCACAAGTCGGCCCTTTGGCATTCATCCCTATTTCTTAAAACTCCTGGCATGGATATCTAGCATCAAAAACTCATTTCCCTATTTGACAGTAGACATTCTTTCCTCCCATCTTACAGCTGAATAAAAACTGTATCCAGGGTTTCTACTTCTCTCAAAGTCTCAGAGTACTAGGGGAAAAGGATAGAAAGAAGGAATGGAAACTGCAAATATCCCTTTCCCCTTTCATTGCTCTGGTCAGTAGAGGTCTGCCTGTCTGGACCAAAACCTGATCTGTGCATCCAAGTACCCAGAAGCAGAGGCACATTAACAGGAGCCCAGGGAGTTCACTGACACGTAGCCCAGGAATCCTCTGCAACGACACACTGCCTGACTACTGTTCCCTTGTGCCAGGGCTGTACCCAGGACCCTGTCACCAACCTGGAGAGTCCCTGCATGACTCCTTCAGTGACAGCAGCCTCAGCTACTGTTTGGAGCCCAGGTGGTATACCCAGAGCTCAAGAGCAGAAGTGTCTCCACTCTGACTGAGAAGGTGGGTCCCAGCCCTGCAGGGAAGGGAGTGCAGGGGGCATTCTCTGAGGATGGGCACTCCCTCTTGTCTCTAGCTCTGTTTGGGGGGTAGTATTTATGTGATTGCCCTCTCCACTCCCTGTTGTTGTTGAGTCACTAAGTCATATTTGATTCTTTGCGAGCCCATGAACTGCGGCACACCAGGCTTCCCTGTCCTTCAATATCTCCCAGAGTTTGCTCACACTCATGTCCATTGTATCAGTGATGCTATCCAACCATCTCACCCTCTGTCACCCCCTTCTCCTCCTGCCTTCAATCTTTCCCAGCATGGAGGTCTTTTCCAATGAGTCAGCTCTTCACGTCAAATGGCCAAAATATTGGAGCTTTGGCTTTGGCTTCGCTCCCTTGTGCCAGCTTTTAAACCTCGTCTGTAAAATTTGTAGCCATACTCCCTTCAAAACCCATCTCATTTGTTATCTCCTCCAGCTGGTATTCCTTGATCTATTCATTTTCAAAATGAATTTCTACCTTTTATCCACTACATTGTTATAAAAATCAGGACTGTCTTTTATCAAGCAATCATTATTATGTCTTCTTCTTTACTGTGATATCTGTGCCTTAATTCTTTCCCCAGCCCATGTGGTACATTGCAGGTGGGTCCATTTGCACCTTTCGTCTCACTAGAGTGCGAACTCCATGAGGGGGGAAATGGGGGTCTTCCTTTCTGGATTTCCCACCTCACAAGCCACCCAGGAAGCCTATGCAGTTTTAAATTAAGCACAGTCCTGATTTCACTCTTTGCTTTTTGTTTTATTCACTCAAGTCCCTAGTCATCCACCTTATTCTATTCCATTTTTCATGTGGAGTTTGAAGATCTACTTTCCCTCTCTGATTCCGAATTTAGAACTCATTTTATTTAACAAGTTAGATTAATGGGGAGCCAGTACCAGCCAATTATTATGTATATTTTATGTGAGATTCATCCCTCAACACTGGAAGGATGGACTGGAGTGTCACAAGGCAGCCCCACCAATCACACACTCTGTCTCCATTACAGTGCCTACCAGTTGTCAACAGTAGGGACAGTCCCCCAGAGGTCCAGTCCATCTTCTGTAAGAGTACCAGTCTGCAAAAAAAATCAGAATGGGTTTTACCAGAAGATTTAGAGCTTTTAATTATAATTTACACAAAACCCAAGCTCCTAAGAAACCAAAGTATGTTTAGCTGACCCAAGCCCTTTCTTTTTACATTAGAGGTTTATTAAAAATTTTTTTCATTATTGTTTATATTTGTAGTAAGTGTGATACTCAGCTATCCATTAGTTTTCTTTTTTTTTCCTTCTAAGAACAGACTTTTTAAATTTTTATTTTCCATTTGTTCAATGATTCTTTTTAAAATTTAATTTGTGTTTTATATTTTATTAATGTATAGTTGATATAAAATATTCTACAAGTTATAGGTGTACTATATAGTGATTCACAATTTTTAAAGGTTATACTCCATTTATACTTATTATAAAATATTGGCCAAGCCCTTACTGGCAAGCATCAAATTTTAAATCAGAGAAGAGCACCTGAAAGAAAGATTCAGCCAGTGACAAATGATTCCCAAAAGACCATGTTGAAAATTAAGTTGAGTCTGCTGCTGCTGCTAAGTCGCTTCAGTCGTGTCCGACTCTGTGCGACCCCATAGATGGCAGCCCACCACGTTCCCCAGTCCCTGGGATTCTCCAGGCAAGAACACTGGAGTGGGTTGCCATTTCCTTCTCCAATGCATGAAACTGAAAAGTGAAAGTGAAGTCGTTCAGTCGTGTCAGACTGCTCCTCCATCCATGGGATTTTCCAGGCAAGAGTACAGGAGTGGGGTGGCGCCATTGCCTTCTCTAGTCATTAATTATTACCAAATGCAAGTGTTTCATTTTGTTTGTTTACTGCTGTGACCACTGCTGTTGCTGAATGAGAAAGGTTCAGGGAATAGAAATCCAACAAGAACCAGCTCAAGTCCGACTTCTCAGTTGGCACCTGTTGTCTTTCTTTTTTTTTTTTTTTTTAATTTTATTTTTAAACTTTACATAACTGTATTAGTTTTGCCAAATGTCTTTCTAAAGCAGAGATCAGAATTTTTTTCTTTCTTTGCAAGACTGTTTCGTTCCTAGTCTGCTATATGGTTCACAGCTATTTCCTAAAAATAATGGGTGACATGGTGACTGTCCAGATTGATAATGAAATGTTGATAAAGGGCTTTGAGACTACAGAGAGAAGTGAAGTGCTCATAATAAATATTAATTAATGCCCAGGAATGGGTTTGACTGTTAGATCAAGAGGAAAATGGTGGGGAGGGTTGATTTGCTGCATCAGGGGAAAGTATTTGTCAGATAATGTAGCAGAGAAAGCAAAATGGGGCTGAGTGCTATCACAGCACTTTTAATTTGCCCATTGCTTCACAGTCGATTATTAATTACAAACCCTAGTGTCTGTCTTTATGCAATAGGCCAATGGCATTTGGCCTGGTCTACACCCAGTCAGAATAAGGAGGTGGCTATCACTGGCTCAGCTCTGTCAGTAATGCATTGTAAAGTGATAGGGAATGTCCTTTTCAACACTGACACCTTTGTTTCTGACACTTTTTTTCTTGAAAATCATCACCAAATAAGACACTGAAGTTTTCAGTTTTCCATCAAATGATATCTGTTATCATCATAGCACATTTGCATTAGCACCATGCTTTACAGTGAAGTGTCTGCAGTGCTTTCTCTTCTTACAACTAGGGTACAGACAGTCTCAGTATAAAGGTGAAATGAGCAGCTCAAGGGTCCACTGGCACATAGATTGGAGAGAAAGAAACAGAATCCAGCCTGTTTGGAGACTTCCACCAGAAGACAAATGTTAAGTGAACTGTGAAAAGCATGTGGAGAGACAACGTCTGTACTGAGCTTCTGGATTAAAGAAACAAGGAAACTTTGTTTTATTAACTAATTTGGACTTCAAGGAGAGCTAACATGCTTCGTGTAGGATTCCTTCAAGAACAACAACAGCAAAAGAAAAAAGCAAAACACTACTTTTTTCATGTACCTCCTATATTTTATAAGGACTCCAATCCGTGTGATTAGATTCCAAAGGCTCTTGAGTTGCTCCATTTCAGCAAGAGTTAGCAACTTAATTCAAACTGAAATGTTTTCCTGATGATTAGATATGTTTTAAAACATCAATATCTTGAACATGAAAACAGAGATGATACCGTAGCAAAAATAGATAAGGGACAAAGTTATTTCTCTACATGAAAATAACCCTTATACAATAAAACTAGCCATAAATGGAAAAAGCACTAAATTACAGTTGCTGTTCTAAAGTGATTAAGATAGAAAAATAAAACTTCTTAGTATAAATACTAGTCCAGGCTTAGACTGAATTGAATAGAAAAGAGAGAGAGATAACTTGTTTTAAAGAACTTGTAAGAACCCAGTGTAAAACTAGAAATATATGGGAATAAATATACTCAGAAGCCCAGTGGTGAACATCTTCTAAATTGAAATAGCACTAGATGGAAATTCAATTAATTGTGAAGGGGTTTATTCTAACATCATGGTGGTAGAGTTTTATAATATGAAAGAAACAGAGAATTGTACTTCAACTATCTTAAAAAGTCACACAGAAACTTAGTGTCAATTCATGATTAGATTTCCCATTTCACTGATTCCCAATCATGAGTCTTCGCATAATAAGATGCCATCACAACATATGGAGTCTGGCCAAGTCTGCTGTCGAGCATCCTTAAGACAGTCTAGCAAAGGAGCACAAGGATGTGGAGGGAAACGCTTTCTACAGGAAGGAAAGGGAACACCTCTGGAAAAATTAGTTTTAGAAACAGATATGTAATGAACACATTTTGTAAATCTCCCTCCTATATTCTACACACTGGTGAGGCTGCTGGGTCAGTAATAGGAATTGCTGTCAAGAGTTGTTCTCTGGCCCTGAATCTAAAAGGTAGCTACTGTTAAGTTAACCTTACAGGTTTCTTTGTCAAAAGAAACTAGAAAAGAATAGAACTGAAACGATGTAAGAGCTACGCCACTTCTACCTGGGGACCAGGACTTGTCAGGTCTGATCATGGTGTCTCTCCAGCTTGGCCTTTGCTCTCTGTTTCTCTTTGTCTAGGACAAGGAGCCATCTTTTCTGAGCACATGAAGCCCTGAGCAACTGGGCTCATCGGTTCCAGCTGCATCCTGACCACAAAGCCACGTTCTCACCACCCAGAGTCTGGCTCCCCACCTGTGGCAGCCCAGCTATCTGTGTGCTGCTGGGCTGCTCACTGCTGAGCCTGGGGCCCATTCTGCCTGACAGCCAAAGCCACAGCCTAGAGGTGACTCCCACCTGAGGCAGGTAACCACACCCCAGTGTTTGGCTCATACTTATTTAGCATGCATTTCACTGTCTTTTCATCATCTATGTTTCCCTGTTACCTTCTTCCTCAACTAGCTCATGAGCTTCTCAAGAGCCTGGAACATCTCATTAATGGGGCTCTCTGCCAACATCAGTTCTCTAAAAAGCAGCAAAGCCTTCATCATTTATTCTCATGAAGACAAAGTTAAGACATGGAGGGAACAGACCAGACCCCTGCCTTAGAGCTGGTAAACTGGGTAGCCGGGTGAGGTGATTGATACTGCAGCCCTGCCTGGTCCCCGAGAGGAGCCACAGAGAGGGGTCCTGGGACCTGTCCCAGAACAGCTGTCCCCTCCTCCGAACATACTTCCCTTCTGCCACCTTTCCAGGCCCTAAGCACAGACAATCTGCCCCAGTCCTGAGGCTCAACATTCTGGGAAGCAAAGGGGAAAAGAGGGACCAGAGTGTGTAACACAGGTCACAGCCCCTGCTTTCCAGTTCCTGAAAAGAAGCAGCGGAGGAGAAGTGAATATGCTCCCTTAAGCTCTGGACAAAGCACCAAGGGAACAGAAATGTTCCTCATATTATTTTTTGCCTGAAAAAAGCCAGTCATTCATAAAAGTGATTACAGTAAGAAATTGTTTTGAAACCCGAAACAGGCACGGAAATATTAAATTTGACAGGAAAGAAATGCTTGATGTGGGAGGAGGAGCCAAGATGGCAGAGGAGTAGGACGGGGAGAACACTTTCTCCCCCACAAATTCATCAAAAGAACATTTAAACGCAGAGTAAATTCCACAAAACAACTTCTAAAGGCCAGCAGAGGACATCAGGCACCCAGAAAAGCAACCCAAGTCTTCGGAAGGAGGTAGGAAAAAATATAAAAGACAAAAAAAGAGACAAAAGAGGGAGGGATGGAGTTCCGTCCCAGGAAGGGAGTCTTAAAAAGAGAGAAGTTTCCAAACACCAGGAAACCTTCTCACTGCCGAATCTGTGCTGAGCTTTGGAAGCACTGAGGGCAACATAACAGGGAGGAAAAATAAATAAACAATTAAAACCCGCAGATTGCGAGCCCTACGGTAACTCCCCTAGCGGAGAAGCAGCGCAGACGCCTGCATCCGCCATTAGCAAGCAGGGGCTGAGCAGGGAGGCGCGAGCGGGCTGCATCGCTTAGGGTAAGGACCTGGCCTGAATACCCTGAGCGCTATCTGAGTGAAATAATTTGGGCTAGTAAACCAGACTGTGGGATATCTACCATGCGAAAAGCCAGCCCTAACTTAAGACACCACCAAGCCCGCGCACGTAACAAAGGTCTGAACAGAGATAGCCAGCTGCAGACCTTCCCCCTCTGGTGACAGGCAGCCAGAACCGAAAGGGGGCAATTGCAGCCCCAGAGAGACATTATCTATAAAACTGTAAGCAGGCTTCTTTGCTAACTAAAACTTCTTGGCGGTCTGGATGGTCAACATCTGCCTGAGAAGGTGCTCCGGTTGTACACCTAGATAAATGAGCGGCGGGGAGGCGATAAGTCGCAGCAATCGCGCTCGCCAAACACCTCATCACCTGAGCTGCTCGGACCTGGGAAGGGCACAAAACGCAGGCCCACCCGAGTCTGCGCCTCTGAGGACTACCCAAGTGCCTGAACCTGAGCGGCTTGGACCTGGGAGGTACAGGCAGCCCAGGGCCAGCCACGGATGGTTCCCGGCGGAGCAACCTAGAGCCTGAGAAGTGTGGGCAGGGAGGCTACACGCCCCGTGAGTGGGGGCAGACCCAGTTTGGCTGAGGCACTGCGAGCACATGCCAGTGTTATTTGCAGCATCCCTCCCTCCGTCCCAACAGCGCGACTGAACAAGTGAGCCTAAAAAACAACAAAAAAAAGTATCCTCCACCATCCCCTTTGTGTCAGGGCGGAAACCAGACACTGAAGAGACCAGCAAACAGTAGAAGCTATAACAGAGGGAACCGCCTTGGAAGCTACAGGCAATAGATTAAAACCCTGTGGTTACTACTGAATACATAGGAAGGGGCCTATAGATCTTGAGAAATACAAGTCGGACCAAGGAACTAGCCAAAAATGAACTGAACCCACAATACTCACAACAAAACCAGAGAAAGTCCTAGATATATTTTTACTATTTTTACGATCATTCTTTCTTTCTTTTTTTTTTTTAATTTTTTAAAAAAAAATTTTAAGTCCTCTATTATTCCTTTAAGTTTCACTTTTATAACCTATTACTTTGAAAAAAAAAAAGGCCCTATTTTTTTTTTTTTTTTTTTACAGCAAACTTCATATATATATTTTTTATAATTTTTTGACCTTGTGTTTTTTTTTTCCTTCTTCTTCTTTTCTTTAACATTGTATTTTTGAAATTCCAAACTCTATTCTAGATTTTTAATTTTAGCTTTTTGGTATTTGTTATCAATTTTGTACCTGTAGTTTTTTTTATAATTTCTTTGACTTTTTTTTTTTCTGTTTCTGTTTCTCTTCTTTTTTTATATAACATTGTATATCTGAAATTCCAAACTCTACTCTAGATTTTTAACTTTTGCTTTTTGGTATTAGTCATCAATTTTGTACCTATATTCTCTTTATAATTTTCGCGACCTTGTTTGTTTTTGTTTGTTCGTTTTTTCTCTCTTTCTTTTCCTTCTTCTTTTCTTTAACATCGTATTTTTGAAATTCCAAACTCTACTCTAGATTTTTAATTTTTGCTTTAATGTATTTGTTACCAATTTTGTACCTTTAAGAACCCAATCTTCAGTACCTATTTTTCACTAGGGAGCGAGATTACTGGCTTGACTGCTCTCTCTCCCTTTGGACTCCCCTTTTTCTCTACCAGGTCACCTGCATCTCCTCCCTAACCCCTCTCTACTCTACCCAACTCTGTGAATTTCTGTGTGTTCCAGATGGGGAGAACACTTAGGGAACTGATTACTGGCTGGATCTGTCTCCCTCCTTTTCATTCCCCCTTTTATCCTCCTGGCCACCTCTGTCACCTTCCTCCTTCTTCTCTTCTCTGTATAACTCCATGAACAACTCTGAGTGGTCCAGTTGTGGAGTGCACATAAGGAAGAGATTACTAGCTAGCCCACTCTCTCCTCTATTGATTCCACCTCATCTCATTCGGGTCACCTCTAACTCCCTCCTCTCTCTTCTCTTCTCCATGTAACACTGTGAACCTCTCTGGGTGACCCTCACGGTAGAGAAACTTTTCATCTTTAACGTAGATGTTTTATCAATGGTGCTGTATAGAAGGAGAAGTTTTGAAACCACTGTAAAAATAAGATCAATAACTGGAAGCAGGAGGCTTAAGTCCAAACCCTGACTCCAGGGAACTCCTGACTCCAAGGAACATTAATTGACAGGAGCTCATCAAACGCCTCCATACCTACACTGAAACCAAGCACCACACAAGGGCCAACAAGTTCCAGGGCAAGACATACCAAGCAAATTCTCCAGCAACAAAGGAACACAGCCCTGAGCTTCAAGATACAGGCTGCCCAAAGTCACCCCAAAACCATAGACATCTCATAACTCATTACTGGACACTTCATTGCACTCCAGAGATAAGAAATACAGCTTCACCCACCAGAACACCGACACAAGCTTCCCTAACCAGGAAACCTTGACAAGCCACCTGTACAAACCCACACACAGTGAGGAAACGCCACAATAAAGAGAACTCCACAAACTGCCAGAATACAGAAAGGACACCCCAAACTCAGCAATTTAAACAAGATGAAGAGACAGAGGAATACCCAGCAGATAAAGGAACAGGATAAATGCCCACCAATCCAAACAAAAGAGGAAGAGATAGGGAATCTACCTGATAAAGAATTCCAAATGATAGTGAAATTGATCCAAAATCTTGAAATCAAAATGGAATCACAGATAAATAGCCTGGAGACAAGGATTGAGAAGATGCAAGAAAGGTTTAACAAGGACCTAGAAGAAATAAAAAAGAGTCAATATATAATGAATAATGCAATAAATGAAGTTAAAAACACTCTGGAGGCAACAAATAGTAGAATAACAGAGGCAGAAGATAGGATTAGTGAGTTAGAAGATAGAATGGTAGAAATAAATGAATCAGAGAGGATAAAAGAAAAACGAACTAAAAGAAATGAGGACAATCTCAGAGACCTCCAGGACAATATTAAACGCTACAACATTCGAATCATAGGGGTCCCAGAAGAATAAGACAAAAAGAAAGACCATGAGAAGAAAAAAAAGAAAAAAAAAAAGAAAGAAATGCTTGATGTGATGACTAAACCACTTCCTCAGGACTCAGGAGAGGGGGCTTCTAGAACATGCTCTCACACCAGCTCCGTGTGTGACCTTCATGGCCTCCATGTTCCCATTTGTCCCAGGAGGGTGCTGGGCTAGTCTCTGAGGCCCTTCCTGGCTCAGCTATGTCCCAAAATCATTAACCTCCAACCTGGGGAGTTGAGCTCATACTTTGTCAAAGCACACAAGGTTGATTTGCCCACACATATTGATCCGCTGTGGGGAGATGCAGAAGATTCTCCTTTTCTTCAGCCTCCTCTGTGCGTACACGATGCCTGTGGTCAGGGCAGCTGGCAGCACAGGAGGGACCACCACGGTGAGGAGGAGCAGGGCCATGGCCATGGTGTCTTGTAGAGAGGCCTGGGGAGGGACGGACACACAGGTTAGCTTGGCAGAAAGCACACACACCCTTCCTGGCTCCATCTCCTGTCACACCAATGGAGTTCTGGAAGCTCAGAATAGTCATCATGAGCCAGCTGTCTTGGTTGGACTGAGTATTCTCCAGGCCGAGTCTAAGAAATCAACAAATTGTCACCCACTGTAGAGGAAATGACACCTTGGACCCCCACCCCACACCCTCCTGCCCTTCCTGACCCGGATTCTCTCCACTCAGCCTTCTGTCCACCCAGAGGGCCACCCCTTCTTTGCCCATCAGGCATTTGCACACCCTCTGGACCCCTGGTCACTGGGACTAGACTTGAGTTGTAATAGTTCACACATGGCCTGACTGTTGCTTTCTCAACAGTTCTACAAACTTCTCCTGCACAGCAGCTGCGCCTCGTTCATCTTTGAAGTCACCTTGGAATTCATCTTATTCATCACCAGATACAGAGCCTAGCACCTTCTGACACAGATAAGGTGCTCAACACATGCGTGGAGTGCCTGGAAGCCCGATGAAAACTAGAACCAGGATTCTGCCAAGATCTCAGCATATATTCACTGCTCTGGGTAAGCCAATAATAAAACTAGCTTGTTCTCACTGGATACACACCCTGGAACAAGCACTGTGTACACACACTATTTACTCCTCACAACCACCTTGCAATGTAAGTACTGTTATTTCTTCCATTTAATAGAAGAGGAAACTGAGACTTAAAAAAGTAAACAACTTTGCTAAGGCCACATGCTGGTTAAATGGTGAGGATATAATCCCTAATCTGTTCATCTAGAGGGAGGGCACAAATGTGTGACTGATATGTCATATTACCAAGCCAAGTCTCACAGAATCAGGATTCCAGGAAATCTAGCGAGGATCACAGGACTAATAAAGGCAGGGCCGAGGTCAAATCATAGGCTGCATAATTTTCCCATGCTCTGTTAACGAATGGCTTTCCCTCTACAACCTTGCCTAGGTTTTTATGAAATTACCTTGATTTTAGCCATAAAGTTCTCTTCTCAGTATTGGAAACAGATTCAAGTTTAGTAACAATGGCTACTTGGCACATCTTCAGGCCAATTCTAGTTTATCATGAAATCCATCATTTCCGGATTTTTCCAACCCCAGCCAAAGAGGAGCTTTAACCCGGGAGACTCAGC